>NC_141697.1:758147088-759347088 GCF_964263255.1 Lissotriton vulgaris | reverse complement strand
TATTACCTTTACCTCTATTTACACCTTAGAACCTTTAGTTCAAATTACACCTACTACTCTTACCATTATCGGCAAGCTTTTATGTCAACTTTTACCGATTCCCTAACACCTCTCGCTCCACATGATTCCTCTACTGCCAATACCCCTTCTCCTACTCTTGCCCTAGTACGCTTTCCCCTACTCTTGTCCTTGTACATCTATTTCTACCTATACCTCAATACTTTTACCCTTTCCAAATATTACCAAGGATTTTTTTCCATGTCTGTTTTGTAGCACCATTTTCGTGCACCCCTTATCTTCTCCTCTTGGGTATTTCTCATTTTGGAAAATCACAAAAGTGGTGTTTTGCCAGCCTGGGCTAAATCGGTTAAGATTCTTCATTTGGGATTTTATCTGAAATGCGGTATAGCCCTTTTGCCATGTTTTAACTGGGGTTAAAAAGTCACTAAAATGCCGGGGTACTAAAATTCACACAGCAAACCCTTGAACCCCGACAACATCACAGGACTGACCCATTGACCCGCCTTCAACCATTACAACCTCCTTTTTTTTTGCTTTAAAGGGGCTAAAACACGAGAGTAAACATGGCTCTGAGAGACCTGATTACTTTCAATTTCCTGTTGCTGACTTCTAGGTAAGCAAGCGGGGCCGGGCAGGCCATTGTGCCACTCTGCCACTCTGCCAGTTTCCCAGTAGGCTGCAGGCTAGGAGGCTGCTTTCAAAGCAGCATGGTTTGCCATGAGCAAAGTATGAACCCATGGCCCCATTCTAGTAGCGCCTTTGGCACTGTGGGCCTGGTTTGAACATTTATGCCTGGGCCGAGCTTTGCTTTCCAGTCAATCCCTGGAAGCAAGTGCAGTGCCAGGTGGTGAAGGGCAACCCAAAGATGGCAGCCGGCTGCTCCCTGCAAAATGCTAATTGATTTCGTGGGGCAAAATCTAGGCATCTAAATTACTAACAAGAATCACATTTCAAAGAATATATTCTTAGCACCAGCGTGGAGGAGTTGGTCAGAGCATGAAAACGTCTTCCTAATAAAATTCTGAGTTGAAACAAAGAAATGGATGAATGAATATACTAATATTAGTGTAAATAACAAGGACCCCCTGTGAAGCAAATCAATTCATGGTACAGGGAAATAGGCAGTGTAAAAAACTTATTGTCATAATGTCAACACAATGGGAGGGAGAAATAGCACAAAAGAAGTAGGACTCAAAATATATAAAAAACCGATATCGTTTAATAAGTATAAATATTCACGTTAAAAGCAATTAATAACAAGACATAAGTATAAATCAATAAATCAATAATACACAAAAAGCAACATACAAATACTACATGAAACATACAAATAAAGAGTACTTTTACAGTGGCAATGCCACTGTAAAAGTACTCTTTATTTGTATGTTTCATGTAGTATTTGTATGTTGCTTTTTTGTGTATTGTTGATTTATTGATTTATACTTATGTCTTGTTATTAATTGCTTTTAACGTGAATATTTATACTTATTAAACGATATCGTTTTTTTATATATTTTGAGTCCTACTTCTTTTGTGCTATTTCTCCCTCCCATTGTGTTGACATTATGACAATAAGTTTTTTACACTGAATATACTAATATAGCATGGTTAAGCAAAACGAATCACCTTAAGCCCGCTGAAGGGAGCGTGCAGTCTTTACGCAAGAGGTTAACGAAAAAAAGAAATGTGTGCAAAACACAGGTCAATTGTTGAAAAATCAAAGAAAATGAGTATAAATTTGTAAGGAAAGTAACCTTTTCACAAATCCACAAGCACGGTTCTGGGCTCATTGTGTGCATGATCCTGTAATTGATCGTATTAAGGAGTAATACAACTGCTGGAGGGTTGGGGCCTATTGTCTCCAAGGTATTTTGAAAGAGTTTGGCAGGTATGTGGGCCAGGATTACAGAAAAGGATTCTGTCTGTGTGGGTGACCTGCTTCACAGGTCTCTGCAGAAAAGCCTGTGTGAACAGAAGGCTTGTATGAGCAAAGAATACTACATGCTGGTACCCTTTATACCGTTGCTTTCGTCAGGGCAACCTTCTCCTGATTGCCTATTAAAGTCTACTGTAGGGAACAAGGCTTTGTAGGCAATTTGCTCAGGAGGCCTACTGAGACGCGTTGCGCGCTTCTATAGACGTGTAAATGAAACAGCACATTTATAAACAAATACTACTGTATCCAGATTTTTAAAATGTAAAGGTCTGAATGTAGTATGCTTACAGAAACAGAAAACAACTCCATAATATAGGGGTAAACTCAGAAGACAAGGCTGTACTGCTGTGCAGCTCACGCAAAGGGCAGCATATGAGGCACTCATACAATGCGAGTCATACCACTGGTCTCTGGGAATATAAAAACTGTGAGTGGTATCTTCATCTATGGCAGGGTCCCCAAACCGGTCCTGGAGGGCCGGATCCATGCCAGATTTATTGGACCTCCCCATTGAGATACATGTAGTAATTTTAAAAATCTGGCATGGATCCGGCCCTCCGGGACCGGTTTGGAGACCCCTGATTCTATGCCATGCATTTTCCTCTTAGTGTTTTGTCCCCTGCTGCTCAGCCAGAGTGGCTGTGATGTAATTAGGATGCTGATGTGAGCCTGGTTGAGTGAATGTCAGTTGGAGTGCGTTGGCTGAGCCGCAAGGATGCTGCTCCCTGTGGGGCTTCGGTACTACCATCTTTACCTGTAACCTGCGGCTCCTATCTTGTGAATAAACATTATCTTGTTTCACCTATACTACTTGCTACCCTGAGTCTTCATTTACCACGCTGTGTCTCTGTCCACAAAAGCAATCCCAAGGTTTGAAAAAACTAAACATGCCGGAAAAGGAATGCCGTTTAGAGTACTTCGGCTATGATTACGAGTCAGGCGGAGAGGAATTACCATACAGAATTCTGGTCAACCTGATCAAGGCCGGCCCGTTGTTTCCACACCAGATTTTCACAGGTGTGGAAACACTAGGCCCAAATTTACCAGCTGGTAATTCTGGCTGCTACAATCACATGAGGCTTTAGCTGAAGAAGCATCCAAACCTCATCTCCAGGTCAATGACAAGCATTTTCTTTGGCAATGGGGGAGCATGTAATGCTTCTCCCAGTCAAAACTATTCTTTCCTTTCCACCCCCAACCTTCCAACACCCCACCCCCACATGGAAGCCACTGCCCCCATTACCCCTTGATCAAAGCAGGTGATAAAGGGAAGCGTTAAACCATGGTGAATAGGAAACACCATACAAAATTATACATGGTAATTCCCTGTCCGCGCAGTTATTTTCCATTCCAAGGAGTCAAACTAATATTAGGAGTTCCCGTGTGAAGGCAATGCTCAGTAACAGCATTCCAACCTCTTGCAGACTCCGGTTCTCTCAACTAGTAATTAGAGCTTAAAAAAGCAGCAAAACTAGAAATATGGTACACAGTTTAGCTTTTTGACTATTGCTTCAGATAAAGGATTCCATATCCAGGGGTTCAAGAAATCATTATTTGGCTGTACATCCAAAAGTCTTCATGAAACAATGTAGGCAATCCTGCTTCTTGTTCTACTGAGCACAACTGCTTTAATTGCCATTAGTTCATGGTAAACTTATTGGTCATAAAGTCAGCTTGCTAAATGTCTTTTCGATAGGTCAAGCATTACAGTGGGCCTTGTCACACTGACACTGATGTTGCCCCTTAACAGCATTAAATGGCAGTCCTACAGCCGCCTTTTCAATGACAGCCGAGAAGAACGCAGAGCATTGGTGAAGCAGTGGTGCAGCCTCCAAATTAAAAAGAGGAATGCAAACTTGCAGGCGGGGAATCACTTTGGACCATATGTATCATGCATTATTGTGGTCGCAAACATTCATTTTGGTATGTATGAATTCCAATTTGCGATTTGGTAACATGTTACCGAATCGCAATTTGGCATTGTGAATACATTCCGATTCGGTATTAGGAAGGGGCGTGTTCCGGGAGTCCCTTACTAATACCAAATCACAATGGTATGTAGGAATGATTTGTAACTGGAATGCGGTAGCAAAACATTTGCGTTTTACCACTTAGTTCAAGGAGGTGGTAACCCATTTGCAAGTAGGAAGGCGCCCGAAGGGACCCCTTCCTCTTAAAAATGTAGAGAATACTTTTCCTTTTTCTTCTTTAAAATCAATCACAGACATGTTGGTCTGCTGACCCCAGGTGGCAACATTCCCTGTGATTATTGCGTTTCCTAATGGGTCGCAAATTGCGACCTACTACATGAATATTAATGAGGGAGGCCCATTTGCAACCCATTAGGAAACGCGAAATAAAACTTGTGGAGTTTCATACATTCTAACAGCGATACCTAATTGCGATTTTGCAGAGAATTGCAATTAAGTAATCGCTATGTCTAATAAGGATACATATGGCTCTTAATGGTTTAAGTAACAAGTGAATGTACTTCATTGAGGCAAAGTGTCACTGACGTGCCCCACTCATTATGGGTTGTGAAAACATTTTTCAAACAGGGTAAATATTCCATCATCCATGCTTGTAAATAAAATATAGACTATGCAAATTAACCCAAATATTTGATACATTGAAGTAAGTGGATATAAAGTTGGAATGGAAGGTAGGTTCACATGTTTACTGCTGTTATTAACACACAACCCTACCTAGAGCAATGGAAATTAGCAGGCAAATTAAAAGGAAGTCGAAATACATTCCATGCTTTAAAGATGGAAACGTCAGCCTGCTGTCAGCTGAACAACAAAAATCATTTAGGCCTGTGAGTTAGTTCTACAATGAAAGCAATCGGCATTTGCACCTTTTTTGTTGCATTTACCACCATGAGGCTCTGAGTGCAAATCTGACACTTCTTGTCGTAGCTCAGGTGAACCCATGAACATTTATTTGAAGTGGTATGGTTCCAGAATATTGTAGACTGAATATCCTCCAACAAAAATATCATGATCTAAATATTGTTTACAAAAATACCTCCTCCTTGCATTTAATGATATAAAATCTACAATCAATGGGACAATACTTTTGTAAATGATATTAATGGTGCAATATTTTTATCAGGCAATATTTTGACGTTCGGTCATTCAACCAATTACAGAGCACAATAGTTAGTACAATGACCATTTGATTACATGACTTCACTCCTAGTTACTATAACACAGACAGGACTAGCAACACTCTGGTCACATAAGAATTCTTTACTTTCAAAGTTAGTACAAAGGAGGAAATTATTAAGGGCATGTGAAATTTGCATGATTTCATTTTGCATACTTTGTGAAATTTCTGAAAAATTACACAAAAAACAGCATGACATCCTACCTTGCATCCATTTTGGATGTGAGGACACATTTTATGCTACAAAAGAACATGTGGAAAACATAAATGCTGTGAAAAAAATTTGCTCACATTCTGTTCTTTTGCATTGTTCCCATGCTCCCACAATAGGATTTTTACTCGAGCAGACTTTATATTACATGATGCGGTTCGATGGCGTAATTTTGTTCTTTTCGCGTACCTATTGTCACATGAAATTCTGTGAAGATATGTCAGCGTAATGAGAACTCCACCTGGGCCTACATATACGCTCTTCAAGGGATACATTCAGTGGTAGCTGCTCCAAATTTGGGGTGGTGGGGAAACGCGGAGGAAGGGAGATGTGGGTGAGGAGAATATCATTTTTAAAAAACATACCTGCTCCTGCGGCCGGCGCCTCGGGGCTCCGCTTCTTATGCTGGTCACGCTGCACAGGTTCCCTGGGGGCAAACACAGCAGTGCTCTCATGCTGGTAACACCAGCATGAGAGCAGTGCTGTGATTGGCCTGAGCAGGATGACAATGCTCTCTCAGGCCCAGGGAGCCTGGGGTTTTTCTCCAGCCCAGCTGTATAACACAACTGAGTTGGAGAAACATGAGTGCACATGTCTGTTTGACCGGCCTGGGATGGCTGGCCAAACAGACATGCGCACTTACAAGGTCCCAAATACTCCTTCCTGACTGTGATGCTCGGCAGGATGGTCCCGCCCAAGACTCGGCTGGAGTAATGAAAAATAAAATAAAAATGTGGTTTTATTATCATTTTATATTTCATTTTGCATACTTTGTGAAATTTCTGAAAAATTACACAAAAAACAGCATGACATCCTACCTTGCATCCATTTTGGATGTGAGGACACATTTTATGCTACAAAAGAACATGTGGAAAACATAAATGCTGTGAAAAAAATTTGCTCACATTCTGTTCTTTTGCATTGTTCCCATGCTCCCACAATAGGATTTTTACTCGAGCAGACTTTATATTACATGATGCGGTTCGATGGCGTAATTTTGTTCTTTTCGCGTACCTATTGTCACATGAAATTCTGTGAAGATATGTCAGCGTAATGAGAACTCCACCTGGGCCTACATATACGCTCTTCAAGGGATACATTCAGTGGTAGCTGCTCCAAATTTGGGGTGGTGGGGAAACGCGGAGGAAGGGAGATGTGGGTGAGGAGAATATCATTTTTAAAAAACATACCTGCTCCTGCGGCCGGCGCCTCGGGGCTCCGCTTCTTATGCTGGTCACGCTGCACAGGTTCCCTGGGGGCAAACACAGCAGTGCTCTCATGCTGGTAACACCAGCATGAGAGCAGTGCTGTGATTGGCCTGAGCAGGATGACAATGCTCTCTCAGGCCCAGGGAGCCTGGGGTTTTTCTCCAGCCCAGCTGTATAACACAACTGAGTTGGAGAAACATGAGTGCACATGTCTGTTTGACCGGCCTGGGATGGCTGGCCAAACAGACATGCGCACTTACAAGGTCCCAAATACTCCTTCCTGACTGTGATGCTCGGCAGGATGGTCCCGCCCAAGACTCGGCTGGAGTAATGAAAAATAAAATAAAAATGTGGTTTTATTATCATTTTATATTTCATTTTGCATACTTTGTGAAATTTCTGAAAAATTACACAAAAAACAGCATGACATCCTACCTTGCATCCATTTTGGATGTGAGGACACATTTTATGCTACAAAAGAACATGTGGAAAACATAAATGCTGTGAAAAAAATTTGCTCACATTCTGTTCTTTTGCATTGTTCCCATGCTCCCACAATAGGATTTTTACTCGAGCAGACTTTATATTACATGATGCGGTTCGATGGCGTAATTTTGTTCTTTTCGCGTACCTATTGTCACATGAAATTCTGTGAAGATATGTCAGCGTAATGAGAACTCCACCTGGGCCTACATATACGCTCTTCAAGGGATACATTCAGTGGTAGCTGCTCCAAATTTGGGGTGGTGGGGAAACGCGGAGGAAGGGAGATGTGGGTGAGGAGAATATCATTTTTAAAAAACATACCTGCTCCTGCGGCCGGCGCCTCGGGGCTCCGCTTCTTATGCTGGTCACGCTGCACAGGTTCCCTGGGGGCAAACACAGCAGTGCTCTCATGCTGGTAACACCAGCATGAGAGCAGTGCTGTGATTGGCCTGAGCAGGATGACAATGCTCTCTCAGGCCCAGGGAGCCTGGGGTTTTTCTCCAGCCCAGCTGTATAACACAACTGAGTTGGAGAAACATGAGTGCACATGTCTGTTTGACCGGCCTGGGATGGCTGGCCAAACAGACATGCGCACTTACAAGGTCCCAAATACTCCTTCCTGACTGTGATGCTCGGCAGGATGGTCCCGCCCAAGACTCGGCTGGAGTAATGAAAAATAAAATAAAAATGTGGTTTTATTATCATTTTATTTTTCAGTGGGCCGACGCTCCTCCGCCATGTTGGAGGAGCCGCCCCTGGATTCATTTAGTGAGGCAGGCATGGAGTCAAGGGAGTGGTGGTGGGAAATAGCCTGACACGCTTATTGGGCATAACATTGCCTCATTTTACCATGATTGGTACATTTTATGCAACTACTGTAAGAGAAGCTATCTTTGTAAAAAAAAATACAGTCTGTCTGATTCACCAAAGAAGCCTGATGCAGACACTCATTATTATTTCATATGTAACAACGTGCACATTCATTATGCTTTGAAGGAACAGGAACAAAAGGATTGTTTCATCGCTGCGAGAAATGCAGTAGAATTTAATATGACATTTCCTAGCTGCAAATTTGAGACGCTATTGATTCCTCAAAAAGGCCCGCAAAGATGCTTAACTATGCATTTCTGAGAGCTCTGGCACAGGAAATGAACTCTCAAATTAAAAAGATCTTTTCTGCCATTCTTATTACTCAGCTCAAGACAGTGTACAGTTACTATATGGATTTCTTCCAGCAGACCCTCTGCTACTGATAGAGCTCACAAACAGGACCACTTGCAAAGACCCTTAACTGTAAAAGGGGAAAACATTTTTGTAAAGTGGAAAATGGAGATGTCAGGGTAAGTGGGCGCAGCCTGACCCTAGACAACACCTCTGCTGATTTATCGTTGAGTTGATCACCTGTTTTTTTGGCATTTGCAGTGTCTAAAACGCATATAAATTAACTCAGAATTTCTCCAAGTCAATACACGAGCTGCAGACAGCAGAGGTTGGAAACAGACAGAGTCTGTGACACAGTCACTGCTCACTGTTCCAGAACTCTGCTTCTGCGATTCATGCATTCATTTGGAGAAATTCTGAATTAAATGTATGCACTATAGTCCTCCTGTGCACTCTTTGCTACCTCATGTATTTTGTTTGCTCACAATTGTCACTTTACCTTATGTAATTTAACGTCTGCTTTTGTAATCTGTAATTTTCTCCTCATGTATCAGTTCTGTTCCTATTGTGAAGCGATCTGACGCCTTCGGGTAAAGTCTGCGCTATATAAAAATGCATAAATAAATAAATAAATAAATAAATAAATAAATAAATAAATATAGACATTGCAAAAGCACGAAGCAGGCACTGAGCTTTGCTCTGAGACAGCACAAATGTTCATGATATGGCATCTGGTGTCTTTCTTTTGTTGTGTATTTCTGTGAGGTGGAGAAATAAGGGAATTTATATTGCAGAGGCGAGAGGTCTGACCGGGCTAGTAAATCAATCATGCAGTCTGAAACCTTTCAGCTACTCTAGTACCAGTGAACATTGAGTGATCCCTTTAATCTGTGCGTTATTGATCGATAAACTGGAACACTGAAGATTCATTAATCCAGAGTTAGATAGGGTTTTTTACTGCAATCATGCTACAATCACCATAGACGTGGGTGCATATTTTTGAGAGTGCAATTAAAGTGCATGTGCTGCTTGTGTGCAGCTCTCAGAATAAGACATAAATCAAGGTATTATACTACTGTAAAGATATCATATACACGTATCATCAAGATGAGTCGTAACCCTATATTTGTTTGATACATCGTGGATACGACATTCTTGCAAGTGGATATAAAAACATGGGGCCTAATTTATGAAGGCCTGAAATGCTTTTATGCTGCTGTTGCATCACTTTTTGTGACGCTGCGGCAGGGTAACTAATGCATCAAGTTGCGCCATATTTACAAAGTGCTGCATCTAAGCAGATGTTTCACTTTGCAAAACCCTGTGCTACATTATACCTGCGTCAGGTATAATGTATGCAGGGTGGGCATTATCCCGCAAAAAAGGGTCATAGAAGTGGCACAATGAAATCAATGAGATTTCACTGCGACACTTGTAGGACTCTACTGCGTCAATATCTTATTCCTGCCTCACAGCAGGCGTAAGACTGATGCAGGCCCTTTCACTTGAGGCTTGCCTAATGTGAAAGGATACATTGCTTGAGTTGGGTTTATTTTCAGACACACCCCAGCAGTGCGCCACTTCTGGGCCCACAGATACGTCAGAAATACTGACGTATCTGTAACTCCTTTCAACATGGAGTACCATACATTAAATGCAGCGCATCCATCCTGTCACAGGAAGGCGCAGTGACAACTGTTGCATCGCTGATTTTACGCAGCGATGCAACAGTTTTCATAAATAAGCCCCATAATATTGTGACATGGATGCAACATACATATTTTACATTAGATTTCTTAATTAGGGCTCATTTACATTTCATCTCTCATGCTGCCTTAAAAAAATACTTTCCATAAAGCCATACTATTCAGATAGTAATATATTTTTTAATTAACTATCCCAGGCTGATCATGCTAAAGAAGGCGATGGTGAGGAGGAGGGGGACTACAAAATGCAACACATTTTTGCCATGCTTGGATGGCTACTAGCCAGGAGTATTAGCCAGCAGAAGATTGGCACCAAACAGAAGAATATTGGCTCAGATATATTCAGGAATGTGCTTTGGAAGAGGAATTATATATGATGGAGTGACAAAATGAGAAATGTGATGAAGATTTGACAGAGATCAGGTAGAGTGGTAAAGGCAGTAAGAAAGAACTGGTGCTCTATTACTGATAGTTATGACAGCAGTATAGTGAATGATTACTCAAAGACAGGAGTGCCGTGGTGAGATAACCCTGTCTTTACATTTCTACAGAAGGCAATAAGTGTCTACTCCATTGCTTAATTCGTTTACAAGGAACTTTGTAGAATATTTAATTACTTCAGGTGAAATTTCCTAAATGTCACAAATGTAGCATAAAGTGACATTTGCAAGGTTTAGCCCACGCAAAGACACAGACACAAAGACACACAGACATTAGTTATCCATTTTTAGAAAAATGGTAATGGTGTATTGCTATTGTTTTTCACATTGTCACATGATGCTTGTATAGTGCAATCCTGTCACTTGTGTAGCATAGTGCTTAATCTGCTCCAAGTTTGTGCAGATGCAGCACGACGTATGAGGAAAGAGCTTTTCAGAATGCATAAGGTTCTGAGTGAGACTTCAAATTATGTATATTTACATTGTGTTTAGGCGTGGGGAATTTATGGGTTAGGTCAATGAAGTGGAAAAATTGGTATATCTCACAATATAACACATTCTATATAGTGGCAGTAAACTTTAAAAGGTCAAATTGACTACACTAATTATCTTTCGAGTCCTGTGGTAAGAAATTGTTGTGATCAAATTCAGTGACTATTGTTGATATTGATGTCCTTTATAAAGTGCATGATTGCCCAAGGGTATCTTGGTGCTAGGCATTGTGAAGGGAGATAACCAGTACTTTGGGTGTGTGGCTTTACAGGGAAATGATTGTCACATTTTTCAGCACTTTAAAAGCATTTTAATGATCCTGTATATTATACAGTTCATGAATCTTGACTGTTCTGCAAAAATAGGCAGGGTTAGATTTGAAAAACAGGTCATTGAACAAGACTGAGGTAATATGTTCTAAGTGGTTAGGGGAGGAATGATGATAGATTTTCACTTCATTAAGATAGCTTAATTAATACAATAAAAAATTGTCAATTGCCAACCGTAGCATGATCATTAAATACACATAGTTGTCTACATGCTTGGTATTGAGGTGCTTGATGGTCATTCAAGTCCGATACTTCAAAATGTGTCTCCTTGATCTGGAAGGAATCTTATGTTATGTTATATGGCATTTAAAGTGCGCTAAAACCTGAAAGGTGTCTTGGCGCTAATGTTATGAAGCATAATACAGCAGTTATTGATCTGTGTCCTGTTAGAAATGGGGATCTCTAGTTGGCAGAGGGAGGTACCTTTGTCCAAATAGGGACCCTTGCTTCTAGTTAGGGTAAGGGGGATACACTCTCTAGATAACCCCTGCTCACTCTCTTGGTAGCTGGCACAAGTGGATAGGCTTATCCCAAAGGAAATGTGTAAAGTATTTGTACCAACACTCACAGTAACACAATGATAACACCACAAACGGACACCACACAGGTTTAGAAAAACAAAGTATCTTTAACTAAACTTAACTTAACAAGACCAAAACGACAAAAAAACAACATACAAGTATTAAGAAAAATGACTTTCAAAAGGTTTTAGCAAATGAGTCCATAGAAAACAATGGATGTGTGATTTTTTGCAAAGTACCTGTTGTTGCGACAAAATTCACCAAGCCAAACAGATGCAGCGATGAGAAGCGTAAAAAAACAAAGAGATGCGTTGGTCATGAGACCTTCGTAGATGCGATGTGACAGTTCCAGTGCACACAGTGGAGCGATGCATCGGGTCCGGTCTGTTGGGGGAAGCAATGTGCCGATTCTGAGATGACGCCGATCCACGGGTGATGCATCGGGGAAAACCTGCTGCACATGGATGCGTCGACGAACAATACGGCGGCGGCGAGTGGCGATGTGTCAACCATCCCAGCCGTGATCCCTCGATGCGTCGATTCTTGTCGAGGTGACAAGCGCTGCGTTGGTTTTGGCAGCAGCGCGGCGATGCGGGCAGATTCTTCTTGCACCACGGTGTTGCATTGGAAAAACTGTTGCAAGAAGAGCGATGCGTCAATTTCCTTGTTGTTGCATTGCTTTTCCAGCTCTCAACATTAGATGCAAAATCCAAAGGCCCAAGACAGTCACAGGCACCTCTTGGAAGGTCAGAACTCCCAGCAAGGAAACTCAGGGGAGCTGGGGTGAAGTCTTTGTGTTCCGGAGATTTCAAAATAGCAGGCAAGCTCTACTCAAGCCAATGGAGACTTTCCTCAAGCAGGGGACACAGCACACAGCAAAGTCCTTCTCCTTTCCTTGGCAGAAAACAGCAACTGCCGGCCAACCCAGACACACAGCAAAGGCAGGACTGATTCTCAGTTTCCCCAGCTCTTCTCCTTGGCAAAGGTTACTATTGATTCCAGAAGTAGTCTAAAGTTCAGGGGTTTCACCCCAAAATGTCTTTGTTCTCTTTGTGCAAGGGTCTCTGAGCCCACTCCAAACCAGTTCTGTCCTCTTTGGTGCAGCTGCCTGGCAGGAGGTGGAGACAGCATTGTGTAGGGCAGACAGGACGTATTCAGGTGCAAGGGAAATCTCTTACCACCACACTAAATGCAGACTGGGCCTATTCAGACGCTAGTGAGAACTCCTCCCCTAGTCTGAATGCAGACCATATCTATTCAGCCCAGCCCTGACTCATTCAGTAAAGGCAGGACACACATCAACCCCCCAGTGACTGTCTGAGAGAATGCATCTCCCCAGCCCCCGTCACTCCAAAACCAGGCAGTCAATACACAAACAGGCAGAGGCACACAGAATGGTTAAAAAGAGAAAAGGCCTACTTTCTAGGCAGGGTATGCTCAGACGTGAGTCCCTTGCTCACTTTGCCACTGGATTCAAGCAAGCCGGGCTGAAGACGGCTGGAATGCCAGAAACCGGTCCTCGGAAGCTTGTTTCTGGTCCTGGGAAGACATGGCTTGCCAGTTCAGGCTGGACTGTTCCCATGAGGCACAGGGTCAGACTGATTTGCATATAGCCATGTCTGAACTGGGGTGGCAGAGTGGGCTAAAGATCGGTGATGGATCAAACCCAGATCTTTTGACTGGGTGTGAGTGTTTGATTGATTCAGATGCTCCGTCCATCACCACCCCCTTTTGTACTACTTTCTAAAAGTGGCATTTTCAAACATACAATTTAAAAACCATCTTAAGTAAAAGATTTGTTAATAAATTCTGAGTTCAGAGAGTTCAAACTTTATTTTTCTATCGTATCACTATGTGAAGATATGCTTGTAAAATGTTACAAAGCATCCCCCATTCTGTCCTATGGGGGAAGATAGCCTTTCAATAGTGAAAAACAAAATTGGCAGTATTTCACTATCAGAACATGTTACAGACATCAGTACATGTCCTGCCTTTTACATACACTGCACTCTGCCCAGGGGGGTACCTTGGGCCTACCATAGGGGTGTCCTATATGCAAGAAAAGGGAAGGTTAGGGCCTGGCAAGTGGGTGCACTTGCCAAGTCGACATGGCAGTTAGCTAATTGTGCACAGGCACTGCAGTGGCAGGCCTAAGACATATTGTCAGGGCTACTCATGTGGGTGGCACAATCAGTGCGCCAGGCCCCCTAGTAGTATTTGATTTACCAGCCCCGGCACACTTAGTGCACTTTACTAGGGACTGACCAGTAATTCAAATATGCGATTCATTGATAACTAATCATGTTCACAATTTACACAGAGAGCATATGCACTTTAGCACTGATTAGCAGTGGTAAAGTGCTCAGAGTCCCAAAACAAACAACAACAGGTCAGAAAAAAATAGGAGGAAGAAGCAAAAAGTTTGGGAATAACCCTGCAAAAAGGACCAAGTCCAACATGTCCCAAGAGAGCAGGAACCCAAAAATTGTCCAAAAGAGATGCTAGAAATTTGAGAAAATCACTTTTTTCTTGCAGCTGGATGACGCAATGTGATTTTCTGATATTAAGGCAAACTTGTCATCTATTTTCTATGGCTGAAATTACATTTTTCGTTATCAGTGACATGATCTTCTTTGTTCCTTTTTTTCTTGCAATTTGATTATATTTTTAGTAATAGTGCCTTAATTTTAGAGCTGGTAGGTGATGAACGTCAAAGGTATTCAAGCATGGGGTCTGGGGCCAGAAGATAGAAGAAGATTCAATCAAGCAAGCCTTGTTCTTTCTACATTACTTTTTTGTATCATGCAAATCGGTTAAAATGAAGCAAAGGAAACAAAGAAAAGGAGGGAAAGGAATAAAAAATAAAACGTAGGTTTGGAGTGAGACAAAAAAAGTCAGGCAACAACATAGAATGCGATTTAAAACATGATTATAAATGATTCCCTGGTAGTGCGAAAGACATAAAGGAAGAAAGCTTCACAAATCCTACTCTGTGTTTATAATCTGTGTTTGACAGGAAATAATCGCAGATATAATAAATGTTTAACATATGTATTTGTAAAGTGCATGTTCAGCCAAGGGTAACTTGGTAATGAATAACAGTTGTTTATTGTTACCCAATGGTACTCATTTTATCGACCTCAGAAAGTTGAGTGGACCAGCCAGGATATGAATCTTTGAGCATGAGGGCTGTTGGAACTGGGGTCACCAGTCCCCTAGGGTAGCATGGCACGAGCGGGTAGGCATCCGAAAGCTTATGTGTAAAGCAAGTACGGGCATCCTTTTAGGTAAACATTTCACTGGGTAAACATCCCATTAGAACCTGGACCCCAATTCACTAGGTATGGCCCCCCATTTCCTTTAGATAACAATAACCAGTTACTCAACAGGCAAGGAGACCCATACATTTGTAGAAAATCTGCATTACATTAAATGTATGCACTTGGCCTGTGCACTTCACACATCTCCTGGGGCTACTGAGTATATGATATCTCCCCCCATGGCCTTTCTAATATAAAGGGTCTCCATAGGCAATTCAGCAGGGCTAAAAATAGATTCCTGGCACAGTTCAAAGGCCCAGTAGGCCTGTAAGCACTTTCTTTCCCCTCCCTTCCACCAAGTGATGCGCTCACGGTGTTTAGGGGTCCGGGCCCAGGTCAGGGGACTCTCCTGGGCTAATTAGGGCCAACGTGGACCAGTCACCAGTTTTCCCCAGGAAGGGGCGAACTCTGGGCCTCCTGGGGCCTTCCGCCCTCCTCCCTGGGGGTTGGCTTACTCTTCGCCATTAATCTGGGCCAATGGAGCCCAACAACAGTCTGCCCCGGGGGAGGGGCGAACTCGGGCCTTCTCTGGCCTTCCGCTCACCTACCCGGGGATTACCTGTCTCTTCGGCCTATCCAAGGCCCTTGCGTAGGTCTCAGCAGGCCTCGGGGATGAAGGGGCCCACCCGGAAGGCCTCACGTGGCCTACTTTTAATGTCCGGCGCTCCGGGGGCCTGCTCGGGCAGAGGGGCACTTGGACTCCACCAGGGCCCTCCGTAGGTGAAGTTGCCGGCTCCCGGGCCTCCCGTGACGTCCGCAACCCCAGTAACCAATAGGGGTGAAGATGCTGGGGGCGCGCCAGTGGCGCTCGACGGGGGCGGGGCACGCGCCCCTGTCACATGGGACGGAGGCCGGCTTCAGGCCTAGCGCGGCCGAGTTGATGATTGCGGCGGCCTCCTCAAGGCTCCGGGGCCGCCGCAGGGGGAACGGTACACAATCGGCCGGGCGCGGCCTACAGCGACACAGTGGCGGCCCTCTCCTGGCACCGAGGGCCGCCGGGGGTTGGTCGCAGCGCTCCAGACAACCGCCGCGCTCCAAGAGGCAGTCTCCTCATTACCGATGACCGAGGCTGCAGCAGTGAGTACACAGCTGGCACTTAGGGGCAATTACAACAGCGCCCAGCAATCGCGCCACAGGGCAGGATGGCGCTTGGAAAGTGCGGCGCCACAGGGCAGTTCACCCAGCTGTGGTAATTGATGCAGATGCGGCGCTGCTCAAAGGGGGGGGCAATTAGCAGGTTCACAGCGCTTCTCAGACAGGTCAGTGGCTAGCGCTTCACAGGACCCCACAGGTGAGCATAACAGGCCCTCAATATAGCGCTTATGCAGGCAACAGTCTCTCAACTTTCCAGCGCTTCAACTAGGCAGCAACCTCCTCAGTTACCTCAGCGCTCTTCCCAGGGGCCAGTCCCAGAAATAAGGCAGTTCAGGCAGCGCTTGCAGGACAGGTAGCTCAGGATGCTAGCGCTTAGAAAATGGGAGCACTTAATCAGCAGACAGTTCCTTTAAATTAGGAGAAGGTCATCAGATCAGACTGGACAAGCCACCCAACAGTGGTAGGATAGCGCAGGAACCCCCAGGTGGCGTCAGGGGGCACAGGGAGCGACACAGCGCCAATACCTGGTGGGTTCCTCAAAAGTTCTTTGGTGATTTAGTTCTCTTCTTGGCGGGATGTTTCTTGCGCCCTTAGTTTAGTTTCTTGGTTACTGGTACCTTGATTTCTTCTTGGCGCAGCTGTTTCTTGCGCCCTTGTAAATAGCAGTTGGTTTCTTGTTTCCTTTGGTTTCTTATTCCTTGAAGGGGGTTAAGTTGGTGGCTGGTGTTAGATCTCCTCAGCCAATCCCCTCAAGTGGTCCCTGGGGGTTCCCTGCCGCGGGGCTAGGTCAGTGGGGGGGAACAGGATACCTCAACACTTGTAAAGCAGCACACTAGGCCCTGTCATTCCAGCATCATAAGACCCTGCCCTGACCCCCACTGCCTATCCTCCTGCGTAGGTACTTCCCCAGGTCTTCCCCTCAGCTTCTCTCCAGGAAAGTTCCCTCCCTTTCCTTTTATAGTGCCAGTTGACAGTTGGTGGTGGCAGTTGGTGTCACCTCACCTCTCCCAGAAGGTTCCAGAGGCTTCCAGGAGGTTCCACCATTCTACCTGTGGACAGGCTGGCAGGCTAAGATGGATACATTGCCTGAGGGTTCCAGCCAGCCCCTGGCTACTAGAATGCGCCCACTAAACCACGCTGCTGCAGCAGTGGACTGTGGCAGCCATATTAGGGGTAGAAGGTGCCTGAATTTTAACACTGGTTTTAAACTACACAGGGCATTCTCCACCACCCAAGGCCTACACACTGTTGTTTCAATAGGGCCATCCTAATTTAACAGGGGATAAAAAGTGAAAAATTTCTGGGGAAAGGGCCAAGTCTCACACATCTCCCCCCCAGCCAAAAGCCAGGGTAGACTGATCATTCCCTTGACGGGCTTCCCTGCTTGGGGCGGAAAAAGGTGGACGCAGGCCCAATACCACCATGACATCCTCGCTAATCCAACCACCCCACTGGTGTTCCTAGTGGGATGCGGCCAGGACAGACCTCCAATCCAGATGTCTCTGGCCCTTACTCTCTCTCAGAGTGGGGGGCAGTCGCCCCAGGCCGTGGTACCTTTTTCCACTCTCCTCCTCAACCTAGGGTCTAAACCCTTAAGTTGAATTGGTGACAGGGGCGAGACTTACCTCTCCCTGCACCCCCTCCCAGGGTTCCGCACCCTCCCACCTGGAGTAGTACCCCTGAGAGTCACAACCGGAGGAACTCTGAATACAGAGATTCCTCCCGCCAGGTCAGGCAACCCCTGAACCTGGCCACCCAACCCAGGATCTTAACCCCGTGGCTGGACCGGTGCCAGAGGAGAGTCCTCCCTCCCTCTGCACCCCCTTCCAGGGTTCCGCACCCTCCTCCCCGGATAGGTACCCCTGGAAGTCACAACCGGAGGAACTCTGAATACAGAGATTCCTCCCGCCAGGTCAGGCAACCCCTGAACCTAGCCACCCAACCCAGGATCTGCGCCCTGTGGCTGGACCGGTGCCAAAGGAGAGTCCTTCCTCCCTCTGCACCCCCTCCCAGGGTTCCGCACCCTCCCACCTTGAGTAGTACCCCTGAGAGTCTCTCTGGTAGGGTCCTTAGTTACCGGTACCCCACCCTCCAGGTCAGGCAATTCCTGATCCTGAAACCCCAGTCCAGGTCCTACACTCTGTGACTGGTCTAAACTCCGAACCTCGGGTACGCTGCCACCATTGGAAGCACCTGGTACACATAATTCCAAGGCCTTCAGCTCTAACTCTTCTAGCTGAAGCCTGTGCACCAGCTTCCTCTCATCCATTGCAAGGTTCTCACTCTCCCTCTCATGCTGTATCATCTTAGACGACGCACACCCCCAGTTACTCTACTCCCTGCCCCAGAACATCCTCCCGGTAGCACATTGTCAGACACAACAATTTTGAGTAGGCCTGGTTCTTCTGGTGTGCCCGCCTCCCTGGGTGTGACCTGCCCCTCCTGTTCCACATCCCCTCTCCCCTCTGGGTGGGCTCCTACCCGTGCCCCCAAAGTGGTACGGAGTTCCTTCTTCCCTCCGCCCAACAGGCACCCCCATCCCCTGACAACACTCCAGTATGCCAGGTGGGGACTCAGATAAATCTGGGAAAAAATACCAGGACGTGGGTGACAGGATTAGGTCTAACAGATCTTGATACACTCACAGGCTAGACAGTGGAGGGGTCAATTACTTTGGCTTACACACACAATAATTGTGCAGCCCAATTGCTGTGCACCCTGTCCCAATGGAGGGTGCTGCATGGTCACAAGTCCTGGATCCCACCGCTCGACACCAATATGTTGGAACTGGGGTCACCAGTCCCCTAGGGTAGCATGGCACGAGCGGGTAGGCATCCGAAAGCTTATGTGTAAAGCAAGTACGGGCATCCTTTTAGGTAAACATTTCACTGGGTAAACATCCCATTAGAACCTGGACCCCAATTCACTAGGTATGGCCCCCCATTTCCTTTAGATAACAATAACCAGTTACTCAACAGGCAAGGAGACCCATACATTTGTAGAAAATCTGCATTACATTAAATGTATGCACTTGGCCTGTGCACTTCACACATCTCCTGGGGCTACTGAGTATATGATATCTCCCCCCATGGCCTTTCTAATATAAAGGGTCTCCATAGGCAATTCAGCAGGGCTAAAAATAGATTCCTGGCACAGTTCAAAGGCCCAGTAGGCCTGTAAGCACTTTCTTTCCCCTCCCTTCCACCAAGTGATGCCCTCACGGTGTTTAGGGGTCCGGGCCCAGGTCAGGGGACTCTCCTGGGCTAATTAGGGCCAACGTGGACCAGTCACCAGTTTTCCCCAGGAAGGGGCGAACTCTGGGCCTCCTGGGGCCTTCCGCCCTCCTCCCTGGGGGTTGGCTTACTCTTCGCCATTAATCTGGGCCAATGGAGCCCAACAACAGTCTGCCCCGGGGGAGGGGCGAACTCGGGCCTTCTCTGGCCTTCCGCTCACCTACCCGGGGATTACCTGTCTCTTCGGCCTATCCAAGGCCCTTGCGTAGGTCTCAGCAGGCCTCGGGGATGAAGGGGCCCACCTGGAAGGCCTCACGCGACCTACTTTTAATGTCCGGCGCTCCGGGGGCCTGCTCGGGCAGAGGGGCACTTGGACTCCACCAGGGCCCTCCGTAGTTGTAGTTGCCGGCTCCCGGGCCTCCCGTGACGTCCGCAACCCCAGTAACCAATAGGGGTGAAGATGCTGGGGGCGCGCCAGTGGCGCTCGACGGGGGCGGGGCACGCGCCCCTGTCACGTGGGACGGAGGCCGGCTTCAGGCCTAGCGCGGCCGAGTTGATGATTGCGGCGGCCTCCTCAAGGCTCCGGGGCCGCCGCAGGGGGAACGGTACACAATCGGCCGGGCGCGGCCTACAGCGACACAGTGGCGGCCCTCTCCTGGCACCGAGGGCCGCCGGGGGTGGGTCGCAGCGCTCCAGACAACCGCCGCGCTCCAAGAGGCAGTCTCCTCATTACCGATGACCGAGGCTGCAGCGGTGAGTACACAGCTGGCACTTAGGGGCAATTACAACAGCGCCCAGCAATCGCGCCACAGGGCAGGATGGCGCTTGGAAAGTGCGGCGCCACAGGGCAGTTCACCCAGCTGTGGTAATTGATGCAGATGCGGCGCTGCTCAAAGGGGGGGGCAATTAGCAGGTTCACAGCGCTTCTCAGGCAGGTCAGTGGCTAGCGCTTCACAGGACCCCACAGGTGAGCATAACAGGCCCTCAATATAGCGCTTATGCAGGCAACAGTCTCTCAACTTTCCAGCGCTTCAACTAGGCAGCAACCTCCTCCGTTACCTCAGCGCTCTTCCCAGGGGCCAGTCCCAGAAATAAGGCAGTTCAGGCAGCGCTTGCAGGACAGGTAGCTCAGGATGCTAGCGCTTAGAAAATGGGAGCACTTAATCAGCAGACAGTTCCTTTAAATTAGGAGAAGGTCATCAGATTAGACTGGACAAGCCACCCAACAGTGGTAGGATAGCGCAGGAACCCCCAGGTGGCGTCAGGGGGCACAGGGAGCGACACAGCGCCAATACCTGGTGGGTTCCTCAAAAGTCCTTTGGTGATTTAGTTCTCTTCTTGGCGGGATGTTTCTTGCGCCCTTAGTTTAGTTTCTTGGTTACTGGTACCTTGATTTCTTCTTGGCGCAGCTGTTTCTTGCGCCCTTGTAAATAGCAGTTGGTTTCTTGTTTCCTTTGGTTTCTTATTCCTTGAAGGGGGTTAAGTTGGTGGCTGGTGTTAGATCTCCTCAGCCAATCCCCTCAAGTGGTCCCTGGGGGTTCCCTGCCGCGGGGCTAGGTCAGTGGGGGGGGGAACAGGATACCTCAACACTTGTAAAGCAGCACACTAGGCCCTGTCATTCCAGCATCATAAGACCCTGCCCTGACCCCCACTGCCTATCCTCCTGCGTAGGTACTTCCCCAGGTCTTCCCCTCAGCTTCTCTCCAGGAAAGTTCCCTCCCTTTCCTTTTATAGTGCCAGTTGACAGTTGGTGGTGGCAGTTGGTGTCACCTCACCTCTCCCAGAAGGTTCCAGAGGCTTCCAGGAGGTTCCACCATTCTACCTGTGGACAGGCTGGCAGGCTAAGATGGATACATTGCCTGAGGGTTCCAGCCAGCCCCTGGCTACTAGAATGCGCCCACTAAACCACGCTGCTGCAGCAGTGGACTGTGGCAGCCATATTAGGGGTAGAAGGTGCCTGAATTTTAACACTGGTTTTAAACTACACAGGGCATTCTCCACCACCCAAGGCCTACACACTGTTGTTTCAATAGGGCCATCCTAATTTAACAGGGGATAAAAAGTGAACAATTTCTGGGGAAAGGGCCAAGTCTCACAAGGGCAAACACAGGCTACTAGAGTGGCAGCACTAGTCCACTACGCCACCAGACCCGGCCCCATTAATGATAAGGACTGACTCTGGGGCAGGTCATTGTCACTAAACAAACAAAAGGTACACAGGGTAGGACTGGCCTATAGGGCAATCTGGCAGTGCTGGAATGGCTAGCCTGACAAGTCTGCGTGAGGGCGAGTTTTTTGGCTGTTTGTGGGCCTCTTTTATAGTCTGGTGACCTTTTGTAGTGGTAAATTCCCTGATATTACCACAAACATTTCCTACAGCAAGAACAAGTGCAAGCAGTCTCCCATACCTTGTAAAAACACTTGTGTCTGCATGACGTTACATGTTTAAAACTGCCTGATTTTCAAATGTGGGCCACTTTTTTTTAGGTATTTGATTTGATAATGGACCAGTTATATGTAGGTGCTCAGGCTCATTTTCGATCCCAGTTCTACCTTAAATGGTAAAACAAACTGCATTTGCTAATGCAAATTTAGAAAACAGAGAAAAAAAGCATGATATCTGTCAGTGTCCTCCGCCTTATCTTTTGTGATGTAAGCAGCATCAAAGATGTGTGCAGGAGAGACCCTCCTCATTCAGTCTGCACGCACACAAGCTCGTTTTGAAAATGTTCAGAGTGGCCATCAGTGGCGGCTCCTTCGCCAAGTAGCATTGCAACACTGTTTGCGGAGCAGTGTAAAAAAAATGATAATAACAAAAGGTATTTCTGTTATTATATAAATATATATATATATATTTTTGGGCCAGGTTTGGCAGGGCTGGGACTCCTGTGTCTTCTGGGAGGAGCAGTTGTTGCTGCGCTCCAAAGTGTGCAGGACTGCTTGTCCGGCCCTCTCGGCCCTGCCAAGCACTTTGCATGCACCCCACCAGCCTGCATTACACAGCCTGGTGGGGAACATGCCCAGTCCCCATTTGAGCACCGAGTCAATGCCCTCAGAACAATCACAACACTGCATTGTAGCATTGTGATTGGTTAAGGGGAGGGAGCCTGTGTGCTTCCTGGTTCGGGTGGAGAGACAATGAGGGACGACGTAGGAGATCCGACTGAGGAGAGACACGGTGAGGAGGTAAGCGTTGTTAAAATGTATTTTGTGATTCCCGCCTTCCCCTGCAGACCCCCAGCCCCACCTCTCCTGTTCCCTACCACTACTGGTGGCCATATCAAGCTGGCTTAGCTGCACAATCGCGCAACACGAGTGACTCCAGTGACTCCTTAAAATATGTGCCTCCAGGGGGCATCGCACACTGTTTAGAACAGTGTCTACATAGGAATGAAAAATATTCAATAATGCGTAAAAGAAAGCAGCAGCAACTACAATAAAGCTTTATCATTATGCAGTTTGCTATTCCTTTCTAGGAAATGTCGAATGCAGTCAAATGGAGAACGGCTGTTTAATGTAGGTTTTAAGTGCGTTTTAACAAAAGGCAAGGCGTAGGAGAGCATCTATTCCGAGACATATGCTCGGAAGTTCTTAGGTTTTCAGCTTCTTGATTAACAATTCTCTGTGCCTTACATTACATGAAGCAAGATCTTGTTTGCACCATTTGTGTAATAGTGAAACAGTGAGTTTCCGTTTGTGCCCAGAAACAGGAAAGCCAATAGCTCAGTGCATTCCCTACACTTAAAGTAAAGGGAAGTAAGTGTGACAAATGCCTTGAAGTACATCACAGAAAGTGCTCTCTTAAAACATTACTAAAACAGGTCCTATACATTTCCTGGTGCTCATATATTTTGTGAGTGTTTGCTGCTACAATGAGAAACAACTTTCAACCACCAGCAAATAAGGGATACAATTGATACTCAAAATAGCCTATAGCAGAGGAACTTTGTTCTCCAGATTTATGACCACTAGAGAGCTTCATCTAGTGCCTAGAGTCCTAATCCACATAAATTCTGCACAACCATATTCCAATTATTCTTCTGTTGTCCTTTGTGGAAAGGGCTACAGTGGCCTACTTTCTACATTTAACACACACCCATCCCCAATCTTTTCTGTACATATTTTATAGAAATATTTCATAACTTTTCTTTTAGCTTTTGCAACAATTTTTTCAGGTTATTTCTGAAGATAGCATGCACTCCTGCTGTCTGTATTGGAACTGTTCTGTGTGATTGGCAGTGCCACTTCTGAATGATGCTCTGTAACCTATCCTGTGTGTTAGGAAGTGTGTACTGGTGCTGTGTATACTCCACTGCAGCTCTGTGCATGCGAGAGACACCTGTCCAACTGCAGCCTATGCTGGACTGGTTCTGTGAGGGCTTGCACTGCCGATTCTTGCAATGCACTTGTGTTCTTTGTTGAGAATGATGCTGATCTCTTTGAAACTTGAGGTTATTTATTTCCCTGTTGCCTTGGCAACTGCCTCCTTTCTGAAACCTATTGTTTTCCACCCGACACTCCCGCAATCGCATCACAAGCCTAACACCTTGATGTACATTTTAATACCACCATGCCACATTTTGCTGAGTATCAGCTGCCAGTTATGAAGGGCCAAATTAATGCAAGATCAACCCACACATTCCCTTCCATGTGGCTAAAACACTCCTCGTCATATAATTAAGCAGTAAACTCAAATAGTGTAAGAATATCGCGGCCCGCTAATTTCGTGGACAAAATATCAAAAGGTAAATGCACGGAAGGAAATATAGATTTACATTTCGTCACTCCAGGGGGTGTATTATGGAAGTGCCCCGGGGGCGCAACGGGTGTTTGCACCTTCTTTTTACGCTCCTGGAGCACTTTGGTATTGCAGAAATGGCCGCAGATGCTTGTGCGCCCCCTTCTGTTATACCGATGGCACAAGTGCACGTAAAGCGCCAGCACTATCTTCAGAAGGAATTCCCTCATTTGCAGAGGGACATGGCCCCATGCAAATGAGGGAAGCCTCTGCATCCGCGCCATATTATACGTGTGTGATCAAGCAGGCAGGTCCGCAAAGCTACTTCTCTCACAGTTTCCTAACTATATACATTCAGTGTTCCCTAGCCAGCTGACCAGGCGTACTAGGGCAGTTGTTATGTCAGAAAAGGAAACACTATCCTTTAGCGAGGATCCCATTCAAAAAATTATTTCTGACCCCACCCTGTTTGCCTCGGTTTCACAAGCAACACTGCTAAACAACAGAATACTTCAGAGATTACAAAAGAAACCTATTCGAACAGAGCTTCACAGGCACTTTTTAGTAGAACACCTAAAAGCGGGTACCATTCCCTGGCGACTTCATGTTAAGAATGTCCCGGTAATCTTCACATGGACCCACAGTGCAAAAAAGGCTTCAGCTACATCAGTACAAAGTGCAGCCGGGACTTGATGGTCCACTCTGTGGAAACGGAGCACAGGATTCGTATAAAGGAAGCAGAAGAAATAGAGGAGCAGCTGCAGGCTATAAAATGTAAATGTAAATTTAAATGTTTTTGTACTTGTATTGCGCACAGCTACCCGCAGTGGGTTTCCCAGCGCTTGTACGAATACCGCAAGGGAACCCTTCCTGGTTTTCCCTGTGAAGTGTCCACTCCTGGGCACCTCCATGGTGCAGACCAGGCATCCCTCACGTTGTGAGGGCCGTTGTGGAGACTAAGCAAGCTATTGCCCAGAGTTGCAGCGTGGGACCCATGATCAGAACAGGCACTGAAGCGAGAATATCCGGTCAGGGGAATTAATGAGTCCGGGACCCGCCGGAGCAGGAATCGAACCCTGGTCCCTGGCCGAAGCTCTGCATCGAGAACCATTGAGCCACACTTCTCCAACCATTGAGCCACACTTCTCCACACTTCTTCTCTATAAAAGAGAACCAGACACCATAAAAGGCAAAAGCTCTTATAGAAAAAAATCCCAAAAGATATTGCTGTGTTTAAGGACCACACCTTCAATTTCAAGGTGAACAAATTTGAGAAGGATAAAAAATCCTTCAATATTGAGACTGTATATACGTATCTGAAGGTGGACTTCTACACTAAACCAGACTTCAGAAGGTTCCTATCAGAATACTGGGGGAGATCTAAGCGGAAATTTTTGACGTTTTCGGATACGTTCATCTTTCAAGTCAATGGGTGACTCTGATCCAGTAGAGGGATCGTCCGGTTGTAACCAACAGAAGAAGACTTTTTTAAGGGACGGCAAACAGAAGCCCCAGGGAGGATCAAACCCCAGCCCTGGGAAATGAGAACATGGAGACAGTACTACAAATCATGAGGAAATCTCCGATCATCAACATTTCAGACATGATACTTTCAAAGGAACAGACAGAAGTCTTGGAATTGGGGCTTTTCTTTGTTCCTAGCGTCAATATGGATTTCACAAAGGTCAAGATGGAAATTTTAGAACTGTTCCTCAAGATTCGGCTAAAGTCATTTTTTATGAATAAAGAAGAGAAGATGAACCCAGAGGCCTCTGGATTACGCAACAAATCTTCATTCTGCCCACCAGCAAATAGCATACCAAAGAACATCTTGGCATTCGAACACGCTGTGCTGTCTTTACTAGATGTGTTGGAAAGGAAGAAAGTTCAGGTGACAAGAAATATCTCGCAAAAACACAAGAAAGCTATAGCTGCACTAAATAGCAGTTATAAAACCAGCGGATAAGGGTGGGGCGGTTGTTCTCTGGTCCCAGCAAGCATATTTAGCAGAAGGTGGTTTGATTACCACATTACACACAAAACCCACAGACAAAAATAATGCCCTACACTACAGAAGCTACCATCCCAGAAACCTTAAGAACAATTTGCCATTTGGGCAATTTTTATGCATAAGACGAAACTGTTCAAGAAGGGAAGACTATGAGTTGCAAGCAGAAACACTCGTCAACAAACTCTTTGAAAGGGGATATTCCAAGAAACTGTTAAAACATTCTCTCAAAAGGGCATGGTACACCCCCAAGGAACATTTGTTAACTAAGAAAAGCAAACCACTGACTGACCGCATTGTTTGTGTTTCCACGTTTGGGCCCAACACACACAACCTGTGAAGAAAATGATATGTAACAACTGGCATTTGATTGAAGGAACCATTCCTAACATCGGGCCACCACTCTTCGCTCTTAAAAAAAACAGCAGTATTGGTCAACAAGTTGCGAACACAGCAGGCCAACAAAGAAAACCAGAGACACTTTGCACTATATTAAATCTTTCACCTGTGCAAGGGCATCATAATGTGGAAAATGTTCAGTTTGTAATTCAACTACAGAAGGATGCACATTCACTGATTGCCAAAGACACAGGCGGCACAATGAATTTACAAATTACAAATCCAAAAATGTGGTCTACGCTGTGACATGTCCGTGTAAATGATATATATTAGAAAAATATCCCAACAAGTGCAAAATTGTATTGTGCAACATCGTTCACGATTGAAAAATAAGATCCTCACTGCCACAATTGCCGAACATTTTACAACTCTAAAACACAGATTTGATGATTTTACATGTACTGTATTATCATTGATAATTAAGAACAACCAAAGAGGCGGCGATCCAGATGTATTACTGGCACAGAGGGAGGCATTCTTAATTATGAAATTCAACACGGCGCTGCACGGCCTCAACAAGTTGTCTGTAGTCACAAAACTCTATAGGCAGCAGTCTGAACAAACATGAACTTCATGTCCCACAATGCCCGGAGGTGCCTGACCTCTCAGTTCCCCTTCCAGGTTGCATTAAGGAACCAGTTTTGCAATGGCCTCATTGCTGCTATTTTGGAAGCAGAGTAGCATGTTGGATGGATATTTCCTGCAGTATGGAGAAAGAATTACAGACAAGTGACACGCTGCCACTGGGGGAGGAATAATTGCACACATTCATTCAGAATCTTACCGAAATTATGTTTCCCTTTCATAGGAAAAAGATACCATTTGGGAGCAGCTGTTATTTAAAAGCGTCCGCATCAATTATGGATTTTTTTTATTTTAAGGTAACAGTGCAGCTGAGTTAGTTTTGCATTGTCATGCCGCACCATGCGCGCACTGAATTATTTTGTCACAGAGCGCTCACAGTCATTCCATTCATTGTTTGCAGATAATGGACTGACACCACTGAGTTGTCCCACACGTCACATACATTTGAAGGTAGGATCTCTTCCCTTTGGTCCTCTGTTGCCCAAAGAGCTGTCCCATTCAGTACATTTAATTGCTAATGCCCTAATGTTTAACCCTCTGTAGCTTCGATCACAATATAAAATTTGAAGCAACGTCTCTGACATCAGATCCTTTGGAACAACTCCACACCACAATTAAGGTACCTTAAATATTCCCGGTCTGTAAAGTAATGGTGGTACACTGGGGTGTCAGAATAAAAACCAATAATATTTCTTTTAATTTTGCAGACCTAAAATACCAAGTCCAAGTCCTGAAGAGAATCCTGGATTTGTTAGGGATTTGAAACGCGTTCGCTTTGAGTATGAGGGACTGTTGATGGGGTGTGTCATTAGGAATGGTGTACAGACAAAATATCGACTCCAAAATATCGACTGGACATAATATCGAGTTTTAAATATAGACTGGACAAAATATCGACTGGACATAATATCGACTACAAAAATATCGTTTTTCAGGTAAGTGAAGTAATATCGACTGTATAAAATATAGATAGCAAAAATATCGAATTTTTAATAATATATAATATTTTTTAGTGTATTTTTATTTAATAATATGTGTGAATATTGTGTATTATTGTTATAAAATATTTTATTAAATGAATTTTGTTTTTATAATAATTGCGTAATGTAATTCTGTAGCGGGTTGTGGGTTTATAGGGGAATAGGGTGGGAAGTAATTTAATAATAATTAATTAATTAATATATGTTTGTTAATATTTTTAATTAATAATTAATTGATAATTAATTAATATTAATTAGTTAATTAATTAATATAATTTTGAACATATTTTGTATTAGTAATTAATTGTTAATTAATTATTTGTAATTAGTTAATTACATTAATTAGAGTAAATTTTTAATATATTTAATTTTGTGTTATTTTTAAGTAATTAATTTGGAAAAAATAATATTATTTATTAAAATAATTACAGCTAATGTTCTAATATATTTACTTTATTGTTATTGTTAATTAATAATTAATTGGTAATTAAATAATATTGATACATTTTGGGTAAAGGAGCATTTTTAGGGTTCAGGGTCAGTTTTCAGTTTTAGGGTAAAGGGGTATTTTTGGGGTTCAGGGTCAGTTTTCAGTTTTTGGGTAAAGGGGCATTTTTAGGGTTCAGGGTCAGTTTTCAGTTCATGGGTAAAGGGGTATTTTTAGGGTTCAGGGTCAGTTTTCAGTTCATGGGTAAAGGGGTATTTTTAGGGTTCAGGGTCAGTTTTCAGTTCATGGGTAAAGGGGTATTTTTAGGGTTCAGGGTCAGTTTTCAGTTCTTGGGTAAAGGGGTATTTTTAGGGTTCAGGGTCAGTTTTCAGTTTTTGGGTAAAGGGGCATTTTTAGGGTTCAGGGTCAGTTTTGGGTTTTTGGGTAAAGGGGTATTTTTAGGGTTCAGGGTCAGTTTGGGGTTTTTGGGTAAAGGGCATTTTTAGGGTTCAGGGTCAGTTTTGGGTTTTTGGGTAAAGGGGTATTTTTAGGGTTCAGGGTCAGTTTTCAGTTTTTGGGTAAAGGGGCATTTTTAGGGTTCAGGGTCAGTTTTGGGTTTTTGGGTAAAGGGGTATTTTTAGGGTTCAGGGTCAACTAATAAGATTGTAAAAAATTATTTTTATTATTTTCATTTATTATTTAATTATTATAATTTAATTTAAGTAGTTTTAAGTATATTTTAGTAATTTAAATTTAATATTAATTTAATTTAACACTGTTTTTAATAAAGTCGATATTTTTTACATCTATATTATTGTTAACGATATTTTGTACTCGATATTTTTGTACTTACCTGTTTGTAGATACAAACTCGATATTTTGACTGTCGATATTTTGTCCACGATATTCTGGCAAGTCGATATTGTGTCCGTCGATATTATTTCAGTGATCCATTAGGAATGTTAAATAATATTTCCCTCAGCAGCTTCTGACAACACCCACCAGTAGGTTAGGTATCCCCACCCTCTCACAGGCAGGACAGGAAACATGTGTTTCAAAAATTAGTAACTATCCGTCTGGGGTTAATATGAATGTAGGAATGGTTTAATTTCAGGCTGGCACACATGAGTTATTGATGTTTTTCTTGTGATTACTGATTTGTTGTTATTATTTGCTTGCAAAAACGTTCCCTATATTATTATTTTTTCTCACACATTTTTTTTTCACTATGTAAATGTTATATATAGTTCCATTTCAAACGTTTTTGAATTGTGCGATTTAATAATGTTGTGTTTCTTTGAAAAGACATGCTCTATTGATTTATGAATGTCTTTGTTGAAATATCAAAAATAACCGAAATAAAGCCCAAAAACTTTGGAATGAATGGTCTAAGGTTTATCACAACTCTAATCAAAATACCACTTCCAGATATTCTTTTTGATTATTTCAGTATTATAGATGTGGGCGCAGAGGCAAAGGAGCTGTCAGGAGGCGCACCGAAAATGCTTCACCTAAAAGGTGGCGCACTGCCAGTACGCCCTCTGATGGCGGCCCTCTTGGAGGCAGGTGCAGTCACTCACTGCACCCGCCTGCATGGAGATTGCAAATCACCCTTAAAATTGCAGGCGGGTTGCCGCCTGTACATTGAAATACGGAGCTGCTTCAAAGCAGTCGCTCTGTTTTTCACATGAATATTCTGCCCCCAGAGCTGCTCAAGTCCGCATCTGGCTTGAAGGCAGCACACTCCATGTAATAGGGAGCACTTTCCCTGCTTTTGGCTGGCACACCTGTTTTAGGGTGCGCCAGGCACAAGCAGGGAAGTGTGCTCTTTATATAATAGGGCCCCGGATCTGGTGTTAGGTATAGAAAATCTGTACATACTTACCTTTCAATGTTTTGTCCATGATATTAGTGTCCCATGATATCCTGGACTTGATGTTCATGAGTCACAGCCTCCCTATTTATACCCCTGCCCAATGGATACATTTCTAACTTTGACCAGCCATCTGTCAGCCATTGCCAGAGCCAATGAAAGCGGTTGACTCTAGTATTAAAAACCACCAGTGATCCCTCCCATAAAAAGTCTCAGAGAAGGTAATTTTAAATGAATAACCTTTTTCCACTCAAAGCTCCCTGAAAGGCGCTCTAAAGTTACCACCCTCAAACTTCTGGTGCCTCTCGTGAAGTGAGTTAATCCTCATTGCCTCCAAAATTCACGACCACCCTCAAAGCACACCTCCTACAAAAATGCTCTCATGATTTATGACATTCTGTCCATCTCCGTGGTTCCAGTCTCTATAGCTAATTTGCTGCACTAAATATGTGTGAAATACACATTTATGTATGGCCTTGTTATCTTTGTCACTTTCGATCTAACTTGCCTGCCACTTTCTTATTTTTTAACCTAAGAGCTGATATCGACTAATGCATTGATCTTGCTGCTATGTATAGCGTGTCTTGTCAAAAAGCTCTTGCCCTTCAATAAATACAAATATGGATCCAATTACATTTGTTCTGCTGGCACACATTCTGTGGAAAATACAAAAATAAGTCAAGAGAAAAGCAATAGGAAAAGCAGGTGGACTATTTTTGGACTGATTCGTCACCCCTTCAGGATACTGGGTAAATGTTTAATAGGACTGAGGCGTTTTATCAAAAAGGATGCTGACTCCTCACCCTCCTAGGTGGCTTACGTCATCGCTGGGGGCTCGCCTTGCCTAGAATGGATAGATGGTAAACCAGGCCAGGGGCGGCTCTAGGGTCATGGTGGCCCTGGGCAGGGAGCGTAGGTAGGGGGCCCCGGAAGGGGGGGTCTGGGTGGGGCAGAGCGTGGAGGCCAGTAAAGAGGGGGGGGGGTTCAGGGTGTTTGGAAGTGGAACAGAGCCGGAGGCCGCCAAATCCCTGCCAGGGGCCGCCACACAAATATGTATCCATCCTCAGAGGATAAATATATTAAGGATATATATTGGTGTGGCGGCCCCTGGGGTTTGGTGGCCCTGTGCAGGTGCACAGCTTGCACATGCCTAAGGCCGGCCCTGACCAGGCTCCCTAACTCAGAGCTTTTGTGGGAGCAGGAACCGATAATTGAATATTTCCTGTGAATGTCGCAGATTATCGCTTGTGAGTTTTTTCACTATTCTTGTTTGTCCCAAATGTAACGGAGCGCAGGGACCATTGTACCTTCTGAAATAACCTCATGGATGAACAGCAATATTTGATCTGAGTCTCCCTGAAGGTATGATTTATCGTATCCCCGCTTCAGTAATTAGGTCAACATTCATCAGCGACATTTGATTGTCACAGGATCAAGGCTTTCCTCAGGAAAAGATCTCTGTTGCTAATAACTACCCAAGATGAGTGTAGTGAAAGCACTGCAAATGATTTTTAAGTATTTTGTGGGTTAATTGTATAGCGCTTCCATGATTTTAAATGAAATCGGATACAATTATTTATTACTTACTTAATAGTGTAGTGAAATCAGTGGCAAATACATTTTATGTGTGCAAAATGTTGTATAGCAGAAAGGTCATTTTCCAGATCATCAAGCCCTAGACTTTATGAAAGAGAAGAAAAATATATAATGAAAAACATATCACTATTTATCACTGGTCAAGCCGTAGTTTGTGCATATAGGTATATCACAAGACCAGAAAAGGCGGAACAGTGTACTTACATTCCAGGAATGACATGGAATATTAACCAGACACTGTTCATTGTGTTGCCCAAATTTTAACTAGGAGGTCAACACAAGGCCTAGTGGGAATCCATTTTTTTTTTACTTTTAGCAATTAACTACATCAAAACAGCTTTACACAGTATTTCAGGAGTCCAATTTTGAAATTGATGTCCCATATTCTTTCTGCCGAAGAAATTTCAAATTTAGGACCACGTGGTAAAAGCATGTTGTATAAAAGTTGACACAAAATTGCTGTTCTAAGTTGAACCCACAGTGCAAAATCATGTGCATACACTTTTTTCACCACTTTGTACCTGTCTGTTCCAAGAACTCTTGTCATTCATAAAGGGCAACACCGATGGTTACATTGTTCCATTGAGTTTATGTTAAGGTTTTTGGTAATTTGGCAAAGAAGGTCTTACTGCACCCACAGCCAGCAAAAATGGACAGCTTCTTCATCCCTGGCAGAGGCTTCATCCCGGAAGCTTGCTTTCTCTCCAGCTGCAATCATCCAGCGCCGCCCACTTAAGGTGGCTCACCATGCAATTTTTTGGCTGGGGGCCAAAATCGTTGCTGACCTTTCCGTGGCTTCTGAGCCAAAAGACATCTCGTAAGTACGACAAATGTGTGAAACACAGTATTTATTACCACCTGCTGGTGTTACTGCCTTAGTTGAGGAAACTGGTCAGGTATTCTGTTTTATTATTTAAAAATGCCTAACAAGATAGCTTGGTTCCAAAAGGTGTGGAGCTAAGGGCAAAGAGCCAAGGATGTCCTCTCTTTGTGATGGTCCTGGGCTCTGGGCAAGTCAGATGCATTTGTTTTGCCAGTATTTGCTTTCAATTGCCCCATTAGACAATGAGGGGTGTTAGACCTGACATCCTTTGTGCGTTATTCCCCCCAAACTTTTTCCCTTCATCTCTCCTGGTTTCTGACTTCATTTTTGTTGGCTTTAGGACTATGTGCACGTTACTACTGCTTACCAGTGCTAACGTGCCTGTGCTCTCTCTCTGAAATGTGGTAACATTGAATTAGACCTGATAGGCAAATCTAATTTACTTGTAAGTTCCAGTAAAGTGCATAGGCCCTGGTTCCTTTTGCATGTACCCAGGGACTGTAAATCAATTGCTAATAGTGAGCTTACTGCCCTCACTGTGCCACCCACTTAAGCAATACCTTAAAATATGCCTCAGATCTGCCACTGCAGCCTGAAGTGCAATTTTAAAATTGCCATTTCTACCAGGAAAAACAGACATTTTACCAGACCAACATCTTCCTTTTTAATACCTATAAGGCACCCCTATCTAGTCCCTATAGGCCCTAGGGCAGAGTGCGTTGTATTTAAAAAGCAAGACATTCGTTTTTACGTTTTACATGTTTTGGCAGTGAAATACCCCTGAATTTGTTTTTCACTACTGTAAGGCCTGTCTCTCCCATTGGATAAGGTGGTTTACCGTCTTCCATTTAATAAGTGCTTACTTTTGATTGGGAGCAGGTAGAAATGCCAGATTTCGGTTCAAATGAATTGTAATTTAAAATCCTCCTGAATTATAAAGTTGGATTTTAAGTAGGGGTGGGCGGAATGTTCATTCTACCTACAGAACTGACGGAATTTGTCGACTCTGCATTGGACTTGTAATGCAGAGTTCTGACCAAATTTCATCAATTGTCAGAATTTATTTCCTGTGGGGCTTCAGAAATGTGAGATGGTGAGCACGAGCGAGATTTGGTGTTCCCTAGCGCGATTTTCTAACACTGGCAGTCGCAGGCAGCCACGAGCAGTCAAAGGGGTACTTCTGAAGGAGATTTGCTGCTGCTCAAGTAGATTTCTTCCTCGAGTGGCAGCAAAATCAACTCGAATGGCTGTCCACTCTTGCATAGCACATGGTGCTATTTCACTACGCGGAATTCTGCTGAGTAAGATAAAAACTCAGTGGAATTCTGCAGAGTAAAACTCTGCGAGTTCCACCCAGCCCTGAAATGCCATTTTTAGAAAGTAGGCATTTTCATGTCCTAACCATTTGTGCCTTCTGCCACTGTCCTAGGTCACATGACTGTGAATGGCTCTGAAGTTGGGGTTTGTGTCTTCCTGCCAGACTGTGGGACAAAGGGAATTAGGTGTTGGCACGATGGGCCATCCTGCCAGAATGGTTTGGGGCAGAGCTGTTCATTGCTCCACTTACACTTCAAAGGGCCTGTCTGCAGCACACACCAAGGATCCTGTCACCCCAGACTTCTTGGAGCCTTGACAGGGGAATGGAAGAACTTTCCAGAACCAGATGTGGGGGTAAAATAGAGAATCCCCCACTTCAAAGGCTAAAAACAGATATAAATATTGGACTCATGGCCACTCATCAGTACACTCTCGGACCTGGGGATATTACAGCATAAGACCTACCTTGTTCCACATGGGGCTGTCCTGCTGCTTGAGTCCTTCCCTGATCACTAAGAAGGAAGACTGAACCTGCTCCCTTCATCCTAGAATACCTGAGTGACTCCAAGCATTACTTCTGTCTAAGCTAGAGGTGCACAACAAGTTCCTGAAGCCTCTTTTCAACTGCCCAGCTGACCAGCTGCTCTGAAATTGCCTGGATCTGCAACTGGACTTGCCTATGTCCTGCTGGCCTCTGCAATATTGAGTCCCTGATCCCCAAGAGGTGCCTCTCCAGGTCCTGGACTCTTGACTGGCATCAAAGTGCACTCCTCTACAAGAAAAGGTGAAACCCTGAAGTTTTTGTCTATTCCTGACCGGGAACAGACCTGCTCGTGCTCAGACTCTACTACCTGGTGATCCCGACTCTTAATGCTACAGCAACCATTAGGAATGACCAGCAACACAAGATCTGCACTTTGAATTACAACAACGACAGCCTGTGGTGACTGCCAGCGTGAAGCTCCAGCAGCAACCATCTGTGACACCCGACCAGAGCTTCGGGCCACAGCAACGATCGCCTGCGATGCTCTCCGAGCTCCTTGCAGTCTGCCATAATCAGTTGTCGAAGACAGCACAACGAGTTTGCGCCTGGAAAAAACAAGGTATTAACCCCTTGCACGCTGCGATAATTCTCCTGCTGTGCTGGAGAATTAATGAGCAGGTGGGGTTTGGAGGGCCCCTGGCCGTCCTCCGCACACGCCCACCGTGACGTATGATGACCAGGGGCTGTCCTAAGCACCGAAGGGGTTAAGACCACAACTGTGCCAAGTGTGGAGGGTGAGTTGGGCCATATACCTTGACTCATGCAGAATATTCATCTGTGGACATCACCAACCAGATAGACAACTTGTGTTGTATTTCAACCATAAGCAGATATGGACATGTCCTGAGGAATGACACTGCACCTCATTGACGAGGACCTTTCTTTGAGACAGAAACATGTTGACCACCTTCTCCAGGTGAAATGTATATACCTCTCATCGGATCCTCCGAAGTGATCCTCAATAATTAGGGTCAGGAACGATTTTGGCATTTCTAATGCCTGTTTGTAAAGCATAACAATTCTACTATTGGAGGAATAAAGAAACACTTCTCTCGAAGTATAAAATGAACATTGAGAAACTCTGAACGGCATATAAAGAGCATGTTGCCAGTTGCCAGTGATCCAGCTTAAAGGTAACAGAGCACTTAAACGAACATAACAATTCTATGAGGAAGTGTCAAAATGTAAAGGAAAAGGCTTGTCATTTACTTTCCATCAGACTCTGAATTGGAATAGATGCTCAGACCATTTGGTTTCTGCAGCACCCCAGGGAGCGCATTCATGGCCCTCTGGGAGAAGAGATATCTCCTATCCAGTCACTAAGTAAACCTTCTGCATCAGAGGCAGCTTCAGTGAGTGCACCCTGACCCTCCCACAGTGCCTTTATTGCTGCTTTTATGTGCCGCTGCTTGCGCTTATGTGCAACCTGTGGAAGGCAGGGGATATAAAAAAAACACAACCAGATAAAGGCTGCTGTTTTTAGTCACACCTGGAAAAATATATATGTGGCTGGGATTTTATGGATACAAATGGAGGAGTGGAGAGCAACACGGAGAGCACGGGGCACCGCAGCGGTTGGTGCAGGTAAGAGTGGTGGGGCGGAGGGGGCTGGTTTGGGGTAGGATTCAAATGACGCCCATGAGGGAAAATTAAATAAATAATTCATTTTCCCTTGTCCTCTTCGAAACCCCCACCCCCCCACCCTGCCCCACTGCTCTTACCTGCATGTTGACGGCCGGTGGGGCAGCAAATATGTAAGGGGAAGCAAGACATAGGTGGAGCAAGAAAACACTTGCCCTCCTACAAAGTGCTCAAACAAAAAGAAAAAAGTTGTTCACCGTTGTGGGCCGTGAAAGGATACAAGTCATTCAAACTAAAAGAGGTTCAAGAATCTATACTCTAGGGGAGGAGCCATAAACAAAAAAGGGAAGAAAGGCCATCAAATAAGAAGCAGGCAAATGAGAGTGACAAGAATGGCAACCAGTTGTAAACTGTGACCAGGCCCAAGGCCCACTACAATCATTGGTATTGTCTGTAGGGGGATTTGACAACAATCAGCTGAAAGCTGTCTGCAGGAGAGACCTGATAAATAGTAACCACAAGAATATGGTTAAATGAGTCGTGTGCACATGTTGGGCCTTATTATGAGTGCCTTGGATTTTGGGCTGCTATTCTCCCCTCAGTAACCCGGGCGGGTGAGTGAGATGAAATACTGGGGCATTATAAGGGGTACTCTCAGGGTATTTTTAAATATGCACATTCACCTGGTCATCAATAAATCTGCACCCATTTCCCCTTGTACTCCCTCATTTTTACTAGTTTTTGACCCAGAGATTTTGCCTGTTTTCAGTAGGCATTGTCCTCGGGTCAAAGAATGCGGCCCAGCTGCAAGTTTCCATTGGAATCACATGGGCACTTGTAATGAATCTCTTGGAGGTAAATAATAGAACATAAATAAACCATTATAGCTTTACAATATAAATGATGACACTTTGCAGCAATACCATTGTGGCACAAACCGTGCACAACCAATTACTCATGTGCCAGATTATAATTAGAGCTTTCTAAATGGGTATTTAAGGCACACATCTTTCCAAGTCATCCCCTCAGTGCTTTTAGCACTGAAGTCTTGTCATGCAATTCTATCAACTCCTAATATGCCCTTGCACTACAATAACAAAACACAGGTTTAGATTAATTTTACTGACTTTTTCTTGCAGGTTCTTTTCAGGTCTGCTGTTAGCCAAGACCTTTTGATTTTACTAAGATTACATATTAAATATACTTTCTTTGAGCCAGCGCTCTCCAGCCATTGGTCTGTTGTATTTTTCACATTTCTCTTCTGCCTACCACAATGCACATTATGGGGCAATGGGTCAGCCAGTACAGCTATTGGCTAACTTGTATGTGGGGGACGGCCGGTATGCTGCTCTTTCACAAGGAACACATTCACACACAAAGCAGTTCACTTCAGCCTCTTCATCCATTGGTCTGTTGTGTCATTCGTGTTTTTCATCCATCCACTACAGCAGACTGCATGGCACAGTGTGTCAGCCTGCTTTAACTATAGGTCTACTTCGCTGTGAGTCAAGGTCCTATGCTCTTTTACATGGAACACATCCCCATTCTAAGTAGTTCCATTCAATGTCAGGAACCACTGTGGCAATGTGTGGTTTTTCTTAGACCCAAAATGTATTTTTGGTCTTACCCGCTGTTTTAATTTATATATTAGGGAGGGCCTGGCAGCTCCCCCAATGATAACGTTTCACAAAAACCATGACATAGCAAAAACAAGCATTGACAAAACCAAAAGTTTGACTGCAAAGCCCAGACCTAACAGCTTTGCCAGTGCTTGTTTCGCTGAAGGATTTGGAGAGGTTGAGAAACTGTTTGGGAAAAAAATACAGTACACTTGCGAGAGCACTTTATTTTTCTACTGCAGTCTTAATGGCTTGCATTGTACAGAAGATGGAGAAGTAGAAGGCCATGCTCAGCATTCAGCGAAGCAGTCTATCTCCGCGCATGATAAGACGTTATCACGGCAGCGCCATTTCTCATCTCATTCCTATCAACAGCTGCTTATCTCCATGGCAGCAGGAAGAAGCCATTTTGCACTTGCTCATGGCATGTTCTCTGCCCTGGCCTACAAACTTCTTTCGGTTTAATTTAGGCTCCTGTGAATTAAATCTAGATTCTTTTGATACTGTGTTTAGAAACGTACTAATAGGGTCAAATCACGGAGTATTTCATTTCTGTGACAAGGGTATGTTATTCCATGCCTTACTGAGTGACGGACCATCTACAAAACGGACATTTTTAACCTCTGAAGGGCCACGCACAACCTTTTTGTAGGATGTTGTGCAAAGGTCATCCAATCTTTACTTCGGTTACAGATTCACATGTCCTTTGTTTCTTAAACAGGAGGTAGTTGTCATTTGGGCTAAAAATCACTACAAGATGCAAAAGACAGAGGTCCATGCTTCTGTGTAATGGGATATCTTAGTAGTATTTTACTTTTGGAAAAAGTACAATTTACATACATGGGGTAAATTTATCAATACTTTGTGTAAATGAAAAGTGACAAAAATTGATGCAAACCAGTTCAATGTATTGATAAAATATTTACTTTCCCAGTGCAAAATTGTATTTATGCTGAACCGGTAACCTGTACAGCAATGCAAATAGTGCTTTGAACTACTTCACACTTTTTTGCTTTGAGGAACATAACATGGGTGGTACATGGGCATTTCCATGCTACAAATAATGGTTTTTGACGCAAAGTCCATCTACTAACCATGATAGACAGGGATTTGTGCAAAAATAACACCTCCTCGAAGCAGGCATTAAGTTAGAGAAATCTTTTAATTTCTGCTAACTTTTCAAACATTGCATTTGCTTTTGACTGTACAAGTACAAAACCACAGTTGTTAACAATTTTAAACTTTGTCGAGGCATGGTATTTTACATTGGAAAGGTAACCTTTCAGTACAAACGCACTGCTAGACACCAAGCACAAAACTCCTGCTATGTGCGTAGGTGTGTGCAAGGCTCTAGGTAGTTGAATTGTGCGCTAGCATTGGAGAGAGCAGTAGCACCATATCTTAGTAGATATGGCTCTGCAATGCCCTGTCCCGAATACAATGCAGAAAGTAGGGGCGGCTGGTAAACTTAGAAAGTGGTGAGACAAGCAAAGTGACCGACCCGTTTCAAAATAACTAAGTAAAATAACCCCTCCCTCCAAAAGCCCTTAATAAAACACCCCCTCCCTCCAAAAGTCCAAATACAATACCCCCTCCCTCCAAAAGTCCATAAAAAACAACCGTTCCCTCCACAACCCCAAACCAAAGCTCCACTACCATTTAGAATAAATACAATTAAAATAAAAGGTACTCACCCACTGCAGCACTGCCACCTCAGTGTTCTGAAATGGCAGTTTGCTGTGCAGCGCCCCTAACAATCCAGGTGCTACTCTCATGATGGTAACTAGCATGAGAGAAGCACCAGGATAAGATGAGCGGGTTGGTTAGACGTTCCTTCAGGCCCTGGAAGCCTGTGCTTGCTCTTCACTCAGTTGTCTAAGACAGCTCGGCATGGAGAGCTTCAAAATAAGCGTGCCAGACTGGCCATCACAAGACAGCTGGCCAAACTGACATGCGCACTTTGGAGCATCCAGCCAGCTGCTGCTCCTGTCCTGCATGCTGCCAATCAGCAGCAGAGGACACGCCTGCATGTCTTCTGACTCGGATACATTGCGGCGCGCACATCAGGAAAAAAATAAAATGGCATTGAAATAATTTCATTGCCACTTTATTTTTTCAAGTGCGGCTCGCAGAGGGCGGGCGATGCTCCCCTGCCCTCGTGGAAAAAACGGAGCTTGCAGCAACTTTGGTTGCTTTGCTACCTTAAGCTAGACATTAGTAAATCTGTGGGCATAGATTCCAAGTGAGCATCTTTAACTAAGAACAATATGGATACAATGTGACACTGAGGTCATGACAGAAGTCTTGTGGTGTATGAGTGAAGAGTAAATTAACAAATATTTTAATGGGTTGTTTGCTGGAAAGTCACAAAACCATGTGTATGCCAAGATGTTGAGGTCATTAACCCAAATGGTGGTGGTGGATGTGGGGCACCTTTCCAAGGACATTGTGTTACTTAGATGTTATGAATTGGATCACTATGAGAAGATTGTTCCACTGAGTAGTCGTAATAATGTTCTAAACCATGCCAAATCTCATGATACCAATGAATTGAGAGGCCGTGAGATAATATAGATCTCAGCAGGAATCAGAGTATGTAGTGCACACTGCATTGTCCTTGTCTTGGTAATAGTCCATAGACAGTTTGTGGAGCACTGTCAGGAATTTGAAGAAAACAATTATCTGCATGTGTTTACATCCTCTATTTGGTGGTTGTCCTTGGAGCTGAAGTTACTATAGGAAAGAGCCGCTCACAGTTGGAAAATAACAATCTGCGCAGTTAGCCTTTGGGGGTGGCAGATGAATTTACCAATGTTTAGAGTCAGGGATGTTACTCTGAAATGTCTGGCCTCCATACTGGCTAATGGGACAGCATATTAACTGGTCAGGAGTATCCCTAAATTGGTTTTTAATAACCATCCATGTATGGTTCATTAAGGATGAAGGTGAATACAGGATAGCATGTGGTTAAAAAAACTTGTCAGTTGTGTGAGCCACCAAGAGAACAATACAAAACTGTATACAGCACTTACATATATATTAATAAAAACCTGGAAAAGTTGTTACTGACATGATATACTAGAGACCTCGGAGGATGCAGATAATGGGGAGGTCACATAGTAGGATGTGATAAGGTGAATAGTAATGCAGTAGTAAGGATGCATGTGTTTGTCGACTATTTGTAAATATGGAAGGTGAAATATCAGCAAAATATCATCCAATGTATATTCCGGAGGTGCTGTGACAGTCGTTCCAAAAGGAAATTTCTCGCCCATAGATGTTGTTGGCTGCTATCATTTGACAATGGGGATCTCACATAGACAACCTAAAGATCCAATGTACTTGGTTGAAGAAACCCTACCCTATCAACATACAGGAGCAAATTATAGTACATCTGGACCTCAAAACATTTCTTTCATCGATAATACGAAATTCATGCCTCATTCAGACAAGGTGGGCACCATCTCTTACCACAACAAAGGACGAATGAGGACCCTGATCTTCTCGAAGATGATCCAAGTGAACAGGTTCTGGCTCCTGACCTGGGGCCTTCAGTTAACAGAATCCACCTACCAGCTGAGAAAAAAGCAAAAGAAGCTGTAAGTGGATCTTTCAAAACACCATCAGTATGTCATCAACAACAGTGTGACCGAGACATTTTCAACTTGTAGGGTACCACTGAGTTTCAAATTTTCACAAGGCGTGAAAGACCAAACATTGTTATACGGTGCTCAAAACCCTATTCCAAGTATGAGGAGATTATGATCAGATGAACAGGTGTTTTTCTTTGTTTTTTCCCTGCTTCCTCATCCGCTATAGATTTTACTCGAAGTGAGTGAATCAAGAATGACCTGACAGCTCTATCATGGCGATGAAGTGGAGTTTTTTGGACCTCTTTGAATTATCAGTGGAGCATTAGTAGAGCTTGCCATGCAGACTGATTCTTTGACCAGAAAGAGATGGGTGCTTCATGTACTAATGAGTCTTCCTGTCTAGAACCATCAAACTAGCCCATACTTCTGAGTGGAAAGTTCCTCCGAAGCGGGCTATATTATTGAACAATTGTATCTCTGGGTCCTGAATAATGGGTTCAAGTGAGGAAACATCATTCAAGGCTTGACTTTTTGATGATTTTAAACACTCTGCCATGTTTTGTACACTAAATGAAAAGTAGTTGGTAAAATCTCATGGTTAGTGATGAACTAAACAAGCTACAGCCATAGGAAATCAAGATAAAGGCTATTCAAATTTTAGACTACAAGTAATATATAGCACAGTTAATATTTAAGACATTTTAGCTCAACACACTAAATTATTACCATCAGCTTTACCATTTAGTTTTACAAATAAAAGGAATGGACTTTAGGCAGTTATCTAAACCATGGGTTTAAACAGTTAAAGCAGATGTTCAATTAGCAGTATTGTCAGTTTGGAAGAGATATTGGTGTTGCTATTGAATATCACATGTGGTCAAACTCTTCCCTTTACTGCAACCTGATATGTAGAGATAATTTGAGGAAGTTTGAGCGCCCAACATTTACTTTGCCACAATGCAACCCAGTTGATGCTTTGACCCATTAGATGAGGCTTGCATTAATATAAAACCACTTGATAGGTGCCAGATGCCTTGATTATGGACACAAAGGCCCGAATGTATTATTTTTTTGGCGCAAAAACTTGGGCTAAGCAAGGGGGAAAAAGCAGTGCATAGCCATATTTATTACCATCCAATAGCTCTCTCCTTAGAGACCTATTAGCTCTGTCAATACTTTGATTCAGATGCTGAACAGCATCAACAAATAGCTGGAATAAAAGAAAACAAAGGTTGTGATGATGCAAGCGCTGTTGCCAGTCACATCAATCTGAAAGATTGCATTGTGATGTATGTGTGTCTATGAGTCACTATGCATGGGTGTGCCTAAGAATGACACAAGTGCCATTTTCTTTTTTTCATAGCCCGCTCACAGATGGTAGACACCACTTATATTGTTAAGTTAAACAAAAATGTAATGGTAAGTATTTAACAGCGCTTTTCTTGTAGTGAAGCGCCCAGCACCAAATTGTAGCTGATGAACCTCCAAACAATGCAACATAAAACAAAAAAATATGCAAATGCTCGTTAGGGTAGTGGGAGCAACAGAGGAGTAGGAGACAGAAAACAACTGGGAGTGGCAGCGTTGAAAATAAAAGTAAAGTTAGGTGGGTGAGGTGGGAAATGTACCACACAAGGGAGAGAGCAATACAGAATTAAAAAGTGTAACTTGGAACACCCTACAACATTTGTCATTTCCTGTACTGGTGCACTAAAAAGGCTAACTTGCACAGCTTTGCACCAAGGTGAATTTAGAGATGAGTGTGCACTGTCTAGTATAGGGGTCGTACTGGATGGACATCTTTCTAGTACAAATTCCTATGCCTACACAACATCTGAACTAACCCACACATTTAATATTTGCGGTGCACTGTAGCACACACGCAATGAGCAGGTTGTCTGGAGAAATCAAAGTATTTACCCCTTTTAACGCTTGCTTCAAGGAGGTGTCATTTGCTGACACAATGCCCGGTCAGCCTATCTTAGTATATTTGGCTTTGTGTCAACAACTATGAGTGTGTGCACAGACCTGCCAAGATACACCTGAATATAGCCCCCTTGATACAAAGTGCTGAGAAACAGGAAAAAGTGTTATTTGCGTATAGAAACAGGCACATTACCAGTGCAAAATACTTTTTGTGCTGAAAAGTAAATATCTTTGCAAGACTTTGTGCAGCTTTGCACAGAGACATTTTAAGACATGGGCAAATTAGTTTACTTGTAAGTCCCTTGTACGTTGATATACCATATACCCAGGGCCTGTAAACTAAATGCTACTAGTGGGCCTCCAGCACTCGTTGTGCTACCCACACAAGTAGCCTTTCAAACCTGTGTCAGTTCTGTCATTGCTGGGCCTGTGTGTGCAGTTTATTGTCACTTTGACCTAACAATTAAAACCAAATGCCAAGCCTTAAACACCTCTTTTATTACACACAGGCCACCCCTAAGGTAGGCCCTAGGTAGCCCTAAGGGCAGGGTACTGGACATGTACTTTTAATTTTATGTGTCCTTGTAGAGACAAACAGCTACATTTGTTTTTCACTACTGTGAGGCCTGTTCCTCTCATAGGCTAGCATTGAGAATTCCTTAAAACACTTTTAAGCTTTAATTCCTGATTAGAAAGGAGCAGCAAAATCATATTACATAACCTTTGAAGGATAAACCATCTTTCGTGGTAAAGTTGGATCCGACATTACTGTTTTAGAAATGCCAATTTTAGAAAGTGGATATTTCTTTGTTCTTAACTTTGCTCTGTGTGTCTGCAGCCTGTCTCCAATACACGTCGGGACTGGGTGACAGCTACATTCCTTCTAGACACCCAAAAACAGAAGACAGGTGGGTGTGACACAGGATTATTCTGCATTCATCTGTATTCTGATAAGCCTTCCTGGGCAGGAATTAGAAGAGGGAGCTCACACTTACATCTGAATAGGCTGTGTCCTGTAATCACACAAAGGACTGATTACCCCACCACAGATAGCCAAGCAGAGATGGTTGGGATGAAAAGGGACCTGTGCACTTGAAGGGGCTGCTTTAAAGTCACAACCCACTTCAAAGGCACATTTTGTTGTAAGTACTGGAACTCTAACCCAACCAAATCAAAACTCTACTAGACATGGGAAGAACTGTGTTGGAGTAAAGACTGCTGTGCTGTAGGGATTGCCACTTTGCCTTGACTGACTAACTGTTTCTCTGTTTTGCTGAGATGCCCTGCTGCCTTCTGATCTTTGCCCTGCTGATGACAGGGACTGGACCCATCTCATTTGAAACCAGAGTAAATCATAGGGCTAGCTGGCTTGCCTCCTGTTTTCTACAGTCTCAGGGATGTTAAAGGTGCTGCTGGACTTTGCCAACAGTGAGTCCTACTCTTGCCTGAGGTGTCCCCTCCAGTCCTGAGTCTCAGAAGTGAGTTCTGCATCTGTTTTGATACAAAACCTTCGCATCGTCACAACTGTGTCAGTTAGAACCGATGCATTGCCCTTTAACACCTACGCAGAGGCTGTTTGTTGACGCCGTTATACAGCCTGACAACGAAGCTTTGCACAGTTCAACAATGATGCATTGACTTCATCTCAACAGAGCTTGACGACAGCGCAGTGACTCGACTACATGGAAAAGATCGACGCATTGTGCCCTCGTCGTCAACGCTCTGCTCCATCCAACATATTTTTTCAGCGGAACCTGCTTGAGTCTCATAGCCGGCCTGCCCTCCATTGCAGTCGGCCTGAATTCTGGATGTGCCCCTGTATTTCGCTACCCCAAATGGTAGACAGTCAAAATATTGAGTTGGAAATATCGACCTACCATAATATCGAGTCTGAAATATCGAAGGAGCATAATATCGAAGGCAAGAATATCGTAGGACAGAATATCGACCCAAGGTAAGTAATATCGATATACTTAATATCGATGTAAGTAATATCGAAGTTAGTAATATCGATAGCATATATATCGATGTTAATAATTTCGATGACACTAATATCGATATTTGTATTATTTTATAGTTTTTTATTATGTATGTGTTATATGTTTAATTTAAGTATTTAAAATAATTACTATTATATGTGTATACATTTTCTATAATAATATATAAACTTATAAGGAAATTTGATGTTTTAGTACCGGAGCGGGTTGTGGGTTTATAGGGGAATAGGGTGGGAAGTAATTCAATTATGGTAAGTTGATTAATAATTAGTAGTATTAATTAATTATAATTATTTGCTAATTAATATTGATTAATTGGGAAATAATTAATTGATTAATTGATATATATTTTCTGTAGCGGGATGTGGGTTTATAGGGGAATAGGGTGGGGAGTAATTTAATATTAATTAATTAATTAATATATGTTTTAAAATATTTATAACTAATTAATTGGCAAATAATTAATATTAATTAGTTAATTAATTAATATAATTTTGAACATATTTTAAATTAGTAATTAATTGGTAATTAAATAATATTAATTAGTTAATTACATTAATTAGAGTAATTTATTTATATATATAATTTTTAGTTACTGTTAATTAATTATTTGGGGAAAATGATATTAATTATTAAATTATATTAATTACAGCTTATGTGCTAATATATTTACTTTATTGTTATTGTTAATTAATTATTAATTGCTAATTAAATAATATTATTTAACTTTGGGTTAAGGAGTATTTTTAGGGTTCAGGGTCATTTTTGGGTTTTTGGGTAAAGGGGTATTTTTAGTGTACAGGGTCAGTTTTCAGTTTTTGGGTAAAGGGGTATTTTTAGGGTTCAGGGTCAGTTTTCAGTTCTTGGGTAAAGGGGTATTTTTAGGGTTCAGGGTCAGTTTTCAGTTTTTGGGTAAAGGGGTATTTGTAGGGTTCAGGGTCAGTATTCAGTTGTTGGGTAAAGGGGTATTTTTAGGGTTTAGGCTCGGTTTTCAGTTTTTGGGTAAAGGGGTATTTTTAGTGTTCAGGGTCAGTTTTCAGTTCGTGGGTAAAGGGGTGTTTTTTGGGTTCAGGGTCAGTTTTCTCGACTGTTGCACTCTCTGGAGTGGGAATAGTAATTTTATCCCTACGCTATCAAACGCTTTCCCTACTGTTCCACTCTCTACAGTAGGAATAGTAATTTTTACCCTTACGCTATCCAACGTTTTATATAATTAATTGTTAAAATATCACATGTTTATTTTATTTTTTATATTACTTACATTTTATTTATGTTATTGTTTTATGTTTGTAAATGTATTAGTAAATTAGAATATATTTCATTAATTTATAAATTAGTAAATTAATTATTAATACTTATTGTTCAGTACATATATATTATATCTTTACTGTAGATATTTAATTAATGTATTATTAATATATATGTATTATTTATTAATTTTAAACATTATTAGATACTTTTAAATATGTATATTTTATTTATTAGTGTTATATACTTACTTTTACATTTATATATATTAAAAAAAACGATATTTTTAACATCGATATTTTTTACATCGATATTATTTTTTCGATATTTTTTTCCTTACCATGTTGTAGATAGGATGTCGATATTTTTGCACTCGATATTGTTGACTCGATATTCTTGTAGGTCGATATTTCTGAGGTCGAAATTCTGTCAGTGATCCACCTCAAATAACCTTTTAGGGATATTGATTTCTAAGCACTGTTTTTACATTTTTCTTTAAAAATCCATGTCTCGAATTCTACTGATTGGATTTTTGTCATTTTGATCTTGTTTTTGCTCTGATGAATGTTCTCTATTTTTTTAAACTGTGTAGAGTCATTTTGTGCTGTTTCTATTTGGTTACTGTGTGTGTGTGTGTTGCATAAGTACTTTAAACATTGCCTCTTAAGTTAAGGCTGCATGCTCTGTGCCATGCTACCAAGGGGTGAGAACAGGTTAATTTAAAGTCTGTGTCTAGCGCATCCTGACTAGGATTGTGGTACCCACTTAAACAGGGTGCAAATCTCTGCCAACTAAAGACCCACTCTCTAATATGTACTTTTAACCCATAATCGGTCACTCTGTACCCAGTGCCATCTTAAGTGTTATGAGGTACGATTTTTTTCAGTATTTGCTTGATAACTTTCCTAGAATATTAATGTATATGAAAATGGGCTATAAAATTCAAAGTTGATAGGAGCAGGGGATCACAAATGTAATCTATCCGGGGCCTCATAAAATCACTAAGATGTATCAGGTTTTATGCCAGCAAAACATCCTAACCAATCTGAGACAGAGGGCATGATTTAGATCTCGATGGCAAAAATCAATGTCAGTCTCAAACTTGAATTAGTTAACATATTAATTCATGTAATATTTCCCCTTTTCTAGTTCAATTTCAGAATGTTATCAAATTTCAATTGTCACATTATTTTGTGCAATGCATATGTGTTTATTCATATCACTTATCAAGTTGAAATAAACATACCTATATTAACACTTTAAAAAATAATTAAAACATCTATTTGTTGGCACTAGTATCCATTATCATGATAAATCCTTGTGCATAGGTACAAGCCACTATCGCCACCACAATGTCACATTTGTCGACGTTGTGGTGGTGATAGGGGCTTAGCCTTATTTACAAGGCAGAGTTAAGCGAATGTGGCTTAATACTGCCTTGTTAATAAGGCTCCCTTTCAAGCTATGGTTAGCGTGAAAGTGGTGGGCAGTGGGTGTTGCGGTGGGCGTTCCACCGCAACACCCATTGATTTTGACGCTGCCCCCATGTACAAGGGCAGCATACATACGAGGCAGTGCCAAACTTAAGACCAGGTAAAACTTGGACTTAGGGTGGCGAAACGAGGAGAAATGCATTATTGTTTTTGTTTTTGCTTTTTCCATGTGTGATGCCTTGTGCAGCACACATGTGGCACTCACAAACCAGTATGTTGCCAATATGAAGGGAGAATTTTCTTTCCTTGAGCCACCTACCACAAGTGGTTGGTTCAATTGATGGTAAGCATAATGCCTTAGTGCCATCACACGTCAGAAAACAAATGTACTGCAATTGAAAGAACTTCCATTCAATCAATGTACAAGTTGTCCAGATTGTTACATCACAAGCTTTTGTGCATTTTCCTGGATTAAACCATTAAACTACGGAACAACTGCATACCCCTGCAAATGTCACAACTTGGACTTGTGAGGATCAGGCTTGGTGGTAAGTACTATCTATCATTGCATTGTTTGATTAATGTAAAGTGTAATGATCTCTAATAGTGTAAAAAATGTTGGCTCTCTTTTTTTCATCTCATATAGGAGACCCAGCTTATCCCAACCAACCATGATTGTTAGGACTGCTGAGGAACCCAAAAACGTTACGGGAATTCAGCTTCAATGAGGCCTACAGTAGAATACAGAGGCCAGTGGAGCAGGCTTTTGGGTTCCTAAAGCCAGATTTCAATATCCAGGCCAGATTTGAAGAGTTCTCATCTACTCATCTGAATAGGTGTGCAAAACACTTTGGCATGCTGCATGTTACACAACATGACAGAACATCTCATACATTATAGAAGAGGAAGATCATGAAGAGCCACTGGGTGAGGATGTTGAAATGCCAAATGAACATGATAGTGGTGAAGAGGAAGAAATTGACATATGTCAAGATGTCATTGACAACGCCTTCATGTGAGTGTAAGCACACAATTACATTTTACTAAATGAAATGTTAAACCAGCATTTAACATAATGAGGATAGAAGTCTGTGCTGGACATTTTTTAGAAAGGCAAAGTGAAGTGACATCCAGGGCCAAGATATTTGTTTATCAAAGTTTTGACACAGTGACTACTATGTTCATTTGCATCGTTCATCTTCTAATGTTCTTAAAAATGTTTCTTCAAATATATTCATTTGTAAGGTGTCTATTTCGCAATGTAATTTAATAGACCTTTTTGTTTAGATCTGTTTTCCGACCCTTCACTGTGCCATCTTCATTTGGACATTTCAAAATTGTGACATTTGCAGTTATATGCTGCAGTTACAAAGTACAAAGTAAACATGGGTTGATCCGGTAGAAGATACACACACACTTTGAGTGCACATATCTTGTCCTTCAACAACTTGCACAATGACTGAAAGGAAGTTTTTTAAATTGAATTAGAGGCATTTTCTATTGAATGTTGGCACCAACCCAATATGTGCTGCTTGAATTGTCTAACTACACTTGGTAGTCGACCCAAAGCACTAATCTCCTTTCACATTGGCAATATGCTAATTTTGTGTTAAGTGTCTGAATCTGTTGATGTGTCTCATCAGTGTGGAAACAACTTCTTGTAGCACACCACTTAAAGGTGGTTGTGTCATTCCCCCACATACTGCAACAGTGTATTGAAATGATCCTGTTGCAGAAGATCTGACACCATCTGATGACATAATTAAATAATATTTTACCTATTGAATCTAATTGTTTTGATTGTAGTCACTTTTTCCATGGTGGCAAGGTGTGGAACTGGAAATGAGAAAATGGAGCTGAGTAGTTGTGTTATGTATGGTTTGTTATGTTTAAGAAAAATTTGACAGACCAATCTTTTTCAAATGTAATAAAACACTATTTGATGAGTGTTTTGGCATTTATATTTTGTTGTTAGGGTAGAAAATTATGATAAACATTACCTACTTGCAATTCATTTATAAATAAATAATAATGTTATTGCTTGCTTTTTAAAATGTATGATGGAAGGGAAAAAATGTATAAATACAGAAAAGAACTACAACACCAGTCTTTGACTTTGTTAGTTTTGCTTTTATTAAACATATTCAAATAAACTAAAACAGGATGAAAACCAATAAGCAAACAAAAAAAATGAAAATGTCAGTCATGGTGAATGAAACCATTATTGAAGAGGCAAAATAGTTTGAAGTCCAATGGTCAAGAGACAACTGGCATCAGAGAGGTAAATGTGTCCAGAAAATAGTCCATGGAGGGAATGGTAGTCACACACTGGAGGACATTAGGGTCTATGTCTCTTCATGGGGCAGTTTTGTCATCCTCTCCGGGTGGTTCGGATGATTGTGTGCTCCAGTGGGGGCCGGCGGATCCTCAGTTGCTGGGACTGAGTTGTGTGCAGGTCTTGCCTCTTGGGGCAGGGCTTCCCTTGCTGTGGCTGAGAAATATGTGGTTGGTCCACATGTTGCTGACCACAGGAAGGGAAAGCTGGTGCTGGAAAAGCCCTGCACCTATGGGTGTAAATGTCATGCAGTATCCCGGTCAGTGAGCCCAAATTGGAGTTCAGATTCTACATCTGTACATTGTGCTCCCTCTGCAACTGCTTCATCTCCCATAACTTTGTAACAACCTGGTCCATCATGTCTTGGGCCTGATGGAGGGATCCCAAGACTTGGTTGATGGTGACCTAGGTAACAGTAAACCCAGTGGCCTCACTATGCTGGCCCACAAATTCCCTCACAAGACCCCTACACCCACTACCCTGTGCCCTTGACATAATGTGCCCTGCCCCACTGGCTCCTGGCTAAACTGGAGGTTATGCTGATGTTGATGTCTCAACAACAACATATTAAAACAGGACCCAAAACAAACAATTAAAAATAAATGTCTATGTATATCAATGCACATTCATTAAACATTAATTATAATCCTATAAAACACAATTCATAACCACAATAATATTCAAAGGTTAAAAATCATCCAATACTTAATACCCAATTGACTAAAAAAACAATCCACTAGCTATTAAAACGAGAGACAAGCAGAGTGACAAACATCTATCATCATAAATATGTTAATTCGATTGAATCCATAATGTCTGAGTCTGTAAATTCTGTTTTGTTTAGACTCCACAATTCCTTGAATTTAACAAGAAAGGGAGAAGCGTTGATGCGTGTTGATGGACAAAATATTGATAAGCCTCCTTCTTCAGGAATAACAATTTTTATCACTCTCTCGAAAATAAGGTAATGTAGTATACACCTGTATAAAAACAAAATATATGCAACTCTGTTATATTACACAAAAGTATTATTAACATTATTCTCTTGCTATTCTCATATTGGTAGACCCGGTGTTTCTAAAAGTCCCTAAACATTTCTTATACATAAAACAAAAATAATCAAATTAATTTATAATTGTTTAAGGGGTCCGTTCCAGTGGTGAAGAATAACAACACCTCTTATCCAATCAAACCAACTTTCCATTTTCTGTCCATTCACACCTCAGGATCCTGCTTATATAACATAAAGGATACACCACAAGCAGGACTAGGAGGGGGTTACTTCATCCTCTCACCCATCATTTACATATTTTTTAAGAATCTTCCCCTGGTATGACATTCAGGGAATACTGATATTATTCCTTTATATATTACTCAGTATTATAGTGTACCTTCCAATAATATAGAAGGAATACATGGGATTCCTGCTAATTAAAACTCCCTCATACTGAATCCCGAATGGAAAGATAAATCGTACCTTATGAAAAAAAAGTGTGCCTGCTGATTAGGGGTATATCAGTTGTATATCATTCTAATCTGTATAACATGTTCTCCCACCACAACACTGTGGGAAAAAGCAGAAAACCATTTGATTGAAGAACTAGGGGAGACATCACCAGTAGTTCTTGCTCCGATATTGCAGAGATCTCTCATAAAGCAACACCCACCATCAATACTATGTTGTAATATTTCTTCAAAGTGTTAGGCAATCCACTTCAATTATGGTCAAGGCTCTTCATGAGGCAAAAGTGCAGAATATCCCACACTGGTTAAAATACTGGAAAACAACCGCATGGGTTATATTCCCATAATAAGTCAATCTATAATTGTTATCATATATATGGTTGGTAACCTTTATTATTTAATCCATTTGACCTACCTCTAGTTTTGAGATATAGTAATGGGGACTGATAAGTCCTCCAACCGTTTCCAACACTTTACATCAGTGCCTTCCACATCAATGTTATGCTTACAAGCATTTCAGGGATTTTAAAAATAAAAACATGAAAAACTTGTACCCATACTGAGGCCGTCATATCTTGCTGTTGGTGTAAGAATAATTACCGTTAAAAAAGAACATCTGAATGTCTAAAGTAGTGTCATAATAATATATTGCGCAATCATTTATGCGTGGATTTAAGTGCATTGAGAGCAACCACCATTGTGGTTAATTAGTATGTTGAACTCTTTTACCTGATCGTAATTTTGGCGCTGCCTCCCATGTATGCTACCCTTGTACATAGGAGGCAGTGCCAAAAGCAATTGGTGTTGCGCCCACCGCAACACCCACTGCCCACCCCTTGAACGCTAACCATAGCGTGAAAAGGGGCCTTATTTACAAGACAACGTTAAACCATGTTAAGTTGCTTAACGCTGCCTTGTAAATAAGATGCAGCCCCTATCACCACCACGTTGATAAAAGTGACGTAGTGGTGGCGATAGGAGCTTGTACATATGCCTCTGAGTTTTACTTTAGAAAGCGTGGTGGACAATCTAAGTAGAAGGAAAGTTGGTTCACAACATTATTAACAAAGGCAACAGAGTAAAATGTGCTTACAGTGTTTGACACCCACTACAACACTTCTTACTAGGGGAGTATTCACATCGACAAGCTTCACCCTTTCAAACGTTAAAGCCAATTGCTTCACATCTGTGACAATAAATAAAACCTTGTACATTGTTCCAATTGAGATTGGGGAGCTGCATACCCCTGCAATCGACAGTTAAATGCATGTTATGTTTCAATTGCTCCAAAACATATTATTTTATCCACAGACTGTCGAAGTGTACGTTTAATTACATTCATTAGATGAGCAAATGTAAGAAGACAGTAATTACATCATAAGCATTTACTGCTTGGGAATTGCAACTCGGTATATGGTTGTTATGAATGCTTGTGTATGGGGCTTTGTAACTCCAGGCCTATAGAAACAGCTTTAAAGGTCAGGCTCTTATCTAGAACAAAAGTTAATGTAAAAGAGAAACAGAATATCCATGCAGCTCCCTTCACAGCCCCCTCTCAGACAAGAGGACTCAGTGCCCCTGCCGCGCATGGCAGTATATTGTATTTGTCGGATAAACACACTTCATATGCTTTAATTAAATATGCTCATCCCACCATTAATATTTGAGGTAAAAGGAGGAAAATGGATGAGGGCTGGAAAGTGCCATATGGTTGGATCCGTGGGGAAAGCAGCACATTACAATTTTATAAGGGTAGCACAGTTTTAGCTTAACAGAGCCATTAAAATGCTGGCACGTGGAGCGACAATCGGCTCGCTTTAAAGTGACAGAGTCACATTACAGAGGAACGGGAGAAGTTCAGTGAATTTGTTATTCATGTTTGGAAGAAGAGAAAAGGTGCTTGATGTTTGCAGGTGGTGAGCACCAGCACTCATTTTTGGGGACCAGGATTTGTTTTTCATCAGATTTTCACCCACAAGAAGAGCGAGCAAGGCGCAAAAGGGCGACAGGAGGGGGAAGAGAAAAGAAAAAAGTGGCAACGAGCGAATACAGGGCTGTAAAAGAACAAACAAGAGAGGCAGAGAGGAAGTGTAAGGTGATGGAAGAAAGAGGCATGAGGTGGAATCAACACAACACAGCCTTTGCATTCAGTAAACCAGTCATTGGGCAGCTCTGCTGGCCGGCTTCTAATACAATCTTTGCACTGCGGTACCTATTTCTTTTACAAATTAAGCTCCCAGTTTAGAAAGGAAGACCTTCAGATGTACCAGGGATGGTATTATTTACTAACATGATTGACACAAATGATAACCTAATGATGGTGATACTAGTACTACTGCTACTACCACTACTAATATTACTACAAATAAAAATTATGTTACTACATCTACTAATAATATTAATGATAGGGGAAAGTGTATTTTATTCCTTATAATACATGTTCATACCATCAATATTTCTGCAAACCTCTTAAATCCTTGTTGACTTGCTCGTTCATATTAAAGGGCTAGCATGGTTGAAGACAAGAAGACAAAAAGCACAATCTGTAGTGTGAAAATCAACACACTAAAAAGCATTTTATAATTTGTTGCAAAAAGAATCCGTTTAATGGGAATGCAATTAAAAAAATGCTTCTTTCAGAATATGTAGAAATATGAATAGAGAGTGTGGAAAAATGAAACATGTTGCCATAAATATCGCCACTCTGCTGGCACTGTTGTTCATTAATAAAGAAATACAACAGAAGATGGAAAAAACAGAGTTATTGTTTTGCTGTAATTATGTTCTGTGACCTGCCTTTCACCCTGACCCCTAACTTGGGCAGCAGGCACCATGACTTCACAACTCAATATAAATATCTCCATTCTGCTGACACTGTTCATTAATAAAGAAAATAGAACAGAAGAAGGGAAAGCCAGAGTTACTGTTTTGCTGTAATTATGCTCTTTGACCTGCCTTTCAACCTGGTCCCTGACTTAGGCAGCAGGCATGATAACTTCACAACTCAAGTGTAATAACATTACAGTTTAACAGCTATGTAAGTTTGTTATTTGCATGTGTCTATTGATGTCACAACTCGATTGATGTAAGGAAATTAAAGAAAGGATTTACAGAGGTATGACAGGTTCCAATGCACCATAGCAGTATAACTCATTGCTCAGCTCTCTAATGCTTGTGAAGTATGTGAGCCAACCGTGACAACCCATAACGAGAGAAAGGGCTTTTAACAACCAGTGTAGTCAAAGGGAAAAAGGCTATAATGCTATTAGAAGAATTTACCTGCTGAAAGTAGAATATTCTAAAATAAAATGGAGGAAGCTTTGGAATGGTGAGGCAGAAATTCTATCAAATACATTACTGACCCTGAGCCATTTTTTTTTTTAGAAGTGTTCCCAACAATCCAATGTACTAATAACCAATCCCTTCTTAATCATCTTCATCATATCACTAATGATAACTATTATATAGGTAGACAATAAAATAAATTGTCTGTAAGAGTTTGAATAATAGATGTGTAGGGTGACCAGCTGAATGGAACTCATTGTTTCCCTATTTGAAAAAGGAATAATAACTCAGCACTGTCAGAATTAAAATACAAGACCTTCAATGTTACTGGCAGGCAATTGGCCCACTAACACATCCAGTGCTTATTTGCACTTGTGGTTTCAAATGGTAGACACTGAAAACTCATTTTCAGGAAACTGACCTTATTTCTCATCCACTAAATTTGACCCAGAGATAGACAGGGAGAACAGATAGAAACAAGGAGGAAGAAAAAGACATGAAAACAATGAGTAGGACGAAAACAGGAATGCAAAATAACACGTAGGAGTGACATAAAGAGACAGAGATTTACGTGTGCTGCAAGAAAGATACATGAGGTGGAATCAAGATTGGGCAAGCTGGGTGTTCAGTAAACCTTACATTCTCAAAACCGTTGAAGGGTGCTCAACCCAATGACAACTGAACTCCTCAGCCCACAGATTCCCAACATTCTCATGCGCATCATAGCTGCAGTATTCTACAGACTGGGCTAGTGGGGGAGAAAGCATGTAAATAATATAAACAAGGTGCAAGGATTTCTAAGAAAATCGTTGGTCCCCAGCATCTATTATCTTTTTTGATAAATTAACCACTGACTAGAAAGAAGGAGTTTCACTTATGAGGAGAGATAACTACATACTCAGATGCTGTAGACACAAATAATGCCATAATAATGATGATGGCGATGATGATGATCATAATAATAATAATAATAATAATAATAATAATATTAATAATAATAATATTAATATCAATAATAATAATAATAATAATAATAATAATAATAATAATAATTTCCACCTCAATCATGATATTGACTGATGATACCTATTATATAGTACATGTGATGAAATTGATTGTCTTTAAGTCTCAATAATCGATGATCCTATGGTATTCATTTTATTGTCCTACAAAAAAGTTGTAGGAAGTCATCAGAGCTGGAATTAGAACCAATGATCTGTAGGCATCTGGCCATGCAATTGACCCCTGAGATAGCTTAAACAGAAATGTTCAAGTCCCCTTCCTGAAGGCTGCAAGCTTCCAGCTGCACAGTGTTTCCAAATATATTTCAGCTACATTTTCATACAGTTAGACCAAGCTCATGCAACTGTACCTTAAAACCTCACCTGCTCCAGTCCTCAAGCCATCAATTCGAACACCCCAGGTATTTGTGGGAATATTCAATGGTGAGGTAACACTGGTGTGGCTTTCTCACAAGTAGAATACGTCTGTAATGCAGTATCCTAGAGCTAACACATGGTCAGTAGTCCTTAAGGTTGGAAGTCAACTGAGGGAATTGGGTCGGGCCAATTCTTGGGCAGTTGAGATTGAGGAAATAAGAAGAATGAGTTTCTGGCATGATGTAACAAGAATGCTGTGCCAACAATGGTTAACAACATTGAGGGCCTGATTACGAGTTTGGTGGATGGGCTACTCCATCACAAACGTGACGGATATCCCGTCTGCCGTAATATGAGCTCCATCATATCCAATGGAACATAAATGGAACTCGTGATAGGGTGGATGGGATATCCGTCACGTTTGTGATGGAGTAACCCATTCGCCAAACTCGTAATCAGGCCCTCAATGTTGTTAACCATTGTTAGCACAGCATTCTTGTTACATCATGTACTTTTCTGAACTAAAAGGGCTAATAAATGGATTTGGGGAATGTGTGTGGGCCTTTAGGAATGAGAGCCCTAAGCACAAACACAATATTTCATGTAAAGTCAGAAATTCACAAAGGAAATTCTAAATCCACAGTGGAAAATCCACACGAGACAAGGTTCATAGTAAAATCCTTGCTGGATTTGATTATTACATTTAAGAATTATTCCAGAAGGCTAAAAGATAACGGTTAGTAAATCAGTTCAAAATGAAAATAATTGTACTTCTGCTATTGCATGAGAACTAATCTAGTCAATAGCCAGAACTTAATATGTCTAGCACAAAGCAAATAATGAGTCAGTCAAGAGTAAATAGTCACAGAGAATGTTCTTTTTAAACGCAGGAGAGAATCATGAAAAATAATCTAAGTTTAATAGTCAAACAACAGTCTGACAAGGAGTCTGTCTCTAAGAGCAAGTAATAAGTATTGCCTCAGATCCAAAATACTGCATGTTTATATGTTTTCTGACAGAGAATTTGAATTGTCATTGTGGCATGATTTAAAGGTTACATTGCGCTATCCAGTAAATAAACAGAAAATACATCACACAGTATGATGCCTATAGCTTTACATCTACTGATGATCCTGTATTAAACCCAACAACAAAAACAAAAGTACATTCAAAACATAAACAATACCTCCATTCGGCCAGAGGAACTGACCCTCAACACAATACAGTTGCACTTTCCTTCATTTAGAAACATAAACGCACATAAAGAAATACTTTAGTTGAGACAGTGCAAACAGGAAAATAATGCTAACTGAATTTCGCATAATTAATGAACAAACTGAAGGTCTCATTTGAGGCTACCTGATGCACAGGCAGATACAGAAAAAAGTGTGATAGCGTTTGACTCTGCATATCACACACATTCATAAGGGCAATTTAAATCCGACTAGATCCACTCACGACAATTTTAGGATTTTTGTTATGTTAAATACAGTACAATCAATACTTTTCTATTTCTTTCATGTTAATTAGTAACAGATTTATTAGTTGTGAAATCTGCTTCCACAAGAGCCAGCCAGGAGTGAACAGCAAGTTATTCTTGAGTTTTTTTAGGAGCATTTGTTGGTGGATTTCTGGTTCTGAGATTTTAATTGCAAGAAACAGCTTAGAGAGTACAGGATGAGCAATTTAGGTTGTTGCGCTAAGATGAGAAACTTCTATGATGCACTGTACTACGTATTCATTAGCCTGACCATTGTTGGTATTGGAGAAATGGAAGTGAACCATTGATGGTTAAACATGGCACCAGTTGCCAAAATGAGCATCCTTTTAGTGGTGCAGATGCACTTGTAGCAGAGGCTGAGGAAGCAGCGCAGAGGCCAACCTTGCTAGGATTAATGCTTTGATCAGGATCCAGGCCAACATTTATTTAGAAATGGCGACTTTCACAGATGAGTTGAGGTCCGTGTTCAGATGAGTTGCTATGTTCTCTAGAAATCCCTGATGGATGATCAAAACAGGGAGTCCTACTATGTGATATCTTTCTTATTTGGCTAGAATGAACATTGGTGTCCCGAAGAAGGAAAATGTGGTGTGCCGTCCGACATACTTACAGCGATTCCCCAAAAGTCCATTGTGCTGTCAGTGTGAGGTTTCCATCAGCAGAGTCAGCAGGTGCACCAACGGTAGAATTATGGCAGTCTGCCCAACTCTAAAAAGAGAGGACAAGCCATCAGTTTGGTAGACAGGGTGCTCTGCATTGCTTTTGGCGAAGTACCCTGTCCACCAATCTCTGAATAGGGCACTTAATCACCATGTGCCTACAAATATAAATAGATAAAATATAATTGACAATGTTGACATTAATTTAGTTTCATAATGAGAAAATTTAAATCTATCCCCCTTGATACAATCATGTTTTGTCTCCAATACAAGTTGGTCTGTTGATCACAATGTAGGTTTGTGGTTTCCAAAATCCAATACATTTGAATCTAGCCATTCGAGTTAAGAAAACAAGCTTGAATGATACATACAAAAGAACTGCAGCAAGAGAGCTTTTCCAGTTCATATCTTGGCCTCACCTTACTTTTTCTTTGGAATCAAATTACATAGTCACCTTTGCCATTGATACCCATGCTACCAGTGATACAATTTGCTATATTTTTAAAAGTGTTTACATGAAAGGAACAATACAAATATTTGCTTCCTTGAAGCAAAGCAGTACAAATATTATATAGAGACCATGAAATGGAGAATTTTCATTGATGGCTACTGGCCAACCCAATCTATATGGAATGTGTGGTCACAATAAAATAAATGATAATTATAATGTCAGTGCAACTACAATGAGTTTAATAATGGCGCTGTATTGGTTCCGGTCCTCAATGGATGATTGAAAAGTGGCAGAACTGCTCAATGAGAGATATATTTTTACTGTTGTTTACCTTTGAGATCCTTATCTAGAAAGTACCATTACAAATAGCAGTAATAGGTATTTAGCCCTGACAATGTGTGTAATGCTATTTAAAAAATGATGTCATGCTGTATCAGTTATTTTGTGTTTTTCCTTTAACTTTATTCACAGATTATTGTGGTTTTAACATTGTCCTGAGGAAGGTGGTGCATAATAAGCAAGACCCACCGAAACGTGTCGCCATATTTCTGGTTTTTGCCTCGAATGTTTACATAAAATATTTTAAAAAATGTTAATATTTCAGTGTTTTATTTGTCTTATGGATTTTTCAAATGATCACGATTCAGACAATATTTGTTAGTGATATTGTGAAATTCTATTATATGATACGAATTATGAATTCTTTCTTTTTAACAAAGGAAATGAGTGATATATGGTTGTAATGAAATTGTGAATAACATTGTCAGGTTTATTTATTGAGTGTTTATGATTATTATGACACACTGCTTTTGTGGTTCTAGTTTATGAACTCTGGAGGTATCATTTGATAAAGATTGTGATTCTCTCTCAGAAAATAGATGTATGAATGTGGAGTGAATTAGAGTAGACACATTGTGAGACACCACAGGGTATGAATTATCTCACAAAGGGAATAATTTTCTTTGTTTCTTGTTACTGGCCAACCCAAACCTCAATTCATCTGAACAGTAATAGATAACCTCATAAGTTACATGCAGATCAAGCTAGCCATTCGTGCCCCTTTCAGCCTTCAGAAAAAATGATAAGCCACCTAATTAGATACATGGTTTAATGTTTACAATTCTGAATGGGAAAAGGTGGCTGAGTTCCTATTAAGTCTTTTCCAAGCATTGTGGAAACCTGCACAAAATATTTTATGGCTATCTGCTCTATGCCAACTATGATTAACATATCTCTTTAACCTGTTCCACGCTCATGACGAGCTGGGCTCGTCATGGTGTAGCCTCCTCGCACGCTGATGACGAGCCCAGCTCGTCATGTAACATGGGTTTTTAAAAATCTCAGCATACGGCCGTAATTACAATAGCGCCCATGAGGTTAAAAAAATAAACAAAATACCGGACATTTTGCCATGTTTTGAGATTTTGGATGGGTCATAAGCTGGTTTCTAAGTTAGATTTGTGTAGCATTCACAAACATATTCTGACCTTGTAGGTCAAATCTATATTTAGAATTACATAGCAAGACTGCAATTTATAGGTCTCTCCTGCATCAGTGCATACTGTGCATGCGTTTTCACTTGTGAAGGGTAATGTTTACAGTAAACGGCTTGGAGGCCACCCATTGCTTACCATTCATTGGTTTTATAGTCAATCTTCTTTGCTGCCTCCTAATTTGTAACCATGTGCCAGGCATCACTTCCTTTTCTTTCGGTGTAGTATGGACCAAGCACAGAGTGATTCATCTTAATTATTGTCCGTCCGATACAGCACTGTGATAAGGGTAAGCATTTAAGGACACTTCCTCTGTCTCATGTTTTAGAGCTGCTTTTGCTATTTGTTCAAACGCATTTGTGGACATTCTTTATCAATGCCTGAATCTTTTGGCTTACTCACATGACTAAAGTAATATTACATTCTATGTGGGTTGGATTAAGTTGTTATAATTTATAAATGCCACATTAACAACGCATTTACACCTTCATGATACTTGGCACCGAAAGCCTATTTTCGTTGTCTTTCTGTCATCCACCCCTTTCTGCTAACCCTGGGTGGAGCTGCCTTAGTTGTACTCCATGTAATTTCACAGAGTTATCACAAAACTCAGTGAAATTCCGCGGAATACAGTGGCTGGCAGAGTCACATATCCCCGGTACCCCTCCTCATCCCCCCTGCTAAACCCATGGCCCACCCTTCTGCTAAAGTCCAAGTGCCCCCGCCCCCCTCCCGCTAGACCCCCCCCAGTCCCCCTGCCCCCTCCTCCTGCGTATGTATAGCCTGCACTGCAGTAGTGCTGGTCAGGAAACTTCCCTTGACTTCTTCCTAGTCCCAAGGTGGCCTAGTCCCAAGGTGTCCTGCTCCTGTGGCTCCACTTGTCTTCCGCTGAGCTGCTCTGCCGCTTCGGAATTAATTACAGGAATCCAGAAAGAACTACAGTGTGCATGGTGTACTGCATGAAGGCATGTCTGACGTCAGGCTTGCCTTCACCCAGTACGCCATGCTCACTGCAGTTCTTCCTGGTCTCCTGTTAATTAATGCAACTTGAACGGCAGAGCAGCACAACGGAAGGCAAGTGGAGCCGCAGGCAGGAGCAGGACACCAAAGGTAAATGCTAATGTGCTCCACTGTGATTGCAGAGTTTTAGAAAACTTTGCACTCCAAACGGAGTGCGGAGTTTTAAAAATCTGCATACTTTGTTGGCGGAGCAGAGTTATCCGCCCAGCCTTACTTTATGCCTCTTACCTTTGTGTTGATTTTAAGCACAGTTCCTTGTTTAATTTACTTATACCCACAACAGCACAACTCTACGCCACTCTACTCTAATTCAGTCTACATAATTTGACTCCACGCCACTTTGCCCCTCTCCACTCTATGCCATGCCATTCTAGGACACTCTATGCCACTCCATGAAACTCTAAACCACTCTTCTCTATGCCACTCCCCTCTACTCTACAGCACTCCATGCTACTCTACACCACTCATCTCTACAGCCCTCGCCATTCCATTCTACTCTACACTGCTCTACATGACTCCACTCCACTCTAAGCCACTCCAGTCTACTCCAATCTATGATTTTTCACTCTACGTCACTCACTCCACTCCACACCACACCACTCGACTCCATTCCACTTCACCCCACTCCACTCTTCACCACTCTATTCCATGCCACTCCACTCCACTACACGCCTCTACATGCATTGTCACTCTCTGGTGCTCTATGCCACTTAACTCCACACCACACAATGCCACTTTACGCCACTCCTTGCCCCTCTAAACCATGCCACCCCACTCTACACCTCTCCACTCTACGCCACTCCATTCTACCCCACTCCACTCTATGCCAATACACTCTACTCAACTCCATGCCACTAAACTCTACTCCACACCATTCAACACTACTCCACTCTGTGCCACTTCACTCTATGTCACTCCATCCCATGCCACTCTATGCCTCTCTACTCAACTCTACGCCACTCCAGTCTAGTCTACACCTCTCTTCAACACTTTATGCCACTTCACCCTAAGCCACTCTACACCACACCACTCTAGACCACCTTATGCCTCTCTACTCCACTTCACACCACCTTACACCACTCCACTCCCCACCACGCCACTCTATGCCACTCTGCTCCGCACCACGCCACTCTACTCCACTCTATGCCACTCCACTCTATGCCACTTTACTTTATGCCACTCCAGTCTATGCCACTCTACACCTTTCTACTCTACCTATGCCTCTCCACTCTAGGCCACTTCATTCTTGGCCCCTATATTTATGACATTCTACTCTATGCCACTCTATTCCATTGTGCATGATTATATGCCTCTCCATGCCCCTCTATACCACTCTGTGTCACTCTACTCTATGCCAATAAATGCCATTCTACTCCACTCCACTCTAAGCCCCTCTACTCTACACTACTCTACATCACTCCACATCACTCCACACCATTCTATTCTATGCTGCTCCACACCACACCACTCTACTCTACCCCACTCTTCTCTATGCCACGACAGTCTACACTGCTCTATTCTACTCTACCCCACTCCACGCCACCCCACCCCACTGTACTCCAGTCCATGCCCCCTATACTGCCCTAAACCACTCTATGCCACTTCACTCCCCATTACACCACTCTACTCTAAGCCACTCAGTGCCACTTTACACCACCCCACTCCATGCCACTCCACTCCACTCTGTGTCATTCCACTCTTTGCCTCTCCACTCTATGGCACACCACTCCACTCCACTCGATGCCACTCCACTCTGCTTCATGACTCTTTATACCACTGTGTGCCACTCTACTCTAGGGCATTCAACCTACACCAGTCCACTCTATACCACTCAATTCTATGCCACTTCCTTCAATGCCACACCACTTTACTCTATGCTAGTCCACTCTTTACAACTCCACTCTATGCCTCTATGCTTCACACCATGTCAGTCTATGCCATACCACCCTATGCCACTTTACTCTACACTACTCCACTACACTCTAGAATGCTCTATGCCACTCTACTCCACTCCATGTTACTCCACATTACTCGCACCACTCAACCTCACTCTACACCACTCTCTGCTCCACCACTCTACACCTCTCTGTGCCACTCCACTCTACGCCACTGTACATAACTGTAATCTATGCCAGTGTACTATGTGCCACTCTGCTCCACTTTATGCCACTCCACTCCACTCTACGCCACTCCACTCTGAGCTACTCCACTTGACCGTCCTCTACACCACTTTATCCCACTGTACTCCACTCCATGCATGCCACTCCATACTACTTTCATCACTCCACGCCACTCAATACCACTCTATACCACACCGCTCTACGCTACTCTATACCTCTCCACTCTATGCCAATGTACTCTATTCCACTGTAATGTATGCAACTCTACTCTGTGCCACTCTACTCAACTTAGTGCCAATCCATTCCACTCTATTGGGGAAGCTGCGTTTACATTGCATGCGTTACAGCTCCTCACAACGACAGCGTTGTTACAACACTAACCATTACAATGGAAGTCGTTTCTACAACTTGCTGTAGGAGGCGCTCTAAACTAAGGAATAGTATAATTTACTTTTCCAACCCCTTCCCTACTGTTGAGGACGCTGGAGTTGTAATAGTAAATTATACTATTCCTAAGTCCAGCACGCCCCCTACAGCAAGTCATAGAAATGACTTTCGATGTAATGATATGCGTTGTAACAATGCAGTCATTGTAACGACTGCATTGTAATCGTTGTACCGCATGCAATGTAACATTGCATATTCCCCCACTCTACTCCACTATATTTTATGTCACTCTACTCTACATCACTTCATCTATGCTACTCGACTCTACTCTACGTCACTTTACGCTGCTCTTCTTTACTCCATACCAATGAGTGCTACTCCACACCACTATATACCGTTCTGTACCACTTCAGTCGAGGCCACTCTACTCTACACCCCTCCACAACACCACACTCTTGCAACTCTATGCCATTCTACTCCACTCTACTCCACTCTATGTCTCCCCACTCTACATCACCATATGCCACTCCGCTCCATGTCACTCTACTCTATGCCACTCTTCTTAACACCACTCTAAGCCTCTTGTGCACAACATCACTAAAAGACATTGGCAAAGTGAATAATTATCTGTTGAACCTGGGTCTCTCTTCAGGGTGCCCCCAAACATTTTTCCTTCACCCCTCCTGTTTTCTGAGCCCTTTTTTCTTAGCTATTAGGACTCTGCACACTTTACCACTGCTAACCAGTGCTAAACTGCTTGTGCTTTTTCCTTTAGACATGTTAACATTGGCTAACACTCAATTGGAACATTTAGTGTACTTATAAGTTTCCAATAAACTGATTCCACAAGTACCCAGGGCACTCATTGTGCCACTCTCTTAATTAGCCCTTTAAATCATGTCTCTAGCCTGCCAATGCAGCCTTTGTGTGCAGTTTCAACTTGGCAAAATAAACCTTCCGTCAGGCCTAAACCTTCCTTTGTAATGTATGTAGCTCACCCCTAGGGTATGCCTACACTGCCCATAAAGCAGGGTGTTTTGTATTTTAAAAGAGGAACATGTACTTTTAGGTTTTACATCACCTGGTAGTAAAAAACTCTAAAATAGTTTTTTCACTTTCCCATAGGATAATACTGGGTTACCTTGTTACAAATGACAAGTGAAAATAATTGTTTGGGATGAAGTAGGAATGTTCTCTTTGGTGTCTGGGAAATTGTAATTTAAAACCCTCAATGGTAAAGTCATATTTTAACTCTCAATTCTGAAAATGCCACTTTTAGAAAGTTAGTATTTTCTTGTCCTAGCCATTTCGTGCCTGCCGCCAGTTTCCTGGGTCACATGACAAGGTGTAATTGGCCTTTGTGTATTTCTCCGAGACAGCCAGACAATAGAGTGCCTGGTTGTTGGCAAGATGAGTCATCTTGACTTGATGAGGGGGCGGTACTGTCACCTGTCATACTTGCACTTTAAAAACACTGCCTCAGGTCATCTTCAAAGAACTTCACTCTAGCTGATTGTGACTGCAGAGAGACTGGGACCAGAGCAATGAAGGCAAGAAATTCCGAACACTTTTGTGGAAGAAACCTCAGAAGCTTCTCCCACTTCAACGCTTCCATTAGGTATACATATAAGGCCCTCAGTAGGACCCTAAGACCTGCTCTTCAGTATACTCATGGATCTCTGAATAGTACAGAAGGACTGCCCAGCTGCCAGAGGACTGCCTTGCTGCTTGCGGCCCACCCCACTGTTTGAAAAGGAAGACTGAACCTGCACACTTTATCCCAGGCTACCTGAGTGTCTCCAAGAGCAAGTTAGCTGGCCTCCTGTCTGGGCTACAGGGACATGAAAAGTTCCACTAGTCTCCCTGCAACTGCCCAGATGACCTGCTGCATTGGGTCTTCCTGGACCTGCAATTGGACCTGCCTGACCCCTGATGGCCTCTGCTGGAGTGTGTTCCTGATGCCTAAGATGTGCCTCACAGGTCCTGTTCCCTTGGGGTGGCATCCATTGAGCCCCTCCTTGCAGTAAAGGAGAAATTATGACATTTTGGGCACTTCCAACCACGATCGAGCCTGTTTACTCCAAGTCTTGCTGCTCACGCTGACCACCAACACAAATCTCTGGTGAACCTGAATCTTCATGCTACAGCAACGGCCAGTGATGACCGGCAAAGCAAGATCTGCACTTCATACTACAGCATCAAAAGGCTGCGGTGACGCCAACGCGTATCTTCAACAATGACCGCCAGTGATGCTTAACATTTTCTTTGTAGGACAGTGACAACCACCTGCAAGGCTTGGCCACAACACTCTCCATGATCTTTGCTGTCTCCTCCACCATGAATACAACTCTTTGCGGTAGACTTCAGAAGGTAACTTTTTCAGTGGGGGTAACAGAGTCCCTGTGTCTGACTTGCCCTCCATCGTGGTCAACCTGAACTTGTCACTTTCACTAGGTTTCGCATCAACCGATAACCACAAGTGACGCTTTGTGCTTTTAGACCCTGTACTGTCCCTAAATCTTTGAAATTGCACATCTTCGGTTATACAGATTGAATTCTTTTCATTTTAGTGTCAAGGCATTTATTAAAGGTGTCTCTATTTTTCTAAATTGGTGTGGGATATTTCCTGTGTTGTGTTTTCACTGCATAAATACTTAAAACAGTGCCTCAAAGTTAAGCCTGACTCCTTTTGTGCCAAGCTACCAGAGGGTTAAGCAAAGGTTAATTTAGTGACTAGTCTGGTTCACCCTGGAAAGGATTGTGGCTGTTGCTTGAGTAGGGTTTCATCCGGCCTCAACCAAAAATCCAGTTTCTCAAACACTCGCAGATGAAAGAGCTATTTGCTTTACCTTTTTATGCTTGGAATCAGGTGCTCGTACCACCTTGCATAAAAGGAAAAAATAGAGCCCAGTATTTCTTAACTTTAGCTTTTTCTTTTGACAAGCCTATTGGAGACGAGGGCGAATGAGGCAATATGAGACTTACAGCCTGATTCATCAAGCTGAAATCGGCTCGCAAAGGGTCAGATTCTGAGAATCTGGCCCTTTGCGAGTGCTATTTTTGCATTTGGGATTCATCATCCCAAATGCAAAAATCGGTAATTGCTAATTCGCTAAATTGCGAGGAATTACATTTAAGGAATCTCTATTTGAGATTCCTTAAATGCAATTCATCAACCATTTTTAAATTGCTAATTCGCAATTTCGGGCCGCTATTTACCGAGAGGTCAGACCTCTCGGTAAATAGCAAAAACTTAGAAAAATGCTTTTAAAAGCATTTTTCTAAGTTGCATGTTGCGCACACACATGTCCTTTGGACATGTGTGTGTGCAACACCTGTGTGAAATTTCTTTTGAGGGGTGCTACAGGGTGTCCTGTGGACACCCCTGGCACCCTTCAAATCGCAATCTTATTTGCGATTAGCTAATTGCTAATCGCAAATAAGGAATACTCCCCATTCATTCCTATGGGCCTTTTGGCCCATAGGAATGAATGGCGAGTTATTCCTTATTTGCTAGTAGCAATTAGCTAATCGCAAATAAGGAATAGTAAGGAATCGCATTTTTATTGCATATTCCTACATGAATCTCGTTTTGCGAGTCCTTAATAGCGATTCGCTATGAATCGCTATTAGGGCCTCGCAAAACGGGAGCATGATGAATCAGGCGGTTAGGACTTTGCGCTTACTTATGTGAGAGATACCTTGGAGATAGGCCACCTCCATTTGCACCACCCAGGGAAGCGACAGAGTTCAGGTCTCGGGGAAAGTGAGAGGAAGAATAGGTGTGCATTATGGTTCCAAAGGTTTCTTGCTGATAATCAAGAGAAAAACAATAACAATCTTTAGTACTGCAGCGGAGACACACTCGAAGATGGTGATTGTTTATTTGAAGCGCTCGCACAATAGCTCGTTCTGCAACAATACACGTCGGACACAAACCAACACACAAGTCAAGTTGTGAATGTGTTGCATGTTCTTGACTAGGCCTCGTGAGACCTGAGTAGAAGACCTGGGCAGAAAGAGCCTTCTGTTGCTCGCCAATTTATTCCATGCATTTTCTTGTCCTAATGCTTAGAAAGGCTTGCCTCTTCAACAACTCAGATATCACTTAATCTAGTTGAAGCACTTTCCACTCATATTTAGAGAGCGTTCCAATCCCCATAGTCCTCGGTTGTTCCATTTTGAGAAATACCATGTCCCAAACCACTTAGCACTTGCATCTTGGCATTGTCCCTGGAATAAACTCAAATTGTTTTTGTGTGGCCCAGTAGCTGCTCAAATTACACGGATGCTTCAAAAGGCAAGAGCGAGAAAAGAATAATTCCACACTTTTATCGTGAGCACGCATGACAGGGACTGCACTTCATACAGGACAAATTACTGTCTTACTAGCCTCTCTATTTTGTATTCAAACAGAGAAGAAATCAGACGCAGGAGCAGCACAATGAAACATATTTCTTGAAATCACAGGTTTAGCTGTAGTTGAGAGGTTGTATATCTGTATATCTAGGTCATTAATTTTGACTTACAAAAACACCATAGTCTCTATGTGTTATCATGATAACGATACATAGGGCAGCATGGATTTAGTATTCTTAATTTTACAACTATATAGCTGTGATGGCGTGGTAGTTGTCAACATTTTCGATGGCTCAACTATAATATAAATCATGCTGTTCTTGAGCGACGTAGTAACAAAGCTCTACTGCACTCTTGAAATGTTTTTATTTTTGTATAAGTGTCTTTAGTATCATGCTTTGTTTCAGAGTTATAGCTTTACACGAATTAATATTGTGTTGCACATATATCATTTGAAAAAATTAGCAAACACATTTGTGTGCAATCTTTAGACTACCAATTTATTTTTCCCCCAAAAAAATCGGAAAATCAGTGGATGAAGAGTACACTATTAATAAAAGGATGAATCCTAAAGGGGGATTCATGAGTGTGCATAAGTTGTTTGAGGCTTGAAATGGAGAAGACATGTAGAGACGAAATGCTACAGGCATGTGCAGAGGTAAGGGTGGATATTTCACCATCCCTTGACAGATTGCCTCCCTTTTTGTAACTTTCCACCGCTCTCTTAATATTGAATTCCAATTTTTCCTATTCCATTCCCTTCAGCAAATGTATGCCGTTACAATGCATACATTTACAATGCATGCCTTTACAAAGCAGTTTTTACATCGCAACATCCTTTACAACGCATTCTTTTACATCGCATGCCATTACATCGCAATTTCAGAAACTACCTTTACAATGCATTCCATTACAATGCATACCATTACATTGCAATTAATGTAAATGTTGGAAAGTGTAGGGGTAAAAATTACTATTCTAACTCCAGTGAGTTCAATAGTAGGGTAGTGTAGGGGTAAAAATAACTATTCTGACTCCAGTGAGTGCAAAAGTTGGGCAAGTGTTGGATAGTGTAAGGGTACTATGCGCTGTAATGGTATGCATTATAATGACTTGCGATGTAATGCCATAAGTTGTAGTGACATGCATTGTAATGACATTCGTTGTAGTGACATGCAATGTAATGGTTGCGTTGTAATGACATGCAATGTAAAGGATGTTACGATGTAATGACTGCTATGTAAAGGTAGTGCGATGTAATGACTGCGTTGTAACGTTTGTTTCCCTTCAGCTAGCATGCCACCCTCCCCCAATTCACATTATTCTATAATGTAAAACATTAGCTGGCTCCTGCTGCTCCTGATCATGTTCCATATATTTCTGAAACTACAGCCTCATGCTCCTTGTAGGTTATAAAGCACACTGACACATCTCAGGGTAGAGAAGCACTATATAAAAATCCATAAATAAATTAATTTATATTTTCTAGATTGGCGCTAGACATTGTCCCGATTTTCTGGCGGATTTTGGGGAATTTTTTCACGTTTCTGGGTAATATTCTTGATGATGTTGAGTTGCGTATTGAGACCAGCAGAATAGCTCAGTGAGTTGATCGCTTTCACCCAGACAAGCTACAGGTTGGGGGCATGAATCACGACAAGGCTGACTCAGCCTTCCATAATTCTGATATTGGTAAATTAGGTACTATTAAATATTATGTAATAGCAACCCCTGTTAATTACAGCTCTTAGGAATTATTATCACCCGCCATCATTTCTTTGAGAAGAATCCCTTTGTCATCTGGGCTAAATATATTGCTGAAGGATTATAAAGGGTGTAACATTTCAGTGAGACAGGCTAATTAACATTTAGATGAGTTATTCAGCCTTGTTAGAGTCAGAGTAATGTACATTCCCTTCGGTGAGTGGAAAAAAGTAATATTTTTATTCTCCATTAAAAAATATACGCTAGTAAAAAGATTTCGACGAAGTTACATTAAATTCATGAGTTTCATATAAAACTTATTTATGTTCTAAAATTGAGTAAGTAGGCCTTAGCACCAACATGTTAATGCCTTTGTAGGGGTTAAAAATTGTCCCACTGACCTGTAGGTCACATGGGCCCCATATCTGGTAAGCTCAATGCAGAAGAAAGGTGAGGCATTTTGAGTAAAAGTAACATTTTTCTCCAGGACTGCTTTCAAAAGCATCATATTGCTTTGCATGGGTTTGCAGCCATAAGTCGAGGCGCGTTAAGACATAAAGCTACATGGCTCGTAACTAGATAACAACTATTAAATCTGGGCAGGTAGGCATAGTGTGTTGATGCCTGTTGTTTTAAGAGAAACCCAACAGAGACCCCTCAAGGCAATCATGGAATGGTGGTGCATGGCAACCATTCACACCGCACTCTGATCGTAGTCCCCCACCAACCTGCTCATGGTGTTTCCCTTGCCTGCCTAAAAATAGCTCAAACAAAACCCACCCATATTGCTCAAAGTGAAGCCCAGACATACGTCCTCTCTTAGCTTAACCCGTTGCGTGCGTTCGTCCGCCAACGGCCATAGCAAGAACTACCTCTGTAGTGCTGCGCACGTCCGTTGGCCGACGCGGCCCCGCCCACTCCGCTAAACGACCGCACCGCAGCCAAATGGCCGCCGCAGTTAACAAGTTAATTCCTGGTCCAGAAGAGCACCATTTGAAGTCTGTCTGCCCGCAGCCTAAAGGTGCAGTGTCAGACCTCTCTTCCCTCGGACTGTCTTTGCCGCCATCACCTACACCTACAGGTGTTATAGGTAGGGCTGGACTGGGAACCCAATGTCGCCCTGGCAACTTTGTCGGACCAGCCCTTGGGTGGAGGGGGCTGCAAGTGTGAAGTGCTGCTGCATTTGTTACTAGGGGCCACTAGTGCAGCACCGCTGTAAAAACCAGCCCCCAGTAACAAAACAGGCCCCTACTACTGCAAAACTGACCCCCACCCTTCCAGGCCCACGGAAAAACGCCAGATGCATGCTAACGGCCAAGTTGGCCCTGGTTATATGCGGTCTTAGTTTCCATTTCCTGATGACTGCTACCCTGGTGCAGGAAAAATAAATGGTGGATGGTCTAAATAAACAATGTCCTGCTCCGGCTGGTCTTTAATCATCAGGAAATTGTGATCGTGGCTCCACCCCATCTCAAACACTAAAACGAGCTGAAGGGGCAGCCTGGATGGCTTTTATTAATTTTTGGGGAGACGCATCAATTAAGGGTCCAGCACCTTCATCCTGCCATTTAAAATCCCTTTTCTTCAGCGGGGGTTCACGCAAACGGGGTATAGACCATTAATCCCCCTTTTGAACATGTATCCAGAACAGTGTAGGAGTGTCTTCCCATTTACTAATCACTCATTCCCATGTCCATTTGTATGTCGCTCCATTTTATTTTTAAGGCAATAATTTGACGTTCAGTGAAAGTAGAGAACAGCCAACACGTCTTTCACCCCCTAAAGAAGTAGCCCTGGGGTTTTCTCAAGGCTTAAAAGTTACTCAAAATAGAATATTCACACTCATGATCACAATTAGATCATAGTTCTGCACATATCTGTGTCTATGGTTTAAATCCCTCCACAAGTCTGTCAGTGTTGTGTTGTAACGCCATGTATCTTGCTGGTTATAGGAGCCATCTTTTATTATAAATTTTTTGGGAATCTGTAAACCTATAGATGTGAATTCCCCGACTGCCCTCAACTACACGTGCATAGTTAGAAGTTTACAAAGCCTTTCCTAGATGAACAGTGAAATCTTTCGCATACACATTAAACATTAATGACCTCCCCATGAATATCCCAACCTCTTCTGTGTGTGTATACATATGTGAATATATATATGTGTGTATATCTATCTATCTATCTATCTATCTATCTATCTATCTATCTATCTATCTATCTATCTATCTATCTATCTATATATATATATATATAGAGAGAGAGAGAGGTAACAAGGGAAGTAGAACAAACCACAGAGACAGGAGGTTCAAGTGAGACAGATGGTATTTTTGCAGTTCGGATTGCTTCTTTTTTCCATTTCACTGTAACAAACACACACAGACTTGACACTGATATTTCTCCAGTGCTAGCTACTGTGTTAAACTTGTGAAGATTTTAACTCGAAATTTAATTGTCTTTCAGTAACAGCGTCTTGTTTTATATTGTCCAGCTGCAACAGTCCTATATTGTCCAGCTGCAACAGTCCTTTAGAGATAAAATGATATGCTATTATTGGTTAATCCAATGATGCTTGTTTGTTGAACCTTGAATTGGTCTACAAGCTGTCTGGATTTCTCAACTGAATGTGCAGTAACAAACTGAGTTTTGGTCTTTAGTTTAAGTGAGACCAAAACTGAGACAAAAGTCTAACTTTACTACTCGTAAATGCCCTTTGTGAATACCAAAAGTCATAAATTTAGACTTTCATCTCAGCTTATCTCTGTGAATTGGGCCCATTGTGTTTGGCTTATTGTCTAGACCAAGGTAAATGTCCATTTCAAAATTGTTTAGGTCTTTGCTAGGAAAACTGTCTTATTCATAACCTTTGCAAATTGATTGCCTGGGTCAAATACTGTTAAACATTTAAATTTGTGTGCATCCGTGCATTTCATGGTTCCAGGAGTTTTCATCTGTTTATTATTCAAAGTCCACAACCAGATTACAATATGTAGCAATTGGTTTTGCTTTTGACCACTATCACAATAGATTCAACCATGCCATGCTGAACAGCTTAACATGGCTCTTAGAATCTTATCATTACAATGTACTAATCCACAGCCTCTTCCTCTCTCTTTCACTTGCCTCATCAGGATATGTGGATTGTGCAAGGAAAAGAGAGTAGGAGAGGCTGAGGACCTGAGTACACTGTAGCATTAATGCCCTTCCCCCGTCGTCCACAATGCTACTCTTGTTCAGTTTCTGGGTCTCCCTAGCTCAGCTGAATGAGGAAAAACAGTTCAGCTGAGCCCAAGGAGAATCAGGGGCTGGCTTCAGTCTTCTTTATTTATTTATTTATTTATTTTATTTATTTGTAGAGCGCAACATTTATCCCGAGGGATGTCACGGCGCTGAGGACTAGGATAGCGGATGATGGCTGGATGGGCCAAATGCCGTGGATCAGTCTTTAGGGAAAAGGTGTGTTTTGAGTTTTTTCCTAAAGATGTTGTAATTGGTAGTTAGCCTAAGTTTCACTGGGAGTTCATTCCAATGTCGTGCAGCCAGATAAGAAAAAGTACGACCTCCTGCTTTGATCTTTTTTTTCTTTGTTTTGGCAAGAGCGAGGTATTGTGACCTTAGTGGTCTGGCAGGGGAATATAAGTATAACTTATTCTGAAGAATAGTGGGTCCTTTATTATTGAGTGTCTTGTGGGCATGGCCTAAGAGTTTAAAGCGGGCCCTTTGGCGCATGGGCAGCCAATGAAGTTGTTTTAGACATTCTTTGGCAGAGCTGTATTTGCCTTTTCCGCATACTAGCTTAGCTGCGGCGTTCTGCACCAGCTGTAATCGTTGGAATAGTTAGTCTGGCATGCCTACGAAAAGTGCATTCCCATAGTCTAGCCTGCTGACCAGCAGGGCCTCTGTGACTGACTTCTTACTTTCTTAGGGAATCCATGTAAAAATTCTGCTCAGAAGTTTTAGAGTAGCAAAACTTTTCCCACACAGGGCTCGAATGTGGGCCTGCATGGATAGTGTATCATCAATTGTGATGCCTACATTTTTCGCCGAGTGCTTGGGTGCCGGGGCATCACCCAGCGTGTCGGGCCACCATGAGTTATCCCATATATGTTTTGCCTCACCGAGCAGTAAAATCTCGGATTTACCCGCTTTTAATTTGAGGCAGTGATCTGCCATCCATGCGGCCATTTCCATTAGGCAGTTGTTAAGTCTTAGTTTGCTGTCTTCATGCCCCTTCCCCAGCCTAATTATAAGTTGCGTGTCATCCGCATAGAAGCGTACTTCCAGACCCCACCGTGATCCAATTTGAGCCAAAGGTGATACATAGGCATTGAACAGTGTGGGGCTGAGTGATGCTCCCTGCGGGACTCCGCATTTAAGTTGCGTGGGTTTGGATAAAAAGGCTCCTAATTGTACCATTTGTGTTCTATTCAGTAAAAAGGAGCTGATCCATTCAAGCGCTTTCCCAATTTTCTTTTTTTCTAGCAAATTCTCCAACAGGAGGTGGTGGGAGACCTTGTCGCACGCGGCCGACAGGTCTAAAAGGATCAGGGCCACACCTTTGCCCTGGTCCAGGGAGTTTCCAATGCTGTCCGTAACAAACAACAATGTGGCTTCTGTGCTGTTAATGGCTCTAAACCCTGTTTGGGTTGAGTCCAATAGGTTATTATCCTTAAATATTTGGACAGTTGTCTATTTATCAGTTTCTCCAACACTTTAGAAATATAGGGAAGTTGGGAAATAGGTCTATAATTAGCTGGGTTTGTTAAGTTCGATATTCACAATAAATTCAGAGGGAGGGAAGGAATTCGTGATCCGTTCAATTCCCTTATGGTCAAATATCAACTAATCAAAGAGGAAGGATCACTCATCCTGCATAACATTGGGTATGCAAGAGCGGTTCTTTTCAATCCCAAATGAAACCCTCATGCACGTGTTTATTGGTGGTGACGTTGAGCGGTATATCTTTGTTCTCCGCTTTCCCTCACACGTGTCTGCATAATCATTGGGTTTTGTGGTTATGCAACCTCCACCAGGAGGCAATACCCTTTTGTTAAAACAGTAGTGACCAGAAATGGTGCTCGTGAAGGGTGAAGTGAGTTAAAAAATCTCTTGATTCCAGATCCAATTCTTTATTCTTTCTGGGTTATAAGAGACAATAAAAACTATGTACGTGATTAAGAGTTATTATGACTTTATCACGCTAGATATGTGAAAAATAGGTCAACATGTTTCAGCCCTTAGTCGCCAAGAGGTCGGATGGGCTTTCTTCAGGACCAGGGGGGTGAGGTGTGAAAGGTGAAAGTTACTCCTAAGTATTACTCGGTGTAACAATGTTAAGGAACTATATGTGGTTGTGGTTCCAATAAGGTCCAATGGTACCTGTGGAGAAAAATTTACAATAAGGGGGATTCTTAGAATTAGAACAAAAGGAAGGGGTTTAGTGGAATTTTAAAACAATATTTTAGAAAGACGGTATAAGCTATACCTGAATCACACAAGGCTTAGTAGGGTGGTGATTCATAGATACTACTGCTCAGACCCTCTATGACATGGACAAAGTCAACTCTCTCATGGTAAGGCAAACTGTTGTTTCAATGCGCACTCATTTGTGGGTTCGTACAGGCATTCAGGGAGATAGTTCACTAGAAGGCGTATTTCATATACCTTCAAAAACATTCTCACGCATTATCTTAGTTAGGAGGCTCGCGGCATACAGATTAAGGTAACAGTCATCAGGTGGTGAAAAAGTCGCAGTGACCATTTCAGTCAGGATGGCACTAAATGTGCTTTCAGAATTTTATAACGGAAAAGACGCGTGTGATACACTTATCGCGCTTTCCTATATTTATGTGCAATTAGTGTAAATTGGTGTATAACACATACACTCAGTTTTCTTGTTACTATTTGTGGTATAAAGCTAATATGTTATGGAGGCTCATTCATTCTGTAAGCAGATATCGAAGGCGTATTTCATGTACCTTCTAAGCGTCACCGCGCATACAGACTTTCATTCTCATTTTTTAACAGCATGCGTCATGCACACAAAAAGGATTGGTAGCTTGTTTCAGCCGTGTCAGTAGGCTTGTTTAGTAAAACTGCCATCTATTGTTCTCATCTACGTTTATGCAATGGGGATACGCAGAGCACGTACCTTATTTTCGGGTTCAATTTTACCTCGTCGGGATCCGCGTGGGTCAGCGGTGCCTGATACGATAATAGGTTACATTTCAGTTAACTTTTCTGGGGTGTAATACGTTACGGTTTTGTAGACGTTGCTTCATTCTGCTACCTTCGGCTACCCCGTCATTTGACTGGTTCTGACTCTACCACTGCGGTCCCGGAAACAGTTCTACTTCCTGGTTCATGGGTTTAAGTTAGGGCAAAGGGAGGGGTAGAAAGACTATCTGTAGTCTTTTTTCTATTATAGAGATGTCGCGATTTTTTGAAATATAGAAATTTTAAAATTATTAGAAAAATATATACCAATCCAAGAGTACCAATAATAAAAAAAACAATTGAAGAGGGAGGATTACTAATACTCGGGAATTTACATGTCAGCCATTGTGCGGTGGAAGACTAAGTAAGACTAAATGTCACATACTCTTCTTCACCCCCAGTGAAGGCATTAAATGCCAATAAAAGCTGTTAGTTCCACTGTGGTCCTACAGGATTTGGGCCTGCATATTGGAATATTTGCTATATAAATATTGTGGTACCACAATATCTTAGATAAATTATAGAGGACCAAAATATTTACTAAGTGAGTCCTTATATGTAAGTGTAGGTTTACTATTCTTAATTCCATATCTACATATCCTGAAGATGTATACATCGTAAAGGAACATTTATCTGGAGTAAAGCAAAATAGGCATATACTTTTTATACTTACCTTCATAATAAAGTGGTCCTCAATATTGTACCAACGCTTTTGTCGGAGAAAAATATTCTGGAGCCTATAAGACGGTGCCTATAAGAAGGTGGAATACCACACTCAATGGAAAGATATTTGTGATGCCTTTGTTGGGGTGCCCTTCCAGGCTTCCACTTATCAATTCCCTATGCCACTATTATCATAGGATGGTATGTGAAACAGATTTCCCAAGTTCACAGATCTTCTCATTTAGCAATTCACCTTTGGCTTTACTCCAATGAGAGTCTGCTGAGTACAACAACCATAAGCAGGGATGATACAGTTCTTAGTAGATAATGGCCCTGCATGGTCCAATTGGAACAGTTGCATGCTCAGGTGCACCCCTGCTAATATCACTGGTGTATTTGAATTCATGTTGATGCACTGACTTGTGCTGTAGCTGACGAGATGGATGAATGCAAGCACCAGGACCATTTGGTGTCAGACAGTATTTTGTGTATGAGCCTTCCTCAGGCTTTGTCCACATACTACCACCCAAACAATCAAGAACCTATAGCACTGTGATGATCCAGCACAGACTAAGGGAATCCACATAAGTACAAAGTGCGTGTTTACGCACCATTGGCATTTTATCAAAACACATAAATAAAATACATTATCGTTTCCAATGCCAATCGCTCAAACTCTCTCAAATGCGAGACATATTGCATTTCAAATGCTTGTTTCTGAAAGGCTTTCACCTCCAGATCTGGGGGTATCTTTGCAGACACCGGCCCTACACATGTGGCATTAGTTTGTGTGAGAGTGCTGTGGCTTCAGGTGAGGTGTCAGCCGAGCCCTCGGTCAGGTGGAGCTTGTCGCATTCAGACCTCAACACTATGATTACATTGGATAGGTGGTGAGTGGCAGGCAGTGCCAGGCAGGGCTGCCCAGTGAAGCTGATACTATTTGTTGTAGCTATGGGGCCATTGGCCTCCAATTTCTAATTTCTAATTTAAAATACTTGTAAAGCGCAGCATACACCTTGCGGTTTCTTGGCGCTGGGGGGATCGGCAACTGAGGTGAAAACAAGAAGACCAGGGAGAGAAGAAAGGGATATTTGAAGGGGATTAAGTGGGGAAGGCTTGGCTGAAAAGGAACGTTTTCAGATCTCTGCGAAAGGGGAGATACTGAGTGGCAGAACGGAGGTGGTCAGGAAGTGAGTTCCAGAAGGTTGGAGCTAGGGTGGAGAAATTAGCCCCACCCCACTTTTTGCGAGTGAAGCGAGGGATCTGGAGGAGAGACCTGGAGGAAGATCGAAGTTCTCTTGTGGGTACATAGGACTTGATTAGTGAGGAGATGAAGGCAGGGGCGGAGCCCTGGCGGACCTGGAAGACCATGCACCCGATCTTGAATAGGGCCCGTTCCTTTATGGGGAGCCAGTGAAGCTCTGTAAGAAGGGGGGTGGAGTGGTGATAACGAGGGAGGCCGTACACAAGCCGGGCTGCTTGATTCTGGACGGTCTGGAGTCTACGCAAACTGTAAGCGGGGATACCGTGGTAAAGAGCGTTTGCGTAGTCCAATTTTGATATCACGAGTGCGGCCATAATGATCTTAAGTGCCTGGGGGGAAAAGAAGCGGGAGACAGTGCGGATAGTGCGGAGAGAAAGGAAACAGGAGGACACCACAGAGCTGATTTGTGAGTGGAGAGTGAGTTGGCTGTTTATTTTGACACCAAGTGTTTTGACCGTGGTGGAGGGGGTCGGTGCAGAGCCAAGAGAAGGGGGCCAGAAGAGAGAGTTCCAGGGACTGGATGAACCACCGGTGAGAACCAGCTCGGTTTTATCCGGGTTCAGCTTAAGGTGGTTGTGGTTCATCCAGTCACTGATGAATGTCATGGTTGACTGGAAATTGGAGACTGAGAGAGGAGAAGGGGACAGATCAAAGATGAGCTGGAGGTCATCCGCGTAGTTATAGACGGTGACCTCCAGCTGCTGTAGTGCAAAGATGAGAGGAAAGATATAAAGGTTGAAAAGTAAGGGGGAGAGCGAGGATCCCTGGGGAACACCGCAAGTGACAGGGAGGGGAGTGGCCGTGAAGTCGCCTAACCGGACCGCCTGAGTGCGTTCCCTCAGAAAGGAGGAGAGCCAGATCAGAGCTGATCCCCCGATACCGGCCGCCTTGACACGGGTGAGTAGGATGGTGTGGTCCACCGTGTCAAAGGCGGCGGAAAGATCAAGGAGGACCAGTGCCTGGTGTTTATTTTCGTCCATACCCTTTCTGAGTTTGTCCAAGACTGAGACCACAACTGACTCGGTCGAATGCCTGGGGCGAAACCCGGCTTGGCGGGAAGCCAGTCCCCCGTTTGCCTCAACATGGGCGCTGAGCACCGCGGTAACATGGCGTTCCATCACCTTGCCCAGGAAGGGTAGCGGGGAGATGGGGCGATAGTTAGCCGAGATAGAAGAGTCAGCGCCAGCTTTCTTCAGGATGGGCACTATGGTAGCTGCTTTAAGCGAATAGGGCACTACGCCCTGTGCCAGGGAACTGTTGAGGAAGGCAATGGGGGGGTCACGGCAGCTGGAGTATATTTGCTGCAGGACTCGTGCTGGGCAGACGTCCGCGGGAGATCCCGACTTCACTTTAGGGAGTATCTCCAGAAAAGAGTCCTGCGTGAGGGGGGGGATAGAGGTAAGAAGGTGGGGGAGGGGAGGGGGGGCGGGATCGACGAAGGCAGAGGAGGGTGGAGGGATATTAAGCTTGATGGTTGCTATTTTATCTAAGAAATAGGTATTGGGCTGGTCGCAGAGAAGTTGGGAGGGAGGAATAATGGGCGAGGTTCGGTCTGAGAATGCCAGGTCATTCACTATCCCGAAGATTACCCTGGGTTTGTTTTCGGCGGAAGTAATTTTGGACGAAAAGTAGGTGGACTTAGCAGCCAGGATTGCTGTTTTATATTTGTCCAGTGCTGATGAGAAGTGGGTTTTTAATAGGGGATCGTAATTTTTCCTCCATTGCCTTTCTGCCTGTCGGGCGCTCAGTTTGAGAGCTTTTAGGTGGTCGTTAAACCATCTATTAGAGTCCTTTGGTCGGCGGATGCCTCCGGCAGTAGAATGTACAAAGCGGTACAAGCAACATGTTCCGCTGGCAAGCAGCATCAAACCTTATTATGCTCAGACACCATAGCCCTCTGTGGAAGAGGTAGAAGATTCGCAGGGTGTCTGTGCTCTCTGCATTTTAGTGCATCCTGTTTGTTCCTGCTTCTTTGCTCAGCCACATGCCAGAATTGATTGCTGCACTTCCTTGTCTTAGGCCTTATAAACATGTAATTAAACCTGGGAGTATAGTTTTGTCAGCAAGACGTCCAGCAGGCATTGGGTGATCTGGTCTTGACGCACTCTGTGGTTCCGCTGACAGTGATGCCTCACCCTGTGCCACACACCTGCTAGTCAGGGAAACACAATGAACAAAAGAGTTGCCAGTACTGTGCAGTGGTTTAAACGTTTGATAAGGGAATTTACTAAGTATCGCTCAACCCAAAGACCACTCTTTCAGTCAAGATATTTAACAAAAATATTTGATTTGATTTTGTTGTTTTTTTCTTTTACTTTTTAATTTTTAAATTTTTAAAGAGAAAATGTTTTGAGAAAATATTTGAGTTCGTAGAAACAAATGTATGGCTACAACTCACATCTAATACATTTATCTGTATAGTCCAGGAGGATGACAAAAGGGTTTTTAGACTAAAGGTTGAAAACAGAAGAAAAGGGCACAAATGCCAAAAATTAGACCCACAGGGTTATACATATAACATAACACTCATAGACAACAATTTGACGACAGACAGGAACAAATAAATAAGAAAGAAAAAGAGGGAACCTTTCCTCTATCAAGATATAGTTTCTTACTATTGAGGGGCCCTATAAAAATCCTGTTCTAAATGCAACAGGTAGGCCTACTCCACTAAATGGAGGAATAAACGGGTACAAATTTCATTTAGGAGACAGACCATCCAACATTATTGTAATCCAAACATGTTTAGAAAATGATTGGTCTATAAAACAGAGTGAATCAGAAACACTGGGGGGGTCGACGCGTTTCGAATCCCTGAGCTTTGAGGGATTCTCTTCAGGACCAAACAACAATATCTGGAAGACATAAAATAAATAACGTACTGTCAAATATTCAAATGGACGACCTTCAACTTACATACGGCTCAGCAAATTCTCATTTCATACCTGAGTTATCTTGTGTTGTTTTCCATGTCTTGGTGGCTGGAAAAATAAAGTGTACATGTCTAGCGATCTTATTTATTAAATTGTGGGGAGGCATCTAGTCGAATTTTATAAATTAATAGGTGATGATGTCACTTACATGTTTAGGACGATCAACAGATTCAAAGTGGATTCTGTGTCAGAAAATATTTTTCTTAAAGGAGAGGTGCGTTGCTCTCTGAAAGAAACGGAAGAGGGTGTAAGTTCTTTGTGAGACGGCGTCAGATAAACAATTGCGGGGTGGCGTCAGAAAAACTCATGCTAATGGCGTGGCGGAGTAGGGAATGTAATTGACTTGAAAGCAATTACACGCCGATGCTCTTTTGGTACTTGTAGACAGTCGGCATTAATGTTTCTAACGGCGCCGCGTCGCTGTAAGCTAGTGAATGCGGTCTAGCGCTTGAAGTCTTTAACAAGAAATGAAATGGCTTGCCAGTTTACCTTAAATCTTCATGATATCCTCCTTAGTACGGTGTCGCCATCAGTGCAGACGCCATCTGGCTATCGTTTCCGGTTCAGCATATTTAAAGGAAGCTGTTGTTAAGGTCCTTGTACGCAAGTTATACTGGGAGTTGTAGTTTAGATGAGGCTCCTCGAGAGGGTGTTTTCAACTATTATCCATATTTTAACGCTTATTATTTTACTGAAATGTTCAGATGTAAAAAAGTGCAGCAAGATGCAATACATTGCGCTTTTTTCGTCTTTTGAAAATTTAGTGCGATTTTATTTCGACTAGTGTCCATACTTAAAAAGTCGTAATATTGGCTCAGGTGATCAAATGGAAATGCGTAAGAGTAAGAAATTGGTAACATTTAACCACATGTTTGCATGTCTGGGGTGAAACTCGGTAGGCTTGTAAGTCTGCCAGGATGGCTGGGAATTGTAGTTGGAGCAGCATGGTTGAAAACTGCATTTGACCATATGTATGGTCAAAAAAATCTCAATTTGCGCGTCATCTTGGGTGTTTAACTGGGAGTCACTGCGGCCCTCCAGGGCACCAAGCGGCGCGACGGAAGAAGCACTGCCACAAGGTGAAAAGCAAGTGTATTCTCATGTTGAGTAAATAGACTATCTGTCCTTGGTACAGGGATCTTTTTTGTGATTTGATTGATTAGAGTGGAGGGCGATCCCTTTTCTACCTTTTAGTTCCCTCTTGGCTCCTGTTGTGTTTTGGTATGTGATGTACGGCGGCTCAGCCGTGAGAGTCTGTTTTAAAATTTTTGAGATAATCTTTAAAAAAACCCCGTTGGACCAATCTGTTCTCTTATATTGCATTCACGTCTCTCTAGAAGGTCTGAACGGGAATTTCTGTTCCGAGGTTTAATTACCCTGTATAATTGTGCGTCCTTCCCCTAATAAAATATTTTGCTCAGATGGATAAGAACTGCTTGGCTTTTTCAGATGAACAGATATCTGGAATTTTGTCAGGTCCTTCGTTATTTTACGAGGCACTACTTCAGCTAGGGAGGAATGGGAGAAGTTGTCGACGCTAAAGAAAAAACAAGTGCGGATAGCACTGCATGGTGCGTTGATGACCGAGTATTATACATCAGGAGTAGCCCCCCCCCAGTCTTATAGTTAGGATTGAGCCTCGTATATTTTTGGATGATACAAAATTCCGTACAGATTGGAGTTTCATCGCTAATAAATGCACCAGGGACTGGCTCATTTTGATTATTAGTACGGCTCAACGATTAAGTGAAGAACTCTTAAAAGAGATTCTTGAGCTGGAAGAAAAAATAGCGAATGACAATACTGTTGTGGACAGCAAAGAGCACCTGCAGAAGATACAGGACGACCTTGCAGACTACAAAAACTATATGGTTAACCAAAAGATTAAGGGACTGACAAAGAATCTGGAGAGGTACACTCATGAGTGGGCTTTTCCGTACATAAAGGAGGAATATTACCAACAAGCACCTGAACAGCACTTTGTAGGTAATCAGCAAAGAGGCAGGGGAGGGAGACAACAGCCCAGACGCACACCCAATAACTGGACGTTTGATAATACGTCAAGTGAAGAACAGGAAGAACCCCAGCAAAGTAATAGAGTGAGGTTCAATCAACAGAACCGTCAGACTGAAGACTTAGGCACTCTACTACGTTCTTTTTTAGAGCAGGGCCAGAGAACCAACCACAACAGGGGAATGGGGGCCGCAGGATGAGGCAGAGGGAGAGGCAATCCAACACCCCAATGGCAGACCTTTTCACCCAGGGTGACCCGCAGTCGGGGGCGAACAGACAACTAAATGAGAGTATTGTAGTGAATCTATCTGATCACATCTTAACACCTAGTGAGGAACGAGTGCTCAATAAAGGGTTGGGGTTTGTTCCGACGCCTAGACATGATTCATTCAGGTGTCGCATAGAATTCCATGAGACAATGCGGAGAATTAAACTTAAGAAATTCTTCGCACAAAAAGATAATGACAATGACACGGACCAGTTTTGAGGCACGAATCTGAGAAAACCTTCTACATTTTGCCCTGTGTCATCTGCAGTTGGCCCAGAGGTGACAGTATTTGAGTCTAAAGTTCTCCAAGATATCGAGAATCTAGAAAAATCCCAGGAACGTTCAAATTACACTAATATGACAAGAGAGGACTGGGAGGCAGTAATAGGACTGGAAAAGAACACCTCGTTGACTATAAAGTCAGCAGATAAAGGAGGGGCGGTGGTGGTCCTTAATACGCAGGACTATGATACAGAGATACATCGTTTGTTGAATGTGCGTACCAACTACCAACCCCTTAGAAAAGATCCGGTTGATGATCTGTTGCAAACTATTAGAGAAATGGTTAACAAAGCAAAAACCAACAAATGGATATCAGTAAAAGAAGCGGAGTTCCTTGTGAATAACACCCCCAGGACTCCGGCATTCTATATTTTACCTAAGATTCACAAACCCACCCGCCCTCCGCCGGGGAGACCCATAGTATCGGGTATACAATCAGTGTTGGAACCCCTGTCGCAGTATGCGGATTACTTTTTATGCGAGTCAGTGGTGAATCAACGGTCATTTGTTAAGGACACCACTGATGTGCTTAACATGCTGGAGAGCACCCCGTACAACCCCAGTTCTCAGTTTCTGGTGACTATCGATACTGAGTCCCTGTATACAAGCATCCCCCAGGACACAACGCTGGTGGCAGCGGTGCGCGCTCTGGGGGAACTCGAATGGTTCTATGATGCTCCACAATCATTCGTCATGGAATGTATCGAGTTGGCACTCACCCGAAATTATTTCGGATATAAGGACCAACTGTACTTACAAACCTCTGGAACATCGATGGGGGCCACTATGGCCCCCAGCCTGGCATGCATATATGTAGGCCGGTTTGAAGAGCACATCGTCTATCCTGATACCAACCCCTTCCAGCGGCACATTTGCCTCTGGAAGAGATATATAGACGATGTGCTCTGCATTTGGTCAGGTACTGAGGAATCCCTGCTGGAGTTTCTGACATGGTTGAACTCACAGGACCAGAGTTTGAGATTCACTTGGTCATACAGCCATACCACTGCTGTGTACCTGGACCTTGAAATTGAAGCACGTAGTGAAGGTGGACTTAGCACCAGGGTACATCAGAAGCTGACTGACAGAAATTCGCTTCTCATGTACCAGTCATGTACCAGTCATATCACCCTAGAGCCCTCCGTGATAACCTTCCGGTGGGTCAATTCCTACGGTATCGGAGGAATTGTTCAACTACCAGGGATTTCTTGGAACAGTCGGAGGACTTGACCAGGAAACTTGAACAACGCAGCTATCCCTGTAAAGTGATCAAGAATGCGAGAAAGAGGGCCCTTAATACACCACGGAGTGTCCTGCTCGAACATACCAACAGAGAAAGAAAAGATTGCCTCCCGGTGGTGATGACTTTTGACCCAATGGCGACAAAAATTAGACAGTCTATCAGAAAACATTGGGTCCTACTGTCCAATAAGGATTTCCGTATGCCACCACCAAGATTTGCCTTTAAAAGGTCAGGCAACTTGAAGGGTAGACTTGTCCATACCCGTGCTCCCTTACCCCAGAGGAGTGATCCCACGACCGTACCCAATGGGCACTACCCGTGTGGAATGTGCTCGGTCTGTCCGTTAACAACTAAAAACACTAGTGTGATTCTGAGTTCAGGGAAGGAATGGTTCCTGAACCACTTTAGCAATTGTAACACCACCAATGTGGTTTACAGATTGCTGTGTTGTTGTGGTCTCCAATATATTGGTTTGACCACACGAAAAATTAAAGTGCGTATTCAGGAACACCTAAGTACCATCAGGTCAGGTAAACTAACTACAAAACTAGTCCAGCATTGTCATAAAGAAAAACATGGTTTCACGTGGACCGTGCTTGAAACAGTGAAGGGCAACCCACAAAATATGGAGACAGTGTTGCTAAACAAGGAAGCAAGATGGATTTATAGAGAACATAGTGACACACAGGGTTTGAATGAAATTATTGAATAGAACAGACTGAAATAACTCTTTGGTGTCATAATAGGATGGGTATTTGTTCCTAGAGTACCTATACTTTTCCCATGTATACAGGTGCCATTTGCTGTCCACAATGAGTTTACAATGTAAATTATCTGTCTTGAACTAACCGGTGTCCTGCAATGCTGAGCAATACACACAAGATGAAAGCAGCTCCAAAGGTTCGATAGTTTTGATAATCTCCTGTTCCCATAATGACAATGACACTAATAATTGATATCATTGCAAATTCCTATCTGTTAATTTGAAGTGTGCGCGCAATAATTGAAATGTGATCACAGCACCAGGATTTTCGTCGGATTGCATCTGACCCGTGCCCCGCCTTGTAGAGCAATATATATATTATATATGAATGCATTGTTAAGATTCCTATCGAGTTGTTAATTACATGTGAGCGTGCAGTAATTAAATTAGCTCATAGCGCCAGTGACTTGGGGTTAAATTATGTGTAAACATCATTAACGACATTGATATATACATCAGAAATACTACATTCAAAGATAGCGTCCACAGGAGTGCAAAGTAGGAAGCGCTTCTGAGCATGCTTGGGAAGCCACGTGACCGGACAACCCCCGGTCTCGCTGCAATCAACATTCGGTTAAATAACCCAAGGTAGCGAGTATACGGCGTTCCTGGGATGAGTTGAAGTCCAGGTTACGAAGTCGTACGGTAAGGAGAGGGGTGTAAGGCTTGAATAAACGCACCCAACGAGGAGGAAGAGACACATGGAGAGTCTGTTAGCATGGGTTACTCTTTAAGTCTTTTTCAAGGATTTGGACGCTGGCGCTGAGATTCTCGCGCAGCCCAGCAGACACAGGAGAGCGAATTAGGCTTTCCACGGGGATGTTGTTTGGCATTGCCTTTAAGCACTGTCGAGATGAGGGACAGAGTTTTTGCACAGGAGGGCGTAGTGGGAATTAATCGGCTTACGAGCATGCTGTGCAGTTAGTGCCCTCACAGTCAACCGATGTAGGCTCTCAGTACAGGTTGATGATCTGATGGCTTTACTATTTGCAGATTGATGCATCAATCAACACAAAACAAAGTGGATGGTGGCCTGATCAGCTGGTATGAGAAGACAGGGCTGAATCAGGGTAAATGGTTTTTAAGTGATTCTTTCGACCCTAATATTTTTCTAGAGAAATAAGATGTCCAGATTGGTGCCACAACAAGGTTTTTAATGGTCCTATACGGGTGTGTGTTTTCTCAACTCAACAGTGTCCAGAAAGAGGTGTCCACAATCGGTGCAGTGACCGAGTGTTAATACCCTGATGAATCTGCCAAAAGCATTGGGGCAGTGAAACATGTCGGTATCAGGTATTGGTATGCATTATTAAGCTACCAGCTATTTTAACTCACCAGTACACACTAATACGAATAATAAAGATATATAGTGAGTGTGTCTGATGATTTTATGTCACTCTTTTATGTTGGTCACACCAGTTGGCTATTGTTATAAGCTGTCTGTCTAGCACCTCTTTACACGCATTTTTTTGCTTTTTTTTTTGTACAGTTTTTATGTTTTGTACACTCATTTCTTTCTGGATTGGAATGGCAACCGATGATGAGAAAGGGGCATAGAATTGGTAAAAACATCTGCTAAGTTCCCCGAGGGTTGTTCGCCCGTGAGGTGCCTTCCTCTCCACCACACATTTTTTTCATTTCTTCACCTGTTTGAGTGTGGAATGATGGACTGTCTGATTGAGGGCAGGTACCATTGGACACTTTGAGTTGATTGCCACCCTGTAATTTTAAGTTTCTAAGATACAAACATTGCTTTGTGTATGGACAGCAAGACATTAGAGAAAACACACCTCACTGTGAAGAGAAAGGGGGTCGTGTCTGGCACATTGTAGTAATAGGTCCAGAACAAGTGTATTCTCATGTTGAGTAAATAGACTATCTGTCCTTGGTACAGGGATCTTTTTTGTGATTTGATTGATTAGAGTGGAGGGCGATCCCTTTTGTACCTTTTGGTTCCCTCTTGGCTCCTGTTGTGTTTTGGTACAAGGTGAAAAGCGCCTGGGGTGCCTGAATCCCCGCTTTGCACTGCGTCAAGAGCAAGGTACTCCGTCACCACAAGCTCGGAGTGCCTCATGCCCCTCACACCAAGCGGAGAGCGAAAGGCTGCAGACTCCTTCCAGAGTGGGAGTAATTGTGTATGAGGATGCCCCCCTCCCCTGTTGGGAAAGAGTAATGCAGTACCCCATGTCAATGGGCTGTACTTACCGTGGAACAGGCAAGGATAGAGGGGCACCCACATGGCACTAACTTTCCCCGCATCTGCTGCTGTGAGACACGTGGGGGCAAAATTAAATATGGCATAAAGTAAGCCGCTCCGACCCAAAACCAGCTGCACAGGCCTGACAACTGCTCGCAGCGCCACACCTAAGTTTGTTCCTGTATCCTGCGAAGCCAGTTTCAAGACAGCTGCCTAAGGCTGTGAGCAGCGCTTCAGCGCCACCTGGCGGCCTCCTTGCTTGACAGCACCCTCGCTCCGACGATCGCAAGCAGAGCACGTCTGCACAAGAAATAAAATCACAAGTGAGCTGCCACCAGCATAGAGCACAGCCCGCAGCCTCACCTTACAGTGCATGCTGAGCACCGCCTCATGCACGGGACATCCCTGCAGCCACGGCCTTCTGTCTGCAGCTGCACCCTGCCACGTGAAGGAGGAACCAGCCAGCACCTCGTGTCCCTATCTGAGGGAGCTGACCTTTCTCTACACAGTATTGGTCCTGTATGTCTCCAGACCATTTTCTAAAATGACTGCCACCTGCTGGCCAGTGAGCAGTACGGCGCCCAAAACTAAGAAAATAAACGGCTGCCTCCCACTCTGTCAGCAGCCTCTCAGCAGGCTGCTGCCCCCCACCTACCTAGAGAAGAGAAAGAGAACCCATACCTCGCCACCAGCAGGTCACCACAGGAACTACCGCAACACCCACATCCAAAAGCACCTGGAGGTGACCCAGCGTGCAACAGATGAAAGGCTGTCAGTGCCCCAGTGAAAAGGACCTGTGCCATCTAGTAGCCACACACAGCACACCAGGATCTCTACCCTCTACGGTGCCTGCGAACTGGGTGCTGCAGCAGTATGTGCGAATCCCAGAAAACGACAACAGCGCTCCCTGGCGGCCCCCCCAGAAGTAACGCACTGAAGAAAAGACGTCCCACCCGCCAGAGCAGGAAAGCCATCTGTAACCTGCGACCGTCAGCCCAAGCACCATTATAGACCGAAGGAGAGGCCCGGACACCCCACTACTCTGCCAAAAGCGACAGGATCAGCAAAAGGGATTTGTGAATGGATCCTAGCAAGAGGATCCACACTGACGCATCCAAAGAGCGATCCAACACGCTGACTGCCCACCGCAACCGATGTCTGCAGACCTGCGACAGGCGTAGCTGCACGGCACCCTACAGAACTGCAGTGCATAACCGACAACACCACCCTACAGATCCAGGAGAGCACACCGCCACCATGTGGAAGACAGCCTGCTCACACCCACTGGCTGGGATGCACTGCACCAGGCACAGCAAAACGTGCCCTCAGAGAAGAATGCTCATAGAGTGGCCCTCTGCACCCTGCAAGGGAGGACAGCCAGGATGCCTGTGAAGACAGCAAAGCCCCCAGGAAACTGCCACACTCAAGAGCCCCCAAGATGCGCCTGTGCAAATCAACATCCTACAAGCAAGAGCACTGCCTGCCACCTCTGCAAAACAGAGGGAGACTGACAAACCCCGCAAAGACCAGCAAGAAATTCAGAGCTATACACGGACATCCACCACTAGCAAGAGTGGCAGATTAGCTAAGACAGTGACGTCTCGAGGGAAGCTGCACCCAGCAACAGTGCAAGAAAGACTGATGCAGAGCACACACCACACGTGGCTGCCCAACGCCACCTCCAGTGAAGAGGTTGCGTCGCCCGCCCCTATTGGTGAACAGGCACAACCGCCAACCACACCACAGTCAACCCAAGTGCCAGAAGACAGCCTCCAAGAATGAGACAGAGCACATAAAGCCAGAAGCACGTAGAAAGCCACACCAGTGAACCTGACTACACAGACAAGCACCCAGGAGACATCTCCACAAAGAAGCACTGCTGAATGCAAGTAGGAGAGTACCCACGTCTTCACCGCCACACTAAAGCCCTGCAGTAGGCCAAAGATCACACACTGTGTCCTCCCTCACACTGCCTCAAGACCGAGTCAGCCGTGACCCAAGATTGGCCAGAGAGGAGTAGCACACCCCTCGTGGCAGGCCGCCATATCTACATGTGCTCCAACAAACAGCGACACATGACCGGACCTCACGTTGCCCAGCAAGCAAGGAGCGCGCCGGAGCGAAGGTAGAAGCTGACATCATGACAGCGCCACCTCGAGGTCCAAGCGCTACGCCCTCGAAGAAAAGAAGAAGAGTGACAGCCCTGTCACCTCAAAAACCGGATAAGCACAGGTGGGCTGAACAAATCAATAAAGGGAGAAGACCGAGTACTCACAGCAAGCCAAGAGCACACCCTGACACACCAGACAGCCACCAAGGCGGACCGATGTCCCTGGATACAGCCTCATGGGTGAACCGAACATAAGCCGCAGCCAGCGCCAACCACGTCTCATCCTAACGCTTCCCCAGCTGACCGTCTGTCCCCGAGCTTCAGCAGTCTAAGTCAAGCGGCATTACTGCTCCTGTCCGCAGATGCCACGGGTGAAGATCCGCACTGAGTGTCCATCCTCACACCGCCTCAAGATGGAGTCGGCAGTGGCCCCAAGCCTGGCAAGAGAGGATCCCTGCACTCTGTGTCAAGCCACCACAGACACTCCACCTCAGCAAGGTGGAGGCACATGGCTGCCAAGTCCCTCCTGACACCCAACACTCCCAGCAAGTCACCACCTCCTGTCATCTCGAGTCACCGCATGGCTGGCAACCGCCATCACGCCAGCCATCAGCACCTGCGTCAAATACCACTCCCAGAACATCGGCGGACTGGAGTCCTGCACCATTGCCACACCAGCCGACAAAAGAAACCAGATGCCACCTGTGAACCTGGCCTACACCGGAACTGCGGCAGTGAGCGCAAGTCTTGGCCAATACTCATCCACCCTTGAGGGTTGTGCGTGCAACTAAGTACCGGCTCCTCAGCGGTCCTGCAGCTGTCCCCAGACGGCACACAAGCGGCCCCCAGAACAGCCCTCCCACAGTACAGCAGCAACACCGACAACGGGCCTCCCCAGAAGGGAGAGCAAGAAGAGACTTTGCCCACGAAAGGTCATCGGTCACGGCCAAGCAGTACAAAAGGGACAGTCGGTACTGCAACACCTCTGTGAATTCTCACTTGGGACTCCATCCATGTCACGACACAATCCACTACAAGCAACTGTTAGAACCCACCACAGACCATCAATGACATCAGTAAAGTGGAAGCCAGGCAAGACAGCACAACATGTCATTGTCAGCGAACTGACGGTATGCAGCGGACGTCTCCAAGCCAGCGGTCGTGTCCTGAGCCTTTCAGGTTAAACTATGGGTGGCCGCCGAGAAAGTTCTGCTGCAAGCAAAGTTACCAGCACAGGTATGCTGTCATCCTGCCACCTGACTCTAGAGACTGATGGACCCTGTAGTATATAGTTAACTGTTTGTTTTATTCCCACAGGTTGGACTAACACTTTGTTTGTTCCTCAATAAAGTTGGGGAGGAATGTAATGTCCTGCGGGACTCTTTCTAGTGTTCCGCAGGAAGCTAGACTTCCAGCCACGCCCTTGAGGGCTTGGCACACAGCAACCCCACACCCATCCATCACTGGTGCCATGAGTGACGTGCCCCGTCAATAAAAGGGCTCGGGTGCACGTGCTCAAGGCCAGTTATCTAACTATCTCGCCTGGTGCCTGTGTCTCCCATTCATGTAATATGGGCCTGAGGCCCACACCACAACAATGAAACTCGGCCCTTCACAGGGCTCCTGCGATCATACTGCAGGTGTGTTACAGGAACGCTCAAGTCTGTTTTTTCACACTCTTCAGCCTCTGCATAGGAGGAAAGGGGAAATGAGATAACCACATGAGGTTGGACTAGATGCCCGATGCAAGCACAGAGGGTGGGGGGGGGGGCTGGTTGTCTGTGAAGCATTACAATATAAGGGGAATGCGAGAAAAGTATGTACCCTGCTGTATCAACTGTGTAAAGAGGTGGGTGAGCTGCGCCGTGCAGAAGAAAAGCATAATTAAAGACACAGGGCAGCGTGGGGCACTGCAACAACTAGAAAAAGGAGTCATTTCCTACATCAGATAAAGACTACAAGCAGAAAAAACTGTAGTTAGGTGGTGCTGTTCAGCAAAAAAAGGAAGTGAGGTATCGCTGAGGTAACCACTTACGAGGCAGCAAAGAAGAAGGTCTATGCACTTAACCAATGGGAAGGAGGCAGGCAGGCGCACAGTCCTCTATGGAATACAGCAGGGTTTCCAGACAGCGCATGCGCGCTGCCTAACCTAGACCTAAAAAAGGAGGGCTTCACATAGTGTGCATCCCAGACCCAGCTCTGGATCCTATTCTCTGTCACGGAGAAACCTCAGAGCACATGCATTTTTTTGTGTACTGAGATGAAAAAAGCACAAAGAAAATCCTACGGAACTTGCTATGGGGACTCAAAGCAGGAGCGATCGTTCTTCAGAGCCAAAGAAGAGATCTTTTCGGTCCCAAAGTACGCGCACACACCCCCTCTCTCTCTGACGTTACCAAAGACCGTACGATATCACCATTCTTTATTGAGGGGACAGGGTAATTTCTCTCACTCGATACACAGCTTAACAGCCTGTGATTGCTTTGCAGGCCGGGATCAAATGCTGCAATTCAGAAGAATGAGCTGCTGATGCCTTGCGATGAATTATTCTCCATAACAACAGATAATAATTGAGGTTGAACCACGAAAAAAATCTCTATAGATTTATTTGATGTTCTGATGCTTTGTTGTTCCTTAATACCAGGAATCATTTTTTTCTTTCTATTGACTTCTGCAAGACATTTCCATTACAGCCAAGACGTGCGACTGTTGTTCATAATGTAGCTGCGACTGGCAGGAGGAAATGAAGACAAACTGTTCCCCGTCGGAAATCAAGGTAAGGAATCTGCTCAGCTACAGACTCCTCCTGCCCTCCTACCTCTTCTACGCTTCTGTTTCCTGGCAAGGTCATTACAGTAGCATCTCCTTTGACCTTCCTCACAATGAGGCTGCATTATGAAGCTATAGATTACAGAACAGATTCACAAAATTCCATTGAGTGGTGGGATGTGAATTACAGAAAAATCTTTGTGAAGTAGGCGTTTTGAGTTCTTTATTACACAATGTGTACACTACACTATTTAGTAAATGCCTGTTATCCATTATATACATTTTGGAAACTTTTCCTGTCCTGTAAATGGACGTCACTGTTTGATTTATTATTACTGAGTAGAAACTATCTGAAATATTTCTCTGGAAAAATGCTTATTAATAATACATTTTAAAACGCTAATCCTGCACTTAGTGTTAGGCTTTTTCGGTTTTCAGGTAAATTTCCTTACTATTGTCATTGAATGATAATAATACCAGGGGCCTTATTTATGAAGGCCTTGCACCACCGGTGCGTCATTTTTTCCCATGTTAAAAGTGGCGCACCGGTGGCGCAAGGCCTTCATAAATAAGGCCTCTGGTATTTTACATAGCTCGTCACATGGCAGTATTTCAGACCTTAAGGGGCATATTTATAAAAGAATGGAGAAGTGTGGCATTAAGTAAACATTGAAAATGCCACGCTACTCCATTCTGAAAACGCAGGGATGTGCCGTATTCACAATAATTTGGCACACCCCTGCATTTCCCTTAGTGCTGGAGTTGAGTTCAGCTGGCTAGCGCCAACGCAGGCACCCTTGCACCATAGTGCAAGGGTGTCTGCGTGGGGGAAATGATTGTTTATGTGGAGTGAGGTCAACAGAATATCTTAATGAGTTAACGTTGGCAGCTGCCAAAGTGCTGCAAGGTTAAGTATTGGTAAGGCCGAATTAGCCTTCTGTCTTTCCGAGGTTGTAGACAGCTACCATTATATTGGATAATAATGCCAAATGTTATTTACAGTGCTCACAGAGGGCAGCTGTGCAGTATGAAGTGTTGTAAAAAATAAGTTATTAAAGTGAAATAGGAAGATAGGACTTTATATTTGTAAAGTACACTATAAAAATACATCTTCCATATACTAATCTGTTTAAAAATTGTGGGGCATATTATCAAGGGGGTTTATCTCCGCTTTTTTTGGCTTTAAAAGCCAAGAAAGCGGAGATAAAATTATCTACCTATTACCTAGCTGTCGCTAACACCAGTTAGCTATAAGAAATATACACACTTTTTTTTTTGTGAAAACCTTTATTGAAGCAATTAGTAAATACAAAAAAAATATATATATATACACACATTTGTTGCAGTTACCCAGACAACATTGACGCCTTCGCATTAAAAACCGGGCGGGCTTCCATCGACGAGGAGTGTCAAATGACACCACACAGGGGGCAGGATTAATCGCATACTACACCAATCACAACGCACGAAAGAAAACACACACACTACTTCGGCTTACCAAAAAAAAAAGTCTTTAACCATTGGCCATTGATCAACGACGTCACAGGGGGGTAAACACGAACAAAAAAAACAGCCGACATTTCCTAACGGAGAAACGCAATCAACTGCGCATTCACGAGACTTTCCTTACATCTTGCGGACAAGATAAAACGCTTACAATAAGACACACGAATAACGAAAATAACACAACTGCCCATAATCACTCGAGCACTGCCAGGACTTCACCACACAATTGACAAAACAAAAGGGAAACTTCTATGAAGGGATACAAAAACGAACACACGAAAAGAGCCTTTGAAAGAAAATAAAAACATTAAACAGGTGACACAACACTTTCCTCACATCTTGCGGACAACATAAAACGCGGAAAACAATACATACGAATTAAAAAAATTAACACAAGTGGGCCAAATCAGTTGAACAGGGCCAGGACTTGCACAGACAACTCTTCTGCGGGGCGGGCGGGGGCTCTGGAGCAGCCTTTTGCTCCCGGACAACGTCGGGACGGGCTGCTAGTAAATAAATAAATATTTTTCCCTCATTGTCGTCTGTCGAAATCCCCCCACACCTGGCCCCACTGTCCACCTGCTCTTGCCTGCATGGGCTGTGGATGTGCTGCCTACATATAAAAGCCATTGAATACCAGCTGTACACTGGCTGCCGCCTTCCACCGACTTAATCAGATTTGGCAAAACAAATTGAGATACCACTTAAGGTATGTCGTGGGAATTTTTCAGGTGGTTATTGGTCATTCTGCAGAAATGCACATGGGGCAGAAGGGCCCTAGACAGACTTTCCAATTCATGGATTTAATGGATGGACTTTCACAGACACATAACAAGGTTGAATTTATTTAAAAAATCCATTACCACTGGGTAATTGTTTCTTATCAGAGCAATTCCTTACCCCTTACTAGTAGGCAGAGTTCTACTTCGTGCACATAATGCACTTACAATTGGATGCTTTGTTGGAAGACTCCGCAGACAAGGTAAGCTTTCACTACGGAGTGAAGTGATTAATGAATGATGAAGCTGAATGAACTGAGATACACATCTTCCACTTGATCAGCAGAGAAGAAATGGCACCAGGGGATTGTTTTACATTGGCTTGCACTCGTCATCCACAAGTTTTTCATAACTCTAAACGCTCACCCAATGTTGTTACATAGGCTAAGTGCGGATGCTGTACACCGACTAGAGTAGATCAAAGATTATGCAACGACAAAACCGTTCAAGGTTCTGTTTTAGAATAAAGGATAATCATTCAGTTGAATGATGATAATATCTACTCTGCCCAACGCTTCCATAACCCAAGTCAAAGCGGCCATTTTAACATGCCACCTAGTGATGGTGTGAATTACTGCAAATTCAAAAAGCCCTTTTCAGTACATGGGACTCGCACTCAGAGGCACAACGTAAGAATAATACATGAAATGTTCTACCTCTGAGATTGTTAGCAATAATAGTTATATGTAACAACCATTTCCAATTATTCAAGTTTCTATTCACTGTCTCATATAAACAATTGATCTAATAACATATATTAAATTTCATACTCATGCAATGAGTCTTCCCCTTCTGAATTTAAGCCCGTAGACCCCCATAATGAGTTGAGTGGTGAGGTACCACTGTAAAGTGTGGGTGCGGTGTCCAATGCATGTAGGATTGCCCCATTAGCAACCCATGTCTCAGATCTCTTACTCCATCCACGTTCAGCTCGAATTTCAAATGATAGCTCTGATGGGGGCACATACACATCAAGCAGAGTTACTGCAGCATTTTTATGATTTGACCAGTCTGATGCTGAAACTGGCCCCTCTAAACTGCACAACGGTTAAGGGCCTGGGTAAATGACAAAGGCAAATGGAAATGTATGTGGAGACTTGTGTTGGCTACAATCCTTTGATGAATCCTGAAGGAACATGTCTCCAACTTCTAGAAAAACATTTCCAGATAACATAGGTTACATTTCAGAGTAATAACCCAGGAACCATATTTATTTAACAACCCAGAGTGCTACTATATGTGCAGAAGCCACCACTCACAAGTTTACTGAGTGGTGGTTAAGCAGTGTATAAAAATAATACCATTGCATCACATACTCTCCATCCCCACTATTCCTAATGGAAAGATAGCACATTTATGTAGATGGTGGATGGAGGGTGGTCAGATAGTCTGTCCATTCACACTTTGACAGCATGTGGAGCTGAGGCAAGTCCCTGTCAGATAACAGCTGAATGGCGTTAACATAAAATCAGGAAATGGACCAATCACAATTTGTAAATGGTTGAGCTATATTCGCTTCCTATGACATTTAATATGATTAGTAGGCAACTATATTTACTCTGTTTATTGGTTTTAACCAGGTGTCAGCACACATATGATGACACAAAACTTCGAAATATGAACGTGTCACTCAGTTTAACAAATCGTGAGGTACAACAGGTGTAGTTGTTTCAGGTATATCCTATTTAGGGTGCAAGTATGTGAAATAGTCCCATCATGCAAGCACACCTTCTCGGGCTTTATATATGAGCTCTTCCATACATGAATATCTGTCCACACCTCTCTTTTAAATCGTGAATCTCTAATCTCCTGATTTCTTCAATGCCACTTTTGGCAAGCTGGCACCCTATACCTACTGGGGCCATTTATCTTTTTGGCCTACAAAATTCTTTCTGCATTCCCACTTGCATCATTTTAGGCCAGGGGTCATTTCAGTCCATTCAATAGGATGTGAGTGATGCAATTTCAGAATCCCTGAATCACAAAGCAATCCCAAACCACATAGAAGTTGCCCACCTCTCAGTGACATTTATCACATTTCATTGATAGCATAGCCTGTCTTGGAGAGGCACTCAGTGGTGCAGTAAACTCTATCCAGGAAATGAAGTTGAGTTACGTGTAGTCTGCCTGAAGAGGCCAGCCACTTGGGCACCAACTGCACATCCATCCACTCACTCCTGCTCATTTTAGTCCATGGAGTCATGGAGTCCACGTCTCCCTCCCACTTGGCTCCCAGGTCTTGAACTTTCATATAAGAGTGTATTTGAAATGGCATCCTTGCCCAAATAACTCATCACTGATGTGGCTTTTCCTGGATTAAATTCAAGGAGGGCCACTAAATCTGCCATAATCACCTTTAATGTGGGCTGTATTTGCAGATATTTGTAAACCAGAAGTTTGTATAGTGGAAATTCGTCTTTAAAAGTAGTAAATGATTTCATGTAGTCCCAATTGCAAACACCCCCCAGCTTGGAGATCCCTATATTGTCCCATGCTCTAAATCCATTTAATTGGGAGGTGTGCATCAACCATTACCTGTGCCGTAATGGGGATTCTTCTGTGAGATTGCCATCACAATAGATCCAGCGAGGTGCTTTTGACTATGAGCCTAATATGACCGTGATCATTATCCAGAGATTTATTAAGATTTTATCTCCTAAAGATCTGAGTCTCCCAGCAGTTGTTGGTTGAGGAGGGAACACGATCATGTCTGTTCATGATAAGCCATTTTTGAAAAACTGGATTCTTAGCTGAAGTTAATTAATAATGGCACTATTCCTTAACAATGCTAGTTAGTTCTCAAAAATATAAACCTTAGCTCAACTGTTGGCAGCTGCAGTGTTATGTGTCTAGTTTCGGCCCATGTAGCAATGCTGCACATGTTCTTACATTGACCTCTTTCTGCACAATAACATTTTAGGGTAACCTTTTGCACATATTTGTTGTGTGACAATGTTGGATTAGTTTCTCTGAAACTGCTTTGTTTACACATTTCCCTTCGCGCAACTTTTTTATGATGCCTCAAACACTGAGCATAAGGTTTTTTGCACATGCTGTACAATGTGGTTCTATTGTCATCCAGCAACAGGGCTATCTGAAAACCCATAACCATGCTAATTTGTATATACATCGCAAGGGTGCTTTTAAATATAAATAAATAATCGTTTCTGGGGGTTAGCCTGAGGAGACACTTATGCTGACATTGAGAGGTCCCTGCATACTGAGGCTGCGCCAAGCACCTTCCTAACACCTCCGTGACGGGTGCCCAGTCTGTGACTAAGACGGGGTCCTACATTGTATCCTATCAGGTAATGGGGTTGAATCATCACTTGGGGGTATTCTTGGCTATATATGTGCACATACACCCTAGACACAAATGGAATAGGGATTGCAGGGCAGGAGAACACCTTATTCCTATATTGTTTTATATGTCTGCATATATAAACAGTTCTTAGCACCATGGTGGAACTTAGGGGTGGCTCACCCACTGACTTCAGCACTACAATAAAGGAAAAATGTAATTATAATAATGCAAGGTTATTATCATTTTATTTTTCGGTGCTGAGGCAGTTTTGTGAGGTGGGGTGGGGTGGGGCTTTACTGGGCAGCGCAGGGGGATCAATGTTTGCCTGGCCGTCTTGGGCCGGCCAAACAGTCATGCACACTTTGCATATTCTCCACCCTGGCTGTATTATAGCCTGGTTAAAGAACATACCCAGGCTCCCAATCCCCGTCTGACTGCTGAATCACAACACTTAGACCAACTACAACACTGCACTGCAGCCTTGTGAAGGCTAAGGGGAGCCTGGGTGTTTCCTGCTTCCTGTGTGCACAGAAGCGAGGAATAGAATGAAGAGGATGGAGGAGTGGCGGGGAATGGCTGGTCGGCAGGTAAGTTATGTTGTCCATAAACGCGCAGGTCCTACGGTTTAGTGGGAACTACATGACAGTAGCACAGAGCAGACAAGCTTAACTTAGGGGATACGGGCAAAGCATTTATCAGTAAAAGAACACAACATAATAAAAATCCCACTTCAATGTATAATAACAGAGAAAAATGCAATGAGCAAATAGACACCAAAGCAACAAAAAACAGATGTAGGGAACCAGAAATATGATTCTTCAAACTTTTACATGTTTCTAGTGCCAAAAGGTGCAGAGCAACCAAGTTTATCATATCACACTAGACCGGGTCAAATCCAAAAGTCAAGGCCCACCTCGATGAAACATGGGTTGGATGCAGGGACCTGGTTCGATCCTGTGGGAAGTTTGACCTTTTCACTTGGAACTTTGGGAAGTTGAAGATGAATTAGGAGGCTATGGCGGAGATAGGTTACACAGATTAAGCCCCGGTAACGCTGTTGGCTTTTGTTGAAAAAAGCTCCGATCAGGAGAAATTCAAACTTTCTCTTGCTGGATACTTTCAGGGGCTTCTCCCAGTCAAGATTTCAACCTTCGAGCATAAAAACCTTTTTGGAAGTAAAGTTCTTTTACGGGGCGAACCACTAAGTTGAACCCAACTGGCGATGAGAGGTCCGTTGCTGTGGCTCAGTGGTTGTCCAGTGGTAGCCTCTGGCTCTTTTGGAAAAAATCCTTTGAAAAGTTTCTAAGTGCGAGCGTTTAGGGTTAAGCAGGAGGAGAGCACTCTGACACCCATCCAAGCAGCTCAGGACACAATTGGGGGGCCAAGACCAACTCCAGGGGAAGCCACCAACAGGGTCCAGGGTAATTCCAGTTGGAAGTGGTTAGCTGGGCTTTTCAGGAAGTTGGGCTTCTTGAAGCTTTTTGTGACTTTGTAGCTTAACAGGAGGGTTGTCAACTAGTCCTAGATATCCACTCTTCTGTCCAGGGTACAAGTGGGAGCAGGTCTAGCACTTGGGGTCTCTCTTCACAGGTTAAAGCAGTTGCAGTCCGCTTTCTGAAGTCAGAGTTCAGGAGGTGCATTCCAGCAGTGCTCTGAGTAAGGTATACAAGGGTGCCACATTTAAGTCTTGCACTAACCTGTGGGTGGGGAGGACACCCTATCCAATTTGAAACATGTTGGTGGGGCAGCCCTATTATTTTGATATAAATTCCTGGAGGTTTAGCCCTAATCAGTCTCACAGTGCCCTGGTCTGCCAAAATCCAACATGTCAGAATCTTCATTTCCTTTGTTAGAGCTTTGAGATGTGTCTAGGGAAATCATGAACTCTCTCTGCAAAAATCAGTAATGGGGAAGGTTGTCTCCCCCACTGGCATGAGTGCCACTCTGGCTACTGGGGACACTGGCAGGGTGTGCCTAGGTGTGAGTTACATCCACGTGTGACAGGGCTGTTTGTTTGAAAGTTGGACAGCTGGTATCCAACTCTCCTAGGCCATCCTGTCAGGAGGAGGTCACACCTCCCTCCAGCAAAGGGCCGTTTGTTCCTTTTTCTGAGAACAATTCACACATCAGGGCAGGCTGCCCGGTGAAAGTTGGGGATTAGTTCTTAAAGAGCTACTAGAGGCTTTTCTGCAGGACAATGTTAAATTTCCAAAAGTGGCACTTTCAAAACAATAATTTAAAAACTAACTTTATTACCAGATTGGATGTCAAATTCCTATTAATTTGAGTGCTTGAATCATGGTTCTAGCTATTCCCAAACTGAAACTATACATTGCAAAGTGTTGTAATGTGACCCAGTGCTTTTCTATGGGAAAGCTAGCCTTGCTGCAGAGTAAAAGGACTTTGGCGTTTTTTCCCTGCTGGACATGCAAAACTTAAGTACACATGTCCTGCTTTTTAAATACCATGCACCCTGCCCTAAGGTCATATTGGGCCCATCTTAGGGTGGCTTATAAATATTAAAAAGGAAGGTGTAGGCTTCGCAAAAGATTTATTTTACCAGGGAAAATGTAACGTTTAAAACCTGCACACTCAGGCTTATGCTGTCACTTTAGTAGTGGTGCAATAAGTGCTGCAGTTCACTGATGAACAAAAAATATGCATGTGCCGCTACTTGCTTGTCTTAACTATTTTCTTCAAAACATACGACCTAAAACACCATGTTTTGTGTGGATTACCACTTCTTTATTTATTTTTTATTTTAGTTTCATTTGTCAATTTTCTCTTTTGGTATCTAAATTAACCAAATTCACATTTTTAAGACCTTATGTACACAAAAAAACCACATTTATATTTACATACACAAAAACAATAATTACAAAGTACAGTTCACAAAAAGTTAAACCATTCGAGACTACATTCATTCATCAGACATACCACCACAAACAACAAAGAAATGATACTTTTGAATAGACACTGGAATAAAATTCTTCACAGTTAAGCCACTTTTAACTAATATTCTCAACGGAAATCAGTTTAGTAATCCTTAGAACCCTTTTTGTTTTTTGGCTTATAGAAAGGTTCACTGATGACATTCAACTTACAGGCCATAGGTACACAGAGAACCATATGCTAGAGATTACCTTTATAGGTAAGATAAATATGCCAATCAGGGACTGGTCAATTTCAAATGTCTTTAGGAGTCAGAGCACCTACATGGCAGAGGCCCCGTGTTTAAAAAGTCCATACACCAGCAGCATCTATCCATACATTGGGAGGTGAACATGAAAAAAATGACCTTTTCTTCCACCAGCCTTGGTTAATTGAAAAGCCCAGTAGTACAATTGTATATCAGTCATTCCCATCCCTCCTGCACATGCTGACTGTGAGTCTGTGTCAAATGCCATCTGTGGTTGTTATCTTCCGCCAAGAAGCCATGAGTGTCCGCTTGTATAAGATCAAGGAAGTGTTGGAGGATTACAGATTGCAGATGGTTGATTCTGCTAAATATATAGGATTTTGGGGACTGTTATCATTTTGAATAATGTAACTTTTCCTACAATGATAAGCAGTATTTTATTCAAATGTATTAAAATCCTTATACAGAGTTTCCAGTATGGAATTACATTAAGCTTCTAGGATCACTTTAGGTCTAATGTTGTTATAAACAACCCACAGCCTTCTCTACGCCACTTGATAGAATTTAGCTAGATTTATTCCAAATCACATCTAGTCCAGAGGCCTCCTCATGTCTGCAAGATTTCCCCTAATCTTTGTGCCATCCATGCCGGGTATTGGGTGAAGTGCAGCGAGTCGCCTGCACACAGGGAGGTGCCATTCTCAATCCCACCCTCATTGAAAGGCCTTGATAAGTGCATCATAGTGAATCCAGTCAGGGCCGGCTCTAGGGTGGGGCGAACGGTGCTACCACACCGGGTGCTGACTTCGCATGGGGGCACCTGTTTGCTAGTTTAAAGTGTGCTTAAAAGCCCCTGCTGCCGCACTCTTGGCCTCCAGCCTTTTTCAGGCACCAATTTAAATGTCAAGAAAACTCCTGTGATTAATGTTCTTCCTGGTGAGATCGGAGTTTTGTCTAGTAGAAGTTTTGATTCATGGGAAGGTAGCGCAGAGGGTTAATATGCTTGCTGCGAAGAACATGTACCCTGCAGATCATAAAGTGAATGTAATGTAAACAGGTCACTGGGTTACCGCTTTTGTCAGAGACTTCCTTTTGTTAGTTGCAGTTACCCGTGACCTATTAACTGTCATCAAAGAACTGTGGGCAGACTTTAAGGTATGGATTAGAGCATATGGATTTTTTCACCAGACTTTCATTATTCTAATGATGCAAAAAGGGTTGATTTGGGTCCAAATAAGTTCTTGTTATCAAAGAGAGCCCCAATCAATTGTGTTACATTTTAAATTCAGAGTTTTTGTGCTTCTCCAGACCAAGTACTCTTCAACTTTAATGCCTACCTGTATGGATGACATGTTAATCCATCCTTTCTTGTCCTCTGTCTTGTGTAACATTTCCTATACACTGATTTACACATCTATGATTGATAGTCTCTGTGTAATGCATGTGTTATGTAAAATGCTCTTACACCCTTAACTTTTATGAGTGACGCTATAAAAATTATTTAATGAATTTGAGAGAGAGTGGTTATGGGACTGTTAAAGGGTGGTTGGGAGGGAATCCGTGGTGAGGGTGTCATTGGGGCGCCAATAAACATTGTCGCACTGGGCGCCAATAGTGCTAAAGACGGCCGTGAATCCACTTCTGAAAGTATAGTTAATCAACAAAGGTCCACCTCACGTAGAGTTGGTATGTATCCTGAGGTTCATGGAATGCACACTCTGTGTTAAAATACCCCTCACACACCAAAAGGGCCCTTGGTGTCATGCTTCATCATTGGGGTCTTCCCGCCCCGCTGCAGGACGGGGCAGTGCTGCGACAAGCGACTACGCTGGAGCACCTTTACATTGTGGGTGCTATGTGAGTGAATGGGAGTGAGTGTCAGTAGGGTCAGTGGTGAGATATAGGTAGGTGGTGTTAAAAAATACCTGGCCTAGTGGTAGAAAAAACTATTTAATAGACACTGGCTGGTATTGTTAAAAAAGTGATTCGGAGAGATAAAGCAAGTTAATGGGCTTACTCTCCTGTGCGGGTCAACATGTTTCAGGGCGCGGTTCCCCTTCGTCAGGACCAGGGTCAGATCCCCCTGTCACTCACTCATGTTTTTCCACAAAAATTCTGGGGTGTATGTACAAAGAAAAGTGATGATATACTATTCATCAATGTGTAAAAATAATTTATATTTACACGTGTCCCTAGCTCTATCAGTAATTCTGATGTAATAAGCTTAGGAAGATGGGAATCAGTGCCTCATGAGCCAAGTCTGGACAAAGGGTAATGGAGGTCCATTCAACCCCCAGCACGTCGGTGCTTCCTCCTTCGTCCGTGGCGTCCGTGTGGAAAATAGTATATCATCACTTTTCTTTGTACATACACCCCAGAATTTTTGTGGAAAAACATGAGTGAGTGACAGGGGGATCTGACCCTGATCCTGACGAAGGGGAACAGCGCCCCGAAACATGTTGACCCACACAGGGGAGTAAGCCCATTAACTTGCTTTATCTCTCCAAATCACTTTTTTAACAATACCAGCCAGTGTCATTTAAATAGTTTTTTCTACCACTAGGCCAGGTATTTTTTAACACCACCTACCTATATCTCACCACTGACCCTACTGACACTCACTCCCATTCACTCAAATAGCACCCACAATATAAAGGTGCTCCAGCGTAGTCGCTTGTCGCAGCACTGCCCCGTCCCGCAGCGGGGCGGGAAGACCGCAATGATGAAGCATGACACCAAGGGCCCTTTTGGTGTGTGAGGGGTATTTTAACACAGAGTGTGTATTCCATGAACATCAGGATACATACCAACTCTACGTGAGGTGGACCTTTGTTGATTAACTATACTTTCAGGAGAGGAGATGGGCCCACCCCGGTGCCGCTGAGCACCACCTCTTCACTCCCCCCATTGATATATTTTTTACGTGAATCCACTTCACCAGTGGTTTCATGGCCATTACGATTAGCATGGGAGAGTACAGGCATCCCTGCCTAGTATCTCTTTCTATTGGAACTGTGTAAAAAATGCATTCATTCACTTCACCCAAACTTGTGGACAATTACGTAGTACACTAATGGACTATAGGAACCGAGAGCAAAAATTAATTTTATTTGGTACCTGGCAAAGGAATTACCTACTGAGCGAGTCAAAGGCCTTGTCAAAACCTGCCAGTATTAGAATGCCAGGTACAGTGAGCTCATGAGCACAGGCTTGATGCAGTGCCTTTCATCCCTTTCTGGTACAAAGCTGTTTTGTTCTAGATGTACTAGTCAGGTTATTATCTTGTTTAACCTTTCTGCCTTGATCTTCGCAAGGACTTTTGATTTTTCGTTGGGAAGGGATCTGGGCAGTATAAGGCACATTGATCTGAAGGGCAACCAGTCCTAAATATGAGCGAGGTCGTGGCCATTTCAAAGTCCTTCGGTTACTTCCAATCATTTTAAATATTGGCAAGGTCCATAAAGATTTCGGGGCATATTTGCAAGGCGGCGCTATAAGTTTTTTGGCGTTTTTGCGTCCGTTTTCGGCGATAATTTTATCGCCTTATCAGCAAAGACACGCTATCGCATGTTTCGCTGACTTAGAACCCGTTTCCAGCACGCCTAACTTTGCATCGCTAATGAGATGAAAGTAGACATGGCTGTGAAACCAATCAGGGAAAATATTGCCAAAAAAGCTTTGTGATATTAACAAGGAAGGGTAGCGATTATTTAAATCGTGTTAAGTATGCCTTAAAACAGGAATTTAACCTCTGTTAAATTCCTGACTAAGGCATACTTAACATGGGGGGTGGATTCTGTGGCTAGGACCACAGGTCCTATCATCTAGGATATCGCAGTTTTCCACCATGGAAAACGGCAACATCCAAACTATCTCTGGATTTTTATCGACTCAGTGATGTGCGTTGTTGATAACGCACTAACTGGGCAATAAATTCCAGAGATAGCCGGCGATGAATATACAAGCGCTAAGCGTGCTTTGCAATATTTATCGCAGGCCCTTGTTAATATGCCCCCAAATTCGGTGGCAGTAAGATCTGTTACTCTAGTGCCTATTAGTGGTAAACAGCCCTCTTCTGCATTGTTAGCTCTCCATCATTTTTTATATTAATTTTGTTAGAGATATTTGTTTTCCAAATAACTAGAAACATGGCTTTCATTTTGTATAGTGTACCTATGGTGAATTACATTTAATAAAATATGAAACAAAATGTTTTTCCAATAGCAACAGAAATGGCAGGAAGGCATGTGCCTTTCAGCAGGTAAACTCTGACCTGTCGAAGCAGGGAACAACTTCAGAGAAGTGATTGGATTCCTCTGCATTCAGCAGGAGCCTCGGAAAAAAGACAGTTTCCAATGTGACTATGAATAGTATCTGACCGGAAAGTGGATGGTAAGGGAGTGAGGGACCCTGAAGGCAGAAGAGAATAAACAGAACCGTACATCACATAAAATTCAATGCACCATTTTGCAGGAGAGCTTCATTTCTCTTACCGGTTCGATGTGAATTGATATCAGGCAGGACATTTATTACAGGGGAGTAGAAAGCTGTGTTCTGGTCTCAGTCCTTCAAAATATTGAAAAAACATCACAATGTATCACATTTAGAAATGCACCTGACACTCCAAGGTCACTTGACTCAAACACCACAGTAGAGGTTTTGTACAGATTTGCGATTTTCTGTCCATTTTCCGCATGCTATTAGCGTTAGGGCACTGTTTTGCATGAGCAAAAACAAACACGCCGAGGCACGGCTGCTTCTATGTGACACACTGTTTCAACACTCACCACACAGCGCCCCCTTCCCCCGCCCCGGCAAAGAGCGACTATAGCACAGTGAACAGAATGGGAGCTGGAAACCATTGCACTAAGTAGGTCTGCAGTATATGTGTGAATGGAGCAGAGCACAACTCCTAAAAAAAGAAGTGGAGGGATGTTGTCGCCGAAAGTGACGTCACAACAGGAAGTGACCTCACAAAAGGTGTCTCCGATCTCGTCCCAGGGAGGCCAAAGAGTGAAGTCCAGCTGTTTGGCAGGGGCTACGCCGTGGGGGGACACCGTCCACCAGCGTGGGACCCCGATTCGAGCCCTGGAATGGAGAGCACTGCAAGGATTTAGTCAGGTGTGGCCATCAATAACCCGTTACCTGCGGCAGTAATTCCGCCGCGGTGCAGGCGTTTCCATGCGCGGGCGGGGCCGCGTCGGCCATTGGCCGATGGCAGCACTGGGGAGGTAGTGTTGCCGTCGGCCAATGGCCGGCGGCAGCAATTAAAGGGTTAAGGGTGGCGGGTCCAGTCTTCCTCCCTTTTTCAAGTATGATGAGTGTCTGTAAGACTGAGTAAACGTCAACTTGCAGAACACACATCATGCTTGGATCAGGCACCCAGACACTTTAATTGTGCTAATGCGAAGACGCCTAACAACCTGAGGCAAGCTTTTCAGGTATCACAGCCCTTAGGATGTGACCTCATCTGTCTTTGGGGAAACAACCCCTCATGACTGAAACACACAAAAGGTGATGGGAGAAATGTTAACCACTGGCAGTCGATCAGGGTAGCATCACAACCCATCGTTCTTTTGCACACCATGCCACCTCAGTTTCGAAACAGATGTATGCAAATCAGTCTTGGCCCTGCTCTACATTGGATTGATCTATCTCAAGCTGCCAAGGAAGCTCCTCCCTGAACTGGAGCACAAGCAACCTAGAACGGGTTTTGCCCTAGTTATGTTAGTTATTTTGTTGGAGAATGTGCCAAAAGCTAAAGTGGATTCACCTGTGGAATAACATCCATGATCCTTTAACATAATGGATTTGGATTCAACTCTTCATTCAGAGTGTTTCCTTACCACCAGAATCTAAAGGGGCACGTGTCTGAAGATATACTTTGGATGAAAGAATAAAATAAAAAAACATACAATTGGAACTGGGGAACTGGGGAACAATGTTTCAGTCCTGGTCTTGGCTCAATATCTTAAGCTTCATTGCAAATCACATAAACTCACTGTGCCTAAAAAAATATGTAATATAATTTTATTTTCATGTAAAGCATTCTAATTCCCTTGGGTCATGTTCGCACACTATAAAACTGCAAACAAAAACAAAAGCCATATTACCTAAAGAATTGAAAATAATTAACTGGAAATACTCAAATAACAAAACAGGTGTAAGAATTAGGGGCTATTTGTTCTATAGAAAGGTGAACAGGGCTATGTATGCAGAAGTTGAATTCATGTTCTCCTGCTGCTCTAAAGAATGTTGGAAGAAACTTTGATATGGAAGGTACAACGGAGCCATTGTGACAAGGATATTCTTGAATTTAGGAGTATTATCAAATGCATCTTGGGTTACGTTCTTCCAAAAAATCAGTGCATTTTATTACTGGGTTTATGATGCACATTGATTGGAAATTATGTGTAATGGATGCATGATTAGTGAAAGCATCTACTGGAAACGTGTGGGGCTCCGACTCTGACTGAATGGCACTGAGGTTGTGGGCAGCACTGATTGGGATACAGAGTACCCATTCTTTTACTATCAGCTAGCAGTTATTTGTTCATACCTGCCACTCCATGCCAGATAAGGGGTGGGACAGGGCTCAAACAACTTATTGCCACAACTATATTTATAGCACTGTTGTTTTGTGTGTAATTTAGCTCTTGCTATTTATTGGAAACTTGGATCCCAAGATGGGAGAGAGATCAGAAGAAGGGACAGGCAAGACCATCACACTCAAGCAAACCTACCATAGGTAAGGCATTACTCAAATAAATAGGAAGGAAAGTCTGGTGCATTTGGGAGGGCTGGAACTCTGTTGTTGGAAGTGCCATCCCAGAAAAATCCACTGACCTGTCCCAGCCCGTGCCCTAACAAAGATTCTGGATCTCTTACCTACCGCCCTCTCTGAAAAACTGCCCACATGGCTCCAAACACCCTCATATCCGACTACCTTCCGCAACCGCCTATTTTGCCCCACCATTTACCTTCCAATTTTCTGAAGAAGGGTGTTGCACTCTGCTTGGCTGGTAAAATAGTGTCTGCCTATCAGTTTGTTCGGCTTGGCAAAAAGTTTGGAACCATAGATTTCTGTTTCTGGGGCAAGTTGCCGACACTGCAGGATTTCTGGGGTGAAGAAAAAACTATTTCCTGACCATAAATCATTGATCACTAAAATGTCACTAAAATACAATTGCACCACTTTTCCTGAGATTTGCATGCTATTTCCATGCTTATACCCCAACCTTTTCTCGGTGTCAAAAAGACCTACACCTGAAAATGCCTTTGTGAATTAGTCTCAAAGTGATTCTGAAAGCAGAGGTCTCTGTTCTCTGGTGGTTTTGACATTAGCCATGCATTTTATGTTGGGACCAGAATCAGACTGGCCTATAGGGAAATTAGGCAGCGCCCTATGTGCTGATCTGACAGGTCAGTCTATAGGTCGATTAATTGCTGTTTTTGGGCCTATTTTGTGACCTGCTGGGATGCTTTTTACTGTTTACTTCCATGATTAGAAGAAAAAAAACATTGCCTGCAGCAAGTTCAAATCCATGCAGCCTTCCATACCTTGCGAAACATACAGAATGTCTTTACAAGTTCAAAACTGTCCCAATCTGCAAACATGAGCCACTTTTTACTTATCTAATTCTCTTTTATTTTTGTGGCCAGGCCTGTTTTTTGTCCCAGTTCGGGTGAATTTGATGATGGAGCATGCCACTACTAGAGTGTGCACGGGTTATATATAAAAATAGGTTTTCTCATTTTCTCACCTCTAAATACAGTTGAGTGTAGATTTTTTTTTCTCTCTCTCCCTAATCATTGCTATTGAAAGGTAGAATACTTTTTGAGTTAAGATCAAACAACTTTGCCAGAGTGCTGGGCTTTTGTTTATCACATGTAGTTCCAGATAAGCCAGTTGTTTAGAAGTAAGGTGTTCATTAACAGTTTTTTAGATCACTGAATGTACTGTGCCACCTGTCACATAATCAATAAAGCTCTGGCTACAGTCGTCTCTTTAGCCGTAAAACCTTTATTCAGCCACAGTGAATGGCTTGTTCTCTGAAGATGCTGAAATGGCTGGCTTTTGCTGCATTTTTCGGGTGTGTCTTGACAGCACAGCTATCTGAAAGCTGCACTGTTAATTTTTCTTTACAATGAACATAAGGTAGGCTTTCACTCCTCTCAGAGGAGTGTTACTTTTTCCCCTCCTGCTACTGGCTTTTTGATGCATCATTCCGCCTTGACAAGTATGCTCAATTACCATACAGTTTATCATATTTAATTATTTATCTCTTTCATGCATTATATACAGAAAGTAAACCGCGTTGCTACTTTTTTTTTTACTACCTCTGGAAACGCAAATCGGCGGGTTTAATGTTCTAGATAGTACTTTTGCTTGTAGTTCATGCAATTATAATTTATGAATGCCTGTGTCCACTTGCATTGGTATAGCAAAGCAAGATTTTTTGACTTTGTCAATGCTTGTTTTGGAAAGTGGCTCTATTTTATTATAAACCCCACAGGGGTAGAAGTCTCACCATCAAAAGAAGCAGTTTTTGAAATGTTTGAATTTTGAAGCCCTTTCTCTCTGACCAAGCGAACCAGACCAGCTGCTATTCTCCCCCATAAAATGCAAACAAGCATAAACAAAACTGATCGGTTTTGCCTATGCAAGAGTTATTGGCTTTGTTAATGTCTTTTACCCATGCTGTAAAGCAGCACGGCTGCTGTGCAGCATGGCTAAATATTTGAAACAAAGGAGCATATTACCAAGGGCTAGTATCCCCGCTTTCTCGGCGAATTGTGCCTAGAAAGCGGCGATACAGCTAGAGCCCTATTACCAAGGGCACTTTAAAACCTGGGCCGAGCCCACTTTGCATGTGGGTGATAAACATCGCTAATGACATGCAAAGTGGGCGTTCCCACGTCCAACCACATGTAAAATGTGGTTGGAGGTGGGAACACCCTATTACCAAGGCAGGCGTTGGGAGACAAAAACCTGCGATAAACTCATTTATCGCAGGTCTCCCAACGCCTGCTTCCGACCAGGCGTTAGGCATTGTTAACATGGGGGTATGGATCATAAATGAATCCCCCCATATTATCAAGGCCCACATTAGCGCATGAAAACAACGTTGGTTTTCATGCGCTAATGTGCCATATCGCCGACTATCGCCGGACTTCTAATCGCCTGCCTGATGCGCATTGATAATTTCACGCTAATTAGACGATGAAATCCGGCAATAGCCGGCGATACGGAGATGTGCGTTGTGCGTTTTGCAACGCACACCTCGGTAATATGCCCCAAAGTTCTATGATGCAACCAGTGTGGGCCGGATCATAGAGCTTTTTTTTCTTATGGCGGGTGGGTAACACGGACAACATGAGGGAGGGTAGTAGGGTACAGGCAACACAGACAACAGAAGGGAGGGTGGGTGTCTATGGACAACATTGACAACAGGAGGGATGGCGGGAGGAAACGGGTAATGGGACTGTAAGAGAAAGTGCTGTGATGCTTCCAGCAATGGCTGCATCATATTGCTTATTTTTTCTTATGGCATATGAGGGGCAACACAGACAACGGGATGAAGGGGGTGTAAGAAAGAAGCAACAAGGCAACAGGAAGGTGGGGTAAGACAGGGAAGAAGCAACTTGGATAAGGGTTTGAGTGGGTGGTACAGAAGCAACATGAACAAGGGGGACTGGAGGGGAAAAAGCAACACAAAAAGGTGTGGGGAGGGGAAGTAGCACACAAACAAGGGGGTGGAAGGAGAAGACGCAACATGGACAATGGGTATGGGAGAAGAAAGAATAAAGACAAAGATGACAGGGAAGAAGACAGAAAAAAAGTACAACAAACACAGCAACAGAAGGATACTAATCCAGATTAAGCAATCAATACTTGGCCCATGCTCCATAAGAAGGAAGAGGAAGTGAAGCCAACACAATCTGGTCACTTAGGAGGCAGCAAAAAAGTGTGACAATGAAGCCAATGAATGGAAAGCAATTGGCGGGCTCCTAGACCCTTGTTCTATACAAGCTCTCATGCAAGTGACAGCACATGCACACTGTCTTAGTAAATACCTAAAAAGGTGATACCTTTCTCTGCTGTGGTTACTTGCAAACCATACAGCCTCAATCCACATTCCTTTAGCACAGGCCGGTACCACAGTGCTTAGCTTGTCAATGTTTTTGGGTGTGCTTTTAGCTGATATTGTCAGCCATCATTAAAAAGGGAAAAAAAACGTGCTTTGGGGAGAGGAGCAGCATTCACTACAAAAAAACACAAACACCTGCAGTGTAATGACATATGTATATGCATTCATCCATACATAGGGCAATACTTTTTCTTGTAATTTACTGTTTTATAATACAGATGCCAATATGCAGCTAGTAATTTAAAGAGGTATGCATGCCAGCACATCAAAGAAAACGGATGGCTCTGAAGCAAATTCCAGCTGCCAGGCCCGTCTAAACTTAAAAAATAAATTATTATTATTATTATTATTTTTTTTAAAAAGAACACAATGGCGAGGGGTGAGGGAGTCATTGAGAAGTGGGTGTGGGGGGGCACGTCCATGCCATAATGGGAGTCATTGAGAAGTGGGCAGACAAGAAAAAGAGAAGCTTGTGGGGGTTGCACCAAAAAAATAATATCAGATGAGGGTAGCAATGGATACGATGGGGGCATGGAGAAAGCATGTGGAGGTGGGGATGTGAGGGGAAAGTGGTACCTAGAGGAAAGAGCAAGAAAACATGCACTACCATAGAGCGATGAAAACAAAAGATTCAACGCACATAGGGTTAATTGCCTCATCTCTTTGACATACTCATTTTCCTGATGAATAATAGTATAAGACTGATATTTCATTAAGTGTAGTAAAGTAAGTACTTCTCAAAAGTATAGCATGAACAGAATGAAATGCTGAAAGGAGGTATCATTAGTGGGATAAAAGAGGAGTTTTACAAATGCCGTCTAAAAACGCTATTTATCCTCCCAAATTATGAGCTGGTGTGAACTGCATGGAAGTAAAATAGAACTTATGCATAGAACATTTTAAATTAGAAAGTAGGTATTTTATGTGAATATGCCTCTTAAATTTAATTCACACTCTACACAGGATTTTTAAACTGGAATATTTCTATGTACCTGAAGAAGTATTCATCTGAATAATGTTAATGATATTTTTATATAGCACTTTACTCTTAACGTCTTTCCTTTCTAAGTGCTGAAAGTAGCTGGTATTACTATTATCCATTTTAATGATACTCAATTTACCAACCTCGAAAGGACAGAAGGCTGAGTCAGTCATACTAGTATTAACTATATTTTCAAGAAGCCAGCATCGGTCGACGCAAATCACCATTTTAAGAGCTGGTGTTCTCTATTGTTCATAAAAGGGATCACATTTAGGGATCACATTTAGAGAATCATTTAAAAATGGACGAAACTGTTCCTGCTCCTGAACAGCCAAGTAGGTCACAAATGAAGACAACTTGAGAACCAGGGCTGAGGTTTCTGAAAGCATGCATGTCTTTGCCCATGCTACCTACAGTCTCTGGTTAAACGAAAAAAGATGCTCCACCCCCTGCTGAATGTGAATAGGAGCCCCTGAGTCTTCCATATCTAAGAGATAATTCTTGCACTTGGGCTAAGTGGGCCCACCTAAAAGGGTGGGGGGCACTGAAGGGTTGGGGAGAGCCTGCATCGCAGAGGCAGCAAGGGCCCGCATTATGCCCCTACTCAACTGGACTGCACATCTGGAAGGCCTTCTTTTCTGTTTGTTGCCCTGCTGCCTTCTGCTCTCTCTGACTCTGGATTCATCCAAGTGATCTCCAAGGCTTGTTGGCTTCCCTCCTGCTGCTTGAAGCACAGGGATATCAAAGTCTCTACCCCTTCTCCTGTGGCTGGCTCACTGGAAGTGGCCTAGATACTTCCAACATAGATTTCGGCGCAGCTTCTGCCTGAGTGTAGCAGAAACGGTGCACCGACTTGGTAGCGGGACCAAAATCGGCACATTGCACATCGCAATGGAACCAGCGCTTTGCCTACAGCGATCAATACATCTTACAGTGTCTCGCCATTGCTGAAGCTTGGTGATATCAATGCATCTCCTCAACTGAGTGGCTGAATCCGGCACGTTACTCATTGCCTCTCAGCTCTGGCACCTGCCTTCAGAACTGACGCATTGTCATCACTGCATGGAGAAGAATGATGCATCTCGCTGTTTGCGACCAGGAAGCTTTTAAACCAATGCAGATTGTATTTCAACAGTTCTTACTGATCTCCTCTGCCATTATCCATAAATTAGTGGTGTTCTCGCCCTTGACAAATCTGTGTTCTGTCACCACACATAGAGTTGGGTGAGCCACAGACTCTAATAGTGAAATCTCAGCTGATTCCACCATTAGTCACCCTGGACCGAACGTCCATCCACCACTGGATCACCAGGCCACATCTACTGTCACCATGTCCTAAGGATGAGCATTATCAATATGTTTCTCTGTGAAGTGAGACATGATGGGCCAGGTCAAGGAAAGGAAACTGTAGTGCCCATATGCATGGAGAGAACTTCCTGCACCTGCAGAACATTGTGGTTTTCTTTATTTTTACTAGAAAATTCTCTCTTGGGTAGTTTGTTTCTGTAAAACATAAAATGAAAACCAAGGAGTGATGTAGCCACTGAAGGTAGAGATCCCCACCCGGCAAGCGGGGATCTCAAAATATGGTAGGCTGTCCTCTGCAAGACAAGCAGAGGATAGTGTTTCGATTGACTTGGCGGGAGGCAGTCACCATCAAAGCCTTACATTTGCCTCTTGCACCTCTTGTCTGGAACTGGACATCTATACATAGGTGCAAAGCAGGATGCCAAGCCTTTAGAGAGCTCCCAGGGGGCCTTTACTCAGGATGTGATGTCCTAGTTAAGCCTTTTGTTTTAGTGCCAATAGGTATGAGCGGAGCAAGCTGGACATCATACATTCCTGCCAAGTGTCCCAGGTCATTACATGACTAGTTAGTTTAATTAGGTTTAATTTTTAGAATTCTGGGACTTGGAGTCCTGGTTTTATACTGGAAGAAATAAGACTACAACTCTTATAATTCTAAGAAAAAAGCACAACTGGTCTAACTAGTCACGCATGGACCTAGGTACCTTGGCAGGAATTATCATAGCCTCCAAAGTCCCCTAAGGTCCTGGTTCCTCAGCTCATGATTTATACCATCAGAAATTGTCATTTCTGTGGTGTTCAGAATCCTCTAGTGGGACAAGGTCATGAGCCATATTTAGACAGAGCTCTATGATAATAAATACCCACATTTTGCCATCCTACAGAAGTCCCAAACTTTGCCACTGAGGAGGACAAACCAAGAAATGTTGCATGTTAGAAACTTCATTTTCTCAGATAACCTCATCGCCTCATTTCCAGTCTCCGGAAGTTCCTACTCCTCTTAGATGCTGAAGATTTTTCTACTGTCTAATATTCAGACTCCCAAACTGAAGGCACAGATTCTGGGATACCTAGGCACAGATAGCAGTAGGCTCAACCATTCTTTTCAGCCAGTTCCCAGCCAAAGTTCAGTCCTCTGTTCTGCTTGCTCTTAAGTAAGGTGATCTTCTTGTCTCCTATGTCCCGGGCATCTCAAGAGTATGGTTTGATCCTTGAGAAGTAGTTCCAGTTCTTGAGATAAAGGTAAAGCAAGCCATGCCTCAGTCCTTTCCCCAGACAGAAACCTACTATAGGATTCATCACTTCTGATCTTCGCTGAGAAATGTGTTCTGAGGTACTCATGGTGGAGTCCCAAGACCTAAGAAAAAGTAGTAATCAGCCATAGTTTTTAACTTATCTCTGATAAGTTTCCACAAAGAGCCCTCATCCACCATTGCAGCATTTCTCATAATCTATACTACTATTATAAAGAGAGAACACAAACCTTTGAGCCAGGTAAACTCGAAAAGTACACCACCAATCAAAACACCCAAGACATCTTTGAAAACCTCAGGGCAAGCAGAAGGACATAGGCTATTAAAAATACAAAATATACGCTGTTTAAAAAATTTCGAAATAAAAATAAAGTAGTCCCTTGTAAGTAGTGCCGGCCGCGACGTCTGCGTGATGACATCATTTGCGTTTGCGCTCCCTGGCAACACTTCCGGAAATGGCGCCGAAGATCGCAACCTGCTGGGAGGACTGCCGCGGCCCTGCTTGCTGCTGGGCGAAGTGGCGGCCTGTGCGGGCGGGGCGCATGGAGAGTGGCGGCCTGTGCGGGCAGGGCGCCTGGAGCGGGACCGGCAGCACAGGTAAGGATCAGGCTCTCCGGGACACGGGCGGGAGGGGGCCGGGACAGGAGGGGGGCAGCCCGGGCCGGGGCGGGAGCGGTCCGGGGGCAGAAGTGCACGCAAGCCTCAAATGCTGCCCCCAGCCCCTTTCTGCCCCAGGCAACGCTGGGGCGGGCTGCTAGTCTTACATAAAGCTATCCAGGACTGCACTATACTGTGTTCTTTCAAAATAACAAAAACTCACTACCACATGTTAGAGGCCTGTTTGCCGACCCAGGTGTACTCTTATATAATTGGGAAACTCTCTTACCACTTCAAAATACTATTATTGGCCAGGCCATCACCAGTAGGACTGATGTCAGCCCGGTTCCTCCAAGAGTTCCAAACAACCTTTTGTTATTTCCTATCAAATGTACCCGTTCATTAGCCCCACTTTGCATTCCAAGATGGCTTGGGATGAAAGTCCAGGATATAATTTGTCTTATTGTCAAAGAACTGATAGCTGCTCCCATAGGTTTTTTGGTCTCTGACAGGAGTTATTTCAAAACCATCCTGTGGAAAACAGTTATTCTTACAGGAGAGGAAGGAGCCTGATGGACCTAGCTAGAGATCTGGCCTGACTTCACAGACATGTGCTTCATTTGGAGCATATTTATCAAGCGCTGTGTTCACCGATTAATTACATTTTTGATACATACTACAATAGATAAAACATGGCTTTTCTAGCCTTCCCTATAGAAACTAACAAAATATGTAACTTTTTCTGACATAATGTGGACATCCATGGCAAGTTGATGACCACCACTGGTATATTCCTTGCCTTTGTATAATAATGTAAATGAAAGAAAGTAAAATACAGAAATGAAAAAAGATGTTATGAAAAATGGTAGGCATGTGAAATGACATTTTATATTATGCCTTTGTCACATATGCCTCTTTATGCATTTTATAAGGAAATTGTAATACAACTGAATCAATTTGCCACCATTTCTTAAACGTTTCTTATGGTGGGTGAACTACCAATATTCTTGGGCTTGGTCCTACTTGTTTGTCACAACCAAACGGTTCTAGACAAAGGTCAACAGTGTTCGTTGAAACCCATTACTTTCTAGGTTATGTCACAATTGTATTGAAAATGTATTTAGTTCCACTATTTACAAAATTTCTTAGGTGAAGAAACACTGTGGATGAAGTAATGTTCCCTTGCTGAAATTCAAAATGGATATTTATATTCCATTGCATTCTAGGATCCCCAATGTCCTCTAGTCCCTTCACTTGTAGTGCTTCTTCAAACAAAGTGTGCGCCTGTGAACTGTCAACAAAATATTGTTCCTACTAAATGTGGTTCATTATGTAACCTTCTGTCTCAGTCAGCACAGGCCTCGATTTGTAATGCTGAGCGATCAGTGGATGTAGCTTGAAGCTCAAATGTTGTTAAAATAAAATTACGTGGAAACAAATTGTTGAATCCTGCACACACATACAAAGGTAACTTCCATCATTATACATGTTGCTGTTCTTGAAGGGTCAAACGCTAGTACTCATTATTTTCCATCCTCAGACCAGATTGTTTTTTTTTATGCAGCCGGATAGGTCCCACCCTCTGCTGCGTTATTCCCAAACTGTGCGCTCGGCCCAAGCTTTTGCTGATTGGCAATGACAATGGGGGTTTGTTGATTCCTGGAGAAGGAATCACCCAGAAGAGCGGGATTATTCTTTGTTCTCTGGCCTTCATGAAGTCCACATGCATTTGGGCACATTCCTTTGCACCCCGGCCATCCATAGCTTACTACTTTCTGGTGAATGTCTGGCCCACACAGTATCTGACCATAACTCAGCCCTCCTACACTTGCAGTGGACCCCACCCAGACCTTCTATCAATACTTGGTGGTTAAAACCAGAGTCTTTGAAGGACCAAGATTTTAGGGAAGCGATCAAGAATAAAATTCTCCAATATTTTAATGGCAATGCGGGAATAGCCTTGTTTCCCCAAGTGGAGCGGGACGCCATTTAGGCAGTACTCCATGGGGCCAGTGTATAGCTGAGTCAAAGGGGATTAGACGCACCCTACTGGGAGAGGTACTAACTGTGGAACAAAACCTAAGGGGTGAGAAATCTGAAGACTGGAACACCCAGAATTGCAGCCTGACCAATTAGAGGCTAAAGAGACTCTATCGGCCCAGACAAAGCGTCTTTGGCGATTTGATTTTTTTTTTAAAACATGGACTGAACGCATGCAGGACAATACAAGTCGAGGTACCTTTAATGACCTCTTCACTCGATACTATCAACCCTATATAGAAACATCACAGCACACTACACCATAGCAACACAGACCAAGTGGTGTAGGCACCACACCACCGTGTCTTGAGAAGGAGGATGTGGAGGAGATGGGAGTTGATATCACCCCGCAGGAGATATGGACAGCTATTAAAAACATGGCGCACAATAAGACTCCGGGGACATACAGATTTATAGTGGAGTTTTATGCTGCATACTCTGTGAAATTAACAAACCAGACTGGCAGATGTATGCTGCAATCAAAAACTGAGGGTACCATTCAGAAACCCACTAGGGAAGGGCTCATAGTCCTCATCCTGAAACCAAGAAGAAACTAGCCCAAAACATCTTAAGTAGAATATTAGTGACCAGGCTACTGCCTCACATGCCCAAACTGATCCACCCGGATCATTAAGGGATTATACCTGGACGTAACACGGCCTTAAACATCAAGTGGCTGCTGTCCAACTGGAAGCAGGAGACTGTGATTGAGTCAGTGCTGCAGTTTTTGTTGTCGACATAGAGAAGGCGTTCGCCAGTCTAGAATCTCAATACGTTTATGAAGCGACTGGGCAGGAATTTTTGACATAGACAAAACTGCTGTACATGGATCTGACTGCTAGAGTCCGCACAGGGAAGACCATCTCCCCAAGACACTTGATGGGGCACGGAACACAACAGTGTTGCTCCCTATCCACCCTGCTTTTTTCACTGGCTATGAACCCCTTGGCCAACTATGCAAGAACAGGTCATGGTTATCGGGAATTATACATTGTGGGCCAACATCATTGAATAACATTATATATGCAGATGACCTACTGATCTTCCTCTGTGTTACTGAGGAGTATCTAGACTGGACCAGAGTCATGTTAGAGAGTTTTGGCATGCTGTCTGGTTTAAAAGCAATTTGACGGAAGTCCAGGCTCTCCCCCCCCCATTGCTGCACAGAGACCCACCTGAGGGTCTGGAACTGGAATTCCCCAGGAGGGCCCCAAGTACTTACCTGCATGTAGAAGGGAAACGGAGAAGAGGACGAGAGAAGATTGCTGCTGTGGAAGTTAGAAGCAGCATGGGCTTGGGGCTCGCTAGAAATCAGTTTACTGCCCCAGAATCTGGCTCCCCCTTAGACTCACCTGTGGGATCACTAAACCTAGCTCCACGTTAAGGTGCATTGGGCCCTCATTAATGCTTCAGAGGCCCCCTGCATCTTGCAACGGCTACCCGCAAAGATCTGAGGCATGTGCCAGGTATCTCACATTTTTCTTTAGTGTACATAACATAACATTCTTCGCTACCAAATATATGATTCTCAAATGACTCATGGAGGGGGGGGGTTTGTTGCCTTTTCCGACCAGATATGCAAATTCATCAATGTTATATTGACAACATCCTACTAAGCATAATGTATTATGGTATATGATCTGCAAAACTTTAATAACATTTGTTTAAAATAACATAACAAAAGGCCTTCCAGAAGTAAAGGCATAGATGTTTTATAGTGTAAACCCTTTTCTGTGATTGCTGTGGCTTCTTACGTATATTGCATTGACCAATGTGGGAGGGGGGACCTATAGAGGTATATTAATGCTCTGAATTAAAATTATTTAACCAGTGGAAAATTTAGATTTGTAGGACACATGCTATATGGTGTGATAGCAGGTTTGGATGGAAGGAATATTTGATTTGAGTATCAGAAGGAGAAGATATTACCTTGATAGACTGAATAATAGGAAGGAGAGAGGCAGGGCTCTGAAGATACAGTTCCCTATGGGACAGACAGTTTGCGTGGGATCTGAGTAGTCCCAATGTGAGCTCCTATGTCTCTTGGGCACACACACTGTTTGCTCTGCTCTTCTGTCTTCATGGGTTAGAATGCGGCATTACCCTTTCATCGTTGATGTGTGGAGCTGCTGACTCAGAATCTCTGGGAATTCCAGGGCACACATTATCCATATTGATAGGCACTCACTACCACTAATCGTATACAGGGAGGTAAGCTAATGCTAAAGTTTGCGTTTTTCTCCCAACTGTCTCTGGCTCTTAGGGCCTGATTCACAAAGGTAAACTTACACTTTTGTCTAAGTTTACAATTGCTTGAGATTTACAAAGGTATTTTATGAGTAGTATCTTTATGACTGCAGAGTCTCCGTACATAAAAAGAGAGGATGTCCTATCATAAATGTGTAAGTTTACCGTTGCGAATCAGGCCCATATGGTTTGCTTTGCACAGGATCATTGATTTGTCATTTGCCAATACAACATCTATATGCCAGACAGTTTCATGTTTGTGATCACTAAGATAATCAGCGCAAAAAGCTTTCAAAAAAAGTAACCAGATTTTGGTGGTAGGACTGTAAGCCTCAATTTTACAACTTGGAATTCATTGTCCATTAGTGCTCACTAAAGGTAAATGCCTGTGAACCTTTATGATTGTATAAATGTGTGTGTTTCCTTGAGATTCATTGTGGTGCATTTTTGCATTTTATTTTCAGTACTATTTCATTGTTATCATTCATGTAGTCATCACAAATTTTATGTGTGTACATCCAGAGGGCACTTGTACGCAGCTAACATTTTGTGTGTCCTTTTACAGCTTTATCTTTATGTTTGGAATGAAAAGTAAACCATTATTGCAAATATGATTATGGTGTTGTACCGTGCCCTGGCCCAATCTCACCACATTCTTTCAGACTTGGCAGCTGATACATAGCTATCCTGAGAGCCAAAAAGTCTTGGGAGGCCATCTTCCCATGCTGAGTACCCATAGTTCATGTTAGGAACATTTTATCTCCCACATGTTATATCATCTAATTGTCCCCATAACCACAAGCCTCGGGGAAAAGCTGGCAATAAGTGGTCTATTATTTTGGCTCCTTACATTCCCTGTGCTCACTAGCACAATGCGTATCATTGAAAATATGCCAATGGTTAGGAATTGAGCTCCGATGTATGGTCTATTAGCCATGCAGCTGTACTAAGCAGGGGGCAGGCATTTGGTGGCTCGGGTTGTGTGACAATCATTGTAGTACCAAACATGCGCTTGATGCAAAACAGGTGAAAAAAGACAATGCAAAAAATACTGTAGCAACAGTATCCACATCAGCTGTCTTGTCCCTGATGTAATTACTACATAAATATGTTAAACTTGGGGGCAGATTTATGATAACTGGTGCATCCCCAGGGATGCACCGGTTATTTTGCGCCGCAGCTCTGCCACCCATGGCAATGCGGCGCACCATGGTGCAAAAACGGTGCAGATGAGTGACGCATCTGTGCCGGAAAGGTGGCGCATTGCTGGAGTTGCGTCACAAGCGCGACCCAGCTCCAGCAAGGCTCGGGGGTGCCCTATCTGTCCAATGCTGCATCAAGCCTTACGCCTGCTTCAAGCAAGCACAGGGTTTTGACGCAGCATTGGCCTGAAATTGACTGAGTGAAATCTTATAAATTTCACTCAGCCACTTTTGCGAGGCGCACCTGCCCCGGAACGCCCACCCTGCGCCGGAACGCCCACATGTGGCGCAAGGCTTTACAACGTGACGCATCTGCCTAGATCCGTCACATTGTAAATTGGTCGTAGGGATGCGCCACGTTTACGCCGCAGTTCCGTGTCGCGAACGTGGCGCATTACCAACATAAATCTGCCCCTTAGTATTTAAGCCATTTGCCGCCATTATTTTGATTTAAAAAAATATGATTTTTTTTTCATTTTCTGCCTGCATCATTTAACAAGGCTAAATGTACCTGGAATTCACGGCCATCCAAACATTTCACTAACCAGATCCTTCCCTGGACCCCTGTAAAAGCTTTCCGATCAGAAAAATGCAAAGAAAGCTTAAGACGCAAAATACAATCATACTGCAGACCACGGATTTTGCACATGTAACTGCTGGTGCAGTGAGATGTAGCCTTTTCCGACTGGATTTACTTTCGACATTGCCTGTACTCTGTTGGTTTTAAAGCCCTAATCCAAATTCAAAAAGCAATGTGAGTTTGGATTTTCTGATAACATCTTTCCATTTATATTTCTGTTTCTGCCCTTAGGGGAACCATGTGCATTCTTAAAAAATCTTTAAAGGGGTAGTGCAAGGAAGAAAGTTCTCTCAAGATCGGAAAAATGTATTTGCACATTTTAAGTGACTATTATCAGTATGATTTGTTCCAAACATCTACTGATTTGTTAATAAGCATTCAGGGTTTTATCTTCTAATTGGGAATCTGATCGAGGTATGTAGGATGATGACCTCCCTCCAGATCATTGCGGACACTCTTTCCAGTACTGGACGTTTGTGTGATGGGCCAAAGCATCTGGGTGTTAAAATCTTGTTTTGCTTTCATTGAAACAATCAGGCTAAAAAACCTGAAACTAATGGTTTGCATTTGAAAATTTGAGAACAGGAATGTATCTGTAATGACCTGGAATGAGGTATTTCACTTCGCGTTGACATTTCACCCTCTATTATTATGGAATTTGGGATCTGCAACTGTCGCACTGCAACACAGGGTCTGGGGCAACATCACATACACTACTTTGTTACCTATGTAATTGTGGAACATCATTCTGGATTGCATGGGCTGTGTTTGTGCCAGTTAAATGTTTTAGAAGCATTTGAACTGACTGGTGCAAAGTGTATCACACCAGCACTGATTAGTTTTCGCAAATGTCATTTTTACTTTTAGATCTGCCGTTCGACAAGCCCTTTTGCTTTTACTAACATTGGGGGTCATTAGGATGGCGGACGGACCTGCGTCCGTCCGCCACCCCCGAGGAAGAGGGACCGTCCGCATGGGCAGCGGCGATCCCTCCTTGCAAATTAGGATGTGACCGCCACCCTGGCGGTCACATCCCCTACACTTAACATTGCGGCGGATGCTGCTTCAAGCAGCAACCGCCGCAAGATTAAAAAATGCATGTTTACCTTTGCATGCATGAAGCGGCAGGCACATCGTGGTGCCTGCCGCTTCCTGCACGCAAAGGCAGGGGCGTACCATAGGTACCCCCCATGTGCACCCCCCACCCCCCTTCACCCCTGGGGGCCCTCAACGGGCCCCCAAAGAAAAGACCGTATGCCTTTCCACAGCAGAAATGCCGCCGTGGAAAGGCATAGGAACGCCGCCATCCTAATATGGCTGGCAGTGTCTGATAGACACCGCCAGCCATGTTAGAGCTTTTCCGCTGCGGTCGGAAGGCGACCGCGGCAGAAAAGCGGCGGACGGAAAAAAGATGCCCCAGACATCCTAATCTGGTGGGGGGTCTTTTCCCAGTCCGCAGCAGTTATTCCGCATTCTCCGGGCCGGCGGTGGCTTCCGCCGGCCCGGAGGATGCGGATTATCCGCTATCATAATCGGCCCCATTATGTGTATAATATAATGACTTAAAGTGGCTTTCAGCCACCTCTCTTCATTCATTTATCTTTGTTTGTGTCATTCTGGTTGTGATTCTGTCCACCACGGCATACAGCATAGGGCAATAGATCAAGCTACTTAAGCCACTGGTTAACTTCACTTTGAGTGACTGGATTTTGCTGTTTCACAAGAAGTACATCCACATGCATGGTAGTTTTGAAGTGAGCACAAGGCATATTCCAGCTTTACCAGTTCCTGTCCACTACAAATGTTGTTGCAAATTCCTTTTGCATTGTCATTTGCTTGCCGGACTGCTGCTACTTCAGAGCATACCAGGTTTTGACCATTTGAAACTGTTCAGTATTCAGTCATCCTCTTTTTATTATGCACGCATTGTAATGTAATTACATCTATCTATCCCAACCATGATACACATACCGAAACGTTCAATATTATAGGGTGTGAAATCACAAGGGGACAATTCTGCAGAATTGTATTTCCTAGACTCGGTTTCACCAATGGCTCTTTAAAAAACTTTGCCCAGCAAGATATTCGAACTTGATCATATTTAATTTATTTGCAACACTTTTATTATTCATGTGTCAGTAAGAGAGTTCATTTACAATATAATCACGGAAACTTTTGGAGCTGGGGAAATAATCCATTAAGGGTGTAATTATGCATACATTTATGAGACAAATAAATAGCTCATGACACTTGTTTCTGTGATACCGTCATTTGTTGCTGAAATAGCTCAGTGGGTTGATTCTGAGTAAGCTAGTCTGATCTGCAGTGCAACATTTGTACTTCTAGTGCTGTACATTTTATGAATGACAAGCATTCTTTGTGCAATAATATATCCATGAAATTAATAGTCCATATCAAAACCCACATTTTGCAATAACAACAGTGCACCAACTCTAGGACTAGTCTTAAAAAGTTGTAGAGAACACATCCGTTTGAAGGACAACAGTAATAAAAACAGAAGTTCACTTAAACTCTGAACATAATCATGAGTGTACTCTATCTATATTTGCAAGCCTAAGTGCCTTATTTTGAGTTTGGTGGTCTGATGGACCACCAAACCCACGGTGGTGGTGCGGCTGCTGCCTCAATGGTGGTTTGATCATCCTATTTCAACTAGGGAGGTCAGATCGCCATGGGACCGCTGCTGCCACCAGGGATCCATGATTCCTGGTGGTTTTACAGGGGTCTTAGGCACATGGTGTGGCCCCTGTGCGCATGTATCCCCAGTTCCTGCATGGGATGGACTTAACAGTCCATGCCATGCAGTAACTGCCTTTGACACTACCATTGAGGTGTCTTTTTCATAGGCACCGCAGTGGGACCGCCAAAGAACCACCTGCCAGAGGCAATAAAAGAGGTAATCTGGCTGGCGGTTTCTTATGGCTTTGGCGGTCTTGGAGCAGGGCCGCAGCCTGCTCCAAGACCACCAAAGTCATAATAAAGGCCCTTAGTCTTCTTTCTTTCTTTCTTTCTTTCTTTCTTTCTTTCTTTCTTTCTTTCTTTCTTTCTTTCTTTCTTTCGTTTTTTCTTTCATGTTGTCTTTCTGGAAGGCAAGTGTCTAGCAGCCAATGTCAAATTGTTTGGCTTTTGTAAACCTGTGTAATGCAAGACCCTTTGATTTTACTAAAATTATGTGTATATCATATTTACTTATATCGGTTTATGTCAGACTTCATCCATTATTCTGTGGTTGTGTCATTCACATTTTAATTCCACCTACTTCATCATGTACCAAGGGGAAATTTGTCACCCACTTTGGCCATTTGCTCGATTCACTTTGAGTTATAGCATGCCGCCCTTTCACAATGCGCAGATTTGCACTCAAAGTGGTTCCCTTCAGTGCCACAGAGTATTGTGGTAATGTGTACATTTTTGTGATTTGTTTTGCTCTTATTGTTTTTGATTAATGAGGGCCTGGCAGCTCCACAGATGATAATGTCATGAATAAAAAAAAAAACAAGAATTGTCAAAAGGCTGGTGGCCAACTGAAGACAAATTGGCTTTGCCAAGGCTTGTTTCATTTATCAAATCATGCAAAAGCTAGTGCAAAATTGCACCAGTGCAACCTAGTTAATGTGAAACATGGGTGCAACAGTTCACCTACACTTGTGCAATTTTTTTTATCAGCCCGCTAACGCTTTAATGAATCGAGTCTTGAATTTCACAATCTGCTCTTTCTTACCATGGCTTTTGATGAGTTGAAGGCCTCTGACACAAGAAACAAGAACATTGGCTGAAGTTGTCCACTCTGACTTGAAATTCAACAACAAATTGTTTTGTTGGTGCCACTTGGATTAAGAATTATAGTCAATGTTGGCAGACATCCTGCTAGACTTAATTTAGTGTCAGTGGGTCTGAGAACAACAAGAAACAAGAAACCAGCAGCAGCCAGTCCATTGGGGCTTAGGGGCCACGCCCCTCCACCTTTTGCCCCTCATGAATGGTGTCTGTCAGGCTGAATAAAGGTCAACCTGAAAGACACTGTTCATTTTCAGGTCAGGCAGCCAGTAGCCAGGCAGGAGCCAGACATGCGATAAATGTGCAGACTCCTGGCTGCCTGAGCTGAACTTTGTTTTAAGCCCTGAATCACCTAGGGTTGAGTGCCAATAAGTGACACTTCATCACACAGTGGGGTGGGGTCAGCAATCTCACTGACCCATCCCACTCTGTGATGACATTGGGAGGCAGACGTACCAAGCCTCCTGGAACCTCCGAGGCAGAGCTGGCTGCAGGTAAGTGCGTGTTTTCTTTAAAATTAGTGTTTGGTGAGTGTGTGTGTGTATGTTATGAATGTTTGGAAAACAGTGTTGTGAAAGGATGTGTTTGTGTGTGTTTGCATGTGTCTGAATGCATGGCTAGGAGTGTTATGTGTATGTGTCCCGTCCATCCCCCTCCCTCCAAAACTTGCCAGCCGCCACTATAAGAAGCAACTTGGGATAGTCAGAATTCACAGTGGTATAGCAATGGTGCAATGCGTTCCAACATCGGCAAGGAACATGGCGCCCAAAACCCTAGGTTATTGTTGCATGAAACAATTATATTTTGAGCAGAGGCGGCCTCTCTCACCTCAGGGCCTACTTACAATGTACTGATTAACCCTGGGCGTAGTGGGCATAGTGGGGCTACGCGAAGCACCACGAAGTGGGGGGAAATCTACGCCCACCCACACACTTCGCAAAGCCTCATGCGGGCACCCGCGCATGCGCATTTGTCAGGAAGAAGTCGGCGAGAAACCAGGAAGAGGGAGCCCCGGGACGCTGCATCTCCGGTAAGTCGTTTTAATTAGTTTTACAATGTTTTAAATGATTTTGGGCATTTAGAAGAGGGCGGGAGGGAGGCGGGTGGCAGACAACTTCGCTCCACCATGGTGTGTGCATAGTATTGCCTACTACGTCTACTTTGCAAAACGCAAAGTAGGCAACACTACGCACACTCCGTGGACGGAGCGGAGCACTACGTCCACCCTTCGTACTGATAAACTAACGATGGCTATCCCATTGCCTTGAATACACAATTGTGGTTTTAAAGTGCTGAAGGTTGGACGTATAATTCAAAGAACTATAGTCACAAACTAATTATGTAAAACTATTATTTTTGTTTGGGGCCATTGTCACAAAATTAAAATTTTCTTCCCTAAAATATGATCTGAGCGTGCATTTGAAAGGGGGGGGGACTACAAGTAGTGGATGTTAATTATAAATCTGCAGTGAGAATGAAATTCTTTTGATTGATGCGGAGCGCACATCTTCGGAGATAGAGACAGAAAAAGATATGCATATGTAAGTCGATATACTATCTCCAGGGTCTGTTTTACTGCCATAATTCCCATTTTCGTACAAGTGTGCATTATCTGACTGAGTGACAGTGCAGTGAATATTGTGCAAGGCGTTCTCTTAATCGGAAGAGTGCTTTATTTTACTAAGAAGCCCTTGGGAGATAAAGTAATAACTTATTCCAGCACTTATGCAATTTCATTTTCCAAGACACAAAAATATGAAACGTGAAAATTAAATGCGGACTAAAGTCGTGGAGTTGCTCTCCTTCAAGTTCTGCGTAATTTTTTGTGCAAATGGAACGGACATTTGCTTTACTGAGAGCGCTTCACTTAGTGCGTTTCTTGGAGCAGGAGTCCCGCCAACCGCCAAGTGCCATGCATCAAGGAATAGACTGACCAGGGGGGTGTAAGAAATTCCTTGCATTTGATTTCATGTAATTGCGCAAAGGCTTGGGAAAATGTTGCGAAACTATGCATAATTATGCACAATTTAAATCTGGCAATTAGCGGTATATTTCACTCTATAATACAGTCTTGTGTCCATATTGAACAAAATAGCATCAAATACACAAGCGCTAACAAAAGCTGCTCAGGTTTTGGTCGTTTGAATTGTTCCCACCTTTACAATTTGCTACAAATGCGAAGTAATTACGCATTATTGAGTAATGGCTTCATTTTGGAAATTTCAAGTAACAAGTGTAACACAAACTTCTGAATTTATGCGAACTATGCTGCCGTAATTTAAATGTCCACCAGGTCTAAGACTGCTCAGTCCCTTCATTGATGCTCAGTGCTGGAGGGAGGAGGCATGGTGAAAGGAATCCAGCCCCACAGTCCTCACAAGGGTTTGACACAGTGAAAGCGTGCCTTATTTTCAAGGTGGCTTTCAGCCAAGTGAAGTGGCTTAACACTGCCTTGTAAATAAGGCGAAGCCCCTATCACCACAGGAGGGATATTATGGTCTTCTGAGAAATACCCCAAAAAATGAAAAACACAGCAGGAAGAAGTGGTTAGATTCATCACATTTTAGCACCAATGCAAGGCATTGATTTGCCATGATTTGCATGAATGAGAATTGCAGTTATCTTAAAAGTGATCAACGGAACACCATTAAAATAGCACTTTCCTTGATCGCGCAAGAAATCACTGTCCACACTTCTTCAAGGAGCAAGAAAGGCCACTTTATTTTAAGACAGGTGCATAATACATTTCTTGAACACATTCATTATTTATTTATATCATAAAATTCCAATCTACACATTATGCCTAAACTCCCTACCTAACAGAACCTGAAACTAACTCTTGACTAATACCCCCAGGATTACCCAATGAGCTACCCTTCAGGATGGCCAACCCGCTCCAGGCTGCCCACCCCACTAGCAAAAACCGCCTCCTAAAAGAACAAAGACACCTGTCCTAAAAGTGGCAAGGCCCGAAGACCAGAGCAGCGCCTAGAGCACCGCCAAGTAAAACCTAACTAAAGGAATAAAGGGAGGGTGGGTGGGGCAAAAAGAACCTCCCTTCCCCTGCCTCCCGCTACGCAGTACCCAACCGCCAGCCTGACTTCCCTTTATTACCTCCCCCTAATCACCCCCACCTGTTCCAGCTCCCTCGCGCGAACGTACCCAGGGAAAGACCAGCTCGCGCCTGGCTCTCCCTGGGTCCCCCCTCGCGCAAGAAATCACTGTCCACACTTCTTCAAGGAGCAAGAAAGGCCACTTTATTTTAAGACAGGTGCATAATACATTTCTTGAACACATTCATTATTTATTTATATCATAAAATTCCAATCTACACATTATGCCTAAACTCCCTACCTAACAGAACCCGAAACTAACTCTTGACTAATACCCCCAGGATTACCCAACGAGCTACCCTTCAGGATGGCCAACCCGCTCCAGGCTGCCCACCCCACTAGCAAAAACCGCCACCCAGGAAAACCTTTAGCGTTTTCCTGCCCCACCCAAAGAAGGAAGGGAAGGAGCACACCACCACTGCACCTGAAGAACTGTGGCAATTAAATCTCTGAGCTCCAGAAGGTAAAAAGAAATGCCTAATGTAGACAGACAGACCCTCTGCCACCGAAAATATGGAAAGCCTGTGGGCACCAACTATTTCACACCCTTCGGTTGATTTGCAATCAATCCCTGAGCTGTGGCGTCGTTCCCCGCTCTTGGAAGCAAGCGCTTATTACCCCGCTGCTAAAGAAACCCACGCTAAATCCAGACTGTCCGTCCAACTTCCGTCCCATATCACTCTTGCCCTTCCCAGTGAAGGTGCTCGAACGCTGGGTCAGTAAATGCCTCTCAACCCACCTCGAGCAGCACCATTTTTTGGACGAATTCCAATTTGGGTTTCGCCCAGCCCATGGCACTGAAACCGCGGTGCTCACGGCCATGGAGGAGCTCCGAATGCGCGCAGACAGGGGCCAAGCTGTGGCCCTCATTTTACTTGACTTGTCTGCCGCATTCAATACTGTCAATCACAGAGTCCTGCTCCAGCGGTTGAGAACGGCAGGGATTGACGGTACGGCCCTTATCTGGTTCCACTCTTACCTCAGCGACAGAAAACAAGCTGTCTCCCTCCCCCCTTTTCAATCGGTCTTCTCCCCGGTCCCACACGGTGTCCCCCAGGGTTCCTCTATCAGTCCGATTCTTTTTAACGTTTACTTAAAACCTCTGGTCACGTTAATCAAGTCACACAACATGACCACAGTAAACTATGCGGACGACACACAGCTCCTTCTCTCGTGGGAAGGCGAAGACTCCATCTCCTTACAAGCCTTCCATGACTGCCTACGAGGCACGGCACGCTGGCTGCATCAGAACTCACTTCAGTTCAACTCCTCGAAGACTGAGGTGATGTACTGCCCTGCGAGTCGCATACCCCGCCCTCTGCCCGCTGAGTTCTGGCCCCCGGAGAACTCCAACAACCCCCCACCAGTTACCACCGTCCGCAACCTGGGCGTCATGCTCAACCACCAATTGAGCATGGAGACTCAGGTCTCAAGAACAGTCGCAACCTGCACCGGCCTTATGCGCTCACTGCGCAAAGTCTTGCCTCTGCTTCCATCCTCCGCCAGAGCACTAGTAGTCAGGTGTACTATTCTTAGTCGCCTTGACTACTGCAACGCCCTGCTGCTTGAATCTCCAGCGACACTACTGGACAGACTCCAACGAGTCCAGTCGGCAGCAGCCAAACTGGCTCTGGGATGGACCAGGAGATCCTCGGCCACTGCCGCACTGGCCGAGTTACATTGGCTGCCTTTGAGGCAACGCATTGCCTTCAAGGCCCTTTGTCTGGTCTTCAAGGCACTACATGGAACAGGACCCAGACCTCTTCAACGTCTATTCTCCTGGTACACCCCCACCAGAACACTTAGGTCCACAACTGCTTGCCTCGCGAGAGTGCCCAGATGTAAGAAGGCCAGGATGGGAGGAAGATCGTTCAGAGTAGCTGCAGCCAAGCTATGGAACAGTCTACCTGCCGAAATTCGCCATATCCCTCATCTCCTCCCATTCAGGAAGCGTATCAAAACTTGGCTCTTTCCCCTATCCCTATAAAAACCGGCCTTTTCCAGCTCACCCCCGTCAATAAACCACAAGAGTAGCTATCAGCGCCAGGATACCTGCCAGGTGACAGTCGCGCTTTATAAATATTTTAAATAAATAAATAAATAGATGGACCCCGTCCTCACAGAATAAATGCTTCTCTGAAACTTTCAAATGATGATGAGCCAAACTGTATATACATAAATGGTTACAAAAAAGTTGCATTGTTCTATTCACTTTGCGTCTTACCTTCTCCATGGCGGAATAGCTCCTTGCCCCAGTCCATTGCAATCGAGGCACGAACTCAGTCCATATCACCATGGTGCTCACCCATGTGGTCTTGATGACTTCGAGATCTTGTTTCATAAACTTTAGCAAAGTCAAACCTGATAGAGAAACTAAGTCGTTTTCCCCAAGATGCAGCACCAGTAGATCCGAAGGGCCCCCCCAACCCTTTGAAACCATAGAAGCCAAGGCGGGAAAAAGACCGCCCCAGCGCATGCCCCCTGTGCCATGCCAGGAGACTTCATGTGTCAGACTGCTTAAACCAAGAGTTCTCCCACAAAGCTGACGCGCAGCGGCTACAGCAGCCCGTTTAACAAAAGAGTGCCCCAGAATCCACACCCTCCTTTTGTATCCACCGACTGAGGGCCAAGGACCTAGGAGAAAAAGAAATGTTAGGCAAAGCAAAGGCGGACTACTTTCTCACATACTTCTCACAACATCTAGAACGCCAACGCCCAATACGACGAATTTTAGACCAATCCCACCCCAACCTGGCGGCACGGTCGCCGCGCCAATCCTGAAGGAATGGGTGCCGAACTGAGAAGGATCCCTCACCAGGACCAACAAAACCTTGCGGAGGACAGCTAACAACTGAGAAACAAGGATGGGACTGCCATCAGCATGACAAAAAATTGCCCCCGGGATAAAATGAGAAGACACAAAAAACCTCCCATTCCCCCACAGGGCAGCATGCAGACACACCGCTCCTACCCAGAAACACCCACCTACCCCTCCCCATCTGATCAGTTTTGGACATCCTCAGCCACAGGCGTACCCTGTCATGTTCCACCACCACCTCGCTGCTGGTCATTCCCACTCTACCCCTCAAACCCAGCAGTTCAGAGGCCCGAAATGCCCCAAAGAATAACCACACAAAGCACAAACGAAATTTGTGGCACTCCAAAGCATCATAGCAGCACACCTCCAAGTGCGATAAAAGCAACTGAAGCAAATCAAAGGTCACCGGCTGCCGTAGCTTCTGACCACCAGCCCGAAGCCTACCCAACCCTTTCAGAACTTTACGAACCAACACCCCCCCAACCGGATCCCTCCCCCACCAAAGCTGACCATAAAAAGACACCCCGGCCTACTTGCCCTAATTGGTCGTGTGAGAGAGGCCTTTGTCCGCTAAATGTAAAACAAACTGCAATAAGAATTGTTCATCAGATAACCCAGCCCTGACCGGACCTGCCATCACCTCACCAAACCGCAAAAAACTCATGCCAGGCCTTCAAATAACTCCGCCATGTAGAGGCAGCTACTGAATGTTCGACCAAATGGTGGACCCTCAATCCCCCAAGTCCCATACGTACTGTGGGATCGCCGTTGGTTCCAGGTCCGCCCCGGGAGCCAATTTGCAGAATTCGGACCACTGAAAGCGAGATAAAGAATCAGCGATACAATTAGTGGCTCCAGGAACATGCCGAGCTTTAAAGACAATATTCAGTTGTAAACACCGCAACATGAAGGCGCGCAGGAGCTTTAGTACCCGCAAATCGCGGGCCCTTTGTTGATTAACAAGGTCAACTACTGCCATATTGTCCACGTGAAACAATACGGAGCGATTCTGAAATTCCTCCCCCCAGCTACACAGAGCAACCAACAACGGGAAGAGTTCCAAAAACGCAATGCTGCGACCCTGTTCTTTCCAGCGCACTGGCCAGCCAGCCGCGCACCAACGACCTTCCCAAAAGATGCCGAAGCCGTGAGCTCCTGATGCATCCGTGAAAAGCTGCACCTGCCACACCATGTCCTCATCCGCAAAAAACAAGGACACGCCATTGAAATCTTGCAGGAAACGCAACCAGATATTCAAATCAGCACGGACAGCAGTTGTAATGCGCACACGATGATGAGGAAGGCTGGCGCCGGACATCGAGAGGCCCAGACGTCGACAAACGTCCTACCCGCCCGAACAACCCGACAAGCAAAATTGAGGTACCCCAAAAGCTACTGGACTTTCCGCAGCTCCACTTTGCGGTCTCCCAACACCAAGCGTATGAAATCAGTCATCTCCCGCACGGTAGCAGCAGGCAGCGCGCCATCATAGTCGTGGTATCAATTTCAATCCCTAAGAAAGTCAGTGATGTACAGGGACCTTCGGTCTTATCCGGCGCCAGAGGAACGCCCAAATCCCTGGTCATAGCCTGAAAGATTGCCAAAGCCGCCTGACACTGCCCGGACTGACCCCCACCAATGAAAAGAAAGTCATCAAGGTAATGGCAGACCAGGACGTGGCCGCTGACAAAAGTGAAGCGCCACTGCAGAAATGGACTGAGGGTCTCAAAGAGGGAACATGACACCGAGCAGCCCATGGGTAATACTTTATCGACATAAAAACATCTCCCAAAATGCATGCCCAAGAGACCAAAATCCCACTGATGGATGGGAAGGAGCCGGAAAGCCGACTGAATGTCACTCTTTGCCAGCAAAGCCCCAACACCTGCCCTGCGAACGAGCCGTAAGGCGTCATCCACTGAAGCATATGGCACGGTTGAGTCAGCTGGGTCAATGAAATCGTTGACGGATGCACCCTCAGGCCAAGACAGATGATGGATGAGGCGAAACTCCCCCACCGCCTTTTTTGGGACCACCCCCAGCGGAGAGACGATCCAATCAGGGAGAGGACAACTCAGAAAAGGACCAGCAATCCGACCCGCTGCAAGCTCAGCATCCAACTTCTTCTGCACAACCTGAGGGCACTCCTTCGCAGACCACAGATTGTCAGACCACCGACCCACCCAGGGACCCTGATATCCAAACCGGAACCCAACCCTGAAACCCCAGGACAAAGTCGTAGCAGCCTCAAAGTCAGGATAGTCCACCAAACACAAATCCAGAATGTCCTGCTTAAGAGGAGTAGGAGCCCTCATGTACAAAGTGCGGAGGTTGTCCCCTACCCCCTGAAACCCCTCCCCTGGTCTCCAACATGCTGTCCGGGAGAACACTGCGTGAGAGCATGCCGCCCCCCACACTGCGCACACTCATGGCAATCTTTTTGGCAGGATACTATCCTCCGTAACCGGTTTTGGAACAGCCACAAAATCCCCAACTGTAGAAAACTTCCCCTGTAGTTTGCATATTAGAAACCTTCAAAACCACTGGCCGCTCAAGCCTCGGTGTCAGAGCGACTCGCACACCAACAATCCCATTCCCCGTACCAATTGATCTTGTACTCTTAACAGGGAGACTCTCCCTTGGTTTCCACACAGCCCACCATCCATCCTTACCTCTTGGCAACTGTGCCGACTGCTTCTGAAAATCAACATGATCCCCTGTAGAAGGTCTAGTCCTCGCTGCCTCACGTACCGCTGCGTGACAGGTTTTTCAGCAGCCACCCCATCCCCAACTGTAGAAACATCCCCTGTAGGTTGCACATCAGAAACATTCAAACTCACAGGCCGCTCAAGCCTCGGTGCCAGAGCGACTCTGCTCACCAATAACCCCATCACCCGCACCGATTGATCTGGTACTCTTAACAGGGAGACTCTCCCTTAGTTTCCACACGGCCCACCAACCATCTTTACCTCTTGGCAACTGTGCCGACTTCTGCTGAACATCAACCTGATCCATTTTAGCTAGCCTACTCCTCGCTGTCTCACGTACCGCTGCGTGGTCCGCACATGACTCCTGCAAAATACGAGAAACAGGGGGTTGCCCCAGCCCACCCCTCTGGGCCCGTGCTGCCAAAAGCCCAACCTCCTTATCCCTCAACTCCCCTTCTTCCAAGTCATCATCTTGTACATCCAAATAGAAAGCTTCCCCAGAAAATAAAACTTTTGCACTGCCACTTGGCAGCGCCCCATCACCAATTCACCCATCATAAAACTGCCAGTCAACGTCATGAAAGCTCCGCGCGCGCAAAACTGCAGAAGAGAGATCCGCTCCAGATAACTCTCCCGTGATCCCACCACTGGAAACAGCCGTAGGGACAGTTCCCAAGCCCGAAGAACCAGGCAACAGCCGCCCAGCCGGAGGAACAACTTGAAAAAACTGCGGCCGCTCAAGCCAGACTGTGAAGAATCAGCAGAAAGACCCCCCCCCCCCACAGAGGCAAGGGAAACATCCCTTGAAGACCCAGCAACCGGCGCCAACCCAGAGACACCACCCGACCCGGTCGCCAAACCACCCTGAGAAGCACCCGGCTGGACCCGAGGGGCCGGGAACAGCACCTGGCTGGGGACAGAGGGCGCCCCCCCGAGATCCATACCCAACCCACCAGAGGCCAGGGACTGCTGGGAAACAGGGGGAGGAGGGACAAAACCAGGAGCCATGGACCTGGAGGCCAGGGGGGGTGGAGGGGGACACACCTCACCAAAATATACAGAGTCAGTGGCCGGGGGGGGGGGGGCAGCTCTGGGCAGCCCTGAGCCAAATCACTGGGGAAGTGGGGGGGGGGGGCTTGACCCAACACAGGGGTGGCAGGAGACAGCAGGTAGCACTGCCCATTTACCCATAAATAGGGCGAAGCCCCGTCTTGCAAACCATACACAGCAGGGGAGGGGCCCCCGGGAACAGTAGCAGCAATATGGGCCCAGGCGGAGCACTTCGCTTTGCCCCAGAAACCAAAGAAGGCTTCCTGGTATTGACAGGAGGAGGCCCGGTCGAACGCAGGGCCTGCCGGCCCAAAGAGCGCCCCCGCCTCCCCCCGGGCGCCCCACGCAATCCAGCACTCTACAATGGTAAAAGACATACCTGCTGGTAGGCGCCCGGGTCAACCGGCGGGGGCCCCGAGTCTGTGGGAACCTGGGCCGGCAGCGGCAAGACCGCCGGAGTGGCAGCCTCTCCATCCTCGTCCACGTCCGGGTCGGGTGACAAGCAGGCAGTCACCGCCCGCGACACGCCCCCAGCAGCCTTACGAGGGGGGGTGGAGGTGGGCCAGCCCCACCCCCGCAGAAGGTCCTCTCGTCCTGCAATGCACAGCAGCTGCACCGCCCTCCGCACCTTGGCCGCCTCCTCCATGGCCCACTGAGGTAAACAAGAACACGAGCCGGCAAAAAGAACCTCCCTTCCCCTGCCTCCCGCTACGCAGTACCCAACCGCCAGCCTGACTTCCCTTTATTACCTCCCCCTAATCACCCCCACCTATTCCAGCTCCCTCGCGCGAACGTACCCAGGGAAAGACCAGCTCGCGCCTGGCTCTCCCTGGGTCCCCCCTTGTAAACAGCCACCTAGGCTGCAAAAAAAAAGGAAAGTGGCTAGCAGAATGTAAAAAACAGAACTATTGATGTGATCCAAGAATAAAGCCAGGGAGAACAGTGACAACAGGAAAACGTTTAAAATACAAAATTGAAGAAGTATAAGACACATTAACAAATACATTATTGTAATTCTGATTACACGATCTATGTCGTGGTCTGTCCATGTGGGAAGTTCAGTGTGGGAAGCACCATTCTAACAGTGAAAAACAGAATACTGGAACACATGCAAGCTTTGTAGAACCAGGATCCGACATATCCCACAGCAACACACATACAATATAGAGAGTTACTAAAAGTCTTCGGCATTGATCGTTTGGAATGCAGAGGTGGTGAAGTTTTAAAGACCTAAGGTCCCAGAATGAAGATATATAGCAGAATTACAAACTCTGATCCATGAGGGGTTGAACATTGATGAGGAATTGGCAGTACATTTGTAAGCAACCATATCATTATAGTCACTCGAGCATTCATTTAATGTATTTTCTTCAATATTTTTAGAAAATGAAACTATTTTCACTGGGGTTTGAGAGCAGCAGAAATATTACCATAAGTATTGTTGATGAATATCTATGGACCTTTTGGAGCTGTGATGCAGACTATCTGAGATTACCATCATTTGAACTTCATCACATGTGATGTTTGTCCAAGAGTTTGATAGCACAATGTGTGTCTTATGTTCCTTAACCCGTTAACCGCGGCGGTAATTCCGCCGCGGTGTGGGCGTTTTCGTGCGCGGGTGGGGCGCCGTCGGCCAATGGCAAATGGCCAACGGCAGCAGGGAAAGGGTTAAAGGCGAGCCCAATTGGGCAAGATGGATGGGTATTATGATTATAATACATGCCTGCATATGCAACCAATATGAATACATATTTTAGAACAAGTCCATATTTATGGGTGCCTACAGGGATTTCATGGCGATTTATACTTCTTAATGTTGGCTCCGCTACCACCCAATAATACTTGGTAAAACTGCATTACCATACCAAAGAGAGACATTTAGATGTATGATTGCTTTCCCTGAGTTTGGCACACATAGATAGTCCTTTTTCACTTTGGTTCACTGGGAGGTAAAGAAATAGCAGATAGATTCGGAACCACGTAAATGATGAAGGCTCAGTACAAGCAGAAAAACATCTTCATTTGTAGCCATCCTGGGGAAAAAAGCATATCTTGGAAGGGGACACTTTATTGGATTTGCTTAGGAAGTTTACTTATTTTACACAGGGGTAGCACCCATGAGCGTTGTGATCTGTGCAACGGTTGGTCATGTTTGCATACATGCCAACCCTTCCGATTCAGGTGGGAGGCTACCGATTTCAAGGATAGTCTCCCGCCTCCCAATCCTTGTATGCAAAAACCAGGGGGCATATTATCAAGGGTGTTTATTTCCGCTTTTTTGGCTTTAAAAGCCAAGAAAGCGGAGATAAAATGATCTCGCTATTACCTAGCTGTCGCTAACACCAGTTAGCGACAGCTAGTAGGAGATAGCGACCATCTTGGGCCTCACTTTGCAAGTCAGTGATATTTATCAGTAATGACATGCAAAGTGGGCGTGCCAAGATGTTAGCGACTGAAAACAGTCGCTAACATCGCTATCTCCTATTACCAACTTTTGGAGATATTCGGGCTAAGCGCGAATATCTCCAAAAGCTAACACCTGCCCTGAGCAGTTCTTAGCCATGTTATCCAATGGGAGGTGGATAACATGGCTAAGAGCATTAGCTCGCTAATGCATGAATATCGCTGACTTTTCAGCGATATTCATGCATTGCGGCCGATTTTTATCGCACTTGCTATAAACCTTGGTAATACCAAGGTTTATTTGCGATAAAAATCGCCGCAGCTCGGCGTTAATTTTTTTACGCTAACCAAGCAATAGCGATAATTATCGCTATTGCTTGGTAATATACCCCCCGATTCTTCGGTGGGCTTCTGCCAACAGGGGCTGGTTTTGTATGACTTGGTGTATGCAGTGCCAGGAACCTGCTCCAGCAGGTCCATGCACAACGTTTTTGTCACGGTATCCCTGCCTGCCTTAGTGCTTTCTCCGTGCTCAGGTAAGAAAAATAAAGATATATTTGCATTCTTGATATCAGATCCTGCAGCAGCACACTTGCAAGTCCCATCTATGACAATAGACCTAATTCAGCCATCAAAAGAAGTCAGTGGAAGCAATACATTGTCCCGATAATTTTTTTAATCTCCCACTTTTCTCTTCTAAAATGTTGTTATGTATGATGTATATGTCATCAGTGACGTTAAACAATTGAAAAAGTATGTTGACTGCTGTCACACCATTTTATGAGAAAACACACCTATACATTTCCTTGGCTTCCTGTCATCCTTGTAATGCAGCCAAGGATGGGATTCGTACACCTTGTGTGTGTTATTCAGTGTTTTCTACACACTTGATTTAGCTTAATGACAACCCCTACAATGAAGAGCCAAAAATGTTTTGCAGTTTTCCTGAACCCAGATGCCAGAAGAGCTGAGCAACGACTGCTGTTTGTGCGACTACCTCTCAGTGACTTCACTTGAGGCATGTCGATTATGTTCCAGAGCAATCTGAGAAAAGATGCTGCGCGCCTAATTGCCTCTGAGCAGGATGTTGAAGTTGAGCATCAGAACACAGAACTACAAAAATCTTTTTGAGGCATTTTGTCCATTGTGTACCTTACAAGCCTCACCACTTACTGCCAGTGGCGGCTGGTAAAGAACCGGGGTGGGGGGCTGTGGGTGAAAAATAAAATCTATAACACTTACCTCTGCTCTGCCACCATCTCTCCTCCGCTTCTCTTCCTGCCTCCTGGAAGCAGAAAACATACAGGCTCCCCTAAGCCAATCTCAATGTTGCTGTCACCATCATGACAGCAGTGTCGCTATTGGTCTGAGCTGCATGGTTCTGTGCTCAGACAGGGAGTGGCAGCCTGTGCATGTTCTCAACCTAGGCTGTGCAATATAGCCAGATGGAGAACATGCCAAGTGCGCATGAGTGTTTGGCCGGCCCTGGACGGCGGGCCAAACGGTCATGAGCAAATCGGTGCATAGATTTCTTTCTCCCCCTTCTCTGACCTCCCAGCCCAGTCTTGCACCATCCTAACATGACTAGCACTGAAAAATAAAATGATAGTAATATTGTGTTATTAACATATTATTTTTCCTTTTTTTGCTCCGCTGAAAAGCAGCGGGGCATTGCTCCTCTGCCTTAGCGGAAGAGCTGCTGCTGCTTACCACAGCCATTTTATTGCAGAAGTGACCTGTACTTGCAAGTCTTGCTGATTCACATTCTTAGCCTCGCTATAGCCATGGTGGGCATCTTTTGAGACAGTTTTGTGAAACGTCCCAGGTCTAATTCTTTGGCCCTCAGCACTCAGAAGTGTAGTGCTCACGTTTATAAGAAATGATTCTGTAATGAGCTGTTGGAAATGGTCATTTATGCAGGGTCATCCCCAAACTTTTTACCTTCCTCCTCCCCGTTTTGCTGAATTCGTTTTTTTTTGTCTTGAGGGATCTGAACATTTTACCTCCCCTAACCAGTGCCATAGTGCATGTGCTCACTTCTTAAAACAATGGAACATTGACTTATATCCAATTAGCATGTTTAATTGACTTACTAAAGTGCACTACATGTTCCCAGGGCCTGTAGACTAAATACTACTAGTTGGCCTGCTGCACCGATTGTGCCAATCTCTTGAATATCCGTTTGAACATGTTTCAGGCCTGCCGTTGCAGAGCCTTTGTGTGCAGTATAAACTGCTATGTCAACCTGTCAAGCTAAACTCTTTGTCAGGTCGAAACCTTAATTTTCAATACATATAAGTAATCCCTAAGGTATGCCCTAGACAGCCCCAAGGGCAGTGTGCAGTGTATTTAAAAAGTTGGGCCTGAACCTTTAGGTTTTACACATCCTGGTTGTGAAAAACTCTTCAATTTTCTTTTCACTACTGTAAGACATATTTCTCCCATAGGATAACATTTTTACAGTTTATAAGTGTAATTTCTAAATGGAAATAGATAAATGGTTCCTGTTTGGTGTCTCTGGAATACTAATTTGAAATCCACATTTATAGTGAAGTTGGATTATAAATGACAATTCTAAAAATTCCACTTTTTGAAAGTTTGTAATTTTTTGCCTTAGCCATTTGGTGCCTGCAGTCCATTTCTGGTCACATGTCTGGGGCGCGCTATTGACTCTTTCGGGGGCATTCATTTTACCGGCTTGCTGTTCCTGGTCCCGCTCTTGGTCACCCCCCCTGCCGCCGCAGCTTCTCACCATTGTAGCGCGGCCGCTGCAAGGGGAGGACCACAAGCCCCAAGAGCCTTTTCCACAGGGAGCTGCCACCGCAATTCCCGCGCCAGGAGGCACTTAGATTTGAGCAGAGCCCCGGTGGAGCGGGCGCTCTATTGACTCTTTTGGGGGTATTCATTTTACCGGCTTGCTGTTCCTGGTCCCGCTGTTGGTCACCCCCCGCCGCCGCAGCTCCTCACCATTGTAGCGCAGCCGCTGCAAGGGGCGGAACACAAGCCCCAATAGCCTTTGCGGCAGGGAGCCGCCAACACAATTCCCGCGCCAGGAGGCACTTAGATTTGAGCAGAGCCCCGGTGGAGCGGGCGCTCTATTGACTCTTTCGGGGGCATTAATTTTACCGGCTTGCTGTTCCTGGTTCCGCTGTTGGTCACCCCCGCCGCCGCAGCTCCTCACCATTGTAGCTCGCAGCTGCAAGGGGGGGACCACAAGCCCCAAGAGCCTTTGTGGCAAGGAGCTGCCACCGCAATTCCCACGCCAGGAGGCGCTTAAATTTGAGCAGAACCCCGGTGGAGCGGGCGCTCTATTGACTCTTTTGGGGGCATTAATTTTACCGGCTTGCTGTACGTGGTCCTGCTGTTGGTCACCCCCTGCGGCCCCAGCTCCTCACCATTGTAGCGCGGCCGCTGCAAGGGGGGTACCACAAGCCCCAAGAGCCTTTGTGGCAGGGAGCCGCCACCGCAATTCCTGGGCCAGGAGACGCTTAAATTTAAGCAGAGACCCCGCGTCCCGGGTACGCGCGCGGGCAGTGCCGGGCTAAGCCCGGGCAACGGGCGGGCCATCTGTGGCCATCAGGGGCCAGAGGAGGCTGGGCTGGGCCAGGTCCCTTGGTCGAAAAAGCTAAAGGTCTTGTTTGGAACTGAACAAAACAATTGTGCCCCCTGGTAACATTCATTTAAACTGTTGTATGTCGTGTAAGGATTGAATTGCCTACATCGTTCCGTACTGATTCGTTCAGAACGTAAAGTGGTCTTCATCTGTCCATTTCTCCTTTCCTTCACCTTTGTGTCTCTTTTCCATTTCACTTTGGACTCTGTGCAGCCCTGACTATATTACGCGGGGGTGGAGTAGTTTTGAGTGAGTAAGTGTGGTGGGGAGCCTTGCATCTCACTAGGGTCGCATTAGTGTTACATTTACGTTCTATTCCTGGTCCTATCCATGTTGTTTGATTTATCCAGTAATTTGTATAACTGTTTCTTTATTGTAATCTGTATCCCGAGGACCTCCATATTAATTACCTATTTTAGTTGATCTCTGACAGTTACTATGGGAAAGAGGAAGCAAATGAGCCCCAAACCAGCTAAGGGCAATGGGGTTACCACAAATTCACAGTAGACACTACTGAATTGTCTAACTGGGGCGGTGGGTGTACTAGATAAGCAGGTTCTCTCAGTTGAAGAGTCAATTGAGGGAACAACGTCAAGATTGAGCTAGGATTCTACCTCCCAACCGGAAAGGGTCGAATTAGAACCAGGGAATTCACTAGAACAACAACATAACGGTTGTATTCAGGAATGCCCTGACACGATTATCTCTCTCGTAAATGATTCTCCATCCCAACCCCCCCAAAAAAGTTTTAAAAACCCTAGTGTAATTGAAGATATTTCCATCGAGACTGGTAGTAATACAACTCAAGCCCCCGTACACTTTCAGCCAGACCCGAAAAAAGTAGTTAAACCTCCATTAACAGTGAATAAACACACGGGACAGAGAAAATCTCAACCACCTAGAAAGCACCCAAATAGTACTAATGCCAACTCGCAATCGGATATGAAAAGTCTGGTCTCACTTGTTGAACGATTGGACCTTTATGTAAGGGTTAGGTTAGACCAATTAACATCTAGATTGGATAACATTGAGGAACTCCTCACTGAGAAGCTAACCAATCCTACTATGCCCACTGATAAATTGAAGGGCAGCTCCAATTCTATGATTCCTAAGGGTAGTAGTACTGGGACCTCATTCCCCCCTACTAAGAAGAATCCATCTACCCAGGAGGTCTTCGTTACTTCTAAGGGTAGTTCACCTAATAGAATGAGTACAAGAACAACCTCTGACAAACGACTGCACCAACTGTCAGACCCCCAAGGTAACTCCTCTGATAGAAGGCCATCAGGTTTCTAGGTCAGTCCTCCTCAATTACTTTCAACCACACCTGGTCAAGCGCAATGTCCCTTACATCGTACTAACCCGCTGGAAAAAATCAATGTAGCAGACCAACACTTAGATTTGCAACCAGAAGTAACTCACTATGTCATAGTATTGGCAACTGCACCATATTTACCATCCCTGATGAAGAATCCTGGGTTGCGTTAAAAAATAAATCACTGCACTGGCTGGGTACTAGGGTAGGCCTGAATAAATACTTATTCCAGGAATTCAAGATGGTCAGGAGAGTCAAGTGGGTGGGATCTAGGGAGGAAAAGTTTAGGGGTGATTGCATAGTAATGACTTTTGCTTCCCCCCTTTTAGTTAAAGATATCTTGAAACTAGGTGCAAACTATACTTTAGATCCACAAGGGATCAATATTCTACCAGTAGGTTTCTTTTACCCCCCGGTAAGGAAAAATCTGAAAATTCCCTTCTGGAGAAATCAATTTGGTGCCTCATCCAGCCTCAAAATTATCTTACCCAGAATAGATTTAAACCATTATCAGGATTGGACGATAACGAATGACTAGAAATAACAGCTATTCAGATCGGGAGCTCGCTCTATTTTTCTTCCAATAAGATCACTACCCAACTCGAAACATTAATCCTAGATAAATCTTATGGCAACTCTAACCTACCTTTGGATCCTCAAGTTTTAATGTCAGATAGTACCCCAATTGTTGGTGGACCTTCCTCAAGCTTGGCAGAGCTACCAGTACCTGTATCTGTCCCCAACCCAGATTTGGTTTTAAATGCACTTACCAATCGTCCGAATCGGGGAGCCCCAAAAGATTCTAATCCGCTTTTCTCAATATTATTTTGGAATGTAGCAGGGCTGCGTACAAAAATGGATTTACACTCCTGGGTAAAACTGATAAGGAAACACAATATTGTTTGTCTCCAAGAGACTTGGTTAACTTCCCAAATTCATCTTCATGGGTACAAGTCTTATAATTCACTCGCTCAACCCTCCATTTCGGGAAGGGCCAAAGGAGGCTTGATAATATATGTTTCTAATGAGATCCCAGCTAAAGATATAGTTGAGTTGAAGCAGGATGCCAATTATCAAATTCTTAAAATAGTGGCAAATAAATCGTCCACTTATTTTATATCTTCAGGATTTAATCTACGTTTTACATAATATATTTTACTTTTTAATGGAAATGCGGAACAAATTTATGAGTATATCATTTAATTTGATCTGGGTAGGTGATTTCAACCTAACGGATCACTGAAATAATATCTATTCCCAAAATATCGAGTTCCCAAAATATCGATGACAAAATATCGAGGGACATAATATCGACTTTCTATCTTCACTAAGGTAAGTACAAAAATATCGACTTTAAAATATCGAGTGTTAAAAATATAGACTGTCAAAATATCGATTTTTTTATGTCTTTAAAATAAGTTAAAACTATTCTAATATTACATATATTTAATATAAACATTGTTAAAATTATTAAATAAATGTAACATTATTACATAATTAATGTAAATTTAAAAATTAATAATAATACACATATATATAAATACATGTTATTAATAAAACATATAGAATATATTTACCGTGGCATAGCAAAAGGTTTAAATTTAATGTAACCACTCCAGTGGGTGCTACATTACAGAGATCGTTGAATAGCGTAGGGGTAAAAATTACTATTCCCACTCCAGTGGGTGCTACAGTACAGAAAGCGTACGCCTGTACCCCAAAAACCCAAAACTGACCCTGAACCCTAAAAATATCCCTGTACCCCAAAAACCCTAAAACTGACCCTGAACCCTAAAAATACCCCTTTACCAAAAAACCCAAAACTGACCTGAACCCTAAAAATACCCATTTACCCAAAAACTGAAAACTGACCCTGAACCCTAAAAATACCCCTTTACCCAAAAACTGAAAACTGACCCTCAACCCTAAAAATACCCCTTTACCCAAAAACTGAAAACTGACCCTGAACCCTAAAAATACCCCTTTACCCAAAAACTGAAAACTGACCCTGAACCCTAAAAATACCCCTTTACCCAAAAACTGAAAACTGACCCTGAACCCTATAAACACACAACCCGCTACAGAAAATAAATTAAAAAAATTAATTATTTATCAATTATTTATTTTAAATTAATTACCAATTATATGTTAATTATTTACCAATTATTATGTAATTAACAATTAGATTAAATTTACATAATTAATTAATTATAATTAAATTACTTCCCACCCTATTCCCCTATAAACACACAACCCGCTACAGAAAATAAATTACTAAAAATTAATTATTTATCAATTAATCATTTTTAATTAATTAACTATTATATTTTAATTAATTACCAATTATTATTTAAGTAACAATTACATTAACTTTACATAATTAATTATTTATAATTAAATTACTTCCCACCCTATTCCCCTATAAACCCACAACCCGCTACAGATTTATATTACTCAAACATTATTAAATATTAATAACTTACCTTATTTTCGATATTTTTGTTGTCTATATTTTTTCTAGTCTATATTATGTCTAGTCTATATTTTTGAATCGATATTTTGGCTATTCTAGTCGATATTAGTCGATATTTTTGTTGTCTATATTTTGTCTAGTCTATATTTTGTCCAGTCTATATTTTTTACTCGATATTTTGTCCAATCGATATTTTGGACTCGATATTATGTCTGTTTACCCAACCTAACACTCTGTAAGGATAACAACACCATAAAATACGGAATCCAGGATGAATATGGGAGCAACTTAACTCACTTCTCACATACCACTAATGGGAAACGTTTAAACAAGATCCTCTTTACCCTGGAGATGAAATTTGCCAATGAACTCGTAGCCCCCGCTGTTGAGTTTTCTCCCACATTTAATGGAAGGGGTTTTTCTGGATGTATGACGTTAGCACGCGTACTATTACCACGCATACCTTTACAATGCGGTATTTACAACGAATACCGTTACAACGCATAGCGCTTTGAGGTGCTGGATAGTGGTAAGTATAATTTTATATTCCAACTCCAGTCCCCGTGGACACTAGGGAAGGTGGTGGATATAAAATTAAACGTATTCCCTATCCTAGAGTGCCCCCCAGCGCAATGCGTTGTAATGGTATGCGTGATAATGCCTGCGTTGTAATGGTACTGCGTTGTAAAAAATGCGTGCTAAATGTTGTATACCGGTTTTTCTAGTTTAATTGATTTCATACTTATATCCCAAAATATGAAAGATCTCTTGCGTAATTTTAATACAGGAGACAATGCCAGCAGTGACCATTTTCCAAACAGTATCACCCTGGCAGTGCCAAATGCAGTTAAAAAGTGTAGCTCGCCCAGCTTACTGACCCAACAAGCACTGAGTCTGGATAGGTTAAACGGGTACTCAATAAAGTGGGCAAAAGTAGACCCGGTTGAAACAACAGCTAAAGTGGTGAGTCAAGCGCTCCCCCAACTGGAAGCATGCCTTAATCTAGACTCTTCATATGAGTTGATACTGTCCAGTTTTATGGACATTACCAATATTATTAAGGAAGAACTATTTTGTAAACAGAAAGCTAATAATAATTCTAAAAAGGGTTGGTTTAATCCTGAATGCATGAGGGCCTATTCTCGATTAAAAACTGCACTACGCAAGACTATTAGAGAGAAAGGTGAAATCATGAAATTAAGAAAGGAGTATAACTTGGTCATAAAAAAGTGTAAGCTGGATATAAAAATGGCCTATGGGATCAACTCCATCTGAGCTGTTGTACGAATGACAGTACTACCTTCTGGCGTGTTGTTAAAGCTCCCTTCCTTACAGATTCAAAATCTATCCCAAAAATAGAAGTAGCAGTGGACGCATGTGCCTGGGTAAATCACTTTTCAAAAATTTTTGGCCCACCCATAGGTGCTAAACAAACTTGCATAGATTTAGTCGAGAAGGGTGTTTTCCATGATCATCCAATTCACCCGATCTATCTACTGTTTGATCACGACAAAGTGATTTTTGCCCTGATGGCCTCCAAAGGTGGGAAAGCTCCAGGCCCTGATGGGGTGCCGGTGGACATATTCACCCATAACCTGGATTTATGGTCCCCAATTCTTACTCTGGTTTTTGAAGCTGCAACCACGATAGGTTTAGTTAAATCTTGATCCACCTCAATATTGCTTCCCATATTAAAAAAGGGAGATCGAACAACCCAGCTTGCTACAGGCCCATTTCCCTCTTGGAATCTGTTGGTAAAGTGGCAGGATGAATAGTTCTTCAACGATTACAGGACTGGGCCTCTGAAAATCACATAATATCTGATTTACAATATGGGTTCAGCGAGGGTTTGGGAACCGTAGAGCAAGCATTAAACCTCTCCCTTTTAATGGGAAAATAGGTTGGTGCAAAGAGTGGCCATTTATATCTGGCCTATGTAGATTTGTCCGCAGCATTTGACTGTGTCTCCCATTCCAAGCTGTGGTCAATACGTTTGAAAATGGGTGTAGACCCCGCGTTGGTTTCCTTCATACAAGAACTATACTCAGAGGCTTCAGCCAGAGTTAGATATGGCCTTGGAGGGGAACTTACCGACTCATTCCCCGTGGTAAAAGGGGTCAGACAGGGCTGTGTCCTGGCTCCCTTCCTTTTTATTCTTTATACCAATGGTTTAGAACTTGCAATGCTGGAAGGGAGTCAGGACCTGCCCGCAACCGATTGCCGTCCAATTCCTGCGTTACTTTACGCAGACGACGTGGTGATCATGGCCAGAACCCCACTCCAATTACAGTATCTCCTTGACAGATACTGCCACTTTATGGCAAGTTTAGACCTTATGGTTAATATCAAGAAAACGTATGTAATGCATACAGGCAAAAGCGTAAAAAAGACAAAAGCTATTTTCATTCATAACATCAAATTGGAATGTACCAACTCCTATCCATATCTGGGAATTTTAATTGACAAAAAGTCTCGCTGGCAACAAGCAATTTCGGCAAGGAAGCTGCTATTTCTTAGACCTACCACCGCTCTGGTAGCATTTGCCCAAAAGTTAGGGAAGCACTCAGCACCCCCCGCCCCCCCTAAGAAATGATCAAAATATATCAAGCGAAATGCCTCACTGTAGCAACATACGGCACTGGAGTTTGGGGCCATGTTGCTGTAGATTCCCTACAGAAGGTAGAGAATGGCTTTATCAGGTACTTTCTGGCAGTCCCACAGAGTTCACCGACCTTTGGTTGCCATATTGAACCATGCTTGGGTTACCTAACAGATATCATTAGCATCCAGCCAATTCTCTTATGGCACCGTGTTTGGCAAACAGAACACTGCAAATTGACACGTTCCCTGATTACTGGCTGTCTTGGGTTGGATAAGTGGAATAATATCCCTTGGTTGGTTTACGTATGTAATTTTCGGAAAGATCTAAACCTAGCACCTTATTTTTCCCATCCAACAACTATCGTAGAAATAACAAGAAAAAACGTAAAAACTTTAGGTTTATCCCACCTGCGAGAGCTAGGACTAACCCAAGAAATCAGTAAAATTTCAAATCGCCAGATCTTAGCCATTCAGACTACTTTCGGGGTGCAACCGTATTTACAGTACAATCTGAATAGCTACGAGAAATATCTACTGACCCGGTTCCGTTTTAACAACTACCATCGTTTGATAACTTTTCCGAAGCAGAACGACTGGTCCAATAATCTTTCACTGTGTCCCTGTGATGAAATCTCAGAACAATCCTCATTGCATATAGTATTTTTCTGCAGCTACTATGAGTTTCCACGAAGGAGATGGATTATTCCCCTGCTGAAACTCTTGGGCTTGCGATGTTGTCGTCCGGCGTTTCTTGCACTACAGTTCCTAGATACTGAATTTTGTGCCAAATCAACTGCTTGTTTTTTGAAGGCTTGTATCAAATATCGTCATAATTATGATTAATGTTTGGCGCACTAGCACTTTGTAACCCCACAAACTATGAACTTTTTGCACTGTACAAATGTTTGTATTTAGAATTGATTCCGCCCTTTTTTTTATGTTTTACATCATGAAATGTTTTCTCTATGTGCTTTTATGGTTTCCTAAAAAAGTATGGCAACCGAATAAAGATTATTGAAACTGAAACAGACTGGGTGTAGTTAGCAGTTGGGCATTGTGTATTCCTCCTAGACAGCCACACACAATGGGAGCTTAGGTGTGACTGAGTGGGCCATCACTGGCATGATTGGAGGTAGGAGCTGGGCACAGCCTCACTTACACCTAAATAGGCTGTGTTCTATCACCACACAAAGGGCTGCACACCCCCTGCAGTTAATCTGGATCCAGGGCAGGGAAGTCCAGGCATCTGTGCACTACAAAGGCATGCATTTAGAAGCTTTCTAGACTTCAAAGGCACAACTGTGTAAAAAAGAAAGATCTCAGACAACACCACCTCTACTTCTTCTAAACCTAGTGTGGGATCTTTTTGTGTGTTGTTTTCGCTGTTTTGTGTTGCAGAAATACTTTACACATTGCCTCTAAATGAAGCATAACTGCTCTCTGTCAAGAAACCAGGAAGTTGAACACAGGTTAATTTGGTTTGCTGGTGCCTTATCCTGACTAAGATTGTGGCTGTTGCTTGACCAGGGCTCACACCCCAGTCAACCAATAAACCAATTTATAACGTGTGCATACATGTAACAAGAATATCCAAAAGGCATATTGCCATTTCCATACCTTTATTTGTGATTATGCTGTTTTTTGCTCATTTAATTGAGACAGGGGCACTTATCTTATGGTTAAGTTTATGGTGAGAGGATTGGGCCTAAGTTAGTCTTACCCATTCGCCTGCCCCTACACTTGTCTCTGTCCTAACTAGCATATTTAACTCTGCTTCACCATGTATATTTCTCAATTGCTCTTAGAAAACATACTATTTTACCTGTTGACACCAATCTGATCACCCAGCATGAAATGTAGCTTTGAAAGCGAGTACACTCTTCTGAGTACCTGAGTGATAAAGAGGAGCAAGATACCTGAATGACATATTTTCCTCACTTAGTGGCCTTAGATCCCACAGGAGTCCACTATCAACACTTTTGCGAAAAGTCTGGAAAGTCTTGAAGCTCTCTAAGGGGACTAGTGAAGGGCTGTATGGGGGTAGTCCTGCCAGATGTCCTCCATAAAAAGACCAGAGACCCTAAGACAGGTGCTCATTTAGAGAAGTAATATGACAATTCATAACAGGGGCAGTGATTGGTCACTGTCATGCATGGGTAGCAGAGGCATGCCCATGTGCCATCTGTGTATTTTAAGAAGCCCAATTTGAGGCTATAAGCTGGAATGTCCTGATTGTCCCACAAAAAAACAGTGTCTCAACTCAGTCTTTCATCTAAGCCATTAGTTCACCCTCCTACATCCCAGGCTGATTTGGCTTTATCAAGAATTTTTGGGTTTCGCTCTGGTGTGGCTCAGTTATAACGCTGAAACTCTTGCTAAGCCAATTGTGCTACTATGTGAGAATTCTACCCTGGCACCGTGCCATGCTGCCTTTTCCGCAATTAAATGGAATTACCTGCACTACTGTTGTATCTTATGTATTAGGGTATGTTGTGTAGCATATGACTTACATTATACTGGAATGCTTATCTGGCTCAGCATGAGTATGTTTGCTTATACATTGCCAGTTGTCAAGTATCATTCTGAAATCTTATCCCAGAGCTTGACAGTTGGTGGTGGAGATCAGAGGAGTATAGATGGTCGTAGTCTTCGGTTGGTACTTAAATAAACAAGGAGATAAAATCTTCTCCAAGCTTGTATGTGCTTTTTACAATAACCCAACACTTGGAAGACAGCACAACAACTGTTTGTTGATAGCTGCCTCAAACGCTTTGTGATCTATGACTCATCACACCCACTGTCTGTAAAGACCCCTTGTCTTTTGTTATACTGAATAAGCAATGTTCCCCTTGTCAACAGGCATATAATAAAGACCATTTCATTCAGATACTCCACATTTGTGGACACCCCAAAAGAACTTCAAAAATCTCTTCACTTTGCCTTCAGGGGTGCCAGTCATCTGCAGCACCATTTTCCCAAAGCAACTCCTATTGGTGTTCTCTTGAATTTGTTTCCAGGGGGACCTACAAAATACAGCTGAGAAAGTTATCATTAAATATATGCATAATCTCTATTTTCCTCCATAATACTGATTTTAGACTGAAGTTAATCTCTGCCAACCTAATTGAGATTTGCAATGCTTTTCATATCCTTCTGTTGCTCTATAGCCTATTGTGAGAAAGGATTTCTTCTAGACATTTCTATCCAATTCCAGTTCTAATGAGTCATTCCTACCAGCTCATCCACAGATATTGTATTTTTGCGGAGCACTTATGTCATCGTTGGGACGGAGGGACTTAATTATTAACTGTTTTCCTTTCTACTCTCTGTGGTAGAGATTCTCTCTTTTTTTATTTTAAATGATTTTTGTTTGTATATAGAGAAAAACAAAACCAGAGAGAGTGGATTACGTAGATAACATATCTGAAAGAAAATGAGAGCAAGGCCTTAACATTGGGTAAGATATGACCTAGAGAGCAGCCAAGCAAAGCAACAACCTCAAAAGAGATTCATCATGCACAATACAAAGCAATATACAATAGGCTGACAGTGGAGGGGAGGAACATGGTAGAGCAACGGAACTAGACCCCTGGGTCCTCGGCAGCAGCTATGTCAACTATCCATAGCTGGACTGGATCCCAAATCCAGCACAGCCTCCCCCTCCATGGATCGTTCTCTATTAGAGACATTTCCAGCATACTGATGTTCAGAAGTTTTCCACTACAAGATCTAAGGATCGGGGGTGCACTCGAGAGCCAAAAACGAACCATGACGAGTGTGGTCAGAATAATTCAAACAAAATATAGACCTGCTAAATGTGGAGGGACAACCAGTGAGTGTCCCAGCAAAATCAACTTCGAGTAAGCTGTGACCAAAAGATTAGATATGCTATGCAACTTTCCAAAAACAAATTCCTAGAACAAAGGCAGTGTCAGACAGGATGCAAAAACATGAGCTGCACTGGGCCCCTCAAGCCCACAGTGGAAACAACCATCCTCCAATCTTAATTTCATTATAAAGAGGCAATGAAGAGTATAGTATAGATTATTGATACATTTGAAATTGTGCACCTTGATGTGCAACACATTCTGAGCCAGTTGAGCCAAGATATTGCTGCGCCGCAAGTCATCAGCAGTTACAATTGTATTGAGTAGTTGACTCCACTTATCTCGTGGCTGAAACGGGTCAATTTAGTGATCCTAGAGGAGAACTAATTATATTACAGATCAGCCCAATATTTCTCATCATTGTAGATTTCATTATGAACTCCAATAAGGAGGTATCCGAACACCCAATCTCATTTTCCTTAAAACTAGAAAAAAAATGTTGTAACTGGAGATATCAATAAACACAGGCATGACGAAGAGAGAACTGTTGCTGCAAATTATCAAATGAGAGAAAAACATCTTCTTCAAACAATTAACCTAAAATAAAGAGTTTGGCCTTCTCCCAGTTCTCCAGAAAGCTTTCATGAACAGAAGGAAGGAACACTGGACCTAGATATGTGAGCTGGTTAACAGGGTAATGCCAGAGAATGTCCACTTTAGATAACCCCAAATAAGGTGGATGCCTTTTAAAGTGTTAAATAAAGTTCTCCTGAAATATAATGTGTCCACAACAATGAACCTGGAGGCAATTGATTCACCCAGCGGCAGAAAATGAGTAAACATACACCCTTGCTCTCAAACCCCTAATCCCAAAACTAAACAAAGTTGTGGAAAAAATTAGGCCAGTTTGTACAACTGCAAAACTGGAAGCAAAAGCCCACCTGCCTCTTTAAGCTCCCTGCAAGTACTGAATCTTACAGGAGGGTTTCCATTAGCACCATATAAACCACTGCCATGAAGCCTCAATGTTTGTAAAAAAGACCACTAGAAGAAAGAGAGGAATACAGTGGAAGAGCTAAAGATACCACAGAAGAATGATCCTCTTCGTAAGATTACAGCGGCCGATCAGACCCAAATGAAGACAATTTAATTTAGTAAAGACATTAGTTGTATGTTGATAAAGCTTGCCATAGGTGTTCTCCACCATCTCTGTAATGTGGACAGACGGGGTAACCCCTAGATACCCCACCAACTGTACCCATATTTGATCTGGACTGAGTGGAGTCATATAAGGCAGATCCTGCGTTTTATCTGAATTCATCTTATAGCCAGAAACTTTCCTGAATGTTTGAGCAGCAGCCACTACTGCATGGAAGCAACTAACTGGGGTGGGTGTAAGTATTGCCACATCATCAGCATAAGATAGAACTTTAATTTAGTACCAATGTATTCTAAGGGGCTAGATCTCTCCAGACTGTATACTCAATTGGCTAAAGGGCTCTGTATATAGAGCAAAAAGCTGGGGAGCGAGAGAAGGCACACCTGCCTAGTGCCTCGAGTATGTAATGGAGTCTAATAGTGAGCCTGTGCAACGGATCAATGCTTTAAGGCTGGATTAAAGATAACGAATTCTGGACCCATAAACAGAGCCTAGATGCGTGGTCTCCATGACTGCCGGGAGGAAGGGCCAGGAGACCCAGTCATAGGCCTTCTCGGGTATAGAAGGATCATGCCAACTTGCCCCTCATCGGACAAGGCCGTCTCCATATCCGTTATTGCTGTATTGACATGAGATGTTATGTCAAAACCTGAAATAAAGCTATGCTGGTTTACATCGACCAGCTCCAAGATGATTACGGACAGTCAATTAGCAAGCATTTGTGTATACATCTTAGATTCAGCGTTGATTAAGGAGATTGGGCGATATGGGATTTTTCCACTTTTTTGAGTAGATGACAATATTGGTCTCCCCCAAGACTCTGGGACCCGATCAGCTGAGTCAAAGGAGTTAAACAGATCCCTGAACACTGGGGCCAAAGTTGCAAGATGATGGTGTAAAATTCCAACAGAATGTGATCAAGACCGGAGGCCTTCATTTTGGCAAGGGAACTAATAGCATTTTCCACCTCCTAGAGATTTATGGGTGCTTATAGTTTTGCCCTCTGAATATGGCTCACCTTATGATGGAAGTACCGCCTCACAAATAGGAGAATATCTTTGGGGGAAGAGGAGCAATCGTCTTGATAGAGATCTTGGTAGAACCATTGGAAGATGTGCCTGATCTTACTGGGTTGGCTACGAACTCCCTATTCTCTCTCCTAGTATTCTGGATGGTATATGAACTAGAGCTACCCCTGACTCTAAAAGAGAGAATTTGCCCCATTTCTTCACTATTTTCATTTGCTGGCTCGTCCCTTTTTAACCGCCCAATCCCAGATTTTTTTTCTGAGCGAGGCCCTGAGGGAGATAGACTGCTCCAGTAGCCACTCCACCTGGGGTCCATCTTTCTCAATGCTGCTGTGTTACAAAGTGAGTTCTATTAAACAAAGAGTTTGGCAAACTACTGTTTCCTCTGTCATTGACCTCCTTCATTTGTGAGAAGCAATTTGGAGAGTTTGTCCCCGACATGAAGCCTTGAGGGTGTTCCCAAACCACCGGAAGTGATGCTGAGCCAATGTTAAACTACCGAAACGTAGGTGGCAATTCTTTGAGATGAAATACCCGTACTCAAGTAATTATTTACATTCAAATGTCCAACCTGAAGGCCCTGATGTCTAAATGGGTCTACTGGTTTGAATAAGCAAAGTTTGAGAGTTGTGATCAGATAAGACCCTCACTTTAAGTGCCAGCTTTGAAGATGAGACCAGTGTGTTATTGACCTTACTGACCAGATACACATATCTAGCTTTGACATTGCCTTGTGGGGAGCAAAGTAGAATGTAATTCCTGGTTTATTAGGTCACTGAAAGTGACAAAGGTCGGCTAAGGCATGTGAGGATATTAGTTGGTGGAAAGCCCCCCTTATTTGGTGCTTCCCCCATGAGCCAAGCCATCCTGGACCTGACTGGAGGTCAGAGACAGAGATGACAAGTCTCGGTTAGGTCATAAAGTCACATTACAATCACCATTTACAATGCAGGGTGGTGTCCAAAGATGCAGCTCAGGCAACAAAAAATCAAGACCCTCTTGGGTCATTCATGTTAGGACAATACATAACACAGATGGTAAAGCAAAAGCTATCCTTTTGGATTGTTGCCAACATTTAGTGAGCCCCCGAGTCGGTCCTCTGATCCAAAACTCCCCATTTGCTACCCTGCACCATTAGCGCAAACATGCAATGAACAAAGCTCAGTAACCAGACTCCTTTAGCTGTAAACTTTCTGCCTGGAATAGATGTGTCTCCTGAAGACATATAATATGTGGCTTAATAGTGTTCAACTCCTCCTGTTTCATTTTACGGTTATATGGTGACTTGACCCCATTAATATTCAAGATAGAATTTGCAGCTGCTGACAAGGGCACCAGCTGTTACCCACTATTGACATTGTATCTCCCCATCCATGAGCTGTTCCACCACCAAATGGACTGATATGCACACATGCCATGAGTGTAATGAAATACCCAGGTAAGCATCATTGTTCAATCTCCAGCCAGCTTTCTCATAGTCACATTTCCTTTTACAACCCTTCTGCTTTGTGCAAAAAAGAACCAGTCAAAATTATCCTCCGTTACATGTCCCCACCCCTCCCGCACCCCTGGTTCCCAAGAGGGCAAACCGGCCCACCTCTCTTAAGCTACGCTCTAAGAAAAGAAATGCCATGGCCTCCCACCATTAGGGTTTGCCATTTATTGCATCTCAAGCTGAAGTGAGCACACAGCCTGACCCTCCCCCGAATGCGCATAAGTTGATAAACACATCAAACGTAATTAGTAGATCCCCTTATAAGAAGAGCATAAAGTAAATAAACAAATGAAGACCTGCGTGAGAGAAGAAAAGAGAAAAGGGGGAAGAGACAAAGTTCTGATCTCCCACACAGATCCTACAATCCCCCTGTATTGAGAAATAAAAACACCTGATCCTGACTGTCATAGGACAATAACCCCATACCCTACAATGAAAATCCTAAGCCTGTGTCGCCCAGCCCCCTTGAAACCCTCACACTTAAGAGAAATAGGAATCATCATTAAACCAGATGAAGACATAGACAGTTAACATAGAGTTCTCAGTCACCCAGATGTCATTTAGTTAGTGACTACTGGACCTTTTGCCTCTAATGATAGAAAGTCTGACCCTCCATTAAGATCCACAGAGTTGCAGGCTCCATAAGCGAGAGAGATGCCCTAAGCTTCAGAAGATCCAGGATGTGCTCCTGAAGCGGCAAAGTCTCACAACCATTTAGTGGAAGAAATCAGAACGGACAAAAGATTCCATGCAACAGGGTTTGACTGGCCTCTTTCTAGTCGCAGCTCAGTAGATCTCTTGTCACAGGATAAAGTACCCAATAAAGGATAGCAGGAGGATAGTGAGAGGGCTTACTGGGTGGTCTACATGGAAAGTGATGTGCCCTCTGTAGCATACAATAAAAGTCCCTGTCGCTCAAAGCGGGGAAAACCTCTCAGAAAAGGGGGATGACAAAGCCCCTAGAGTAATCCGATTCCATTTCTTTAGGAACACCTAGAACCTGCAGGTTATTTCGATGCGACGAGTTTTCTAAATCATTTACCCTTGACGAAAAAAGGTAGTGAGCTGTAATTCATGTAGAGCGCTCTCCAAGCTGTTTTCTTCCACTGCCTTTCGAAGGACCGACTAGGATATTTCCACCACTCCCCCAGCTGAGATTTTATGATGTCCATGTTTTTTTGACAATTTGCAGAGAACAACCTGGGTTTTCAGATGAGCGGCCTTTAATGCCAGCGGGTCTCTCCGATAATCCTCCCTGTGCAGTAAGAGGAAATGGTAGATGGCTCCCAGAGTGGGTGCATCCAGTGCTATTCCTACCATTTGAGTTAATGGCAAGGAGTGGAAATCCCCTCCACTAACTTGGTCACTGGCAGGAGATTAATGCACAGTATATGGAATGTCTGGGACACCAGAGGAGAGTGATTAGTGGGCATTAGCGCGGTCTCATCTGGGTCCCATAGAAGCTTGTCTGCTTCATGCAGCGAATGGAAAGTATTGATCACACATTGATCGAAAGCCGCTGATACAAAGTCCTCGAGTTGGCCAACAGGCAATCCCCCAGACCTGCTCATTGTCCTTGAAAGGGGTGATATGTTGGCAGTGAAATCAGAGCATTGAGATGACTTCTTGAGAAGCTCTGAGCAGTTGGTGCGCTCCTTGGTGGCTGAAACCGATTGGACCACTTGATCCACATCTTCATACCAGTCACTGTTAGACATGTCTGAAAAGGAAAAGAATGCCTCCTGACTGCCCCCACCCCCCAGTAGCTGGTTCCAAGATACCCAAATGAGAAACCTAGGACGGCAGTAGAGGTTCAACCTGGGAGGCGCCTCCATCCGGCTTATGTACCAAGTTCGGGCCATGCTAAACAGGCGGAGATCTGTTGAAAGCAATAAACTCCTTGCTGGCTGTTGGGGGTTTGCTAGAGTGGAGGAAGGAGTAGCCAGGGCTGTTAGCTATACTTCATTCAACTCAGTACCAGAGACCAGGTCTTTGCTGGAGGCAGCTAGGGCAGGGGAATAAAGCAGAGCAATAAAGGATTTCAGTGTGTGCTGTGAGCTGGGTTACGCGCATCCCCGCCCTGGTCCTTTGGAGCCGGACAACAGCAGGTAGCATCCCTGAGCTGCTTCACTACAGACTCCAAATCTTGGCCAGTCAGATCAGGGGTATCCCTTGTATTGCCCTGGGCATCTGGAAACAGTGTGGCACTTTTACCCCCCCCTAAGTCCACTGTGATTACTGTTACCATGTCTCCCAAGTAACATGCTCATCTTCTCCAAGTTTGAGGACACACAAGAGCTGGCCAAGTCCAAACACCCCCCTCTCTTGGGTCCACCCCTGGCTGGCATCTTGATTTGAGAGTCATTCGCTGCACGGTGAGACCCCAAAAGTGAAGGTATTCAGCAGAAATATCTAATTTTGCCACATGGGCAGTCTCTGCTGACTCCTGGGGCTTCCAGACCAGAACGCAGTGCTCGGGTTTCTTTGCCAGGCAGCATGGGGCATAGGAAAGACTGTGTGCCATGGTTGTGACATCCCATGCCTTTTCTCACTGGGTCCAAGCTGCACAAGGGTCCCCTGGGCCAGGGGCGGAGAAAGCACCAGCTGCCCAAGAACGGGAAGTGGGGGGATCTTAGTTACAGCTGGGCAGGGCGTCCTGCTCTTGTTCTACTTCTGCCATTTCTTCACCTTGCTGACGGCTTCCTCTCAGGGACAGCGAATCCAGGAGAGGAGAGGAAAGGAAGAAGTCTAGACCTAGACTGAGGTAGATTGATGGCGGGAGAATCAGGGCATTAAACTATGCATTCCGGGGGAGCCAGCCCACCACACTTCCTCATCCACGAGCTGCCATCTTCCTTAGCTGAGATTCCCTTCTTAGTGAATGTCCTGGAGGCACAACATGCCAGTAATACATGCCTATTCTTTCCTGATACATTACTCTCTTAGACACAGGCCCTTACACTAGCCTAATAAAACCTGGGTAACAGAGCATATTATTTGGACAGAAAGTAATTTTTATGGGGCCATGTGCAATGTATATTGAAGTTAAAAAGGATCTCAAATTGGAAACACATTCTGTATTGCAAAAACTACAGTACTGTATGAAGATGTCAGATTAACAAAAATTCTTACTAAGCAATTTGATGGAAGAAGGGCATGTCAGGCTCAAGGGTATGTTACAAAATGTTCCATTCTTCTTAGAAAGTGACTCCATGTTTTTTGATATTAGTCACATTCATTCTAACAGGCAGTGGTTAAGTGAATACAGGTTGAGCATGGTTCCTTGAAAATATTCCTGTTCATCATTTTTTCATGTGAATGTATTCTTTCATATTGGTATTTTGCTTTAAAGACACCACGGGCGAATTAATGTTGTTTTGGACTTTATGTGTACAGTGAGTTTAGCTGAACTCTAAAGACTAGTAAAAACTCTTCTCAAAAGGTTGAGCGCTGCATGAATTTTGTTGCAAGATGGGAAGGTCCTATTTTGCCTCACTTTCTCACTTTATTCTTGATGCCAGCCAGACAAATCACAATACAAAAAGGACTGAACAAACTGAATGTTGTGTAAAACAGTTAAAACTTGATTACCCAGAAAACCTAGGAACAATGGCTACAAGAATGTAACACAGGTATGGAATTAGTGCAATAAAAGGATAATGAAAAGTCACCTCTTTCTTGCTGCTGGGTAATCAAAGTATCTTCTTTTCTTTACCATTATTAATATAGTTAAACTGTACAAATATTCAAATTATTTTTACCATACATTAAGAGCCTCATTACGATATCGGAATTGTTTCCGACCGACTCGGATTCGGGAGTCCGACTAACCGATTGCGATGTTTCTGAACACCATTCAGTAGGACTCCAATTGATCTCAATGGGAGCCTGTGTTCCGAACACAGCACATGCTCCCATTGAATAAAGGGATGGTTGCGGAAACCCTTGCACCCAGTGGCGGGCCCCTCATGGGGCCTGTCACACCATGCATGGTTGGAAAGGAGGGACCCATGGGTACCCCACGGGCACCCACCGGAGGACTCTGGGTGATGACGGACCTGCTATGGGCCCCGAAAGTCACTTTACGACAACCAATCCATGTCAGACAAACAGAGTCAGAAAGGCTGTCTGAATCCGACATCGTAATGCGTCTGTCGGAAATGCAGTCCATAGAGCCATGTGAGTCGGCTTCACTTGACTCTGTTTCTCCGAATGCCGATCGGAACCAAGTCGGAAAGACCGAGCGGTTACCTACTATCATAATTGGTTGGTAGTAAATGTTTCCGAGTTGGTCGGAGACATAGATTCCGACAAGGATTCGGACAAACCGAATGGCGTTCAGAGCCTTTCGCCCGACATGGTAATAAGGCCCTAAATGTTGGTGTGCTCATTTGTAAGGTAATTCTTTTTCCTCTTTTAGCATCTGCAATGGCCGTTTCCGCTTACCATCTTTTCAAAGTCAATTAGGAACCTGTTTTTGTGACGCAGGTCTGCTTCGGATCAGCATGTACCGAGGGAGCCCATATCTGTGCCGCTTTGAGACAGGATGATAGTTGCTTCTTAATAGGGCTCTTAAAATTACTGTGCTTGGTAATGGGAGGGGTCCTTTCCCTAACTTTATTGGAATATAACTTTCAAATAACCTTATTGACTGTGGTCTACCCTCAAAATCTGTTCTAAGAAGGCTGTATTTTCGAGCCCAAGTTGGTTTACGGTGCATTTAATTTACACACAGAATGTTTAATCCCTAATTAATATGACTTTGGAATATGTCCGGCTCCAACGAAAGTCATTGTAAACCTTGGCAAAATTGAATACGAGTGAGTAATACATTGTCCACAAACATATCTCCAAGATTAATTAACTTTTTATGTTGGAATTGTTTAATTTTGTGAACTTCACAGGTAACTGATGTGCATTGGCTGCTGAACAGTGGGAGATGAGGGAAACATCCTTTACAATGCAACCATTACTTCGCACTACACTTACAACGCAGGCATTACATTGCAATATTACAACACATACCATTACAACGCATGACACTACATCGCATGTCACTACAATGCAGGCATTACAATGCAAACCATTGCAACGTATACCATTGGAGTTAAAATAGTAATTTTTAACCCCTACATTATCCAACACTTACCCTACTGTTGCACCCCCTGGAGATAGAATAGTAATTTTTACCCCTACATTATCCAACACTTACCCTACTGTTGCACCCCCTGGAGTAAGAATAGTAATTTGTACCCCTAAACTATCCAATACTTAACTTAAATGCAATGTAATGGCATGTGTTTTATTGGTATGCATTGTAATGGCTGTTAGCGATGTAATGGAATGCGTTGTAAAGGTAGTTTCAAATGTGCTGTAGTGTCATGCAATATAATGGAATGTGTTGTAGTGGATGTTGCGATGTAAAAACTGCGTTGTAAGTGCATGCGTTGTAAATGTATGCATTGCAACAGCATACATTCGAGTGATGAGTGATATTAAGCTGGATCAATGCCACAAATCCCAGCCAACCAACCCCATGACCTCCTGGAGTAGTTTATTATATGAATTTCTTCATCTGGGTGGGTTGCGGGCGATTAATGTGACAAGTTCAGAGGTCCGATCTGGGAGATGCCAAATTCAATGTCTAGGTAGGGTGCCTGGCTCTTGTTCTGAAACCAGCGTTGTATAAAGAGCGCCTGTGGTGTATGATAATGTGTCTCGATATTAGGAACAGCAAAATCACATTTTCTATACAGAAACTGCATCGTATTCTAGTTGATTCTTGGGGCCAGATTATCATTATTTGACAAAAAACAACACAGCAAGATAACTCGCTGTGCTGTGCCAAACGGAGAGGTTAGGAATGTGCCATTTTTTTCATCAAGATATGGCGCATTCCTGCTCCCACTGTGCTGGCACACTATGTGATGCCTAGTACCTATGCAAACACCCATGTGCCATGGTGCAAGGGTACCTTCATTACACACAGGATTGGTTTTGTGTAAGAAAGGACACCTTCCTGCACAAAAAAAATTCTTGGAGGTTTTTTCTCGTTCTAAGTGTCCTGCAGAATTTCATCTTGTGCTTCTATAGGGAAGGCGTACAATTTTGATACATTCCCATGTTTGTCTTGGTAAATCTGGGAATGAGCCAAAATACATGGGTGCATGTGTATGAACACCCACACTCCACACATGTAACGCTTTCCCGGTGCAGAGTTACTCAAGGCAGTGACTTGTACTGCCTAGCTTTACTCCAGATTTACCATTCCACACAGGGACATGTGGCTTGGCTAATCTGTCTTAAGGATTGCGTTGCTCTTGTGTCACACTGCGTGACACAGAGGCAATGAAATCCCTTGCTAAATCTGGGTCTAGGTTGTTCATTTGGGCACCAAGTTCAACAGCTTATCTGTTGAGGTTTTTCCTCCCCAGTGCTGAGCATTTTTATGGCTATATTTGGGGCACTTTGCGCTTATGCCTTCATAACTTTTTTTAAACATAAGGAATCCAAGCCAAATTTGCCTCTTTTTCCCCAACATCATTGGGACTCTCATGGTACAGAAGGTTTGTGGATTACCCAGGAGCAGCATGAGAAAATAGCCAAAATGTGGTTAAATGTTGAGTTTTTTGGGGAATAAAAGAAAAGTGCTCAACAAAAAAGGGTTTTTCTTCTAAAAAAAGACGTTAACTAAAGGCTTGTTGTGTTAAATTCACCACCTTCCCAGCTTTCTGGAGCATGCAAAGCTGAATCAAAAAAAAATGTGTTAAACTATAGTTTTACTATTACTCTAAGAGGTTTCACATTTTTCCTTAATTTTTGTGCTTTGAACCAACTTCCAGTTTGAAGTAGAAACAGGTGTGAAAACTATGGGTGATACCTGAAAGCTATAGATTTCTGAAAAGTGGATAGAATTATGAATTCAGCAAGGAGTAATTTGTTCAGATCTTTCAAAGCTTTCCCAAAGAAACAGTGGTATAGCTAGGCCTTAGCCACCTATGGGGGCCCCTGCGTTTGCCCCCTTGTGGCTGCTGAATATAGGAGTGGGGTGGGGGTAGTGCTGGCTATTCCTGCAGCCACCGCTCCACAACAACCACAGGTAAGAGCGCTGCCACTGCCAAAACTCATGCCGTCTGAGGCAGACCCCTTGCTATGCCACTGCAAAGAAATTAACTGTAGGAATAAAAAATAGAATTGAATATGAGTAGGGAAAAACTGTATTTTGTGACAACGTTTTTCATCTGTAACTTCTTGTCACAATAGTCAATTTACAAACGTAATATGCTGTTAGGCCTGCTAGACCCTCCAAGCCATGGGTTTGTAGGTTCTACTCAACCCAAGGTACTCAGATCTAACAACTATGCAGAATCTTACAATGATTTTTCATTGTGTACCGACAATTCAGCAGTTCATATAGTAAAATCTAAAGAAAGAAAAATGTGTATGGAGGAAACCTATGTATTTCAGACATTTATTCCAAATACTAAGTTTAGGAGCATAAGTTATTTGTACATCTCAGGTTTTGTAGGTACCCATATTTGCATGTGATTAAGAGGGCATTTTTGAAAATGTCTCCTTTCTTACACACTGATTTACATTTGGAAGACACAAAAGCAGAGAATTTCAATTGGTAATAACATATGTTTTTCTATACTGTGCTTCCACATGTCTCCCCATAAAATGGTATCCCAAGTGTGTGGCTGGGCCTAGCGCCTGTGATAATACACTCCATACCATGACCAGGAGATATCAAATTTCACCCAGAAGAATCCATATTTTTTTACGCATCTAGCTGCAGATATTGGGTCCTAGCTCAGCTGCCAACCCAAAAGCCTCTGCAAACCCCAAACTATGCCTAAAAAGACACATTGTCATCACATTTCAGAGATGGAAAGTTTTGGAATCTGTGGGTAGCCCCACCCTTCATTCTCCCAAATCTCCCAATAAAAATGGTGCCACACTTGTATGGGTAGGCCCAGTGCACACGACAGGTAAGGGTCCAAAACACATCACGTTTTCTCTGACAACTGACCCTCTTTTGCAATGTCGGTAGCTATGGATTTTGGGTCCTAACTTAGCTGGCACCTAGAGAAACTAGCAAACCTGAACATTTTTGAAAGCTAGACATCAGGGAGATTCCAAGGTTGCATGGCTTGCATGGGTCTCATCAGATGTGTTTTACCTAGAGGCCCTTATAAACCTCAAACTTTGGCAAAAACACACATTGTATTCACATTTCTGTGAGAAAAACGTCTGTAATAGGTCAGGAGACACACATTTCCCATCACCCAGTATTTCCCCAAGACTCCAGTAAAAATTGGTACCTTACTTGTGTTGGTATGTCTACTGCCTGCGATAGTAACATCAACACATCTAATTTATCCACTGAAAACAGACCCTTTTGAAATGTGGGTAGCTATGGATTTTGAGTCCTAGCTCAGCTGGCAAGAAGGGAAACCTAGCAAACCTGTAACATTTTAAAACTAGGTACCCAGGGGCATCCAAAGTGGTCCCAGTAGTCCTCTATGTTTGCCGATAAAAATGGTACTTCACTTGTGTGGGTGGACTTTGCAATCGCCACAGGAATAGCCTCAAAACATAATTTGGAGGCATTAACATTTCCTGTCAAAAAATGACCTTAATTGCCAAAGGGGTAGCTGCGGCATTTGGGCCTAAACTAAGCAGCCATCAGGGAATCCCACTAAACCTAGACTTTTTCAGAACACTGGACAGCTGGGATTTACCTCACGTAGATCCCTTGACGTTTTCTTACCCACAATATCTTGCAAACCCAAACTTTGTCTAAAACCACAGATTTTCCTTACATTTCTAGGATGCAAATGTAAGGAAATATCAGAGAGCCACAAATTTCTAACAAACTAGCCTTCACCCGCTTGTCCCAATAAAAATGCTACCCCACATATGTTGCATTTATAACCATTGTTGGGGTGCAGTCAAGACTGCCTATTTACCTTCCCCCAGGTGGGGTAGAAAATCTGCTATGCTTGGAGTGGGGAGCACTAGCCCATTGCCATGGGGGCTGCTCCTATCCTCTGAGGGTATTCTTAGTGAACAGTGCCTATATCCCTGCTTGGCAATCACCCTCCTGCAGTGACCCCCAATCAGGGATATCATTGGAAAGGGGAGATTCATGCCTTTCCTACGATGCCTGTCTGCTGCAAATCAGTGCTGGGGGGGCAGATATGTCCCCATGCAACAATCCAGAGAAAGTAAAATGAGCTATTGGCTCATTTCACTTTCACTTTCAGAGAAATCAATCAATCTGTATTTGTTAAGCACAGCTTATCACCCATAAGGGTATCCAGGTGCTGGAGTGGGTTGAGCCTCAGTAGGAGAGCCAGTTCTTGAGTCTCTTACAGAAGTCAGCGAGAAAGTGGGCGATTTGAAGGTGGAGTGGAAGGTCATTTCAGGATTTGGCAATGAGGTAGGCGAAAGAGTGGAATCCACTGCGGATCCGTTGGATGAGGGGAATGTGTGTTAGGGTGAGGGATAGGAGTTGACTGGTCAGTTGGTGGAATGTCAGGGGGTAGTTGTTGTAGATGGGTCCAGTGTTGTGGTTTTTTTTAGACTAGGGTGAGCAGCTTTCCTGGCATCTGTTTGGAATGGGGAAGCCAATGGAGGTTTCTGAGGAGGGGGTGATGCTGGTCCTTTTGGGGAGATCTGTCTGCAGTGTTTTGGATGGTCTGTAGTCATTTGAGGTGCTGGGTACTGGATCCGGAGTAAAGTGCATTTTCGAAGTCTAGTTGCCTGTGATCAAGGCTTGGGTAACTGTTTTCCTGGTGCTGTTGGGGATCCACCTGAAAATCTTGTGAAACATGCAGCGGATGTGGAAGCATGGGTGGTGATTGCAACAACCTGCCATTTCATGGAGAGGTCACTGTCCAGGATGACAGTGAGGTTGCGGGTGTGGTTGGTGGGTCGGAGAGGGTCCGTGTGCCGAGGGCCACCATGTGTCGTCCCATGGAAAGGAACTCTTTCCGAAGATGAGAACTTTGGTTTCGTCAGTGTTCAGTTTCAGGCAGAAGGATTTCATCCATTTGGTGATGTTGGTCATGGCGTCTGGAAGTTATGTTTCGTGGCTGCAGTGTTTTCAGAGAGGGAGAAGATGAGCTGGGTGTCATCCGCGTATGAGATGATGTTGATTTCATGGGTGCAGATGATGTCGGGCAGTGGGGTCATGTAAGCGTTGAAGAGAGTGAGGCTGAGGGACAATACTTGTTGGTACTCCAAAGATTATGTATGTTTTTGGGTTCGGAAGTGAATGGAGGGAGGTGGATTCTTTGTGGAAAGCGTATGCCCAGATGCTCACTACGCCACTGGAGTCAAGCTATCCTGGCTGAAGATGGCTGATAGCCAGAAACTGGTCCTAGGATGCTTGATTCCGGTTCAGGGAAGACATGGCTTGGCAGTTCGGTCTGGACTGTTCCCATGAGGCACAGGGTCAAGGCTGATTTGCATATGGCCATGTCTGAACTGGGGTGGCTTGGTGAGCCAAATAACAATGGATTAAACCCAGATCTGTGACTGGGGTTGAATGTTTTGCCATTGTGTAAAATTATGTCCATCATCTTGTGTGTTTTGATGTTCACCCTATGTGGGAAGGGTATGCCCAGACGTGGGTCCCGTGCTCACTACGCCACTGGAGTCAATCTATCCTGGCTGAAGACGGCTGATAGACAGAAACTGGTCCTAGGATGCTTGATTCCGGTCCAGGGAAGATATGGCTTGGCAGCTCAGTCTGGACTGTTCCCATGAGGCACAGGGCCAATGCTGATTTGCATATGGCCATGTCTGAACTGGGGTGGCTTGGTGAGCAAAATAACAATGGATTAAACCCAGATCTGTGACTGGGGGTGAATGTTTTGCCATTGTGCAACATTCTGTCCATCATCTTGTGTGTTTTGCTGTAGTTTGAGCAGGAGCCAGACTGGGTGGCTTCTAGTAGGTTGTTTTCTTTTAGGTGATAAGTGAGCTGGAGGTTAATAACTTTCACCAGGACCTTAGCCGAGAGGGGATGCAGCGAGATAGGGCGGTACTTCTTGATGTAATAAGAACAATTGATAGACAGTTCTTGAACTCGCTGGGGCCAGCATAGGCTTCTTCAGGAGGAGTTTCACCTCTGTGTGTTTCCAGGTGCTGGGGAACTTGGCAGTGGTGATGAAAGAGTTGAGAAAGAATGACGCAATGTGCCATGCTTGCTGATTGTCAAGAAAAAAAAGACGAGGTTGCCACGGAAGCTCTTGTTCAGCAGCCAAATCTCAAAAATGTAGAAAAGAAAACCTCTGCTGCGAGCACCAGAGGGTCCTTACAGCCCTCCCCAATGTCAGCCTGTGGCAGACAGACACACTGGGGAGGGAGTGTGAACATCGGTAGGTAGCCGATGCCCGCACTTGAAAGGTTAATTAAAAGAGTGAAAAGAAACTTTATTTAGCAGGATAGGAATGTTTTGGAACATGTATAAGAGTTTATGTAGAACTACTATTTTCAGCCTGCCCCTTCCAGCCATGGATATTTGGAACCAAACAATTTTTCCCAATTGTTGGGTCAATGATTCGATGAGGTTCCATAGTAATGACTCAATATGGTATCCAGGGCAGAATAGATCCAAATACCAAAGTATTTTAATGGGTTCTGTGTGCTATTGAATAGGGCAGTGGTTCTTAACCTGTGGTTCAGAGACCCCTAGTGGTCCATGAAGCCAACTCAGGGAGTCTGTGACTGCTTAGAAATAAATAATAGTAACATATTAAGAAAGTATATATAAATAAAAAAGCAACCTATGTAGTTGAACTATTTGAAACATTCTGTAAATGTGAAGGAATTTGAGCTTGAAGGCTACCAATTAAGTTGGTATCCTCAGACTGATTAGTGGGAGGAGTGCAAGTGCAACAAACAGTATATGATACTGAATAGAAACGGGTGTAATTACATGATAAAATAGTTACTCTGTATTAGGAATAGGCAGCTCCCCTTGACGGACTTGTGAATACTGAAGAATTAGTGCTAATGTTTCACAAGTAACAGTCAGTCTATTACAAATCAATAGTCACCTAACAAGAACAATACATAGTTCAAATGAGACGCATCTTTTATTTATTTTATTTCCTCTATATGGCACCACAGTAAGTCAACTTGAGGCTCATTTAAAGTTCTTTGGGGTACACTGACCTTGAAATAACAGAAAGGTTGGACTACGTGGAATGTACAAGCGGGATTGGGTCCTATTCAAAAAACATTTTTGAAACACAAATGATGGATTCTGATGGCCCACAGATGCAAGGAGTGAATTATGCCGCGGGAGTCAGTTGAGAGGATAGAGTGCATCCAACATTTCACGTTATTCTGTAATGACCCTCTGCCACTCTTTGGCAGGCGGGGCAAGCACATGTAAGAGAGGTGGAGTGGGGACGGGGCAGGATGAGGGAAAAGTTGACAGATGATTGGATAGGTAAAACTGAATAAAACAATTAGTAAAACCACTTAGCTTGCAAGTGCAACATCGTTGAATGTAAGGTAAGTGGTTTTGTTTATTTTTTAATTTAATTTTACATATCCCATCGTCTATCGACTGCGCCCCCACCCACCCACCACTCTTAACTGTGCCGCCTGCGCCTGCCCATTGGTAGGTAGAGTTGTATGACCCTGCATGCATTTCTAGGGATGCAACTTTGGTGGATTTATAAGGTTCGAAGAGAACGAGCTACGTGATGGAAGCATAGAATTGCCCACCAGGAGGTATTGTAGAGCATTGCCAAATATGATCTTGTCTGGCGTGGTATAGGGGATCAGCAATGAAGTCAAACTGAGTAATTGAAAAGTGAATTGTGGGCACTCTTCCCTTTTTAGTCTCCCCACCTAGCTCTGTTGTCGCCCTTCTTGTCAATGCTCTTTATTTGTGGAAGGCCCTGCAGAACAATCAGGGACTTGACCCACCCCACCCACTGGTTATCAGTTAAAAGTCGAGTTTCACAGATGAGAAGTGGTTCCCCTGTCTTTTGCTCTTCATCGGGGCACCCAGACGTAATGTCATTTGTACTTATAAAGAGCACTAATACCCCAACTGGGGTGTCCTGGCGCTGTAACGCATACCGCTGTGGAACCCTTCCTGGCTTTTCCCTGTGAAATGTCCACTCCTGGGCACCCCCAAGGTGAAGCCAGGCATCCCAGCGCTGTTGGGGCCGTTGTGGAGATTAAGCAAGCTATTGCCCAGAGTTGCAGAGTGGGACCCATGATTAGAATAGGCACTGAGGCGAGAATTATCAGGTCAGAGGAAATTGAGCCCACGACCCGCCGAGGCGGGAATCGAACCCTGGTACTGGGACAGACCTCTGCATCAGGGTCTGCCGTTCTAACCATTGAGCCACACTTCTCCACGTGATATAAAACCTAGGAGGTCTGGCTTCAAGAAGAATATTCAGGCTGTTTGAATCCTGCTAAATTGTATTCTACTATTTTACAGTATTCTTGTTTCTGATAATTTCTGGACAGCTTTAAAGTGTTTTCCAAAGGAGACAATACCCTGTGAGAGAGAAATGAACACCAAAATGGCTGGAGAGCTGATGTGTTTTGTGAGAATTATCGCGTGCAATATTAGATTTCTTCTGGCAGAGGGAAAGCTTATGTTCTAAGTAAAATAATTAGGGAGATGGCGATAATGGGTTGTTAATGCAGTCTTTCATGCCAGGGAGCACTCTATAAATGAAAGCATTATTGAATTTGCTCTTTATTTGTGCAGCTCATTTTGGCTGCCACGGCAGTATGAGTGGCTGTACAGGGCACTGCAAAGAAACTTTATTAAAGACTCTAGTGTAGATTTCGCAATTTGGATAACCCAATGTTAGAAATGGGGGTATCTATTTGGCAATGGTTTACACCTTTGTCCAAGTAGGGACCCTTCTTCCTAGTCAGGGTAAAAGGGGATACACTTCTAAAATCACCCCTGCTCACTCCCTTGGTATCTTGGCATGAGCAGACAGGCTTATCTCAGAGGCAACTATCTGGTCCCCCTGGCGGCTGGCTCTCAGTTTTCGCGAATACTAGTGCTTTTTACTTTTGCCCATGTCCTGATGTGGCCCGACTTAGTGGGCCGAAGCACGTTGACCTCACGAATGGGAGGAATCTGACTGATCAATATTTGCATGCAAGACACCCAGGTTCACACTTTGGGACTGTGCGGAGGTTGGAAATAATCTCCTCCAGTGTGTATTGGACTACCTCCCATATGGATTGCTTACAAATTGTTGTGCTTTTAGCAACCAATCTATGACTGTATGGGTAGGAAGGAATCATGAATTATTGGGGATTGTTTTATTTTTTATGTTTTTTCCTACTTTTGAAAAGATAAAGAATGTTTCTGAAAGTCTAGTTTGGAGTTGGTTTGTGAAGTACCCAAATGTAGAGAGTCATTTATGGTTTTTCCTACAGAAAATTGCTATTATTGATTCCAACACCGTCTTTTTTTCATTCCCCTTTAAAATGCATAACCACCCAAAAAAGATATATATGGCAAGGCAGATGAGCACTTAAAGAGGAAGTATGTGCATGTATATGACCTCCACGTGCACACGCTTTTCAGATTACGAGCTCTCTCTCTGCCCCCTTCCATCCTCACAGACAGACTCGAGTAAATAATTGGCCGAGGTGTGGAACTGGGCCTGCTGTGCCTTTAAACAATCACTGTATGCCCGAATAATCCAACCGCAGCCAAATTCACTATGGTTCCATGATTTTGTAAGCCAAAACTGAAGTATATAAGTGCATACCGTCGTCAGTTTAGTGAGTCAAATTACAGTTTTTTGTTTCTTGGCCATGTCGAAAGTAAATTCCACTTGATCCTAGCTGCCTCTTTGAAATTATGTCTAATGCCTTTAGTTGGTTTTTTAACTGGTGTCTATTAGTTTCTGTTACTCTCTAGTGTAAACAGTCTAAATATCGACTTTTCTTTCTTCGACATACAATAATATCGAGTTCAAAATTTCAGAGGGACAGAATATCGAAATCAAGAATATCGATGACCAGAATATCGACCTGTAGGTGAGAAATATAGTTTTTGTTAATTTCGAAGTAATATCGATAGCAAAAATATCGATGTTACTAATATAGATATTAGTATTAGTGTTATGTATTTTATTATGTACTTTATATGTTTGTTTTTATCATTTTTGTTAAATATTGTACTAGTTTTAAAATATATGTATTACATTTTTAGAAGTTAGTGATCATTTTTTTTTAGTAAATTATGCATTTTGGTACCGTAGCGGGTTGTGGGTTTATAGGGGAATAGGGTGGGAAGTAGTTTAATTATAGTAAATTAAATAAATATTTTTTAGAAATTATTAAATATCTTTAAATTAAATTAGTGTTTTAGTTCTGTAGCAGGCTGTGAGTTTATGGGGAAACAGTGAGGTAAGTAATTTAATTGAAATTAAGTAAATATTTAATTGTTATTTATTGGTAATAATAAATATGTTAATTAATTATCAATTGGTAATTAATTTTTATTAATTGGAAATACATTTTTATTAATTGATCAATTGGTAATTATATTAAGTGTATTCATTTATTTTTGAAGTGTATTGTGCGGTTATAGGGTAATAGGGTGGGAAGTAATTTAATTGTAATTAAGCAATTATTTATTTTAGTGTTGAGTGTTGATACTTAAATTATCGTTAATAAATTATTAATTGGTAATATATTTCTAATAATTAATCATTTAAAAAAATAATGTAACGTTCATACGCTGACGATACCCAGTTGGTGGTGTCCCTCAGCAGACATGATACTAGTGATAAAAACTTGACCGCTTGTCTGGTCAAAGTATCTGAGTGGATGGATCTTTCTTTCCTCAGACTCAATGGTTCCAAGATGGAAATCATGATGCTAGGACACGCGGCTCCCCCGAATTTAGACCCTTGGTGGCCTAGCTGTCTGGGTCCTCCGCCTTTATCAAAGAAAAAAATTAAGAGTCCGGGTGTATGGTTGGACTCTAATCTTAGTTTATCAGTACAATCGCGTAAAGTTGCTGCTACCTGTTATGGTCTGATAATACTGATTAGGAAGATTCTGCTTCTCCTTCCTTTTGAAGCTAGACGTCTGTTGGTTCAAGCCCTTATTTTATCGCGGCTGGACTATGCCAATGCGGTCTACCTGGGCGCACCGCAGGGGACTATTAAGATCCTACAGATTATTCAGAACTGTGCTGCTTGACTTTTAATGAATGACCCTAAGAGCAATTCTGCTAAGTCAGCACTTTGTCAGTTGCACTGTCTCCCAGTGCAGCAAAGAATTTGGTTTAAGGCCATGTGCACCGTTCATATGTCCATTACCGACAACGGACCCCCTTTGACCCAGCCTATGCTGCAATTATATCAGGTTTCCTGGACACTAAGATCCAACAATAAAAAACTTTTGACAGTCCCTAGGATTCAACAGGCATGTATGGGTGGCCGACGTTTTTCACTTCATGCGACAAAATTCTGGAAACGGCTTCCCGACCCTGTTCGTCTTGAACCTAACTATCTCCGTTTCAGGACACAGCTGAAAACCTTTCTTTTTCCATGATTAGTGAAGAATGACTAGGTGCACATTTGCGCTGGGATGCCCTAGGGTAGCCATGCGCTATATAAATGCGTATTCATTCATTCATTCATTATTAATTGGTAATTAAATTAGATTTTTGTAATGTATTGGTATTTATCAAGAATGTATTTTTAATTAATTGTGCATTGCTAAATGTTTTTTAATAATTATAGTTTTTGGGTATTGATTTTTTTTATTATTTAATTATTATTTGGTGATACATTTTTAATTATAATTATTTAATTGGATTATTTTAATTGTTAATTAATTGGCAATTATTTTTAAATAATTATTTATTGATATATTTTGATTATTAGTAAGTTATTTTGACCACTATGCTATCCAACACTTTCCCTGCTGTTGCACCCTCTAGGAGTTGAAATAGTAATTTTAAAACCTACGCTGTCCAACAATTTCCCTGCTGTTGCACCCTCTGGAGTTGGAATAGTAATTTTTACCCCTACGCTATCCAACACTTTCCCTACTGTTGCACCCTCTGGAGTTGGAATAGTAATTTTTACCCCTATGCTATCCAACATTTTCCCTACAGTTGCACCCTCTGGAGTTGGAATAGTAATTTTAACCCCTACTCTATCCAACACTTTCCCTACTGTTGCACCCTCTGGAGTTGGAATAGTAATGTTAACCCCTACGCTATCCAACATTTTCCCTACTGTTGCACCTTCTGGAGTTGGAATAGTAATTTTTACCCCTAGGCTATCCAATACTTTCCCTACTGTTGCACCCTCTGGAGTTAGAATAGTAATGTTTACCCCTATGCTATGCAACACTTCCCCTACTGTTGCACCCTCTGGAGTTGGAATAGTAATTTTAACCCCTATTCAATCCAACACTTTCCCTACTGTTGCACCCTCTGGAGTTGGAATAGTACTTTTAATCTCCATGCTATCCAACATTCTCCCTACCGTCGCACCCTCTAGAGTTGGAATAGTGATGTTTACCCCTACGCTATCCAATATTTTCCCTACTGTTGCACCCTCTGGAGTTGGAATAGTAATTTTTACGCCTATGCTATGCAACATTTTCCCTACTGTTGCACCCTCTGGAGTTGGAATAGTAATTTTAACCCCTACGCTATGCAACACTTTCCCTACTGTTACACCCTCTGGAGTTGGAATAGTACTTTTAATCTCCATGCTATCCAACATTCTCCCTACCGTCGCACCCTCTAGAGTTGGAATAGTGATGTTTACCCCTACGCTATCCAATATTTTCCCTACTGTTGCACCCTCTGGAGTTGGAATAGTAATTTTTACCCCTACGCTATCCAACACTTTCCCTGATGTTGCACCCTCTGGAGTTTGAATAGTAATGTTTACCCCTCCGCTATCCAACACTTTCCGTACTGTTGCACCCTCTGGAGGTGGAATAATATTTTTTGTGTATGTATTATTTTAATATTATTTTTTAAAATAAAGTAAAAACGATATGTTTTACAACAATATTTTTTTCAACAATATTTTTTTTCGATATTTTTTTACTTACCTTAATGTAGATAGGACTTCGATATTCTCGACCTTGACATTCCGCCTCCGATATTTTTGACGCTGAAGTTATGTCAGACATTCATTATTTAGTGAGTAGAAATCCCCTTTTCCCACTGGTCATGTGTAGTAAATGTTAAAAAATCCAGATGCTGTAAATGAACTAAATTCAAATCATGTGTGTCTGCAATTTCCACCAGAGACCTGGCTCACTGTAGGCGTAGCTACCATAGGTGCAGCATGCGCAGTGACACCAGGCACATTTTCTAATCAAATGAAGAGTGTAGGGCACAAAGCGGGTAGAAGAGAGCCCATTCAACTAGCACAAACAAAAACGTTCACTCATACCCTGTCTTCCTTTAAATTCAGCAACTATTTCATCTAAGCTCTTTAGAATCTTTAAATAGTAACATGAATAGTAATTACTCACAAGTAAATTATAACAAAACACTTTGGGGCATATTATCAAGCCTGTGCGCTAAAATTATCGCCGCTTTATCGGCCGAAAACGGCCGATAAAGCGGCGATAATGGGCTTGATAATATGCTCTGTGGAATTCCAATCGAAGCCCATGTTAGATGTCTTCACATCTAACATGTGCTTCGATTGGAATTCCATAGAGCATATTATCAAGCCCATTATCACCGCTTTATCGGCCGTTTTCGGCCGATAAAGCGGCGATAATTTTAGCGCACAGGCTTGATAATATGCCCCTTTATTCTTAATTCATCAGTGTAATCATTTGTTTACAAATCCTATCTAGATATCATGAAATGAATGCCCCAATCAAACAAGACATCATCCTAGATTTCCCAAGAAGTCCATTATTCATTAAAAACAACCCCCTGTTGAGCAGAACGAGTCATAGCCACATCCAAGGTGGCAATCACAATATATTTGTTTCACAGGCTACCAACACTGGACATCTAAAAACTTCGACACACAAAGCATGGTATAGGGCATTTTTACAAACAAGCATTTGGAATCCAATAGGTCCTTCATTTGCGAGAGTTTAAGCTAATACACATGTAAATAACAATTCCTTTTATTTATGTCTTAAAAGTCAAAACATAAATAAAAGGGAGTCATTTACAATGCCAACAGCTTAAACGTGCTTAAATGCGAGACCTGTTGCATTGCAAATGCTTGTTTCAGTTAGATGGGCATGGTAGAATTCAATAAACTTGGAGAAAATCCCAGAGTTGTGAGCATAGTGTATCAAAGGGGGATAGGGCGTTTGAGCCAAGGGGAGGGGTTAGTGGTGTCTAGGGGGGAGGGGAAGTGTTGTAGTGTGAATTGGGTAGGTACAGTTTGTACGAGTCAGGCAAAGGTTTTAATTTTATGAACCCAACCTGTTTCTGAAACAATAAGACACCTTTTCCAGATAAGAAAAGAAACCAATAGCCTTAATTTCCCCTAAGGTGACTTTAACTTTTCTTTCATATTAATCTAAACTAATTTCTCTTTCTTTTTCGAGCACATACACCTCCCCTGCTGGTGACGGAACCACTCCGTCATCAGCCGCGGTCGCGCTGTGCTGATAACGGAGCGGTTCCGTCACGGCCCGCTCGGAACGCCTGCACGGCGCGGATTCCGCGCCTGCGCTGAACATTCTATTGAGCGGGAGGGGCCGTGACGGAACCGCTCCGTCATGAGCACAGCACAACCGCGGCTGGTGACGGGGCGGTTCCGTCACCAGCATGCACCCGCCGCGCGGACGCCCGACCCCCTTAGCACTGCGGCGGAATAGCCGCTGCAGTGAAGGGGTTAAGACACTTTCTCACAAGGAAATTACTGCTCTGGATTCTCACCCGAATGTCTTCTTTGTGGAACCCTTTGCACGATTTTTGCTGAAATTGCATAAAGCGGTATCGCAATGCTGCCCTGGGTCTTAAATCAAGCATGGAAAATACTCCCACTATCTGCTGAAGTAGCAAGATGTAGCTACATGTGGGTGCAAGGCAGTGTAGTTTGTTTTTCACTATGCATGGCACGGCGGCTGCCAGACCATTGATGGATCCGCCTCTAACCATTTGTATATAAACTCACTATCTAATTGAAAATGTAATTTAATCCTCGAACATTTTTTTCAGCGCAAAGTTGTTTATTAGGCAGGCGGGATTTAAATCTCAACTATTTCCATGGAAGGAAGCACTGGCAGATGACATAAATGTCATGGTTAAAAGAGATAAGGGTTCAAAGGAGCGAGCTATTGGCATTCAATAACACACTGCACTCGGTGAAAAAAATATTAAAGTTTCAACTCAGAGAGGAATTACAACATCTGTATAGTTTCTGGAAGGGAGCAAGAAGGCAAGATATGTTTCTGGGTTTTATGAGGCAATTTGCTCAGTTGTTTATGGGAGAGAAGCCAGGTATAAGATTTGAAATACTATAACGTTCTGGTTCTAAAAAGAAATATATTTCAGTGTACTGTGTGTGTACTGACCTGAAGGGAACTTCTACATTTCACACAGGTTATAGTATTTTATAAGGGAACTGATAGTCATTTTCAGCGCCTCGTATTTTTATAGTGATGTAATTTCCCCCAAAAAACAATGATGAACAAAGTAAGCAGATGTGACAACAAAGCCCGGGCAGGATTAAAAAACATATTTGACAGGCTCTATTACATGTGCTTGGCGGGAGGTAAGGCACTGCTTGATACAAACACCTTTAATCAGTATTTAGAAAGCAGAATTTTGTGAAGGTTATAATGTGTGACAAGAATATTTTTACCATATTAAGTTTCAGTTTGTTGTGCTGGTAATATGTCGCTTTTGTGCTGTTGCGTTTTTGTGCTGCATTATTGCATTTGTGCTATTGTTGTGTTCTTTTGTTATTGTGTTGCGTTCTATTTTGACTTATCACCTTAGCTGCTTTGGAACGTCCAGCTCCAGTGCTGAACGTTCCATTGCGCAGGTGCAGCTGGAACGTCCAACGGCCGACGGCAGCACTCCCGAGGTAGTGGTGCCGTCGGCCGTTGGTATAGGCGCGGCACTTAAGAGGTTAAGTGTCACAGTGCCTTGTTATGCTTTTTGTTGTGCTGTTATTTTGCTTCTTTTTTTGCTGTTTTTGCTTTCTCGTTCACTATATTTCCAATCAAAATCAGTATGTTCCTTTAACGTTTCAGTTACAAACAAACCTTTATCACTGTCTAAAGTAGTATATTAACACTACTCCAGCACTTCCACTATTTAAGACACTAGTCAGAACGAAGCTGTGGCAAACACAGGGGCATATTTTCAGTCCCCTATCTCCAGAGGAGTGTCACTTTTAATGGCGTTCCTGTGGCGATAGGGGCTTCTCCCTATTTACAAGGTAGTGTTAAGCCACTGCATGTGGCTTAAATGTGCTTTGTAAATAAGGCACCATTTCACACTATACTAAGCGTGAAAGGGGTGGACAAAGGGTGTTGCGGGAGGTGTTCTGCCTCAACACACATTGATTTTGATACTACCCCTTTTTACAAGGGTGGCGTAAATAGGAGGCAGTGCCAAAATGAAGACCAGGGAAAACCTGTCCTAAACATTCCGGAACGAGGAGAAATGCTTTATTTTCCCATGTTTTTGCTGTTTCTATGTGTGCAACAGCAAAACAGCATGAATTCATGTTTATCTGCAGGAAGGTGTCCTTTCCTGCACATAAACAGTCATTAAAAAAATGACGATTTGCAACTTCTAGCACACAAAAGTTTCTAATCACAGTTATGGATTGTTTATGTGCAGGAGGGACACCTTCATGTACATAAACAATCATTACCTCAACGTAGGCACCCTTGCACTATGTTGCAGCGCTAGGGAAAACGCAGGGATGTGCGGTATCTTTGCAAATACGGCTCATCCCTGCATTTTTGGAATGGCGGACCGTGGCGTTAGCATTTTGAGCTTAACAACACGCTCCTACATTCCCTTGTAAATATCCCCCACAATGCCTTAAATTAGCCTTAACAGTGCTGACTTTATGTGATACAGCCCAGTTTGTCCACCGATACCACAGGAAATCTATAAATATTGCAAAGCAGAATAGATTAGTTGAGCGAGGTAACAGAGATGTAGTATATGCTCCCCCAACCTACTCTTAAACTATGCCCTTTAATTTTAGAAACAAAGAGATAGGGACCGAAGACCAAAACACTGATTTATAGAAGAACATATATGAAATCAGGAGAAAGGTAAAAAAAATCAGTAATGAAGATCACGTGACGAAGAAGCAAGGAAATCGACAATTTGTTTTGCTGAGCAATCTCTTTTCTTGCACTCATACATCCTGAACAAGAGCCAATGTTTAAACCTTTGTTTGAACATGTAAAATCTCAACAAGTTTTCTGAGCATTTTATCCTTCCAAATTCAATATTAAGAGGACATCTAAATTCGACGGTTAATAGTCAAATCTTTTCTTCTTTATTATTCATTAATTTCTTTTGGGTTATGTATAAAGTTCAACATACACTCTCATGATGTCTCTTGGTGCTAGTCGACAAAGAACTAAGCGACTATGTATATGTAGAGGATCTTTCCACACCAGGCAAATTGATGCTTGAGTTTCAGAGGGGCAGCACTGGCACTCTCTCAGAATGCTAAAGAGTGAGTTTTCTTAAGGTGAGTAACTAGGATTTCAACTTCTTTCTGAAGTTGAGTAGAGTTAACTTAGATTGCGCAGGCATCAAGTAAGCAGGGAGACTAATCATTTTGCGTAGATTAAAAATTAATCTTGCTGTTGCATTCTGAATTTTTAGTAATATGGCAATGCTTTTCTTAGGTAATCCCAGATGAGCTGAGTTGCTAAAGTACAACCTGGACGGCACAAATTAATTCATGTGATTCTCTAAGAAAACAGTCAAAAGTAAAAATGTGCTTATGTGCGGAGGATAAACTAAAGGAACAAGCCTTTGTCACTGCTTCAATATGAGGATTAAAGATTATATTGGAGTCTGCTAGGATGCCTCAGTTCCTGCCCACATTCACTGGAGCGGGACAGCTACCTACAGGCCACAGGTTAACTTTCGGAAATACCAAGACAATTTCCTTTTTAGATTGCTAAAATTCCTACCGATCTAACTTTGTACAGTACCCGAGGTTCTGGAAAGTCCCATACTGGGAAGGTCCTGGTTTTCCATAGATTAATCAACAGATGTGTATCATCAGCATACATAAAGGTAACAATTTGATACACATACACAGAATGGTTGTAAGAACAGGTTGAACAGTATCTAAGAAAGTGATGATCTCAGAGGGCAGCGCTGATTTACATATTTGGGGTCTGAGTTAGACATCCAATTGGATCGATTGGCTATAAACATCAAGAAAGCAAGAAAACAAGGCAGAAGACTGACCTCCAACACAGAACTCCACTATCTGATAGATTATGACTAGGCCTTGCTGAAATTTAATTTACCCCTGTTTAATTCATGTAATTTCTGGAATTTCACATTTTGCTTGTGTTGGAAATTAGGTTACTAGTTGAGCGGGTGAAAGCAGCAACCAGAATTTCTGTCAGAATGAAGTCACAGGCAACCTCCAAATTAACCTGTGCTTAGCCCTCTGGTGTCTTGGCACAAAATAAGTCATGCTTAACTTAGAGGCAATGTGTAAAGTATGTATGCAGCACTTCAAACAGTAACAAAGTGAAAACACTGGAAAATACCCACTCAAATATAAAAAAATAGAGTAAAATGTAATAAATGTATTCAGACTAAAACAACAAAAATCCAATCAGTAAAACTGGAGATATGCAATCTTGAAGATTTAAGTTAAAATAGAACCTAAAAGCACCAAGCAGCAACAGTGGTTTTCTGGACACGCCAGACCGGGACAAAGTCACAAATTCAGGTAGACTGCGATCGAGCACAGGCCAGATACAGAGAGCAAGTTATGCCTACTAAACAAAGTACCTTATATAATGGTTTTTGGAGTATTGCAAGATTTTGCGTCAATAATGCATCATGCAGGGGTGGTTCCAAGGAGCTTCAGGGCTGCTATGCAGAGTCCTGCATCATCATCAAGGATGCCATAGACGAGAGGCTTGCGATGCGAAGTCCTGCATCAAAGTTGTGTCACACAGCAGTCTAGATGAAGCTGCATGGCTGAAATGCTAAGTCCTGTGTCATAAATTGAGAATACCACTGACTAGGGGCTTGCGATGCAAAGGCCTGTGTTGGAGATGTGTTGAACAGTGGCGGTTCCAAGGAGATTTTGGGATGTGATGCGAGGTCTGATGTCAGTTATGCTTCGAACTGCAGTGATTCTGAAGTGACTGTGGGGGATACATCATGCTGGGTCCATTGTGTTTTCTGGATCAGAACTGGGCTGGCAGAGCACCTGTAGGCCCACTTCCAAGGATCCAGGACTGGGGTGGCACCAACTGGCGGGCAAGACTCACAGCAGACAGAGTGCAGATGTTGGGTTTAAGATGCATGGAGCCTGAGACTCTGATCAGGAGGCCCACCAACTAGCTGTTGAAGTCACTCTGGTGGTCCTGGGATCAAGGTGAGTCCTTCTTACTGAGGCACCAGGGCAGCAGCGCAACAGAGTAGCAGTCCTTCTGGAAGAGCAGCACAGCAGTACTTCTGATCTTCCACAGGTCTAAAGGTTCAAGTCAAGTCAAAACCACTTTATTCGATTTAGTTAAAAATCATAAAAGCATTCTACAATCACAAAAAAAGGGGCAATACAAATTCATGAGAAATTACAAAGATCAATGGATCAATAGTAGTTGTATATTCACAGTTTAAAAACAATTAAAAAACATCAATGGTAATTAATATAATCACAATTTAAAATACAGCTAAAAAGGAATAAATATTTAGCTAAAAATTTACAAGTACAAAAAACATTATCCATTTCATCCTTCCGTGCAAAACCCTTATATTACATTTTAAGTCTTCTCCTCCTGATCCTAACAGCAGAAACAAGATAATTGGCCACGCTAAACATAGCCAAAGCAGAGTCCAATAATTGGAGATACAGGAGGGCAGGTTTTGCCTGATGGAAGGCTTTATCCTTCAGTAATGGAACCAGGTATTTCTGTCTGGGCACAGTAAAAAAATGACAGAACAACATAAAGTGCATATTATCTTGCGTTGAAAAGTTGTCGCAATTACAGACAGGGGCGTCCTCCTCCTTATACCAGCCTTGACTATCACAAAGGACCGTATAAATCTGATTGAACCGAAGTTTAACCAGAAGCCACCTGTGAAAGGGGATGTTGACGATGGTAAGGTACGGTTGTATAGTAAGGCAGGTAATGGTCAGGAAATGGGCTCTGACCGTGGGTTTAGTCAGTTGGCGTTCCTCCCTCTCCACATTTTTTAATTTGGTAAAGTTGAGCTTAACCCAATCTAGATCAGATTTCTTTAGACCTTGAGGGACCGCAAAAATATCGGGACGACCAAGGTCCGAAGAACACTTTTGAATGTATGATAGCCAAGCAATATTTTTAGAATTATCCAATTTTAAACAGTCCACCAGTATTTTGTGATTCAAACCTAGATTGTTATTGGTCCAGGTCCTTATCCATAGCAAAATAGGAGCCATTAAAAGGGTGTCAGAAATATACCCTAGACCAAGTTCCTGGTGAACTGAAAACGTGGCTGTAGATTGGGGAAGCCCTAAAATGGATCGAAGGAACTTGTTTTCTTCCCTTTGAATAGTTTCGCCATTCACATAACCCCACAGACCTGAGCCATACCTGGCTATTGCCACAGATTTCGCCCTATACAAGTTTAATAAAGCACCAGTTGGCTTCCCACCCAGTCTCCTGAAAAAACTTAAAATAGCATTAGCCGAGCTCCTAACTGCTTTAGTTTTAGCTATGATTTGGGGAGCCCAGCTTCCCTTGGTGTCGAAGATTACACCCAGGTAAGTAAAGATTTTGACATTAGTGATCACGTCACCATTGCAGTAGAACTGTTTAGAATTATTTTTGACAGCCCCAAAAGCCATGACATGAGATTTTGAGTTGTTTATCGCTAAGTCAAGTGAAGACATAAAATCATTAAAAGCATTTAAAAGTCTTTGCAAACCTAAATGTCATCCGCGTACAGGAGAACAGGGATACGAGTATCCCCTGCACGCGGAGTGTCCAAGGTAGCAGTTAAAAGAGTCTTCTCAAGTGAATTTATATAAAGAGTGAACAGCATGGGAGCAAGAATGCAGCCCTGCCGCACGCCCCTACTTGATTTGAACCAAGCTGTACGATTACCTTCTTGGTCCATTCTAATAGAAGCTTTTAAATCCTTGTGTAATTCTGCCAAAAAATATACAAGGGGAGGATCGAGACCCAATTTTAACAACATGGTCCACAGCCGGGCTCTATTAACCAAATCAAAGGCCGTGGGCAGGTCTATAAAAGCAACAAAAATTGACCCCTTTTTTGCAGTAGTGTATTTCGAAATTATCAAATGAAGATTTAAGCATTGGCCCTCTGTTCCTCTGCCTGCACGGAACCCGTACTGGGCATCTGCTAGAATATCGTTGCTAGGGACCAAGTGTTAATTCTGGCTAGCAAAACTTTGCCCAGGATCTTCATAGAAGAGTCCAATAAAGAAATTGGTCGAAAACACTTGGGGTCACTTCTTTGGCCCTTTTTAAAAATGGGTACTATAATTGAACATGTCCAGGTTTTTGGCAAACCCCCCTCATGCACACAATTAAAAACATTGGCTAAAATCTCAGCCCAAAACTCAGGGTTAAGTTTGTAGAGGTCCAGAGGTACCCCATCTGGGCCCGGAGCTTTGTTAGCAGCAGAGCCTAAAATTGCCAGCTCTACTTCTAATTTACTGAAATTTAACTTAGTAGGAGAGGTTGGGGAGTAGGGTATTGCAAACGCCTCGACTATTTCATTTGAGCCATATATATTGGAAAAATGATTAATCCAGTCTGCTTCAGGGATATTTATTTCAAGATCCATGTTATTAGTATGAGCAAATAAAGGATTATTAATTATGGCCCAAAATTTGGAGCTTTGTTTAAGGGTTGTAGAATCCATTAAAGAATCCCATGCTTCATCTTTGATGGCTTTTTTTCGTAATTTAACCGCCATTACATATTCTTTTCTCAACTGTGCCACCAAAGACCTATCTCTAGGGGATTGTTTAAGGGCTTTCAACAAAGCCGAGTGTGCCTTCGAGCAAGTGCGATCAAACCACCTAAACACTGGGGCAGGACCCCTCCTTGGTTTCGCTGTGAGCTCTTTTTCTACTCTGGCACAAATAGCTTCAAAAGCACTAACAACCTCCCCCCCTCCTCTCTCCATCCCTACATTTCTCAATTTCAACTGCCATATGTTGCTCAATTAGACCATGAAAGTCCTCTGGACAAACTTTACACCATTTAAGGCGCCTTCCCTGGTCTCTGCTCCTTACATCCCTTGCAGAGGTGGCCCTCAGTTCCCCTTTACACAAACCAGAGAGAGCGTCCAGAACCAACAACACCGGGTTGTGGTCACTGAACCCACTTACAATTGCATTATAGAACAATACATAACGTAGGAGCCCCGGGGACATAAAAAAGTAATCGATAATCGATTCGCTCCCCCTCGCGTTATACGTGACCACACGGTTTGTTGGGTCTGAGAACCCTGGTTCATATAAATCATTAGATGATAACAGATTTTCCATTGCCACACCCTTAGGGCTGTGTTCAAAATGTGGCAACGATGTGTGATCTGGACCGGTATCATCTACAATCTGACAGTAAGACTCACACAAATGAACATTAAAATCACCCATCATAATTAACTGAACAAAAGTGGTTTGTTTTGACATATAATTGATTAAAAAGGCCGATAAACCTTCTAAAACAAAATTAGGGCCCCCCCCCCTGCATGGAGTTATAACAATTTATAAACACAATCTTGTTCTTGTCTGCCAAACGAATTTCCACCAGCTGAAAAAAGTGAGAGGAACTGGGGATTTCTTTGACATTAGCACGTTGTGTCTCTAATGGAGCACTAGAGACATCCCCTTGGGCACTCCTTTGTCTCCTCCCTTGTAATCAGAGGATTCCACACATTTTATATTTCATTACTTGGATGTTTTATTAGATATTTTCAATGTCTTGTATTGAATTCATTCATTCATTAGATTCTCATTGTTTCAACATCAGTGACATATATTCCTTTGTATTCCAATGCATTTCGGGCGGTATCACAACGCCCTTCATCAGGGAATCAATACTATAGAGAAAACAAAAAAAGTAAAAAACATCACTAACTAAATAAAGGAGGTGAATGTTTTCAAAAAAGCATAATTTTTCAAAAAAGCATAACTGTGCATTCCTACATAAGAGTGTGAAACGTCTACAATTAGGTACAACATAGTAGGCACCTTCTGCCCTTATCAAAGTTACATGCACACACTCACGTGTCACTGTTCTTCTCTTTGGAGGAATATGTCTGAAAAAATATTATGAAAAAACGGGCGTAAGCTCAATGTTCTGACCGCGCTATTTAAAAGATCACAACGCGGTAATTACCGATGGTTCTTAGGACACACTGACCTTGTTCTCACTATCTCGGCGTTTAGTTCAACAAACTCTCCGACTCCATTGCCAATGGTTGTCAAGGATACGAACATGCTAAGATTCTATTTGATGCCGCTCCGCTCACGTGACACGGAGCGTCATCATAAACACGAAGCTTTTCAAAGACCCGGCTTCCTCCTCTTAACTAGTGGTTAAACGTAAAAACAGTGCTTCTGCGCTAGTTAGTGCTATGTATAAACATGTAAACGTTAAACTTAACCATATTGGGAAACAATTCAGAAAAAAATATTAATACCCCCGCTAAGATTCGAACCTCTTGTGTCAAGCAAACATAAAATCTAACCTCGATCGCGGTGTGCTACCGTGGACAGTGGGTTACAGTGAAGGAAAAAAAGATGGATATGCGCTAAACAAACGATCAATAAACATTAAACTATAACAGATTAAACATCATAGTATGTATTATCACAGGTGTCCAGTCCAGGGTAGAGGAGAGCGTGCATACTGAGATGCACATTCAATTAAAGGTAACATGCCAGTTGGCTCCGTTCATTGAGCCCATTCGGGCTTTGAGTACACAGTTTATGTATCCAATAATTCTCTCGTTGTAGTAAATGCTTGGTGTTGTCTCTTCCTTCTATTTTTTCTGCTACTTCCAACACCATATATTGTAATTGAGAGATGTTGTGTTTTGCCTCCGTAAAGTGGGCGGCTACAGTGGATTTCACGCTTTTGAGCCTAATGTTCGATTTGTGCTCTGTTAGTCGTGTTCTTATGCTTCTTTCGGTTTTTCCAACATATAGTTTTCCGCATGGGCATTTCAATGCGTAAATAACATTTTTGGTATTGCATGTGGCGTTAACATTGACTTTGATATTGTATCCCTTCATCGGATGATTAATGGTATTGCCTTTTATGATGGTGTTGCAGCTTCCACAACTTAGACAAGGTTTGGTTCCTTTGAATGATTTGGTTTGGGGTTTGCGCTGCTTGAGGATTTCTCCCATGATTTGAGCTCTTGTGTGTGCGAATATTGGAACTTGATCAAAATCATGTTGGAAGTCAGGTTCTGACTTCAGCATATTCCAATGTTTGGTGATAATTCTTTTAAAGTTGTGGCTTTGGGTAGAAAATTTCGACACTGCTACTATGCGAGCTTCCTCATGCTTATTGGATGGTTTTAGAAGATCCTTTCTGTCCATCAAATCCACTCTTTTTCTCGCTTTGTCTATCACCTCAGTTGGGTAACCTCTATTAGCGAATCTTATGGCCATCTCATCCAAAGAAGTTTTCACCTTGGTGTTGTCCGATGTTATTCTCTTGACTCTTGTCATTTGCGAATAGGGCAAATGTTGTTTTAGACTTGGTTGGTGGAAGCTAGTGTAATGTAGCATGTTATTCCTGTCCGTTTCCTTTCGGTATATGGTTGTCTCAAAGCCTCTGTTGGTTAAGTTAATTCTCATATCCAGAAATGTTATTGAAGACTCTGACGTTTCCCAAGTGAGTTGTATACGACTGTCTTCTTGATTGAATTCACATAGTGCTGTTTCTAACAGTATTTTAGAAGATTTCCATAAGATGAAAATATCATCTATATAGCGGACCATGAATTTAAGATTGTCCTTCCAAATTGGTTTAGAGAACATATTGAGTTCTTCATAGCTTTGCATGAAAATATTAGCGTACACAGGTGCCGCCGAATTTCCCATTGCTGTTCCTGTAAGTTGCTGATACCACTGTTCGCCATATTTGAAATAACTTTGGTATAGCGTGAATGTCATTAATTCGATAAGGAAAACCTGAAAGTCCTGTTTCAGATCTGTGTTTACTAGGGCTCTTTCAACTGCTTCCATTCCAAGGTTGTGCGGTATTGAAGTGTACAGCGACCGTACGTCTGCTGTACACATAATCAATTTTTCATTCAGATCAAGATGAATTTCATCCAATTTTTTCAAAAAATCAGTTGAATCTTTGACATATGTCCTCATGTTTTTTACTGTGGGTTGAAGGTGTTTGTCGATTAATTGACCAATTGGTTCAGGCATGCTTCCTTTCGTCGATACGATGGGTCGTAGAGGAGGGTCCATCAAGTTTTTATGAATTTTGGGTATCATGTAGAATACCAGGCTTTTTGGATTAGGTTTCACTAAAAAATTCTTAGTTTTGATGTTGATGGTGCCCATTTCATATGCTTTATTCACAATGTTGTCTAGAGTTTTGGAGAATTCGCTGGTAGGATTCACATCAAGTAGTAAGTAGGTGTTGGTATCTGACAGGTGTTCGAGAACCTTCTCTTCATACATGGAGCTGTTCATAATAACAAGGGCGCCTCCCTTGTCCGCTTTTATGAATCTTATATCTGTTTTATTAGCCAGTTTCTTTAGGGTATCCAAATCTTTCCGTGTCATATTTCTTTTAGACTTTTTCTCGCAATTGAGTATTGATTCCCTGATGAAGGGCGTTGTGATACCGCCCGAAATGCATTGGAATACAAAGGAATATATGTCACTGATGTTGAAACAATGAGAATCTAATGAATGAATGAATTCAATACAAGACATTGAAAATATCTAATAAAACATCCAAGTAATGAAATATAAAATGTGTGGAATCCTCTGATTACAAGGGAGGAGACAAAGGAGTGCCCAAGGGGATGTCTCTAGTGCTCCATTAGAGACACAACGTGCTAATCTGTTAATCAGGCGCCCAGGGACGTTGGCCGCCACCCACGGAGCACCCAAAAAGTAACGAACTGTGTGATACATAGGTTGTGCACCCACTCCACAATACATATATTCGATTTCTTTGACATTCCCTGCTATTTTGACAGAAACAAGAAATAGCAAACCCCCTCTATCCCTTCCCGCCGTGGAGCTCTGGGCATCGACAAAGAATGAAGTATAACCATCTACCCAGAAACCCTTATCTTTAGACCAAGTTTCTTGTAAGGCAACTATATTGTGTTCCTTCAGTTGTTGTAGCCAAATCGGGTCATCCTGTTTGGCCCGTAAGCCCGCAATATTCCATGATAATAACCTGATATGCCCCCTGCCCGATTCTAATGGGTCATTTGTAGCAGTTTTAACCATGACATCAGATGTGGTAGCCTCTGCATTACCTAGGCATGTGACAGTCAGGTTTTCGTGTTCAGGCTCTAGTCATTCAATATCTATTCTATCGGCTAGGGCCGTGAACCTATTTGACAATAATAAATCATTTGAAGGAATGTTCCTTACAACATTAACTAAGCCACTGCCCTTGGTTGGCTTTGTCACCCAATCATTTGCAAACATAGGTGAAATAAGTTTGTCCTCCGCCCAAGCGTTTTCAGTAAAATGTGACTTGTTATTCTCCACAACACCTGGTCTATAGACTCGGGGGTAGAAGAAGCCAAGGGGCATCGCCCGAACACCTTTACCTACAGGGTCCAAAGGGGAGTCGTCCCAGAAGAGGCGGCTGGCGACGTTTCTAGATTTAAAATTAACAATGACACAATCTCCAGCTACCTCTTTCTTACTTGTGCCCACTCAATTGACCCTTCTGCTTGTTACAATATTGTCTGCAATGTTACTTTCTCCCGTGCAGTTAGCATTACACCATTTTTTAACATGCCTGAGAAGAGTGTCATGATGTTCCACCTCCCCATCTGCAAGTTTAGGCACGTTAACCAAAATAGCAACAAAGGGTGTTGCATCCGGAGGTAGATTTATTGGGGGTGCCCTTATTGCCACAACCCCCTGCTGGCCTCTAGGCCTTACAGAGGTATTTACACTGGGAGCAGCCTCCGTTGAGGGGATATATATCCCATTATCCACTTTCCCTTTTTTTGGAACAGGGTTATCGGTGGTCACTATAGAGGTGACAGCTGACCTAATTGTGGATGGACCCCCGACCTAAGGGGCAGAAACCTGCGCAACTGAAGAACATGGCGCCATAGGCATAAAGGAAGAGGGGGCCCGAGTATTAAGGGCATCATTGATACGGTCACATTTTGCCATAAGGTTCTTGACACAATCCTTCAGAGTCTCAGTGATGTCCGAAGCAATCTGGATTAATGCGGTTTCCAGTCTTTCTGTAAACAGTTTTTCCAGTAGGGCCGAAATACCCTCCTCAGTTACAAAAATTGGCTGTAGAGGTCCCGCCTGGTTAAATGCAGACCTTCCTGCATCCCCCGGGGTCATAGGGAATGGTGGTATCACTGTTTCAGGCAAAACCGGGAATGGAAGAACTGTGGCGGATTGTGGCAGAGTGGGTCTACATGACTCAATGATGACCCTAGGCTCCAGCGGAATACAGTTTATAACAGAGGCATTGGATGTGTTGACAGCCCCAGGGCTGGAAGCAAGACCCAACTCACGCTCTGACTCAGCGATCTGCGTTGATAGCTCCCCCACCTTTGTTGTTAAGTACGTGATAATGCTAGTTGTGTACTTTGGCACCTTAGCTTTCGCTACACCTGCCGCCGATGTAGCCAGTTTGCGCTTACCCATGATGAAAGGGACGTGGCCCGTCCCGTCCCTGGTCGTCCTTGGACGGCCTTAGATGGCCCGCCCTCTGCCCGGGCTCCGCCCGGCGTCGCCCGCGCGCGTCCCGCGACGCGGAGGGATTGTCTCGCCTTTGTAGCGCCTCCGGGCGCGAAGACAGCGGGAAACAGGTAGAACACGCAAAGCCCGCTGGGAGCTGTAGTCTCCAGCCGCGTTGGAATGGCGATGGCGGCGAGACCTACAGCGTTCCAGACCCAGGGGCTAAGGCTGCGTGGTGGCGTGCTGTCCAGAAGGTAAGTGAGCTGCCAGTAGACCTTTCATATGTACAATCTTATGTAAGAATAAATTATCAATGCCTGGACGTAGATCAGCTTCCAGCTGCTTCCTGCTCCGATACTCCACAAAATGGCCGATGACGCTCACGTAAACGTCATGACGTCAAAATGTGCGCAATTCCCTCTTAACAAGTTCCGCGGAGCATCCACCAGGGCATCCACCGGCTTAAGGTCTAAAGGTGTACTGGAGAGTTGGGTCAGAGGGTCCATTGTTTATACCTGGTGCCCATTTTGAGGTAGGAGAAAGTTCTGAGGTTTCCAACCCCCAAAGGTGTTTGAAATTTGCTGAATCCCTGCCCTAGCCTAGGGCTGAAGGTGAACAGAGAAGAAAACTGTGCCACTATGTAGCAGCAGTTACTCTGCTGATCTGCGAACTGAGTTGGAGAGAGGTTAACACCCTTTACTGGCCCATCATGCTCCTTAGAAGACAGGAGGTAAGGGAAAGGTTCACTCTCCTCTTCACTCCATGATCTGTCTCGAGGAGCATGGTGAATTCAGACCTCTAAATGTGGGTTTTGAGGCAGTTTAAGTGGAGCCCCCTTAACGGTTTCATGGGGTCTTGTGATCCATCAGGTAGGTGGCACCCCACTTCCGCTCTTTCACCTCATATGGGCTTGTTGAACAATTATGGAGAGCTCTGGATTCGACAGCCTCCATAACTCACATCTTCTGGCTAGGCAGAAACTCCACCAGAGTGGCCTGCTGGTCTTACCAGGGTTTCATTACTTCTTGGCTGACCTCAACATTGTCTTTAGCTTTTTTCCAGAAGTGCTGCATCTGGTTATGGAGAGCCAGCATGTAGCTGATGGGGTTTTTTGGGAGCTTGCTCCCATCCCTTTCTCACAAGGCTGAGGGTTCCCTAACAGGGTGTCCACAGGGTAGTTCTATTAAGCTAAACCCAACACCATTCAGTGGCACCTCCATTTAGACGGACAGTAGGCATGGTACGAGGCTTAGAGGGCCCATTATCATGCCTTTAACAATGTTGTTGAATCTCTAAACAAGTTTGTTTGTTTGAGGGTGGTATGGTGTGGAGAACTTGTTAGTTACACCACACTCATGCCCTCTCTCAGACACCACTTCCCTGGGGAACCCTATGCAGGTAAAATCCTCTTCAGGTCCCTAGCAACCAGGTGTGCAGTCACCAACCTCAGAAGAATAGCCTCTGGGTACTGTGTTGGTGGGCGCACCCTCAATTTGTCATCCTGCAATCTCAGGCAGGTCTCCCAGGGTGGCAATGTCCTCCCCGGTAGGCTCATAGGTAGCATCCTCAAGTGCCATGTCAACTTGGAACAGGGAAACTTCAGCAGCTGCCTGGGCCATTGTTATAGACTCCAGTCTTCCTTGACTCCCCTCTTGGGCATCCATGGACCATTGGTCATACAGACCCATTCAGACAAGCCTAACATCTCCAGTTGTGACCAGAGCTTTACTTCCTTCCAGACAGTGTGCTCCTGGCCGATGCCAAAAAGACAATCTACATAGCTACATTTACGCCCAACTTCTACTCAAAGGAAACCAGAGCCACTGGGTTGTGACTCTCACAGTTGTCTCTAACCCCCAGCGACACTAAGGTAAACCTCTGTCCTGTCTCCCAAGCTAACTGGAACCACCTACTCCCCAAGCACTACACTGGCCAACTGAGGAGTCTGCCCACCGGTGGGGGTCTGTGTCCTCTTAGGATATTTTGTATCTCCCTGGGGGTGCCCGTATTTATAACACTTAGTACACTTAGGGATGAACCTCCCTGTCTTTATGCCAAAAAGCCTCCTTTTAGGCTCAGACTGGGAGGTTTACTGTTGCCTTGGGAATTATTTTGGGGGTCTTTAGAGAACTCCTTGTTTTTCATTTTACTCCCCCCTCTTTCATCTAGTGGGACTCCTGACCACCCTTCGTGTGATCCCCAAAATACATTTTAGTTGACCCTGGTGCTAAGCCAGTGCTCTGCCTCCTTAACATGCCCCCTAGAGTCAATGTGCAATCAGGTGTCAAAGCAGAGCAGCTCAGGAAAACAATTACTGGACATGTGCTTTATTGCAATCAGATAATACAGCCCTGTGTAATCATTCACATCACTGCCCTTCACCCTGCCATCCAGTGCTTTGCTAAAGGAATCAACTAAATCCACCCAGGACTGCTGGGGCAGCTTCTAGTTTTTTATTTTATTTTATTTTATTTAATGCGATTTTATATAGCCCGAACTTTACCCGAAGGTGTCAGAGCGCTTTACATAGGAACCAGTTGCAAAACATAAGGACTACGTATTACGTGCGTTACATAAAAGATACAAACAGAAAAAATTGCAAATGAACAAGATGTAAAGTCACACAAAGAAGAGACTGGTGATTAGAGTTATCTCTACATACATAGGGAAGGGCTACTGATGGATATACTCTAAGAGTCACATAGGAATGGTAGAGAGTACAAAGGTCTACTGCATATACTAGTAATTAGAGTTATCTCTATATACATAGGGAAGGGATACGAATGGATAAGGGGATGCAGTCACAGCACCAAGGGGGGGACAGAGAATCCTGGACGACGGATGGCGGGGCATGGTGCACATCCCGGAGATCGAGTCCCACTGGCAGGGGGCGGACACCCTGGAGCTGCCCCGCTGGGTGCTAAAGTGCTAAAGTTTCTGGACTGCACGGGGCCTGCAGGTTGGGAGTAAAAGGGTGTACTTCATGGGGAGTACCTCACATTGTACTTCTTTTCTAGGGCAGATAGGGCATCCCTCCTTTCACTTGGTATGTGCCTACAGAGTCTTCCTCCCCCAATCCTACTCATGGACCCTTTGCATCTCCAGAGCAACCTCTTAGGCTTCAAATAACTTGCCAATGTCATTACCCATAAAACAAGTTAGGCACTAGATCCTTTGGGATGTGGACCCACTTGTCTCCAGAGGGCATTGCACGTATGCTGTCCCCATTATTGCTGGACTCTGCTTGTGTAGCTCCTATGTCCAGCCCTCTGAGACACAGCTCATAGGCCATTCACCATTCCTCCATGGCCAGTTTCTCTTCAGCCAGGGCTCTCTTAGTGTCAGCTTCCTTTTCCTCCATCCTGAGCTTGGCCATCTGTTTTCTATAATCCCTTTCAGACTTCCTGTCTGTCCAGTTACTTTGGGGACAGGCATTGTGAAGAAGCACTGCTCTCCGTGCACTCTGGCAGTGAGTTTTAATTCAGGAGACAAGTCATCCCTCTCCATAGAGTGCTGCATCTCAGGGCTTGCATTCAGGCCCTACTCCTACTCCTCTATATTGAGTGGAGGAGTGTGGCTCACTGATTAGAGCGGCAGACCCTGATGCAGAGGTCTGGCCCGGGACCAGGGTTCAATTCCCGACGCGGCAGGGTCCTGAGCCCAAAAATGTCCACGGACTCGATAATTCTCGCCTCAGTACCTACTCTAATCATGGGGTCCCACGCTGCAACTCTGGGCAATAGCTTGCTTAATCTCCACTACGGTGGCCCACCCGCTGCGGGATGCCTGGCTTTCACCTTGGGGATGCCCAGTAGGGGTTATCTCACAGGGAAAAAGCCAGGACGGGTTCCCAAGGCAAGTGCCTTGATGCCTTCGGGTGATACGTGCGCTATATAAGTCGCAATACATTTACATTTACATCCTCATTCTTATCATCGGTTGCTGTCAGCAACTAGGGAGCCTCTGCACAGTCCCTCAGAGCTTTCTGAAGCTCCAACTTCTTGGTGCCTTTCGTTAGCAGCCCCTTTACCTTACAGATCTGCTTGAGCTCAACCATTGTGTAGCTCTCCAGGTTGATGAGCTTGAATTCCATTTCTGCTGGTATGGTCACAGACAATCCGGTAGAGTGAGAGTGGATTTGGAAAAAGTAAAAGAGCCAATCAAGTAGAACTAAAAGAACTTGAATTGGCATTAAATTATTTATCTGGGAATTTAGTGGAACACAAAATCACTGTATGGCCCTACACAAACAATTCCTAATCTCACAGCTGAACACTTATGAAGGAAATTGGATTCTGGTTGAGGGGAGTGAAAGCCTTCTCAAGTAGCAACCTCAATTCCTGTCAGGGTTAAGCAAAAGTTGATGTGGGGTTTGCCATGACTCCACCTTGACAGGGATGGAGGTTGCTGCTCAAGTAGGGTTTCGCACCCCACTACCCAATTTCATATATCATACAACCCTTGATAGTCTATCGTACATAATGGCGAAGCTGTGACCCTGAATTAGGAGCCTTCTCCACCACTGTTTTTGGTACACTGGCCACCACACCATGGCTGATTGAATGTTTCAGACGGAGGTGTCTCTATCCATCCAGAAATAAGGCAAATACCTACTGTACAGTACCGTCAATGGCAATGAAAAAATGATCTGTTGCATTTTGTTAAATACTCATTTATCACCCTTTTTTAAATCAGACCCTAAGGAAGTCAGTATACCCTCTCAAAAAAAGTGTATCCTGCCTTTAAAAGGCATTTGGCAGCAGAATAAATGAGAGTGGCGGTATCACAGGAAAGAGGATTTCACTTATTTCATACAGTTCTCCCATTTGGGTAAGCTTTGGCAATTGAAAAATAAGGCCTGTCAGCGAAGATGCTAAATAAGAAAGCTTTCAAGAACATCTTGACGGAACGCAATTATGACTGAGTTTTTAAGAATAGTTTTATGAAAGATTTTTTTAATATGGCACAATTAAGTGTACGCTAGATCCCCGGAGAGATTACTCTATTAATCTGAGATCACTTGAGAGCCATACGGAGGGGAGGCGAAGTGAACCACCTCATATATCAATAAAACTGTGTTGAAAGGACATATGTTTTGAAGAGGCTGAGACATTGAACCTTCATACAACAGTGAGAATATAATTGTATTTCTTTAGTCTTAACATACCAGGCAGCATTATCCAGCACAACCTATAAAGCGCACTGTAATAAAATCAATGAAACCAACCACATGAGCACTGGTGGGGTCCATCCTGGAGAATATGCATGGTTTTACAACAGTGACTTCTGTCCAGCTTATGTGGTGTAACATAAAAATATAGTAATTGTCTTATTTCAGAAATCTGGCAAAATGGGGAGTAAGCTATAACTAGGAACTAAAAATGAAATCTAGAATTTTTGGGCTGCATTATAAAAACCTAAAGCTTTTCATCTTGCCCAGCATGCTGTAGCTATCCCTCTATAGGCAGATAACACATTTTCCTATAGAGATCAACACACTCTATTTTACCAATGTTAAGGTCAGTCTATTGGATGACATGCAATCTGTGAAGGGCCAGAGACAGTGCTGATCATGTACTCATTCCCTTACAGAATTGTGATACAGGTTCATGTAGGCCAGAACATAAGAGGGTTTTTATGTGAAAGTGCAATATAGCAATGTCTAAAAATGTGTAAGATGGAATATAGAAATGAACCATAGTTGTTATTTTGCACTATTTTGCTATTTAACACCCATGTTTTATATTGAAAGGGTGTGCTATTTTACTTTATATTTGAGGTGATCAGTGTTGTTTTGCAACAATATAATATATTGCTTATGTCAATAAAATCCTGCGCTGAATTTTCAAGAATTGTGCTGCACTTTTCTTGGAAAAATGAATGGCCATTGCTGTGCAAACTTCTGGAATACATTCTGTGGACCTAGAAATTAAATTAGATAAAAACGCTAAATCCTAGTCCAAAGGTGTGTCCTATCAATATCATGAGAAAACTGTTACAACTTGAGGAACCCCTAATAGGGAGAAGGAGTGATAATTTTGGGGACACATCCATTTGCGCAGCCCTGCCTACCTTGCACCTCTGCATCCACCGGGAGCCCAGGAAGCCCAGGAGACGCCATCTCGAGCCGTGAGGGGAATGGCGTTGTGTACAGCGGGGGGCAGGAGAACCACTTGCCCCAGAAGCCCCTGCGAGGCGCAGGGAAGTGACACCGCAGGAGAGCAACTGAGGCACTCATAGCCGGCCCGGCCCTTCCGCGGTGCGGGACACATCCATTTGCGCAGCCCTGCCTACCTTGCATCTCTGCATCCACCGGGAGCCCAGGAAGCCCAGGAGACACCAACTTGAGCCGTGAGGGGAACGGCGTTGTGTACAGCGGGGGTCAGGAGAACCACTAGCCCCAGAAGCCCCTGCGAGGCGCAGGGAAGTGACGCCGCAGGAGTGCGACCGAGGCACTCATAGCCGGCCCAGCCCTCCCGCGGCAAGGGACGCGCGCGGGCGAAGCCCGGGCCAATGGCGGGCCCGTCCGCGCCCATCAGAGACCAGAAGAGGCCGGGCTGGGCCACGTCTCTAACCCCTACTTCTGTTGCCAAGACTGTAAGACTGTTTTCTTATTTGGACTATTAGAGTTGTTTTATTGTGTTGGTCTATATCTTTGATTTCGAGGGTAACCTTTACTTACTAGTGGGGCAATGAGTAAAAGGAAGGCTGGGGATAGGGTGGTGGGCACTCTTGATGATTTGCTAAACCGAGCTGAATCAGTGTTGAACCATGAGATCCAGGCCAACGGAACGCAGGCTCTCACTGGAGCCGGCTTACAACAGGGGTGGCTCATTACCTTGCGCCCAGCCACCTGTCCTCTATATAAGCACTGAAGTGAATCACTTAGGTGATTGTATTACCCATGACTCACAGGGGGAGCAGTCTAAGTCCCAGACTTCTGAGGCATCACAGCTCCAGAGTAGTACTCAGAGTATGGCCATGGTTATAACCAGGGGGCGGAAAATTCTTAAGGGGGCAGAGTCTGTGATACCCTGTAAAAAAAGGAAAGGTCGTGGTACCAATAAGGAAGCTGCATATGCGGCCGCAACTAGCTCTAAAGGGGTTTTTGTCTTAGCGAATTCAGACGCTAGTGCCCTTTGGGGAAACCATTTGTGAACAATAATGCCCAGCCTAATCTAGATAATCTCTGTCTAATACTTAAGAATCACTTAGCGGCCCTCAAAGAACCACTTTTTAGAAGGCTTGATATGGTTGATGAAAGGCTTATTCCTATTGAGAAATGTTTATCCTGTAGTAAGCCAAGTTCCCTTTCTCTACCTAGTCTGTAGGTTTGTAGGGTTGTCTCATGCAACCGTGCAGAGGTGGACGTTAATGTGCAACCAGCTAACATCCCCACTGCACAAGTAGGTACTGTCAGGGTCACCAAGGCCATAGATAGGCAATGCCAGTTAGGACCCATCCACCCAATGATAGCAGAGACCATCCGCAGCAGCTGAAGGAGGTAGAGGGTAATTTGAAGAGGGTTGATGAGGGGTTAGAAAGAAGTGCGGACCTGCTACCTAGCCTCCACCTCCCACCAGAATGTACCCAGTACACCATTATTTTAGCTTCCAGAAGGCTCTTGCAAACATTGGTCTAACCTCAAAAACAAAGCACTGCATTATCTGGGGGGCAAACCAGGCAATAGTAAGGAGCTGTATAATGAATTTAGAATGGTGAGGCGCATTAAATGGATTGGACACTCATGTAAGACCCTGACGGGTGATTGTGTAGTATTAAACTTTAGGTCACCGGCTTTTGTCCAACATATCTTAGAGTTGGCTGATTACCACCCCCCCCCCTATGCTGATGAGATAAGGATTCTACCCCTAGGTTTTTTCTATAAGCCTGGCAGGACCCCGAGTTTTAAGGAGACAAGGGTCCCCCATAGGGCTTCGATCATGTATGACTACCCCATCCAGTTTAGGAATCATTTTGAGCCATTGTCCACATTGGAGGACAATGACTGAGTGGTGGTGTATCTTTTTTTCGGCCTGCTGGAAATGTGTTGGGTGGGAACGAGTTGGGTGGTGGCAGCAGTTCGACCCAGGCTTCCACCAGGGGTACAGTAGGTGTTGCTGGTGAGAACATGGACCCCCTAGTGATCCGGGTTGACCACAGGGCTAGCCCGGTTGTAGGCCTCTGTCCTATAAGTTGCCTTACAACCTTATCTTCATTGAATATTGCAGGTTTGGAATCCAAGTTACCCCTTTCAGACTGGGCAACTTTTATAGAGAAAACGGATATTTGGGTATTCCAAGAACCTTGGGCAGTGGAAGGAATTTTTCACCTGGGATATATACATTTTTTTAAACCAGCAGTTAAGGGCCCAAGGGGAAAGCCAGTTGGTGGTCTGACCATTTGGATTCGTCAATGTGAAGGGCTAAGGGTGGATGTGGTCCCAATCAGTTGCCCTGATATTCTGGCTATACGGGTTAGATCCCAGAAAGGCCTTAATGTGCTCATATTTAACATTTATGCGAGGGGTCTCCCGAGAGGTAGGAGCTCGCAAACAGTTTCAATCCTGGAAGGTCAACTTAACATGGAGGAGGTAGCTAGCCATCGGATTATAGCCGGCGATCTCAACACCTGTTTTGAGCCCCTGGAATTGGATGATGGTAAGCTCACAGAGGCTGAGGATGCAGCATGGGGTATTCCACAGTTGGATTTAAAGCTCATAAGGAAATGATCCAGGGCAGCCCTGCAAGTGAAGGGAGTGTGCCTGGAGAACAGCATGAGGGCGCTTAATGGTAGGACACTCTCCGATAAGCAGAGAGAATTAACGTTTAACAACGGCAGATTTGGTAGTCATATTGACTACATTGTAGTCAATGTGGAGATTCGGCCGGTTATTTCCGACATGGTGGTAGTGAATAGGCCGGAAAGTGACCATAACCCCTTGATCGTGTCAATTAATGATAGCAGTTTTAGTTGTCACCCCCTAAGTGAAGCAACAATAGTCCAGGAGAGGGTAATTATTCTGAATGATCAAAGAAGGGTGAGGTGGCCCAAGATAGTCACTAACTAAAGGAATCAGTGTGATATTCAGAATATGGTCATGGGCACCATGTCAAAACGTAACGGATGTGCAACGCAAGAGGATCTTAACGATAAAATGTAAGGTATCCACATGAGTTTTTTTTGGGACTCAACAAGTATTTTATCAAATGTCTTCCAGGTAATAAAGACAAAGTGTTGAGGCTGAGTTCATGGTTGAATAACAATTGTAGGGAGACCCAACAAGCCCTTGTGGCAGCCATTAAATCCAGATCTCCTGATACAAATTAAAAGTTGTAGGGCAAGCTACAGAGCTGCGCAGTTTGTTGCAAAGAAACTGTGGGATGAAGATCGCTGAAGGGAGCTGCTTCAGGCATGTGATGGTCGTAATATGATCCAATTTTGCACCTACTTAAATGGGGGAATTGCCTGCACTTACAGAAACTTGTTAATTATGTTGAGCCCCGGCAATGGGTAAGCTATTTTGAAAAACAATTTAAGATCTTGGATGGGAACGCCAGGGATGTTCTGCACCTTAGCTATGATGCTCCGCTGGTATTTGCACATAGTGAGGTCGAGTCTGTCTTGAAAATGATCCCAAGTGGCAAAGCCCCAGGGCTCGATTGTATCCCTGCAGACTTATTCAAGCACGAGCCTGCTTTATGGGTCCCTTATATTACTGTATTAGCTAATTCCACAGCTAGTTGTGCATCGGTTCCTGATTCCTGGTTCGGAGCAGAGATCCTTCCGATTTATAAAAAAGGTGATTGCTCTGCTCCGGCCAATTATTGGCCCATTAGCCTAATAGACGTGTTGCAAAAAATAATTGCACGCCTAGTATTTGGGAGAATACAGTGTTGGATGACCGAAGCAGACATTTTAACCCCCCTTCAGGCTGGTTTTCGGTCTCATATAGGGACCCTGGATCAGTCCCTTTGATTCGTGCTTTTGTATTGGAAAGAGGTATTTTTTAGGGGGGCATACTTTTTGCAGCATTTGTGGATCTAAGATCTGCATTTGATCTTGTCCCAAGGGCTAAATTATGGGAAGTACTCTTGGTAGCTTAGTAGTTAAACTCCATGAACGTACTTATGCTCAGGTTCCCTGGGGCAAAACTGGGGAGGTAACTGATAGGTTTGATGTGTGTAAAGGAGTCAGGCAGGGGTGTGTGTTGGCTCACACCCTATTTTCTCTATTTATTAATGGGGTTGTCCAATATTTTGCCGACCACCCGACTGACGCACCTATGCTTGCTGGCATGAAAGTCCCACTTCTCATGTTCGCGGACAACACCCTGCTTATAGCCAAGACGAGACAGGGATTACAACTAGTACTGTCTCGTTTTGAGGTGTTTTGCCGCGAACATGAGCTGGAGGTTAACGTGGGTAAAACCAAGTTTATGGTGCTCCATGGGTCTAGGCCGGTTAGAGCAAGGGTCTACATGGGTGGTGACCTTTTGAAGCAGAAATCTGTATTTACGTATTTGGGAGTCACTTACAATGACAAACTGAGTTGGAAGCCCCAAATTGATATGCTAGCCTTAAAACACACTCAATTAGGAGGTGCATTGATCAAAGAGCATAGGCAGTCTCTCACCAAACCAATTGCCCCTCTTATCAAAATCTATGGCTCTGAGATTATGCCTGCAATTCTGTATGGTGCCGAATTGTGGGGCTTTAGCAACCTATCCCCTATCATTGTTGCACAGAATACATTTTTGAGGTCGGCTGTGGGATTACCCCAATCCTCGCCGCGTATTCCCCTGCTTCTTGATCTTGGCTGTAAGGCAGTAGAGGATGTGGCACATTATAGACCTCTGGCGTTTTGGCGACGTCTGTGGATCACACCTGAACTTTCCTTATATGCTCAAGCATTGTTGAAAGTTAAAAGGTTGGGTGGTTCTTATAAGATCTCCTGGCTGGCTGAAATTAAATTATTATTGACAAGCATGGGGATGGGGGAGCTATGGGCTAATCCGGAAACAGCAGTTTTCCCCACCAAAAAGAACTTTAGTATTGTATACTGGGATATGATCAATACCATGAGGTTCTCGTTACAGCTTGGCAGTTCTCTGACAGCTACCTTCCTTGACATTAAGGATGACCCCCACCTGGAAGAGTATTGGGACCTTATTACAAAACCCATTGATCGTAAATTGTATCACCAGTTCAGAATAGGCTCATTACCTCTACGATGGTTAACCAGTAGATGGAATCCTGTTGGCAGCGACAAATGTGTATTTTGCTCAGATTACAATGAAATCATTGATCACTTTCTATTTGTTTGTGATGCGTATCACCAACCTAGGCATGTTTTGTTAAAACCTGTGTGTAGGCTCATGGGTACAAGCTCGGCACAGGTTGCAAGTAGAATACTGAGGTATGATACCTCTAAAATAGTTGTAATCAGTATTGCTAAATTTTTGAGCTGGGCATGGGTCCTCCGGACAAAAAAGTTGTGTCTTGGTTCTTAGGTTGACGTACGTTATGGTTACGGGATTGAGGGAATTAGTGGGGCACTAACTAGAGATTTCGATTCATACTGAATTCTTTTTAAAATGATTGTTTTTAACTATGTCTAAGTCTGTATATTTAATTCCATTTTAGTTTGTTTTAAATATTTAAATGCCAGCGCAGATAGATTTTTGTATAAAATGAATATTTATGTGTATGGATCATGAATTACTGTTTTAGAATGTCTTTTATGATGAAGAATCCCAATAAAGACTTTTTTGACTTGACTTGATAATTTTGCCATGTTAGTTAGAACTGAACTATTAGCAATAGTGGAGTGTGTAACACAAAATTTGAGGCATAGGTAAGATTTAATTATTCTTTTCCAATTCTTGGAACTACTGACTACAGGGCATATTATCAAGAACGGCATTAAAATTATCGCTGCTTTAGCGGCAGGAAACTGCACCTAAACCGGCGATAATGGGTTTGATAATATTCCCTTGTGAATTCCCATAGAAGCCCATGTTCACACCAGAATATGGGCTTCTATAGGGATTTGCAAGGGCATATTATCAAGCCCATTATCGCCGCTTTAGCGGCAGTTTCCTGCCGTTAAAGCAGCGATAATTTTAATGCCGTTCTTGATAATATGCCCCTAAATTTCATAGCAAGTGCCTCACTAGCAGGATTTAACACATAGACATGCCTGTAGGTTTGTTGTATTTTTCTTTTGAACAGTTTGTAGATGACATAAATCGAGAGCCCATTCAAGCATCAGGCACTTCTCCCTTTATAACAGCAACTTTGCAAATTGGATGCAATATCCACAATGGTGAATAAAAGTGAATTTTTACGCCCTCTCAAGTTTTTTTAGAAACATACAATATAAATTGAATAAATCAATCTGACACTATTTCCTCTGAACATCATCTTAGAGCTGTTTCCATTTTAGACGTGGGATAGAAATCATTTTGTTAGTATCTTTATTTATGGTAGTGCCATCAAAGACTATCATCATTTTTAATCAGCGCCAGCATCTTTTCCCAGCAGAGTGCATAATGAGTGTTTTCTATTTTGAATCAGGCTCTTTCAACCTTATCTTATTTCTTGTCATTTACCTCTTTGTGATAACCTTACTTCTCTCTAATGGCTCTTATTTGCTTTTTGATGCTTTCTTCTTATCCCTAAGTCCTCAACAAACCATTTTTATCCCCTACATTAAAGTCCTTTTAGTTAACATCTGTGATAGCAATATACAGTAATAATTGTTCATTTATATTCAGTAAGCAGGCTTTCCCTGTCTTAGGCCCCACCAATCTGGCTTTCGTAGAGTTAATTAGTCTCCCCATACATGTTAGAATGTTTTGGACATACAGTGAAGCCATTCTGTCATGATATCAGAATTGTATGTTTTTTGTGTTTAGTCTAAGCGTTTTAAAACATACATTGTGTAATGTAATCAATTTAGATTGAGCTAAATTCTCAAAACTTGGAAAATTTGCAAACTTACCTAAATGGTTCATCCTAGTGAACATAATAGAGAACTATCTCTCACTATCCAGGTGCCTTGCAAAATCTCTCCCAATGCTGCCATTTATCATTCTATTTTTAAAACAAATTATATTTTGTAAGGCTTGGATAATATCATTCAATGTAGATATCCCAACTATTATCCAATTTAGAACCTCCATTCTCTGAGTTTGGGATGTTCCATTCTTCAATATATAAATTAATCAAACAATCCAAAGGCACTGTTCATGACACCTTTGAGTTGAAATTCCCATTGACAACTACAGCAACTTCACAATAATTTATGGCAAATGCATCTACTGTCTGGCCCAGTTGATCCATCCCTTTTCAGATTTGTTTCCTGACAGAAAATAAATATGTATTGCAAAAGATTCCCTGGACTGTCTGGGGAAAGTGTGGACTGCTATAACTTGGCTGGAAAGATAAATTACCTGTGCTTTCTTAACCCTCATTTTTTTATGAAACGGCTAAACATAGACAGGCTAGAGAATGACCTATTTGTCCCTTCATAGCACAAGACATACAAAGTCATGATTATGGGTCTAGCCAACACATTTTCTTGCAATGCAATGATCAAAATTTGTGGAAAAACCAAACAGTGTTGATTGCTTCTAAGCAGCGCTTAAGGCATGTGGCACTCCATGAGACTGTAATCAGGCCTTCTTGCATATAGTTAGTGAAACCGTCATTACATCCTTATTGTCAAAGGTCAAAGGGTCGTAAGCCAAGGGATTTATCAGAACAAAATGGGTAGTTAGACTTGCATTTGTCTGTGCTCTTATATCCACAAATCGCTCCTAGATCCTATTCCTCTCCATAATATTCAAGGACATGACCTGCAGGAAACCCCATTGTAAATGGGATATCATTTAAACGTTACCTCTTTGTATAGCACTGGAATGCCCTCATGTAGAATGGCCACTTAAGGTGTAATTGATTAATGTATTGCTGAGGTCAGTATGTTGATCTTTTGGTCTATCACCTACTTAAATGCAAATTTGATGGAGATCAACAAGACATCCTGCACCAGTCTTTGGAATAGGTGTGTACATCATGCTCCCTACAAAAGGGGGAGTAGTGTGCTCTTAGAGCTCCTTGATATTGCATTAGGACTCAGTTTCACAAATCTGACCAGATCTTCGTCAAATAATATAATTACTTGCAATTGACCGATAACTGTAAAATCCTGCTGTTGAATTGTTTCTTAGATTAAAACTCCTCTGACTTTTTCAGGATTGAGAAAGGATTAGCTTGAGAACCTTACACTCTCATCGGGATGACAGTGTTCTCCTACACTTCTCCTAATTTCACCAAAGGATGGTCATAGACATGGAGTCATCATTCTATTTCTGTTTAATAACTCTTTTTCCCTTTGGGACAGGAGGAAGCACTAACATTATTAGCATTGGGCTTGGAGAAAAGGGTGACAGCTATGCAAGAGATTAATGCAAGCAAAAGGTCCATTATGGGTGGGAGTAGGTGATTAGGCAAACAGGAGTGAATAGAAGTTGGGACAAAAAAGACTTTGCTTTCAAGCATGGTGGGGGTTGGAGTTCAGTTGTGTACTAGATGGTCCATCATTCAACAAGGAAAACATGAATGACTATGCAGGTGGGATTGTGTGTGAGGTCCAAACAGGGTCAATATCAAAACGGACAGAGGGCATGGGTGGAGGGGCCTGTGGACTTTGACATGAGGTCTGGTAGGGGGAGGAGTACCTCACAAGTCTGAAGCATCTGCCACTGTCACCAATCCCAGAGCTGTAGCAACAAAGCCAGTCAGCCATTTACCCTTGCATAGTAAATGTGATCATGCAGCATGTCACTTTGCTTGGGTCTAGGTGGGACATTAGTCCAGGGAAATAGACCTTTCGATTGAGACAGCTAGACCAGCTCATTCATCCAGTTAGTATCACATTGTACAGGTAAGTTAGCAAGCTTGTGGGTTGGAGAGGAATTTCAAAACCTGCAAGACGCTATGCAGCAGCTTGCGGTTGGAGGGTAATCCCAAAGCTTGCATGAGACTGTTGGCAGTCTCTGATATTGTGAAGCTCTTTTACCAGAAAGATTTGTTTAACTGCAGGGCTTTCTGGTCATGCATTCTGCTGGCTAGAACAACGTCAATTACTGACAGCTGCTGAAAAGTGATTAGAGCTATCCTAAGAATGTGTGAGCACTACTGCAAGGCAAATAACAGTAGTGAGCTCATGTCTGACCCCTTTCCAAAGGTGGAACACCTTGGCTAGAAGCTAAGAGTGAGTTATGCCTGGGGATGTAACAAACGACAGTCATGATAAGGCCACAAAAATGTCCACTTGTCCCTAACTAATGAGCAAGCAGACTTTTATAATGGAAAATAACATTATTTGGTAATGACAAGTGTGCCACCCTCTCCTACCAGGTGACATGCAGTGGCTTAGAGTCAGTTTAAAATAGCATCATTCCCGAGTTCTGTAGGTGAGGTTGGTCACCAAGGTAATGTCTTTGTTTTCACAATCATTCATCAAATGTGTACATTGCATAGTGTAGTGGGCATGGATCTTTTGCAATGACCACATGACACCCATTTTTCTACCAGTCAGTGTGACAAGATAGAAGACTGTGAAGGATTATTAATTTTGAACCGTGGCTCCCATTGATGCAATCTGTGGCAGGCAGAGGTTGATAGATTGTGGAAAACAACTATTCCTAAATCTCATTGTCAATATTAATGCCTAATTCTGTTCTTACGTAATGGAAGTATGCTTGCAGCTTGCTGTAACACGAGATCAGCCTTAGGGCAGCCAATGACGGAAGGAAGCTGTCCGAAGCCTCGGAGATCCCAGGAGGATTGGGACTGCTGCCTTCCCTCATTGGCTGATGTGGGAAGGCAGCATTCCAAATCTTGTCACAGAGTGGGATTGGGTCAGTGAGACTGCAGACACCACCCAATTCTGTGATGAGGTGTCACTGATTGACACTCGGCCCAGGGCACTTCAGGGCTTAAAACGAACAGCCCAGGTCTGAGGCAATAGATGACGCTTCTCTTTGTCACGAGGGGGAGGGCCTTGGAGCACTTTTGCCAGGCTGAGGAGGTCACACCCCTATGGCTGTGAAATCCCCGATCTGGCAATGTTCAGCTCAGCCTGCCAGGAGGTTGCACTTTTAGCGCATGTCTAGCTCCTAGATGCTTGACCTAAACCAGAAGAGTGCCTGTCCAGCTGACGTTTGTTCAGTCTGACGGACACTCTCTTGCCTGGAAAAAAGGTGGGGGTCATGGGCCCTCAACCTGTACGAACATGCTGCTGCTGCTGTAAACCAAACTCTAACACATAATGCACGCACAGTAATGCATCCCTTCTGAAGTCTTAATGGGCACTTCATAAGGAGTTTCCTTTACAATGAATGGTTGAACGAAGTCTGGAAGGTAAATGTAATCTGGATCCTAAAAGTGAATTGTCATTTAGGATGAAAGCGTAGAAGCCATTCTATTCGGTTGTAGTGTCTCATGTATCAAGGCAGTAGGTCCTCATGATCCCCAAAGGATCCACCTGTGGCTGAGGGGCCCATCGCCATGAAACGTGGCTCGGTGACAGCTCTGAATATATGGCTTTTTAGACATCTTATGGTAGGAGCTGAGATTACAAACTTCCTGGAGAGTAGGGGATATCAGAGGGCCGTGTCCTGCTTTGTAGGGGAAAAGAGCCAAATCCTATTTTTTTCAGGAGTAGAGAATGGTAATTTTTGGTGCTAGAGACAGAAGGGGTTGACAAAAATCATAAACTTTTTTTGTTTGTATGTGGGGGGGAGTCTGGGGAATCTGGAGAACCCTGGTAGCAGAATATCAGCTGAAATGTCGCCAGGCATAAACATATTGTGCTGAAAATCATCAACAAAATGACCACCCTTTTGAAGTAATAATATAAAACTGTGCCATCCTGACATACATCATATGCCAGTACGGGCAAACAACTTTCCATGGGGAAAGCCTGGTTCAGTTTGCCTGCCTTATTATACAGTATCTTGTTTTATAAGTGCTGTGACGCTTCTAAAGTGTGTGTGGTTGCACATCTGAATATTGTTTGTCGTTTAAAATGTTTATTTCTGATGCAAAGATCCATAAAAAACAGTACAGCAACAAATAACTAGATATGGGCCTTTGCATCCGAAAAAAAACATTTTAAACATCATAATATCCTAAATAATAAATTGTCAGACAAAAATATTGTGTCCTAAATTTTGTTTAGAAAAGTATCTTCCCTTTAGATATACATTTTCTTTATTTCTCGTTAAGGTCTTGAGAGTCATCGTGGCTGTATTCGGGAGTGCAAACGAAAACTAAAAAAAACAGAAGCATGCCTTTTCTGCTATATATTACTTGGTCAAACTATGATCAAACAGAGTGCACTGAACTAAAGATAAACCAGGAAGTATGTAAATCTAAAATACATACACAGTTCTGTTTCCTCTATGTATATTAAAAAGAATGTATTATAAAATTATGTTTCACTACATTCATGAAATGCATATTTCATATTAATCCATAATAAGAAAGATTCACATAAAATATTTTTACAATATCCTAATTTGATAAAATATACACAAAAACAAGCAAAATATCAATTCACACAACAAGCATTCGAGATATATCTCCTTTGCATATAGATCTCTACCACATAAAAAATCTAAATTTTTTATTCAAGCTCTTCATGTACCTTTTGCAATTGAACTAGTGGACGACATTAATACCATAATATAACTACATACCTTTGTTATTTTTACAGACATAACCGTCGATCGAACAGGGCCAGAGACACAGTACTGTTAAACATTGAATGTAAGCCTCGCTGTGGTGACGCACTGGTAAAATTAACTTTCGACAAAGCGGGATTGCAACTCGGTAATGCTGTTTAGAGCGCATATGGCTGATTAAACAGTTGACACATTGCCTATTACTTTGCTGCAATCACCCTAACTGGAAAAACAACAAGAAAGGAATGGAGCGGGAGAGGCCCGGGCGGTACTCTTGTTTTAATCTGACCTTCAAGCTGATGGACGCGCGTGCTCCGCCCTCTGTCGCTTTTCTGGAGCCCGATGGCTTTTCATTAGCGGTTCATTTGGATATGGAGTCGGTCCAGTAATGGGCTCCCTGTTCGGACTGACAGCTCAGCGTCCAGTATAGCCAACAGTAGCCGTCCATCCTGAAAAAAAAGAGGAAACTTGAGTTTTTTTCCCCTGGAACTGTGCTTTGTCAGGATCATTGAGGGTGACAGACAGTAACAGAGCTCACTACAGCGAAAGATTGAACTGCCACATTAAAGCATCCTAGCACGTGCAACCAACGTGTGTGGGGGCATTAATCGAAACAGCCCGAGCGGCGGCCATTACAAAACACAAGACCAGCGTGCTTTTCGGTGTTTATAACCGGGAAGGAAGATTGTAGGAAAAGAAAAGCAGGTGTATCAAGTAACTTTATCAAGTTGAAGCATGTTATTGTAAATTTATTTATGATATGTGCCACACTAGATTTAGAACTCTTCAACTACAACACAATTAACCTTCTGGCCAAATTCCTAGACATGCCTGATAGTGATTTTATTTGCCACATTGTCGCTCGGGAACACGAGAAAAGACAGGTTCTGGCTCGATTTCACACTGTTCTGTGATACTCCAATAAATCCATTCGTCAGCTCTTAGCATTTTATTCCAGGTAAACTACACCGAGAATCTCCCTTTCATCACAAGAAAAATTGAGTTTTTGAACAAATTCCAAACTGACTGTGTCAATTCACCCTTTGTACGGCTTGCCAAAACAAACATATTTGAAGATCTCGGAGTTCATTTTAGGAGAAATGTTTTGTTCAGCAACAGCTATGCTTTGGCAACTTTCATACCTGCCAATAAAATACTATGTCCAAGTAATAAAAATCTGCTCAGTCAGAAAAACTATTAAGCATATTGCCATAAGCTATTCATGGGGTTAAAAAAATATATATAGCACTTAAATCGGTCCTCAAATGGTTTGAATGAAAAGATGATATTCAAAACATATCTAGTTTCAGAATAGGACCACGCTTATCTGTGTTATGTTTGCATTTTTAAAAACTGTTCCTATTAATAATTGGGCGTGATTCAGAAAGTAGATGGGCCAGTACCTACACTGCATCCCGCCTTAAAGGGGCCAGTACATTACCAGAAGGGAGAAACTAGTTTCCCTTCCAGAATAAGGTAATGCAATGGTGACATCTTCTGTGCTATAGTGCAGGGAAAGTGTGATCATGTTAAGATTTACTCGTAATTTGAAAGTTGTGTCACACTTTTACCTCCAGGGGCCCTATTATTCATTAGGGCGCACTTTCACTGTTTATGGCCTGGCACAACCAGGGCACAAGTCATTAAAAAAGAAGTGGGGGGACGCTGTCACCGGAAGTGACGTCACAACAGGAAGTGACGTCACGAAAGGTGTTGAGCTCCTCGTCCCAGAGAGGCCAAAGAGTGATGTCCAGCTGTTTGGCAGGGGGGACGGTGTCCCCCCGGTAAAATAAGTGGGGGGACGCCGTCCACCCGCGTGGTACCCCGACTCGAGCCCTGGGCACAACTTAAAACAGGTGCATCAGCCGCAAACAGAGAAAGTGCACCCTATTACACAGACTGCACTGCCCCCAGGACAGCTGCGAACTCGTGCTGCTCTGGTGGCAGCGTATTCAAGTAAAATACGGAGCAGCTTTGAAACCCTATGTTTCACTGTGCAGGCGGCAACCTTCCTGCACTTTTAAAGAGGATTAGAGATATCCTTTCTGGCAGGTGCACCCACCTGCAAGGGCATGTCTGGGGGACCACCTTCCGCCCCTCTAGAGGGCTGCTACCAGGTGGCACTCTGACAGTGTACCACATTTTAGGTGGCGCACTTTTAGTGCGCTTCTTGAGGGCTTCTTTGCTTCTGTCCCAGCGTCTATAAAATCGCACGGTTGTAGAGGCAAAGGGATTCCCTCATTTGTATGGGGGACACCTCCATGCAAATGAGGGAATGCACTCTTGAGAAAGCGCTGGCGCTGTATGTGCGCCAGGGCTTTTAGTACTACAGAAGGTGCCGCAGGCACTACTGCTGCCCCTCTGTAATATCCAAGTGCCCCGGGGATGCGCAAAGCTGGCGTAAATGCCCTTGCGCCCATGGTTCACTTAGTGTAATATGGCCCCAGGTCTTTTCTCCATATCAAGCACCCAAAGGGGTCAACAAACTCTCCAAAATTGAGAATGCTTATGGCCTCTAGTAGCCTGGGAACCAAGTACTCGTCTGTGATGGAATATTCGCCTTACTTCATAACGCCCCAGCTGGAGTTGACGGGTAGGCAAGGCCTAGGACAATGGAGGTGACAGTCTTGATCAAGTAAGTCACATTTATCAAAGGTGAAATAAAGATGTCAAAAATTTGCGCACAATACTTTAATAATAACTCAAAAATATATGTAAATATATTTGCTGTACAAATAACTCATATGACAGAAAGGGCATGCAAAATTCACAACTAGCGTAGCAATCAATATAGTAGTAAAAATATGGCCCCATGCAATATACAGTTAAGTGGTTCTCAATCACAAAATGACCCCTGAAATCCTGCAATGAAAAGCACAGTATCTCAAACTGCACTAAAATCTGCATGTTATTCTTCAAAAACTTGAATAGGTGCATCTTATTGTGTGAAATTGTAATAATTTCTGAACTCTGGGAACTCGGATATTATCAGATGTGAAGCATTTCACAATCTCCCCAGGTCACTCGTAATGTTACAAACAATTAATGATTGTAATCACGAGAAAAAGTAATCAATACAGGACAAAATGGAGGATTACAGTCCTAAAACCCAAAGGATTTTAATTGGTAATGTTCCTTGCTTACAGTACTGGTGATCGACAAAAAACTACAACAATGAAAAATCAATTGTTGTAGACAATTAAAGTACTTTGTAACCTGCAAAAGAATAAAATGACAGCAGTGTCTTGAATTGCAGGAAGTGAGTTTTCAGCCAGCAGGAAGGTAAGGCTGACTCCTGGCTTTAGTTTAGACGGCACTGGTCTCTCAAAATGAGTATATCTAGATACATAGTTGTCTAGAGCCTCCAGGTTAATTACTAAATAGAAGGGGAGCAAACTTGATGAAGCTGGGGATAGGCCTCTGTCACACTCACAGAAATGAATGCAAGACTGTAGAAACAAAGAGCTTTGTTTGGTAGACCCCAGAAGGAAGGCAAGCCAAGAGGGTACTTGACCACCACAAGAAAAGCAGGGTCAAATAAGGGACATAAATAAAATAAAAAGTAATGCAGAGAGGAAGTGTGGTCTCTCGCATAAGTGACCACTGATCTCCTCTGCACTTATGCAGAATTCATGGACAAGCCTCCTCTGGTCCCTATGGGGAGGTAGAGAAGGCTTCAAGCACTGTGTGCACTTCTCTGGGCTTCATGCACTTGCTGGGGCTTTCAGGGAATGTCAGCAATAGCAACGCGTGCCAGAAAACCTTCAGCTGGGCCCTGTAGGCTTGTCTGTAGCCCGGATGAAATGGCTGCAGTGTCCTTGCAGATCTGCCTCCAAAGTGTTCAGCATTCTTTATGGAAGCTCCAAATTACAATCCGAGTTCAGGCAGTTGAGCATTGACCCTCTGCCAATCTGAGTGAGCTTATCCTCAAGACTTAAAGGTTTCCAGACAATTCAGGCTAGAGGACAGACTACCTCCACATTGAGGATTCGGGGAATGCCTCCGCCCCTGTTTGCAGTGCAGTGGCTACTGTCTACATACAAATGACCAGGTCCACCCACCAGGGGTCTGCTCTGCAGTCCCAGACATTGTTACCTAAAGCAAACTGACAGTGGAGCTTTCTGGGATAAAGGGCAAATGGATGGGTTTGCACATCTGTACAGGTTGACAGGCCCTTTGGTCTTCAGAAGTTGCGTAAATCATGTTATTTACAGTGGTAACCTTCCTTGCAGAGTGTGAGAGTGACTGTAGAAAGAGAGGTGTGTGCTCAGGTCTGCAGCTAGGTGCATGCATCTCTTCCAAGTGTGAGCAGTGCTGGGCCTAGTTACAAGGTGATGACTTAGTGGCATGCGGTAACATTGAAATAATGAATGAAGATATGGTATATGCAGCTTCTTGTTTGTACTTTTATACTTGAAAAAAATCAGTTTTAAGTCATGAAACACCAGTTGTTGTAAATAACAAGGACCCCCTGATATGGATATGACTCCTGGGTCAGGGATAACAATTTTTTGTAATAGCAAATACCCAGGCAGACTTCAAACACAAAAGCTGGCTAAATAGTCAAAATAAAAACATAAATGTGTACTGAATAAAAAGTAATGCAATGGACTGGAATGATATCAAAAATGATTGAAATTTAATAGAAAATACACTCTTTACATAAAATACATAAAAAACATGTGGCTATTATTTAAATTTACATTAGAAGCACATCATGATACATAAAAAAAGGATCTTTTGTTTTCCTTTTTGTGAAGATTAGGGCTGTGTGTCAACGCGTTTCGACAAAGTCTTTTGTCTTCATCAGGACTAGTAGATAGTCAGCCACTCTCTCTAAAGAAATCTTTTTGGTCAAAGTAGTTCAGTGTAGATGGAGTAAGGCGCTTTCGTTTTGTTTGCTTCTTGCAGTCTATTATTTTAACTGTTGAGATAGTATTTAAAGCGGCCTTCTTTTTTTCTCTTTCTTTCACTTATTACTTGATTATTCTTTAAAAGAGGAAGAAAGGGGATCTCAGGATGCGTTTACTCATATGGCAGCCAGGTGTTTTGAACGATATACTACATTACTGGTCCATTTCACTTACGTACTTGTGTCTCCTTTTCAAAGGGTGCAGGATGCAGTTCCTAGAAAAGGCTCTTTATAGCTTTGGAGCGAATCAACGGGACGCAGTGTATGTTGGTTAAAAGGCGCGTGGTCAAACTGGTGCAGGCACTTACGTGCTTGTATCTCCTTTTTAGAGGATGCCGTGATGCAATTCTTAGAAAAGCTCTTTGTAGCTTTTGCGCGAATCGAGGGATGCGGTAAATGCCGGTCTAGATGCACGCGGTAAAAGTGATACAGGCACGTTTCGATAGGTGTGCTGCTGCTCGAAAAAAGGGTCCTCCTTCAGCGATTCCGGATAGATGAATGGCGTTTGACCAGTTGACCACCTCATCAATTGTAGTAAAACATATATTCAACATATATTCAAAAAGAATCACAGAGCTTGCTTTTTCAATTGTTTACCTGGTCAGCATTATAGAAAATTGATTTAAATGCAAAGCCATACCACATGTGATGAAATAGAGATATGGAAAGATGTATATTGTTTTGAAATTATGGTCTTACACCTATTATGGTTATTTTACTAGATGAGCAGATAGCAGATCTCATGTAATTCAAAATGCAAGAGTTATGGGTTATTTATGTGTTCAGTCCGTATTCTTAGTTGCATTTTGCCTTTTGCGGGTAGGTCACATGTATACCATAAGATGGCAACTAAATGTGCGACCCAGCATGCTCTTTGTTAACTTCATATCTGGAAGGCTACATTGCTGTTATTGAATGCACTGGCCAATGGTTAGTATTATTCTATAGCTCTGCTAGCTGGTAAATGGTGTTGCAGAACTTTGTGCCGGTGTTTGCAGGTGGGTGGCTGTGGCACTTGTTTTGGACACCAGGACTTAACTTGTATTATCAGTATTTGATCTAGAGCGAGAGAGAGAAAGAAAGGGGAGAATTAAGGAGCAAGAGAAAGGCATAAAAACAATGCCATTGGGAGAAAGTAGGGATGGAATATAACCCGGAAAAGTGAGATCAAGAGACAGGATGTAGAGAAAGAGGCATGAAGTGGAATCGTTAAGCAGCCTTAGTAATGGGTAACACTGGCATTAAGAAAGTGCTGGTGGTGGGCGCCAAAAAAGACTTTGCACCCCATACTTTTCTTTTAAAACCAAGCACTAGTGTAAAGTATGAGGCCTTGGAGACAGGAAGTGTGGCATGACTAAGTGTACAGCAAAACACACAAGTTGATGGACGGAATGTTGCACAATGGCAAAACATTCACCCCCAGTCACAGATCTGAGTTTAATCCATTGTTATTTTCCTCACGAAGCCACCCCAGTTCAGACATGGCCATATGCAAGTTCAGTCTTGACCCTGTGCCTCATGGGAACAGTCCAGCCCAAACTGCCAAGCATGTTTTCTCCAGTGGCTTAGTGAGCACGGGACCCACGTCTGGGCATGACTAAGTGTGTCAACACTGGATCTCAGGAAAGAATCTATTTAGCCAAGCGCATACAGGGACATATTTCTGGTTGGTTTCTGAATGTTGAGCTTCATATGGTGAGGCCGTTATGCACTGTGCATAGTTTGAAACAATATGTAAACGTTCTTGCATAACTTAGCAGCTGTGACCTGTGCTTCTCTTTTTAGCTTCTTCAATGGCTGTTATATTACTAATTTTATGTTATTCTAAACAAAATACTGTGTGGCATATTATCTAGAAACAGATTTAAAATGGTCGCCATTTTGGCGGCAGGAAATTGCCGCTAAAGCAGAGATAATGGGCTTGATAATATGCCCTTGTGAATTCCCATAGAAGCCCATGTTCTGATGTGAATATGGGCTTCAATGGGAATTCTCAAGAGCATATTATCAAGCCCATTATCGCCGCTTTAGCGGCAGTTTCCTGCAGCTAAAGCGGTGATAATTGTAACGCCATTCTTGATAATATGCCCCTGTATTTGCTTAAACTTTAGTGTAATTGATATCGATATGCATGTTCTGGATTTCAGCTTATTCCTCTTCTTTTGAGAGTCAACTGAAAATCCCCAGTACTTTTGGACAGTTCTTAGAAGTACTTCATATGTGCAGGTGGTCAGTGCAAGCGCTAATTTTTGAGAACCAGAGATTATTTATCTTCAGCAGACACTGACCACCCACAACAGAGAAAAAGCAAAGAAGGGATAAGAAAGGAGCAATAGAAAGCTACAAACCGTGACATAGGGGAACAGCAGGGATAGAAAATGTAGTAAGGAAAAAATGGAAACAATGTGAGCCTTCTTCCATTGGTTAAATGATAAGACAGGAAGGTGTGTTTGAGAAGTTTCAGGTGCAGAGCAAGGAGTCATCTTGCTCCATCAGTCTTCTCTCCGGAGCCATCAACCATCGACCAATTGAACTATGCTACGCCTTCCATCTCCACATAGGAGGATTCCACAGCAGTATATATCATCTTGCACACTGCTACATCCATCACCACTCTGGTTACCTCGAAACATGTAATGGGTTGGTCCCCTCACCCAGTGAGCTAATGTCCTCCTCCCTTCCCTGTTCTAGCGAGTAAATTATTAGAAAATGCTTTACTCACTCCACAGAGGGAATTACAGTTTCAAATATTGGACAGATGTTATCCCTGAAAAGGGGAACATTTACCTTTACAAAATCATCACTGTTGGTAACCCTACTTGCTTCTGTCAATCCACCCAGGCTTATTCTGTGATCACTTACTTTTTCCATGCGAATGTGATTTTGTAGAAGCATCTAACTCATGGATGGCTCCTCCTTTGGTGACAAGCTCTTCTAAAAATCTACTTCTAAACAAATGGCATCTCTACTCTTTCCTTGATTAGAAGAGTTAAAAAAGAGTCTACTTCTCCAGTTAAGTCTTCCTTGCCTATTAACATGGAAAAGATCTTGAAGGAAATCTGTGCTCTGAAACTATATGTGGAAGAAACTAAACATTGCCTGGAAATCTTGGATGAAAAATGGTCTTTGATTGACAATAAGGTTAAAGAAAAGAACAAAAATTGAAATTCTACATGATGCTCCAAGTCAACATGCATTATTGCAATCAGAGGTATGTCAACTAACAAAATGCGCCGAAGAACTGATATAGACACCAAAGAAATAATCTTTGGATTTATGGATTAGAGAAAAGATCATATCCTATCTCATTTTCTAAAACTTTTTTCAAAAGTTCTTGGCAAGCTAGAAGCGACATCTTTTAATATTCAAAAAGCTCACTGTCTGGGCCATGCTCCTAAACTTGTGGCAACCTCTCTGAAACCCAGAGGGGCCACCATACTTTTCTGGAATACACTGACTTGTAATGATTCCTAATGCATCTAAGAGTAAAGTTTGTGCTTCATTGCTGGGATCTAACTTATCTTTTACACAAGATTAAGCCAAAGCTGCTGCTGATAGGTGTAAGGCAATTCTGGAGATGCGTTCTTCTCTCAGATCCCTTAAAGCATGTTTTGGCTCATTTTATCCGTGCTTATTTAAGGTAGCCTACGAGAACAAAACCACCACATATTAAGATCCATGGCTTTTATAGAAATTAATTGACAGTTGCAAGTAATGATTGTGACAATTTTGCTTCTGCTTAAGGTCTTTAAATATCATATATTGTTTTGATGCTGACATTATTTGTTTTATATTTTCCATTTACATATGATACCTTAACCTGCTGAAAAGGAGCTATACCGTTTGTGTATATTGACTTCCACTCTGTTGTGTCCGAAGCCTAGTGTGTCGTCTTCCTCATGTTGTTTCACCACCCCAGATGTTTTTGTCTGTGCTCTAGGTATGTTATAAATGTTATTATTTATTACAGTGTTCTAATTCTTTCTTACCTGTTCATTTACTTTTCTCCTTTCGTTTCTCTTCTCTTTTCTATTCCTTTGCTTTATTTTCTATCTCATTTTATTATATACAACTCTGTTATTAATTATCACTAACAACATTTTCCTTATATTTTTGTATATCTTATAATATTTATATCAAGTTTAAAGATACAGGTTTTTGTCTTTATGAGTAACTTCATGGAATGTTAGGGGGTTGATTTAACCTATTAAACTTCAGCAAGTTTTATCACATCTGGCTAGGCTGGAAACCGATGTGGCTTTGTTACAGGAAACATGTGTAGTTCAAACTGAGGTTAATAAACTTGCTCTAACTTGGGTAGACCAAGTACTTTACTCCCCCAGTAATTGTGTGACGGTTCTTTGTAAAAAAAATCTCTGACTAGCCAATTAAAATCTCAAAATTGTGGTGTGGATGGACAATGGCCTCTAGTAAGATTGATCATAAACAAAATCCCCTTTTTGATATTTAACATATATGCACCTACACAACCTGACAAAAACCTTTGGTGCAACATTGTTCATATATTATTGTCTCTCACAGAGGATTACTTATTTCTAGGAGGGGTTTGTGATCTGGTAATGGACCAATTTACCAACTGTTCCTTTTATTCCTTTCATTATTTACAAACAGTTTCAATCTAAAATTAATCAACAATCTCTAGTAGATACTTGGAGACTCTGTACCCAGACATGGAGAGAATAAAACTTATTTTCCCCAGTCCACTTTTCACATTCCAAGTTAGAATCAGTTATTTATTTCTACACCTTTATCTTCATAACTTTTGAACTCAGAGACTGGTTCTATCTTAATTTCGAATCATACACCAGTTATTATGGAATTGGATTTACTTCCGGTTTCTAAAGCAAATAAAAGATGGAGATTTAATAATTTTCTATTTTTAGATACTTAGTTTACTCTTAGTTTTGAATCGTTTATCCACAATCTTTTTCCTTTTTAACAAAACGCCTAATATTTTCCCTCACATTTTATTGGACACTTAAAGCTTTGGCTAGCTAATATCTCATCTCCTTCATTTATAAAAAGCTTACATTACTCAATATTGAGTCAATTTTAAGATACAATAATATTTCCTTTCTCAAAGATTCTGAAATTACAGATGAATTCAAATCGTAATTCTCTAAACTGTCCACTCCTGAAGTAGTCACATCTTCAGATTCTATTATAGGGGACATTGCAAGATGCCCGAATATATTCAGGGGCTCATTACAATTGCGTAACAATCACCATGCCGGGCCGACAGAGGCAATCGTTACACCATTGTGATGAAAATTACCAACCACCATTTTAGGGTGGCTGTGGGTATCGTGGCGGATGCAAAGTCCGTCCGCCGCTTTTCCGCCTGTGGCCATTGTTATAATTGCCTGCCGTGCGGAGCTGCGCCACTAATATGGCGGCGGTGCCTAGCAGGCACCGTCCGCCATATTAGGATGTGGGTGATTTATAGGCCTTTTCATGGCGGCATCGGCTGGCGGAGATTGGCTTTGGGGGCCCGTTGTGGGCCCCTTCTGGGGAGTGGGTGGGGGGTGCACTGGGGGGTACCCATGGTACCCCTTGCAGTTCCCTGCACCAAATGACAGTCACCGTGTGGTGCCTGCCACGTGGCGCAGGAAAATAATGTGCATTCTCTTTTATCATTGCGGACTGTGCTGGAGCCAGCAGCACCATCCACAATGGTAAAAAGCCAGGATGTACCCCCCAGTATGGCGGGCGCATCCTAATTGGGCTGGTGGGACCACCACACGTCTAGCGGGCGATCCCATCACCACTTTGATGGCGGGCGGACTGATGTCCGCCCACCATCATAATGAACCCCTAAGGTCCAATAGAGGGAAAAGAACTTAAATTATGTAAAAATCAAATACCTATTTCTTTAGTCAATTTGGATTAAAACAGTTTAACACAACTTGTGCTACAACTTGAAACATTGTTACTCAATCTGATAGGGCGTGAACAAACAGGCTTTGTTAAAGGTTGACATTTATCTGACAGTACCAGATTATTTTTCAATATTTTAAGTAAACCTAATAACTATAAACATTAATTGGCAGCAAGATGTCTTGGCGCATTGTCATTTATATTCAATGGATAATTATATAGATGTTAATGTGATGACTTGTTATGGATTTTTTTTTACTCTTCGCTTTAGTAAACATTTCTTTTAAATTAAAACCAACCCTCATTGTTAGACATCCAAAAGGACGTCAGCATCCATGAAGAATTGCTCCTCAGATGTGTGCAGCCTAGTACATGCGATGTATCATGAGATCTAACAAAAACATTAGTAAAAGTGCATAGACATCTAAAAAAACTGCTCTAATCTGGATCAACCCTGTTCTAACCTGCATAGAAATGTAGGGATTCCCCCTTAATCCCACATTTCTCTCCCAAAATTTGGAACTCTGTCCCCACAACTTCCTCGAATGAAAACTAGAAGAAAAATCCAAATGTTGTGCTTTTTCTTCAGCACTTCTAGAGCTGACTGAGATACACCTTTGGACACGTTCTGGCATGCCGGATGTACAATCACAACCAGTTAAGAATATCTTCTTTGGCTTTCCATGGGAGATCCAGAGGGCTCTCTATTTTCCCCTCTCCGTTGATTATTCTTGCATGTGCTCCAATGCAAGTCCCTTCTCTTTGTGGGAGATTGTTTTCCCTATTCGTACCCATTCTTTATTGTTTGAATTCAAAGCTAGTCCCATTTACCCTCCATTGTAGTATGTACGTATAACTCTATAGTGTTTATTACACTATTGAATCTGGCATGTGCTATAGTAAATTAGTAACAAGAACCCTTACCCTTCGATAAATGAATGCACCCCGTAACACAGATAATTGAACAGTGTCAGCGTAACTGCAGATGTACACAGATGACAGCTAGTTTCATCTAAAAACTAGAAAGTGGATTCTGGGGCTGGACCATTGATACAGGTGGCTTGGATTACTTGTAACAGTGGATGAAACAAAGTTACCTCTAGAATAAGGGACCTAAAACAGAGGTACTGATTGTAAGTGATCCCCAAAATATACTATCTGTCTAGACTCCTTGTAGACATTCTAATCACAAATGAGACTGCAAAAGAATCTATGCCTACTATTTGATTTATTAAGTAGTAGAGGGTAAGCATTAACAATGCTATCTTGTTCTTACTACACATGAATATCTGTTATGTATTGTATTATGCTTTTGAGCGTGGCGTAGAGCGAGGCATGGAATGCATGCTGTGTTCTACTGCGGGTCGCAGTCCAGGGCATCAGTTACTGTGGATGTCTTGGAGTGGAAGCCGTACTGCCTGGCTCTCGCCTGTTTTACCTATCAGCTAATAAAGCTTTCTTGGAAAATACTTCGGAGTGCCTCCACAATTAACAAGATCACCATTGCGATAGCCACAATACAACCAAGATAAAGCTATTTCAATTCAATTCCATTCAAAACTTTATTTGGCAGCACTGTGGCAGCCATAAAAGTTATTCATGAAAAGAACTTAATAAGAACATTTTACATCATAACAATTTAAATTTAACCAGCACACAAAATGCCTCATACTTAGCAATTGGCGACAATTCAGATATGAACTCATGCGGATAGCGGAATGAACAAAAGATTTTATATAGGAAACTTACAAGAGGATTGCATTTTTTTTATTATTTAAATTATCCTCCACCTTGTTAAATTTTATGAAATGGATATTTGTACGCCGTCAAAGAAGGAATTACGTGACTTCAAGTACCCGGCGGCTGGAAGTTTTGGGGTAAGAAAAGCTTACTTTGTTTTGAAGCCGTTGGGGAAAACTGTCACCGGCCGCATCTTTCGAGCTGCAGCAGTGTTCTCTGTTGCACATCCATTCTGGCTCTGACGAATGTTATTTGTGACGTCAGGGTGGAGTGGAGCACAATACATCATCATGCAAGTCACGTTGTGTGACCTTGTGTGGCGGCCATTTTGAATTTGTTTAATCATCGGAGCAGTTCCCTTCAATCCTTATTTGAATCTGAGGGAAATTTTGTACGGTTTTAATGCTGTTCAAGACTCATGAAACAGGTGAGATATGTATGGGCGATATGCCACTCAACTAAAAGAATCCGACAAAGATTCTGGGTGAGTTTTCAAAGTACAAAACATGGGCTGAAGGTAATATCAATGAAGCATGGCCAGTGGTCAAAGTCAACTGCAGAGGAACATGTAGAAAGAGAAGGAACCTGCGGAAAGAAGATGTTACCATAGTGATTGCAAGGAACATTTGGCGTTTAGCAAATATTGTCCGGCAGCAAAAATGAAATGCGGTATTTGTGGTTTAATTGGTCATTTCAGTAAAATGTGTAGGAGAAGGAAAAACAATGTTAATTATGTGTGGCACGAAGAGAGCTGTACAGAGGGTGAGGTAGAGTATGAAAATACTGATTTCGTGTTGAATGTCTCTGATAACTCGGTAAAAGGGAAGCCTGTGTGTGATATAGCTATAGGGGGTGTTCCAGTCAAGATGTTTGCAGACTCAGGATCACCTTATACTATCATAAGTAAAGGGATCTGGAAAGAAAAGTTTATGCGGAAAATTGGACACCAGTTGTTTTCCACTTATGTCAACCCTGTAAGTTTTACTGGTGGGAAAATGAATATGTTAGGTTTCAGGTGGCTGACATTTCTATTTAAAGGGAGGTCAGCAAAAGAGAAACTTTATGTGGCTAAACTAGGTCCATCAGTTCTAGATTGGATGGATCAGAAGAATTTGTATATTATTTTAGACCCCAACAATTAAGAGAAAATACTTATTGTAGATGAGATCAGTAAGATGGAAGATGTTTTTGTTAAAAGATTTCCTAACGTTTTCAGAAAAAAATTGGGAGCTCTTAAAGGTTTCAAACATACCACTGTGCTTAAAAAGGATGCAGAACCCAAAGTTCACAAAGTAAGGGCAATTCATATGTTAATAAGAGACGAAGTGGCTAAAGATTCAGAAGGCTTAGTTGAAAAGGACGTGATTGAAGAGGTGGAGAGTTCTGAATGGATTTCTCTGGTGGGGAAAGCACACAAGAGCAATGGAAAAATCCATTTGTGCATTGACTTGCGCCACTTAAATAATAATATTGTCATTGAAAAGCTTCCTTTGTCTAAAACCAATGAAATGGTGTCGTCCCTTAAGGGGGCAACTTGGTTTTCCACCATTGATTTATCGGTGGCATACTATCAAGTTATACTTACGCCCAAGTCAAGGAAACTCACTGCCTTTATAACGCCGTTTGGGAATTACCAATTCAGGCGGATGCCTTTCGGCCTTGCTTCAGCGGCCACTGTATTTCAGCGGTTGATGCATAGGCTGTTTGGAAAATAAGTGGTATAAGTTTCTTTCAGGATGGCATTTTAGTCTAAGCCAGGTGCAAGGCAGAACATGATCACATTTAAGGGATGTTTTGGATGTATTGCAAGAGGTTGGTTTGACTGTGGAACTGAGCAAGTGCAAGTTTGCACAGAGGAATGTGCCTTATTTGGGACATGTAATAAGTGAAGGTATAAAACTCAAACATTTTAATCTGCTGCTAGCAGCCCATAGATAATTTGTGATGTTATCAGAGTCACATAAGTGCATATATCTTATGACTGTTGAGCATGTCTAGAGAATCCTGAGGCGCTGGAACTAAACCTGGAAAAAAGCCTCCATCACGCTCCTTTTACTTTGTGAAACACAGTTTGAAGGATCCATGAAAAGGGATTCCATCCCTATATGACTATAAATGGTCTTAACATAACTAATTCAGGGAATTTGCCAACCTTTATTCAGGGAGAGGCAATCCAATGTTATCTCTCTTGTTAGGGCGGCCTCTTGGTTTTTCCATATAGAAAATCAGAACAGGGGCAGCCAGACGAGGATCAAATCTTGCAGGTATTGCAGCCCCAGTTCTTTACGATTAATGTAATTGGCAGCAGAGATGGGAAGTGCAAGCAATCTCCCTAGATATCTGTTTTCTTATTGCTGGATTACCTTACAGTTGGAAGTACCCCATAACTCTGCACTGTACATAGCAATTGGATGGAACTAGGATTTATAAATTCTTAACAATATGTCTAGGAATCCACCACCCACTGGTTGGGAAAGAGAGCATAGGGACCCATTGGCCAAAGAAAGGTTTGTTGTGCGAAGAGAGATGTGGAAAGACCGTGACCCTAGGGTAGAGAAATAAATACCCAGATAAGGGAAGGAGCTTGTACTGGTCAAAGCGTTCGGCCAATTAACAGGTTTGATTGGGGCCTGCACTATGGGTCACAAAACATGATGTGGGACTTGGCAAAGTGGTTTGCAGGATGAGGGTGGCCATGAAGTTGGAAAAATCGTATACTAGGAGATGCAGTGTCCTAGGTGTACGTGGTATGAGCACTGCGTCATCCGCATACAAGAGAGATGGGTGTTGGTTAAGTAAACAGCGTTTTACTATATATAACTCCACACCTATGCGCCTGTCAAGGTACGTAAATGTGCAGTTAAGAAGAGTAAATCTAAACTTACTTATTTGCATTTACCTCCTCAATAATTTTTTCCTTGATATTTTTGACATGATATTCTGTTTTTGTTTCCAATATTTTGCCCGTGATTAAGGCAAAATATGCCCTACAATTGTCATTGTTTTCATTCATGTTTATTTTAGGTTACAAAACCTAACATCCTCATTCCCTTTAACCCACATAGCTACCACAAACAATTCTGAAAACATAAAAAAACAGGTCTACCCAAGACAAATATCATCAGTTTTCACCTTAATGTGCAATTCAAAGGCTTCTTTCTTGTCTGTTAATTTCCCAGAATGCCATCATGGATTTAGACCCAATTATTGACTTAATTTAGGAGTGCCATAAAAAAGAGCCATGTGCGGAATGTTCCAGCCTTTGTAGCACCATTCCAAAGGATGAAAATACTGTTAAAAAAACTGGAGGAATGGTGTGTGTGAAAGATCACAAGAAATTCTATGTTATCACAAACTACTCCTTGAAACTGACTTTCATGGTTATTTTTAGCTGCTAACAACCTCATGGTTAAACGCTTTGTTCAAACTGACAATCTGATAGCTCTGTTGACAACAGCGGTAGAAAAGTTCCAGGCGAGTATACAAAAGGCACAAAATAGTCAGCATTCTAATGTTCACGTGGAATACCACATCAATAGAACAAAGTCAAAATCTCTGCATCTGATTATTTCTACTGTGCCCCAAAAAATGAAATACATTATGTAATCCTTTTTACTATCCCATTGTAACCTTTATGTTTCTTCAATATTTTCACGAGACGAGACATTTTCCCAAAGGTTATAAAAGGCAAGCTTACTTGTGAATATTTTATTCTGATTTAGAATGCCTAACGATCGTTGGACCTGGCATTACTTGGCGTGGTTACCCTTGACTTTCTGCCTCTACCTCCACTATTTTTGATGCTGTGATGGATTTCGGTTTGCTGGCTTAGATGCTTGGGCACTTTGTCACTGCTGATCAGTGTCATAGTACAAGTGCTCCCTCTATAAAGTGTTATGGTAATTGGTTGTCCATAATTGGTACGTTTGTCTTACTAATAAAGTCCTTAGTAAAGCGCACTATGTGTGCCCGGGCTAGTAATGCAAATGTTACTAGTGGGCTTGCAGCACTAATTGTGCCACCCACACAAGTAGCCCTAAAAAGAGATCTCAGGCCTGCCACTGCAGTGCTTATGCGCAGTTTGTTAACTGCCTTGTTGCCCTGACAAGTGCATCCACTTGCCAGGCCTTACCAGTCCCTTTTTATGCACATCAGACACCCCTATAAAAGGCCCAAGGTACCCCCCTGGGCATTGTGCAGTGTATGTGAAAGGTGGGACATGTACTGAGGTGTGTACCATGTCCTGACAGTGAAATACTGCCAAATCTGTTTTTCATTCTTCCAAGGCTATCTTGCCCATAGGACAGAATGAGGAATGCTATGTCACATGTTTCCAGCGTATCTTCCCTTAGGCATAAGATGGGGAGATGGAGTTTAGTGTGCCTGAATTCAGAATTGGACGCCTCAGGGCAGCTGCAGCGCTCTATAAATCCCATTTTCATTTCATTTCATTTCAATTCAATAACACATCTTTTTATGAAGATGGTTTTTAAATTGTGTGTTTAGAAACCACGCTTTTAGAAGTGTCTGGTTTCTTGTCTTAAACCATCCTGTGTGCCTCTGCCTGGTTGTGTATTGACTGGCTGGGTTTGGGAAGTGTCCTGACACCAGGGAGGAGTAGATGAGACAGGAACAGGCTGGCCTACATTTGATGTGAGGGTAGGAGTAGCCACCTGGATGTGAAAAGGGCTGTGTTGCTGCCACCAAAGGATGGCTCCACCTCCTGCCGAGCGTCTGGGGCCCAGACTCTCACTATCAAAGGAAGAGGGTGTGCAATTGCAGGAAGTCCCCCAGGTCTTGTTTAGACTGGGATCAGAGCACCCTGAACACAAAGACTTCAAAGGCATTTAGGAGTATAAAGGTGAGAGCTGAAACCCCTGAACTCAAAACTGAACTCAGGCCTGAAAAAGGATTGAAACTACTTTGTGATCAAGAGGAACCTCTGCCAAGGAAGAACAGCTGAAGAGACTGAAGAGAAAAACTGCCCTTGCTGTGTGTTCTGGGGCTGGCCTGCGGTTTGCTGAGTTGACTAAGGAGAGGACAAGGGACTTTGCTGTGTGCTGTGTCCCCCTGCTTGAAAGGACTTTGCTGTGTGCTGTGTCCTGAAGTAACTTGTGTCCAAGGGCCCAAGAGGAGCTGGCTCCCTGTTGTGGAACATTTTCCAGTTTGCAAGTGTGTCTCAGTAGCGCTGCTTGCGTGTGCTTTTTGCAGCCTGAGACCGTTGTGAGAATTGCCCCATGACCGTGTGCCCAAGAGAAGTCTTGGGAAACTCAGGAACAGAAAAGTTTCTAAGTGTGTCTCAGCAATGGCGTGTGCTTTTTGCAGCCTGAGACCGTCGTGTAAATTGCCCCATGACTGTGTGCCCTGGAGCAGTCTTACACTCTGCTTTGATCGACAGCGTGACCAGAAGTGCTGTGATCATTAGCTCCATTGGCCCAGACTGTCGTCCCAAGGATTAGCGTGAGAAATCACCACCGCCAGCCCGAGCCTGCCTTTGCCAAGGAGAGACCTGTGAACTTTCACCATTGTGGGTCCGAGGTCCTTTGCCCAAGTTCAATGGAGTTGCGCCAGGAGCTGAACAGCTGCGAGGCCGTCGCCTGGTAGCCAGACTCTCACCACGAGGAGCAGCCGCCGCCAACCCGAAGCCGCACAGCGTGACGCCCAAGCCGCAAGGAGAGCACAGAGAGACTGCACCCCCCAGGTAACGCTCCGTGAGCGTGCGTGTGTTACCGCCTGGGGCGGAGTGCGTGCTACGAGAGACCACTCTCGGCCTTTCCCATCTTTGCAGCGCAAGCCTCCGCTCAAGTCAATATCGTGGCCCGTACTCGCCAAGGAGTGGCAGTGCAGTGGTCGGATTGGAGAGCTGCACTTTGTTTCCTTTGTCACAGTATTAGTGGCATATTTTGGCAAAGGTTGACCGCGATTCAGCCAAGAGTGGCATAGAGGCCTTCACGAGTACCGCGATCGGTGCCGAACTACATTATTACTTGCTTTTACGATCCGTATTAATACGTGAACTACGAACTGGCTTATTACTTGCTTTTACGATCTGCATTAATACGTACACTATGAACTGCCTTATTACTTGCTTTCATGATCCGCATTAATACGTGCACTACAAACTGCCTTATTACTCGCTTTTACGATTCGCATTAATATGTGCACTACGGACTGCATTATTACTTGCATTAAGGACTGTCTTGTTTCTACATTATGAACTGCATTACGAACTGCATATCCTTGCATTAGGACAGCATTAGAACATTGTGAACTGGTCATTAATACCGCAAGAACCTAGAAGTGATTGTTGGCCTAATAACCATCCCAGTGAAATATTACAAATACGCATATGCTGAATATTTTTTATCATTTGGTCTCATCGTATTTCTTCTTGATAAAGATAACGCTATTTTCTTAATTCAGTGTGGTGTCCATTTGTGGTGTTATCACTGTGTTACTGGAAGTGTGATTGCAAATACTTTACACATTGCCTTGGAATAAACCTGGCTGCTCGTGCCAAGCTACTGGAGGATGAGCAGGGGTTCTCTAAGAGTGTGTCCGTCCTTTCCCTGACTAGAAACAAGGGTCCCTATGTAAACTAAGGTATCTACCTCAGCCAACTAGAGACCCCCAGGACTAACACAGCACTGCTGAAAAACTGGTCCCTATTAACAAAACTGGACCCCATGGGTACAAAACCGGCCCTTAACCCTCCGGCCCACTGGAGAATTGACCAGTGTCTGCTTTGGCCAGTCTGGCCCTGAGTGGGTGGAATTTTATTTCTCTGTGCACTACCTTGCTATCTTGAGTCCCTTCAATCTGCTACCAGACACTCCCTCCATCATTAACTCTCTGTTGTGGGTACTTTTTAATCCTGCTTCCCCCTCTTTGTCTGTGTTTTTCTGTCTTTCTCTACCTCCTTCTTTCCCCTTTGGTTTTTCTCTCTCTTGCTCTGGTCAAAGTCTGATGAGGGAAAATAATTGGCAGTCCCCAAGAATTAGCGCCAGAGGACGCTCCCTGCAAAAATTAAGCACTGGCTATGGAACTGATTTGCGCTCACTTATGTTTTAGTGCCTGAATATTGTCACATACTTTTGCTACATAATTATTGTACTTGTTTAATGCAAGTATATCATTAGGGTTGCCTTGTTGTATGGTGATGGGTTGTCTGAAAAGTGTGCTAATGCATGGTTTCAACCGATTGGTAAAGTGTGAGCACCATTTCCAGATAGCGGTATCAAGAAAAAGAAAGATAACAAATTTCTTGATCAACTGATTAGATATACCTTTCTTTTAGTGTAAATAATTACATCTTACTTGATATGATGTTATGAATTATGCATTAATAGTTTTATCACTTTTTAACATGTTGTAATTTGTGTGTGCTTTTATGGTCATCTATTTGAACCGAATAAAGCTTCATGAAATGAAATGTAACATAAGTGCAGAAAGCAGATGTGTGCTTGTTTTAGACTGTTTATATGTGCATATATTAATGCCATATCCGTATGAGCTAGTGCATGAGCAGACAGGCAGCACAGAGATACAGAGCTGTGTTTTCCATTCAGCTTTTTTTAACTGAGCTGCCTGCAGCTCTTGCAGTAATTGGAAGAGTTTTAGATAGTTTCCAAGTTAACTTATGTGCTGTCGTCACATTTGTGACACCACCCAAAGGGGTGTATTTTGATAATATTTTCTGAGCTGCGCCAACACAGAAGTTTCTTTTGGGTGTTTTGAGTGCATACATACATTACCTCGAAACATATCCACAGCACGACTTGGGGGTACACGCGGGTGGATGGTGTCCACCCTGTGAAAAAAGTGGGTGGACACCATCCACCCGCGTGTACCCCCAAGTCGGGCCCCAATGAAAAAGATGCTGAATTCGTCCCAGTGTAATTTCCAAACACCGGGACACTTTCAGCAGCGCCTGCACATTGTTATCTGATCCGCAACAACATAAAGATGGGGACAGGATGGGACTCTCTTATTTCGGACTCCTGCTGGGCCAATAAGAAAGGCCGAATTTGAGGGGTCATCAGGCCTCCTTTTGTTCGAGTCTCCTGGCTGGCATCAGTCAGGAGCCTCACACCTAGAAGCAAATGCAGCAGAGGGGAAACAAAGGCTCATACCTCGTTAGCACTTCACACATACTTGAGAGCCAGCTTTTCACTTTGCTCAGGCTCTGTTTAGGAGATATGCATGCACTGTTAGAACGTCAGATGTGTTGATCTTTCCCAGTATTTGCACAATATAAATAGCATTTATAAAGGCGCTTACTGCCACTGAGGAGACGTGGTAATACTTTAAATATCACTATTTTTTCTTTTAAAACATTATGGGTAGAGGAAGCTTTACACTGACAAAAGGCAACATTGCTTTATGTGAAGCTTACAAAAGTGTGAATCTTCTGCCTAAATCTGAAGGGTTTGCATGTATACTCTAAATGTGCTCAAATGTACTCATGACAGACCTTCTAAACATATATGTGAGGGCTTAAGATCTGATGTTCCTTCTTATGATGCCACTTCCTGCGATGTCACGCACTGTGATGTCACGTGCCTCACGCCCCGCGATGTCACGTGGCGGGATGCCGCTTGCATGCATATTAATTAGGTTAGTCTCCCTGCTTCTTTTTTTAAGACTTGTGCCCTGAATATATCTGAGTTAATGCATGTTTTGTTGACAGTAGACCTCTGAAGCATAGTGCAGTAATTGCCTCTTTGTACTTCTGAATCTATTGTGAGGATAATATTGACTAAGAAGGACATATTTTGTGTTAATGCATGCAATCAAGACACAAAAAGAAGCCGAAAGAGTCCTGTGCTGGAGCAGCACAGAAAATGGCATCATTATTTGGCCCCATGTTACTGGTAGCATGCAGTCTGAGGTGAATGTGCTTATGTGAGCTTTGACTGTTCTACCTGTGATATTCACAGGGGTTATCAATTTGCAGATACAAAGAAAAAACAAACTTTGTGAAAAAAGTATACAATGGTTATGTGTTTCTTTTTTAAATGTTTTCCATGAATCATTAAAACATGCCTGACCAATCCAATAATCTGAAAAATTTAAATATAGGCATGTGCTTCGTTGGGTGTCAGAGAGAAGATATGTTCCTCAGCTCATGGGGCGGCAAAGGTAAAGAAATCCCTCAGAGAATCACTTTTGTTCATATAGAATACCAGTAGATTGCCACAGAGGTTTGATGAGAAAGCTTGTATGCTACTTAGTATGCTAGTTACACCAGCTTTTTGTATTTCTGGAAAAGGCCTGGGCGAGAGTGAAATTACGCTGCCATAATTTTTGTTCTTTCTGACTTTTTCATTTCACTTGGTGCACAAAATTCCCAAAAGAACTCCAATACACCACGTGGCATAATAACTCACCATTAGAGTTACAGATTTACCGCAAATGCTACTGTTTACTATGTTCCAGGGTTTATTAATTGAGAGAAGCTCCAATTAGTCATTTGATGTATTAGTTTATTTGCCCACCTTGTGTCTATAGCCTTGGTAATCACCCAGGCTACCGGGCTGTTTAATTTTCACTCACTTGCACCATGTGATCACTTTTTCACACAGCACCATTGTTGTTTACTGCAAACCCTCAGTCCATAGTCAACCCTTGGACCTGCCGTTGTCATTATCTATCATATTGTATATTAAGTGGTATGTGCATATGTTGGTCACCAGATTGGAGTTGTTGGAAATGGCCCTTTTTGCAGGTTTATCCACAAACTTTTTGCTTCTTCCTCCCTTATTTTTCCTGACCTGTGGTTGTTGGCAATAGGACTCTGGGCACTTTACCACTGCTAATCAGTGCTAAAGTGCATATGCTCTCTGTGTAAATAGTTATTGTGATTGGTTATCCATGATTGGCATATTTGTGGTACCAATAAGTCCCTAGTAAAGTGCACTGAGTGTGCCAGGGCTGGTGATTCAAATGCTACTAGTGGGCCTGCAGCACTGATTGTGCCACCCACATGAGTAGCCCTAAAATGGTGTCTCAGGCCTGCCACCGCAGTGCTTGTGTGCAGTCTGTGAACTGCCTTGTCCTCCTGGTCAGTGTCCCCACTGACCAGGCCCAACCCTTCCCTTTCTGTACACATTGGTCAACTCTATAGAAGGCCCAAGGTACCCCTCTGGGCAGGGTGCAGTGTATATGAAAGGTAGAGCATGTGCTGGTGTGTGTGTGACATGCTCTGTTAGTGAATTACAGCCATTTTCGTTTTTCACTATTGAGAGGGCTATCTTGCCCATAGGCTATAATGGGGAATTGCCAGCAATTACTCCAGGTCCCTAGGATAAAAAAAAGCCAGGCAGGGAGGACGTGCCCTGTCTTACAAAGGCCACATCCTTTGGAACTCGTTGCCTGGTGCTCTCAAAAGCACAGCCAATTTTCAATCTTTTAAGAAGTCCCTGAAAACATTTTTATTTGTCGCCTGCTAGTTATGTTCCCCCACATTTCTCAGTTCAACTACTAGTTTCTTGCTCCTTTGGTAATACTCAAGCACGGAGATATCCTTTTGAGGATTGACTTCCAGCACTATATAAGAATACAAATAAATAAATAAATAAATGCTGAGTATAATGCTTACCTGCATATCTTCCCATAGGAGCAAGATAGAAAATCAAAGTCTGGTATCCCTAAACTCAGAATTTAATAACAGATCTTTTAGGAAGGATGTTTTTTAAATCCTATGTTTGAAAGCGGCACTTTTAGAAAGTGACTGCTTTCTTGTCTGACCTTTCTGTGTGCCTTTGGCTGCTTGAGAATTGACTGTCTGGTTTGTGAGTGACAGGGCTGGGGGATTCCAGGAGACAGAAGGAGTGGTGAATAGAGAGATCTGCATCTAGATGGGAGGGAGGAGTTCCACCTGGGACCTGAATAGGACTGTGCCTGCCCCCCACAGTGCTGGCTCCACCCCCTGTGGTGCATCTGATGTCTCCGCCCTGCACTGTGAAAGGAAAGAAGGAATCATGCCAAGAAAGTGCTCCAGGGCTGTGTTTTCCCTCCACAATGCTGGCTCCACCTCCTATGGGGCGTCTGATGTTTCTGCTCTGCACTGTGAAAGGAAAGAAGGAGCCATGCGAACAGAGTGCTCCAGAACTGGTTTGGACTGGGCTCAGAGCCCTCCTGCACAAAGGGAACAAATACTTTTAGGGGTATAAGTATAGAACCCCACACTACAGAAAATTAGATAATCCTGGAATCAAGAAGGAACCTCTCCCAAGGAGAAAGTTGGAAGACTGAAGAAGGAAGACCGTCCTGCTGTTGCTTTGCTGGACTGACCTGCAGTTGCTTTGCTGCCAAGGAATGGGGAAGGACTTTGCTTTGTGCTGTGTCCCCTTGCTTGAAGGAATCTCCAAGGGCCTGAAGAAGAGCTGGCTCCCAGGTAAGAAAGAAGTCCCAGGAACAAAAGGACTTCACTCCCAGCTTCCCTGAACTCTATTGAGAGAGTTCTGTCCTTCCTAGAGTGCTTGGGCCAGTTGTGGTGCTTCTAGAAGTTGTACCTGTGTTGGGAAGCTGGAAACCAAGATCTAAAGAACTTTCTGCAAGTTTTAACGCATCGCTCGTTTGCGGAGCGCATCCACAGCAGTGTGAGGAAATTCCCACCACCGCGAAGGCCTAGATCATCGCAGGGCCTGTTGCTGCTGCCAGAGTCATCACATCCTTCAGTCCAGTGCGGGAAGAGTATCATTGCTGTGAGTATCGTCGCAGAGCCTGTCGTCACTGGGTGAGATCATCGCACTGCTTGCTTGCGGACCGCATCACGTCGCTGCGAGAATCATCGCAGAGCCATCGCATCGAGGGGCCGCGAGAGGAGAAGATCGATGCTGAGCTGCGCATTGTCGCTGCGCCGGAGATCGTCACCATCCCGAAGATCGTCACATCGTACCTTTTGCGAGCCGCTTCCACCGTAACCTGTTCACCGGAATCCACACAAGGTATCGCATCCCTTCCCATACAGACCTGAGTCATCACAACATGCCCGCTGCGTCCAGCGGGGTTGTCGCATCGCCTCCCTAGGGTCTCAGGAGTCATGCATCGCTGGCTTTTCAACGCTGCAGCTTTCACCTGGAACTTTTGTCGCATCTAAAGGTACTGTTGGCTAAAACGTGAGACAACTGTGGATTATTTTAACTCAACTTTAAGAACTCTTTTGAAACCATATTCTTGAACTGTGTATGTTGGATTTTTGTTGTTTTGGTCTTGTGTAGGTTAGAGTAAATACCTTTGTTTTTCTAAACTGTTGTGAAGTCAGTTTGTGGGGTTTTCACAGTGCTACTGTGAGTGTTGGTACAAATACTTTGCACATTGCCTTTCATAAGCCTGACTGCTCGTGCCAAGCTACCAAGGGGGTGAGCAGGGGTTATCTAAAGAGTGCATCCTCCTTACCCTGACTAGAAGCAAGGGTCGCTATTTGGACAGTGGTACCTACCTCTGCCAACTAGAGACCCCCAGATCTAACAGGAGTGAAAAAAGAATTGTACTTATCAATTACGTTCATACATAATGGCACCAAGAAATACTTTTGTTGTCTTTAAGCATTGCAGACATCTGTAGCACTTATAATTGCTCTAACCATCCCGTAATTAATGATTGTACCCAAACCAGGCACTGGTGACAATGGACTTGCTTTTTTTAAACATTTTTATTGGGAAAACGACAAAAATGCACATTCAGAAGATAAAGACAAAAGAATACCATTGTACATTACATCTCTGTCATTCCCCACATTTTTAGCACATTTTTCTCCACCACCCACCACCCTAGGCCACCACACCCCCCCCCCCCGCCCCGGAGCTGTAGGATTTATCATGCAGAGATACATAACAACATCAAAAACAAAAAAAATAACCAAAATAAAACACAGAAGAAGCACATTGCGAACCCAAAAGGAGAGCAAACACATCCGTTGTATCTTGAAAATTAACAATCTTCACCCATCTAACTCTCTGAATTCAGCCAGTTTGTAAGAGGCTCCCAAATCCGTTCCCCCTCCCTCCGAGCCCTCGGGCCTTTCCTTTTAAAGATCAGCAATTCCCACTTCCCTATATTTATAAATTTACTAAACCACTCGCAAATTCTCGTAGGAGCAGGATCCAACCATACCGTTGCTATACACAATCTAAGTATAGCCATCGCAATAAATAATAACTTTCTTTCTTGTACATTCTTATCCATATCCCCGATTCCCAACAATACCACCTGTGGTGAAAGTTTAATCATGTAACCTAACATCTGTGCAAGCCGTTGCTCGACCGCCTCCGACAATGAGGACAGACTGGGGTACATAGCAAACATGTGAACACTATCTACAGCAAATTCCCCACATCTAGGACAATTAACTCCACTCACTTCCCCCCATTGTTGTATACTGTGTGGCGTAACATACAAATTGAACCACGTCTTAAAACATTGAACCTGGCGGTTTGCTGATATAGTTGCTGTTTGACTGAAGCCTAATGCCTCTTCACATATTTCTTGACCTGCCTGTACATCAATCAACCAGCGACCGATATGTTTATCCAGATCATCGCTTCTGGTTTCATTCACCATTTTGTACAGCATGAAGATGGTTGATTCACCACACTGGATCGTATCGACCAATGGGATATGGACCCAACTAACCCTTTTGCGGTTTAGAAAATCACGAATCTGTAAAAATTTAAAGAAATGCCGGTTGCCTATACCAAATTTCTGTCTAATACATTTAAAGGACATGACCCCTGTTTCTGTAACAATGTCACCTATTGCCAAAACTCCTTGCATATGCCATTCTCTAAAATAGCCATCCCTGAAAACCTCTGGTAGCAAAGTATTACCAATAACAGTGGTGTATATATGTAGTCTTCCAATTTTAAATAATTTTCTCACGGGTGTCCAAACCTTAAATGCTGCCAACAGAGTCTTAAACCTTACCATTCTAACAGAAGCCCAGGTTAGATGTGCAGGACATCTAACCTGGGCTCCTAATGGAATTCTATAACGCATATTAGCAAGCCCATTATCGCCGTATTAGTGGCAGGTTTGTGCCGCTAAAACTGCGATAATTTTAACGAGGTTCTTGCTAATATTCCCCTGTATCTCATAATAGTCTCCTTCAAAACTCAACTACAAGTGCATAATTGGTAATAAAATGCATGGGATCCATGATGTGAGCCAAAGGGACGTTAAACCTTTTCAAGGTAATTGTACTGTCTTAACCATGTGTGTGGATGAACCTATCCCATGACAAGACGCATGAGAGATCATGTATATCAAAGTGGTAGTATTTGCATAGTTCGGTATGTAAAGTCTGTAAACTCTACCAAGCTGTGCAGCTGTATATTGGAAAACTGAAGTTCCATATCTGTGGGGGTGAAAATGCTCCTTGCAAATGTATACCTGCAATTTCATGAGTCTTACATGCGGTCTCAATAATTCTGAAATGATGAACCTTCTGGTCATCCTTCCTGCATATTCCACCTCTTTTCTCAATGTGACACTGATTATTCGAGGCGAAGAGTAAATTCCAATCCCTGTACAAATTTGTGAAGGGGTGTGAATTCAGAGATTTGCCATAAACCCTGCGCCCTCACAATTTTCCCCTCATAAGCTGTGGCAGGTCATACCTTGCAATAAATTCTGACATATGCAGAATTGTGTACTGAAAACCCAAATTCTGCAAATATTTCCTCATTCTCCAATGGAAACAGTCTAGGAAGTATATCATGTGCACCAACATATCTCACCACACCCTTTCCTTGCCCCTCAAACTGTAATCTGGGCCTTAGAATTGTTAGGGTTCTTCTGGCCGAGTGTTACACTTGGCAATGAAAAGGCGATGAGACAAATGGTTTGGTGCTGTTATTTTCTTAACTAAATCTGCATTTGTTCTTCCACTAAAACCTGATGGATTGATTATTGCACTGCAATTTGCCGCTTAAAACACATGTATAGTGGCAGCTATCAGCACTATCTTCCATAAATATATGTGTCATACAGTCTGCTCTGTGAACTTTATCATGGTACTTGGCTGAATCATAAGTGTCTCATTTAAGGCAGCTAGACCTATGAGGGCAGTGAGTTCAGTTGTAAAGAGCTTTATGTAGGCACTGCAGAGTTTATTCTGTCAAGCTTACCACCACCACCGAGGCTAGGTTTAACCTTTGACTGTTAATGCTGAAGTACTTTTCTTTTGTGCTTGGTCTGATTTTAGGCTGCATGAAACATTACAACCAACAAGTGCCACCTTATCCTTTTCAAAAAAGATGCCAGCAGTGCATGCAAAAGTTAGACCCGGCAAGTGAGAGAGGATTACTGCTACCATGGACATGTGTGAAACATATGCTTTGTAAGGTTATTCAGGAAGGGGGGAGATGCCAGTATGTGCCTCCCACAGACATGTTCATGCACATCATGCATGTGTAGGAGCTGGTGACTTGAACAAACTGTCTAGTGTCATATATCCATGGAAAGAAACCTGTGTTTGTAGGCTGTGCCAGAACTGTTAGAAAACTGCTGTAGGCTCACAGAAACAATATTGTGGTATCCTGCTGAGACTATGCACCTACTCAGTACAGTAAGAGTGAATTGGGGTGAACACAAAAGTGAGGAAAAAGCTGTTTGTCTCTTGGAACCAAATTGTATTTTCCTATAAGAAAGTCTTATTGTGAATACATGTTTTTTTTTCAAGTTCACTTGAGAAAAATCTATGAACTTGCTTACAGTGTATCAAACATCTAGTTCAATTATAAAAGTAGTCTTTTGATATGTGTTAAACCAAAAGTACATTTCAAAGTGAGCACTTTGTAGCACTTGACAGCCAAGTACAATTAAGCCTGTTGTACATGTCTGTTTTTTCTCTAGTGGCTGAATTTGCATACCAATTAGACATGAAATAGTATGCTACCAGAAATTAATACGCCAGCATCTAAAGCTGGGAAGATTAATGTAGGGCAAACAATGACCGTCTTCCTGGGAGGGGAGAATTTGTCATGGGACAGGAGCAGGTGGTATCACCTTTACAATCACAAAAATATGCTACAGAGCCCACAGTGACAAATGCTTCTCGTTCAGAGGTTGCCTCATCTGTCTCAACCCATAGTAGAAGGCAAAGCTATTCTCAGTCCGGGTGGGGGGGTGTGGGGGGGGGGCTATTTCTGTAGCGTTGGGTTGGGGACGGGGCACTGAGTTCCAGAGAGAGGAGCCTCACCCCTGTCATCCTAGATAAAGCTAATCTATACTACTATTATAAAGAGAGAACTTGCACCTTTTGGCCAGGTAAACTCGGGAACCACAGCGCCAATCTACACACCCGATACATCTATGAAAATGTCAGGGTGTGTAGATGGACATAGGCTATATAAATTAAAAAAAAATGTAAATTAAATAAAAAAATTAAGTTTGTAAACAAAGTAGTCCCCTGAAAGTAGCGCTGGACGGGACCTAGCGCTGGCCGCGACGCGACCTGCTTGATGACGACGAAGGAGGAGCGGCGGTGCAGTGACGAGCGGCTGTGCAGTGAGGAGCGGCGGCACAGGTAAGGAAAGGGAAAGTTCAGTGCGAGACTGGTTGATGCAGGGGGAGGCAAGAAGGAGGCAGCAGTAAAGGAAAATGTCAGAGTGCGAGTGAGTCGGGGCGGGGCGGGAGTGGGGCGCGAGTGAGTCGGGCGGGAGGGGGGCGCGAGTGAGTCAGTGCGGGAGGGGCGCGGGAGGGGGGCGGGAGTGAGTCGGGCGGGAGGGGGGGCGGGAGTGAGTCGGTGTGGGAGGGGGTTGGGGCGCAAGCGGGTGTACTGCCCCAGCCCCTTTCTGCCCCAGGCAACGCTGGGGCAGGCTGCTAGTTGAAAATATTTATGAAGGAGTGAAACAGAAAATGGTGAAAAAGAGAGTTGAATTTTGGTGGAAATTCTGCCACAGATTGGCCAAAAAATCTACAACTACCAGTAAAAGCCTTTGATATAAAAGGGCAACATGGCAATCTAGCAAAAAGGCTGTACACAGTCCTGTAAGAAACATGTGAAGAAAGAACAATTTTACCTGGCTTCCAAAGAAAGTCTGCATGGAAGACTGCTGCTCTTCATTTGCACCCAGGTACGGGAACTGAGTGATCTGCTGTCTAGCGACAAAAAAAAGCTGACAAGGGGCTCCTTTCTTTCTGGAAGCACTGACTTCCCAGTTGGAAAGTGGGTTGCACTGGAACATGTGCGAGCTCTGGCAGGAGAGACCTGGACCGTACAAAGCGCCTCTCAGGGCCTGTGAGCTGTACATTGGAATGTAATTGACATTCCCAGCACTAAAATTGGAACTCTTGGTTGTAGAAAGATGATGGGCAGTGAGGCCTGTCTCACCATTGAAGCTTTGACTGGAGTTTTCCCAGGATGTCAATTGAAAGATTGAAAGTATTTAAAAACTTTAAGAGGGGCACCTTCCTGCACAAAAACAATCAATTGAGGTGATTCCCTCTTTCAATGCATGCTGTAGAATGCAGCACGCATTGAAAGAGGAAAAAAATGAGGAGAAATGAAAACATTTCTCCTCGTTGCACCTCTCTACGCCACCCCTAGGGTGGCGTAGCATACAGATGCTTTTCCAGATTTACGATTGCGTGTAAATCTGAAAATGCATCAGTGGACATGGGTGTTGCATGGGAACACCCACAGCAACACCCATGTCATGCCCCTAACATGCAAACTGTTGCATGAAAAGGGGCGATATTTACAAGCACAGGTAAAGCCACACAGGGTTGCTTTAAGTGTGCTTGTAAATAACAGCCGTACAAAAGGGGGTGGTGATGGACGGAGCATCTGAATCAATCAAACACTCACACCCAGCCAAAAGATAAGTGTGGCAGGGTATGCTCAGACGTGAGTCCCTTGCTCACTTTGTCACTGGATTCAAGCATGTATTTTATTTATGAATTTCATACTCCGCTAAATGCACAATGTTTTAATCATTGAAAATAATGTGAGCATGTGTAAAAGCTTTGGCTGTAGGAGTTTGATTAAAGTAGAAAATATCTCGCTGGGAGACAATTTCTCATGAAGAAATAATGTTTTCCTGGAACCAGTCTCCTCCAGCGATCTAGTGTTGGCTTTTTTAACCAAGGTATACCCTTGCAGAGAAAAGTTACACGAAATATGTAGAAGTGTGTGTTAGATCTTAGTTTAGATTTTAATTGATAATAAGTTGCGTGCCAAGGCGCGTGCCACATATTTGTTATTAGTTGAAAAGTAGCTGGTGCGGGGGACCGGGATTCGAGAATGAAGAACGAGACTTGGAAACCATCTGAAGCTGGGCAGACGTATATTTTATGCTGTACAAATCTTCTCATTAAACCACTGAAAAACGTACTTTTGTTTGGTTTCCACTTTATAAAAGTGTATTTTCTGGAATATTCGCAATATTGCCAAAGGAATCAGAAAGTAGGCACACGCTTAGTACATTGTCGCAGTTTCCCTTGAGAAAGCATCGTATTTTGGCCCCAAAGACATGTTGCATGCACAGATATCTCCGCAAAAGTGGAAGGAAGTGAGTGCTATTCAGATCACTTAAGGACATTAATTTGGACAAGAGTGATTAATTTACAACAATAGCCACGAACAAAATTAGTAAGTTAATTCATTTGACAGTATGAAGGGCTGTTTCTTCTGGTGTGTCTATCATGCTGTACACAGCCTCCATGAATAAAGCACACACATGTGAACATAATGAATTATGCACTTCAACACGTCATTGTTTTTTTTTCAAAGGTGTCTTTGAACATAGTAATCTTATTTATTTGGATACAAAAGCAGCGCCAGTTAAAGAGGAGTGCTTGAGGTACTCGGTCAGTTTTGCCAACACAGCACTTTTGCATATTTTCATGTAAATATTTCAAACATAAATATGCTTTACCCATCGCAGGAGTCCCAGTTTGCAGAGAAAAAATATCATGACTGAACCATATAGAACTATGTGCAACAGGCAGTAGAGAAAGCAAAGACACCACCCTTTGCTACAAATAGAATAACATGGGGTTTTTATTTATAGTATTATAAGTTCCCTGCCACTTTGGTGGAAAATGTTTGCCAAAAGTGCCGCTACAAACACTTGTCAAAAATGCATGCCGAAAATGCCCTAATATCATGGACCCTATTGGGAAGGAGTTGATACTACAGACATGTATATCCTACATGTGTTACCTGTTAGGAGTGCAATGCAACCTCTTAAAGTATACACTGACATAGTATTCTGGGTTATTGGTGAAACTAGATGTTAGAGGAAATGTGAACCAAGTAACATGTTCTTGTGATATTAACATGATTCAATGTGAAGCCTAACAAACGATTCATACCATTGTACTGAACACATAGAAAAGATGTAATATATTTATAAAGGACTCATTAGTGATGTAATGCATTGACATTGAAGGTATTATAATGTTTATTAGGCCAAATATGTAGTTTAAACAGGTGTACTAATGGCATTTAGTGACCTTTTCTATTGAACATGCTAATGATTTTATGAAAATGCTAAAAGTAAATAACATGGTGCATTTAATATTTTAGCCTAGATGTAGGCCTGATCCACAGCACATTTTAGATGTTCTTGTTTCGGAAATTGTAGAATGTTATTTGTTTCCATGCTTTACGTTACAGGTGGAAACACGTTCCGCTAGTGAAGAGTAAGGGTATTGTTTCCACTAGATATTTGAGGAATGAAGGCGTTACAGTTAGCTTGGCCTGGTGAAGATAAGGTCAAGGGATGTGCGTTCACATGGGAGAAGGAGAGGAGACCAAAGAAGAATTGTTGCAGGGACGTACATGAAGAAAGCCGTGACAGGAATCAACATCATGGGAAATGTTGTTGCTGAGCCTACTGTAGAGTATGTGTGAGAAAAGCATTAAGGGACATTTTTCTGAATTCCATTTTGAGTATGTGATGCATTGTAGAGAGGGACAGATGCCCATTTCCATCTTGCATCTCTGACAGAGAGCACCTGAGTGCTAGCTTGAGGCTTTATGCTGCTGACCCATCTGATGGTAGAGCGACTTCTCAGGAGGACTCACCATTGACACCTTTTCTCTTTTGAACCTTTTGCCTACATTTTAAATTAGGGATGCCACTTCTAGAGTTAGAGTAGGGATAGACATGCTTTTCTCCAATGAAGTGCCGATGCAGGGGATCCTTAAATTAAATTTCCCTCTCTGATTACATGCATAATAGTCATAGAACTTATTGTTCTTGCTGCACTTCAGAAAATATGGATGTCTTCTGTTTCATTTGTATTTTTATATATGCTGAGACTCATATATGTCCAACTATTTGTGAATTTGTAATAAAACATGACTAACCTTCATTTGGTTGTCAACCTGAGTTATAGTCCTGCGCTATACAAGAACATACATAAATATATAAAATTGTGTAGCCATATTCAGCTACACTGTATATTAGAAACCTTGCTCTCCTTTCTCTCTGATTGTGGAGGCCATTGATGATTTTTTTTGGTACCAGTATGTTGCCTGGTGATGCAGAGCAGGAAAAAACGACATCAGAAGGCCTACCCTAAAAAGAACAGGGCTTCTGATATAATAGTGCTATCAGGCCTCAAGTGGATGGGTCATTCAGTAATGTTTCTAACGGCAGAGCTGGCAGCAGCTTCATCATTGAAACCAAACATTCCTGTACCTATATATGAGGCAGTGGTACCACACGTTTAGTTGAATAGAGCATCTGCTTGTTTGTAGAAGTTGTAGTACCTCTGATAAGCCCTAACTGACTTTGTGGTTTTTTTGCCTTTTCAATCCTTAAAGGGGTTAACTGATATAACAACAGAGCTGAAAACTCCAGCTGACATCATCAAACAAAGGAACATTCTAGAATGCCTCTTTCACTCACGGTCACAAATGCAGAATTAGGAAAAGAGAACTGTTCTTTTTCTATACCCTCAATAGACCCTTTAAGATGTCTATTGACTTACTGTGAAAAGCAAGACCTCACCTTTGGAATTATTCCTGCTGACTATCATGCCATGAAGGACTAAACCATTTTGGCCATATGTTGTTGTAGTGAAAAAATTGTAATGCTGCTGCTTCTTTTAGAGGGAGGTGGGGCCTTGTGCAGAGTAATATGGGTACATTCTTACTTCTTATTCAATGGATTGAATTCTGTCTCTACAAGCCAACCAGATTTTGCTTTTTTTTAAAAAGGATTCAAAATATAACAACGGAAAAAAATTAAAGGAAGGTAAGAATTGAGGTACTGGGAAAAAAACTTTTAATAGAAATGCATTTCTGGGTAAATTTCAGTGAAAATACTTGTTTGAGTATTTGGAGTCTTCAGATTTCGCTTTCATTCAATTACCCCATTTTACAAGGGATTATTTACTTACTGGCTAGTGTTAAAACAAATGAAAGCTAAAAGTGTTCCATCGCCTGTCCACGTCTTGCCCAAATTATTAATAATCCTTCTGGTTTGGTAAGGAGCATCAGAACGATCAGCTTGCAGATTTCTTATTAAACATTAGGGAAAAAAATGTGCAGCTGCTTTTGTGTTACATTTCAGCAATGATATCTGTGGATGAATGTTCCTTCGAGTTTTACTTGTATAAGGTATTCCTTGCATCCTGGGAAATTAGCGACATTGATGTCTAATAGGATCAAATGTGCTTAATCAAGACAAGAGTGCCTAGGATGCATTAGGGACACTCAAATAAAAGTCCAGGTTAGGACAATGGTACCATTGGTAATATGGTATTATGTAATAATGTTAAAATAATGGATAGCTTTATAATTCCTCATTTAAGACATTGAACACTTGAAGAAAAGTGACAAGTAACATATATTTCTGTTTAAAAATGTTATTGGTACTGTTTTGTTCTTTGTTAGGACTCCAAACACAAAAGACAACCAGAATCTTTGCATTTATGTTCAACCATAACCATCAACGAGGAAGCATGTAAAGACATTGATGTAAGGGGGAGATGTACTACAGCATATTAAGGTTTCAAACCCTGTGATTCACAAAAACAAGGTTTATAACAGCAACACCCTTCTTCTAATGTATTAACCCCATTTTGCGATTCATAAATGTTTTTACAAATCGCAAAATGGGGCTTCTGACCTTTATCGCATTGCAATTTGGAAGGACGGTTTTTGGGTGTTTCTTTCAAAACATGAGCTGATAAGGTATATGCCAGTTGTTTGAGACTGCACTTTCAGCTTCAAACAATGATCAGTTTCTAACTTCAAAGATAGAGTGGAATTTGGATTTGGGAAGAGAAAGGTGCTTTGGAGTGGCAAATTTGGGGGTATGTTTTCCAAAATTGAAGGCTTTTTTTAACAATACACAAAGTTGTGCACATGGTCAATAGGCTAAGTGAATATTATAGGTTTTAGGAGTGGCTAGATTGACTACTTATAATTGGTCCTGATGAATGCCGACAACCTCCTGATATGGTCATGAGATGGGCAGAAAACATGTTGACCCTGGAGTACAGATTTGGTTGAAGGTATTCACTTCCTTCAGTGTTTTAAACTGCCTATTGAGGACATTTAATGAAGTTCTTATTAGTCCACCATGGGGTAGTTTTATCTTCCTCTTCACATTCACTTCACACTCTGCACAACTTACCCACACCTAGCTCTTAAAGAGACACAATATCTGTTAGAAAAACACTTTTGAAAGTTCCTCCTTTCTCCTGCTTTTTGCTCAGAGAAGGCAGTTGTAGCCCACACCATAGAAACCGTGGGACATATTATCAAGGGATTTATTTCAGCTTTTTTGGTTCTAAAAGCCAAGAAAGCGGAGATAAAATTATCTCCCTATCAGCAACAGGGTGCTAATACGCAAATTCGCATGTTAGCACCCTTTTTCTCTACGCTTCCCCTTGCATCTCTAATGAGATGCAAAGGGGGCGTTCCAGAGAAAAATAATAGGAGAAATGTTGTTAAGCGACATTTCTCCTATTATCAAGGATTTCGTTAACCCTGTTAGTGATAAAAAAAGCAGCACTAACCGCGGTTAGCACTGCTTTTTTTCCACCTGGTATTTTCCTGACTTAGCCATGATAACCTATGGAAGGTGGATATCATGGCTAAGTTTGTGAGCCCCTATCATCAAGCTAACGCCAAACTTCGAGAGATTATCGTACGTTTTCCAGTGATAATCTCTCAATTGGCAGTTATCACGAGGATTTTTATCACTTCTGAGAAAGACCTTGCTAATAGCAAGTTATCTCTGTGATAATTTCCGGCGATGCCTAGCGTTAAAAAAAATCGTTGCTAAGCATCGTTAGCGGTAAATATCGCTCATCGTTGGTAATATGCCCCCATATTCATGGTGTGAGTAGGGACCTGATGATAAAGCGTGCCACCCATGGATGAGTGAGGTTCTTAGTTCAAAAATAAATTTAAATATTTTGCTGTTAGCCAAAGAAATTAATCACACAACTGATAATATTCTCTGATCTTAGTGACCGTGTGTATCTATTTGTGCATTGCATAGTTGTTTAGGGAATTAATGCACATATTGATTCTTAGATTTTTCCCTTAGATCTTTTGTATATGTCAAGGAAATCCAGCTGCTTTTTTAAAAAAAAAGATTTTTATTTTGAAATATAAACACAGGGATTGTGGTCTGCTGTTCCTTCCCGACCAACAACCCTAGAATTTTAGCCAAATCAGAGGTTCACAAATTGCAACACGCTGTATCAATACTAATTCGATCGGCCATTCTGCAACTCCTTACTTTCCCTATTTTGCAAAACTGATACATTAGAACATAGGTGAATTCACAAAATCAATTAGATTTGCAAAACGTTGGTGTGCAATTAGCATCCACTTTTTGAGAAACCGATATTAGTGCATCTGGCCCAACCTTATATCTGATAAAATCTATGTTCTATGATGTCAGTAAACCATGTCATTACAATATTTTATTAACACTGCATTACAGTGGCCGCTCTGTCCTCTTTTGCGTTGTAATGGCTGAACATGTTAGGGTGGCGGTTTTGTTGGAACTGAATGGCCAGAGAGATGTGTTACATGGCCATTTGGCACTGTACATACCACTAGATTTGCTTACTATGTTTTATCGTCCATCAGAACCTCCCATGTTGGAGTCATAATGAATTCTAAAACCTATTTGCATTTCATTGACTTTTCAATTGCTCTCTACACTGTATCATATTTGTCACTGTCTTTTTTCATATTGACGTGGCCACAATTGGCACATATTTCAAAGCATGGCCATGTCAATAGGTGCTAAAGAGCATGCATTACTTGTCTCTTTTTACTCATTATTGAATTGGTTCAGAAGCAATCACAGCAGGCTCACAGTTCAATGCAATGGCAATACAGGTTCAATCAATCTTATGAACATGAGCACAACAACATTGCTCTGCGTTTATGAGAATGGTTGCTTCAGCAACAAAACTATACTGGGCTGTCGTCTCTCTGTTATTTCTTTCAACTGAATTTATAAACCTCATAAGACAAATGCTAGTGTATTGTTTCATAATTGTTATTACCCAAGTATCTTCTCACCATAATTGAAACTTCATAATAGTAAAAAATAACAGTGAGATTCAAGTGTTCTTGACGTTTGATAGCGGCATTAGATTCTATTAAATGTCCACCTCACACATTATTGCCCAGAGCCCAAGTTGAGTGTGCATAATATGTGAAAAGAAATTAATCACTTAATAATTCTTGGCAGAATGTGTGCAATCCATCAATTGGTATTTATTTCACCAACCTTTCTCCTGGCTCCACAGACAGACTCAGAATCACTGTCTGTGCTTGCTACATCTCTCTGCACTTTGTACTGAACATCCAGTGTAGAGACAAAATGAATTGCCTGCATTCTAAGCCACTGTAGTGACATACGGGCACATGCATCATTGTCAATTGCATTCGCAAGCGGTGCGAATCGCAATTTTCGGCCGTTTGCGAATGCAATTGACAAAATTGGGATGCATCATGATTTTCGCAATTTTAGAAATCGCAATCATGTTGCGATTTCTAAAATTGCAATTGCATTTAAGAAATCGCAATTTGAGATTTCTTAAATGCAATGCATGAACATTTCAAATTTGCGAATTCGCAAATTTGCGAATTTGCGAATTCGCAAATAGGGAGAGGTAAATTACCATGAAGTTGACCTTCATGGTAATTTGCGAAAACTTTCAAAAATACACAAAAGTGCATTTTTGAAAGTTTCATTTTACACACACATGCCCTTGTGGCATGTGTGTGTGAAAAATGCACTTAAAGTTATATTTCAGGGGTGCAGGGGGGGTCCTTTGGACCCCCAGGCACCCTTGAAATTGCATTCTCAATTTGCGATTCGCAAATTGCTAATCGCAAATTAAAAATGACTTCCCATTGATTCCTATGGACCTCTTGGCCCATAGGAATCAATGGGTAGGGATTCCTTAATTGCGATTCGCAAATTGTGAATCGCAATTAAGGAATTTTTAAAAGTTTCAAAAAAATTGAGATTTCTTGATGCATAGCCTTTTGCGATTTCTTAATTGCGATTCCTTAATTTTCGCAATTAAGAAATCGCAAACGGCAACAATCATGCATGTGGCCATTAGTCAATTGCAACGTTTTGTAGGAGGTGCTATTAACCACCACTTTTATAGCATATACGATAACCAGACTGTTTTATGTTTGGGCCACAAGACTGTAATTCCCATTTCCACCTGTATAAGAATTACCTACGTCAAACCGTTGGGAAAAATTGACGATATTGAAATTGTTGAAGGTCGGATTTATGAATATCCTTTTTGGACTACAGTGTCCAACAGCACTGGTCTCTATTATGGAGTGCCATGAGCTCCTAAACATGCTTAAAAAGAACCTCTGGTCAAATAGTAGCATAAAATCATAACATAGCATACCACAATTTGGCAAAACATAATCTAACATAACTGAATAACATGACATAGTATAACATGATATAACATAACAGTATAACATAACAACATACCATAACATAAAAATCTACACATGTTAGCTTTTGCAAGTAGTATTATTTTACTGAATATTATTAATTTAATCAGTGTTGGAAGACTGGGATTTCCATACTACAAAAGAGCCTGTGACTCATGGGTAAACACAAGGTCCTAGAACAAGTATCAATTTGTGATTTTAGTGACTGTTTTTCGGTCAGTTGGTTGCTTTAATGTCTCTGAGAAAGATATGCTTACATACGGCTAAAATCTACTAAATATAGATTGCAATCCTGCCAAATGGCTGCCCTAGACTTGAACGCCATCATGGAAAGGGCCGGACTGGAAACCAAATGCAGCCTCAGTAAAAATGTTCAAACCATCCCTGCTCCCTTCTTCCTCGCTCTCTGATTGCTCATGCTTTCTCGCCCTCTCCTCTCTCTTTTTTTCTGAGGCAAACCAATCCCATGCCGGCTCTAATTTCCTGGGTTATCTGGAAAAGCCGAAAGGTGTGCCAACTGTGGTCCCCTGAAATGAAACCAACTTCCAAAGGCTCCATCCCACTGGGAAAATCCCCAGTGGAATTAATGGGCAGCCCGGGCCAGATCACAAAGCGTATATGTAACTGAGTAGAAGTGCAGCTGCCTCAAAGAGCTATTTCCATCAACTCTATAAAATATACATGAAGTGAGGTTTAGGGCTACCCAGGCAGTATTACTCTCTCATCTCATGGCATGGACTGCATGATGTATCTTTTCACTTCCTTTGGAGTGCTTATTTTGCACTCATTGGGGACCATACTACATCTCAAAAGCACCCTTAATCATCATCATTTAATTTTGATCTCATACGTGCACTGTATACAAAAATCAAACTGTTTTCCTTTTTTTACTGCAGCATGTGAAGCACACTTATATGCACACATATATGTTTCCACAAACAAACACTGATACGAGAGTACAATCCAGTTGCTCAAACAAAAATAAGCATCAGCTATGCCAATACGTTTGGCTTTGAGAGACCCTGACATACGCATATGCATTTTTTATGCATTAGCACATTGAAGCCAGATGTATTGTCTTTACCAAAGGGTGTCTGTTATGGTGTTGGAAATGCAGGATCACCCCAAACTTTTTGCCAACCTCCTCCCCTTTTTTCTGAATTCATTTTGTTAACATTAGGAACCTGTGCACTTTACCACTGCTAACCAGTGCTAAAGTGTATATGCTCTCTACTGTGGTAACATTGGCTGATCCACAATTGGCACATTTAATGTACTTATAAGTCCATAATAAAGGGCACTATATGTGCCCAGACCCTGTAAAGTACATGCTACTAGTGGGCCTGCAGCACTGATTGTGCCACCCACTCAGGAGCTCTTTAAACATGGATTAGGCCTGCCATTGCAGGGCGTGTGTCTGCAGTTTTAAACTGTCATTGCAACCTTGCAAGTTAACGTACTTGCGAGGCCCAAACTTTCCCTTAAATTACATATATGTCACCCCTAAGGTGGCCCCTTGGTAGCTCCATGATTACAGTATACCTAAAATGTTAGACATGTACTTTTAAGTTTTACATGTCCTGTTAATAAAATACATTTACATTTGATTTTCACTACTGCAAGGCCTATCTCTCCCATAGGTTAACATTGGGGTTGTCTAAAACATCTTTTAAGTATATTTTCCAATTGAGATCAGATAGAAATTTGGAGTTTGGTGTCTCTGGACTCATAATTTAAAATCACAAGTAATGGTGAAGTTGGATTTCAAATTGTAAGTCTGAAAATGGCACTTTTAGAAGGCTGGCATTTGTTTACTTTAACCATTCTGTGCATCTGCCTGTCTCTGAATACATGTCTGGTTTGTGTGATACTTAGGCTTTGCGCATTCCATCTAGTTAGTCACACAAAGGCTGAAAGGGTGCAACATTTGCATCCTGATGGCCCATCACCAGGCTGATAGGCCTTCCGAGGTAGATTGGGAGGGAGGAGCTGGCACTTGAACCTAAAAAGGGCTGTGCCTGTACCCACACAAAGAGCTGCAGTGAGTCTGGAACCAAGACAGAAAAGGCAGGGATCTTGTGATCTTCAAATGCCTCTTTGATGTCTCCCCTTCTTTAAAGGCATATTTGGATACTTACTGGACCCCTGACACCACCAAAGCAGAATCTTGCTGAAATCAAGGGAATTCTGCCTGGAAGAAGAGCTGCTGTGCTGTACTGCCAGTTTGCTACCTGCATTGCTGTGTTGGCCTGCTGCCTGCTGATTGCTGTACTGTAGGAGAGACAGGCACTTTGCTACCTGCTCTGCTGTGTTGGCCTGATGCCTCCTGTTTCCTGTCTGGGAGTGAGAGGGACTGGACCTGCTGTCTTCATCCTTGAACCCAAGATTCCCCAAGGGCTTGCTGGCCTGCATTCTATGTTCTGAAGTCTCAGGGATACTTACAGCTATGCTAGTGCTGCTGGACTCTGCCATCTGTGAGTCCTATTCTTGCATAAGGTGCCCCCTCCAGTCATGGTCCTCACAAATGGTTTCTGAAGCTGTTTTTCTGCAAAAAACAGCACATTGTCCTGATGTATGAGAACAATTCACACATCTATCCCCTACGTTGATGCAGTGCAGAATCAACAACAACGCGGGTCCCAACTGCAAGTCTGGACAATGACGTACCCCCGATTCTCGACACCGTCTGCAATACTCAACGACGACACAATGCTGAATCTTCATCACCATCTGTGAGGCTCATCTCGGTCACTTGACAACTGCAGGGAAATTCTGATTCATTGTTTGTTCAACATCGACGCTTTGCTCCATACAAGGTACCTTTTCAGCAGGTTCCGCCTGGGTTCTGTAGCTGGCCTGCTCTCGATCGTGGTCAGCCCGAACTTTGGGTTTGCACCAGTCCCTCGCGACCTCAAGAAACCTTTCGGCTGCAGTCACTTTTAAGCCCTGTTTTCATATTTATTCTTTAAGAATTCATATCTTGTGTTCTAGCTAGTGGATGTTTGTCGTTTTGGTCTTGTTTTACTCAGATACATATTCTTTATTTTTTTTAACTGGTGTGGATTCTTTTTGTGGTACTTTCACTGTGTTACTGTAATTAAAGTGTGGATAAATACTTTACACATGCCTCTTACATTAAGCATGACTGCTCCATGCCAAGCTACAAAAGGGGAGCACAGGTTAATTTGGGCTGTGTATCTGACTTACCCTGACTAGGATTGTGGCTCCTGCTTGGACAGGGTTAGTTCTCTGTCACCCAGAAATCTCAATTTTTAATGTATGGTATTATGTGTCATTGGTTATTATTCCAGTCCCCTGAAAGCATGAAAATTATAATGATTCCGAATTGCATATTTATTTAAATTTTGACCACCGAGGGTCTGATTAGTTAGAATGTACTACTAAATATGAAGGAGTAGGCTTCACCTATTCCTGGACAAATGAAAGATATGTTGGTTTGCGTTTCAGTTGTTGAACAGTGCAGCAAGAGAAACGGATAAGACCGGACACACAGGATGAAAATACTATGAACACGTGCAGATTTACTGCTTTTTGTTGTTTTGAAACATTGCCAGCAGCACATCTAGAAAACTGCAACACAAGTACATTTTATTTTTCCCCGAATGTGTAGTGGACAACGGCAGCACGTTTTTGCAATTCTCTAATATATTTTTTTCTCCGTGATAAAAACCATTTTCCCTGTGGAGGAACCCTTTTTCTACATCCCTCTGAGGCATGTGGGTGTTCTGTGTCCTTTCCATCTCCGGACACAGATTTACTCCAGCCCATTGCTGGGAGAATCTGCTGCCATTTCCATAGTTGGCAATGGTCGTTTGGCAGTTAGTGAATGCCCACAAGTTCCAAAGTTTGAGGTGTTTAAACCCCTTCCCTGCTCATGACGAGCTCAGCTCGTCATGCAGTACACTGGTCGTTTGCAACAATGAACAATGGGAATCTGAAGACTTCAGCACCAAGCGGGAATTGCTGTAGCATTCAAGGTGTTAAAAAAAACTCATGGCAAACCACATCATGATAGACTTGCGTGAGGATTACTACTGTGTAATTGTATGTAGTGTGGTGGACAATTACAGAAGGGTACATTTACTTTTGCCAGATATCCTTTTGTGGAAACCTAGCATTAATACACTCCTTTTGTTTATAAAAGTACGATTTATGCAAAAAAGGCTGCCCATTAGGCTCATATTTTTTTAGCAAATATGGCTTGTCTGCTGGTAGAGCTGTATCCGGAGCTTTGACTGTTCTTGGAAAAACACATTCTGCTTGGCCTTCCTGTTTACTGTTGAAGCATTAGTTCCTTTGTTTTTATGCTTTTTAAATAATTTGCCTAGGAAGACAAATGCTAACAAGCCATCAAATTCATGGAATGGAGAAAGAACTTCGGATTATATTATTACATTATATTAGAAACTGCACTGGAACAGACATAAGCTGAAGGTGGATACACTGAGGGCAGAAGTTGATGTATTTGATCACTCAAACCTTCAGAATCTGGGGGGCAAATATTTGAGCCCAGATTTACAATGAGATTACTTCTGGTTTGTGGTTATTTTCTAATTACAACCAGACAAAACGCCTTTTGTTGGGATTTACAAACCAATCATTCAAACAAGAGGAACCGGGAGATAGTGGTTATTTCCAGCACAAGTGTTCCCTTCGTCAGTAATTAAAATGCAAGTGTGTGCAGTTCCTAGGAAGAGTAAACTTTACTAGTAATCTATCAGGTCAGTAGAATATCCTCCAATTGGATTAAGTGTCCTCACACACCCCTAGAGGTATCATGCGTTATCTTCACTAACCTTAGCGAGCTCCATTAATAACGTTGACTCAAACCTAGCATCACTGAGCCTTTTTAATCACCATGCCACACCCTACACACCCATATTTATCAAACAGCAGAAAATCTAAAGATCTATGCCAAAGAGCCCATTCACGGGTGCCCGTCGGCATTGGAGAGCTGTGCCAACGAGGAGCATGCCCAGATGATGAAGCATGACACCGCTCGGTATGTTTGAGGGCACTTACTCCAATTGGAGGATATTTCACTGACCTGATAGATTACTAGTACATTTTCCTCTTCCTAGGAACTGCACACCCTCGCATCTTAATTATTTTCCAACCGATGCCATCATGATGTGTGTTGGTTTGTAACCTAAAGTAATGCAATGCAGCACATTGAGCTGCCTTGCATTACTTTGCATCACAGGGGATTTCCATGGGTGATGCATGGTAGTTGCTATGCAACCATCCATGAATTTTGATGCAAATCTCTACCTATAAATAATTATAGACATTGATATGCGCCAAAATCCTGCAACTCCCTGAGGCAGGTGTAACAAAGAGATTTGTTTTCATTTGACCCTTTTTACCCTCTTTGCATGTGTCCTGCCTCTATAGCACACATACAAAGAGGAAATGCTTTAAAGCATAGTTTTTGTGCAGGAGGGGGCACAAAAAGCTATGATGAGTACAGCATAGACTCCCTAGCACTATAGCACAAGGGTACCTGCATTGGCGCATGCCTGCCACAAGTGCACCAGCATAGGGAGAGATATGGTGCTGGTCTGCTCTCTCCTGTTCATGCAACACAGCACAGCAACTTTACTTGCTGTGCTGTGTGAACTATTTGTAAATATGCCCCTTGATGAATAACGCAATGACCTTGTTCTTTCCCAGTCAGATTGCATCTTTTGTATTCTGTGGTTTCATAGGTTTTCTTGCATTTAGAATTCGCTAGTGGCCATAAGAGCCATATCTAAACACTTTGAAAGTTCAAACAGACTGCTTGGGCCATAGTTTCTCTCCTCAGAGTGGCTTCTATGATGACTAGTCTTGCCCTGCTCCTAGGATACTGTGATATCAAAACAACAATGGTCCTAGACCTATTGATTACACAAATTGAGTCAAATCAATACTATCCATAGTTATTTGAGTAGAGCAACCACAATCTGTCTGCTCTATTGTACTTTTTTGTACCACAAAATAAACCTAAACCACCAAACAGAGATTACTTATGATTTATTAGCTTATTCATCATCTTTGCTGTTTTTTTATGTTTTAACAATTCATTTTATATAACAAACATATCATTTCAGATTGATAAAAACAGAGGTTGCCCAAGAGAGGAAGTGTGCAAAAAGAGGGGGGTGATCAAAAGGAGTGAGACCAAGTGAACGGAAAAGAAAACAAATTAGTGAATAGAGAAATTATTATTCACATGATTTTCAAAACAATACCGAGCTATATGCTTAGCTGTATTGGGACCCTGGCCAACGTATTTTAAGTTATTAATCAGAGCACTTTTTTTATATAGACATGTATCTAAAGGATGATTTGCACTTGATAAAGTTCTTTAGTTGGTCCAAGGGTAATTGGGAAATACTGTCGACGTTTCGACTCGTCTTATGCCCAGCAGGTAATTTAAGCCTTGGGATTGCGAGTCTTCATCAGGACTGGAGAACAAAAACGTAGGCAACCAAGGGATAATGTTAACCCCTTCGCTAGAACAAGAGCGAGAGGAAGTGGTCCTGAATTCCACCTTTCCTTATAATATTCCTTGTTTTTCATCCTCACCACATCTTTGTAGGGGAGCAATCCTTCATCTTCGAGCAGTGCGAGGCTTGGCTGCATCAAAGGACTACGGAAATCGGCAGATAGAAATCTGATTCGTGAAACAGGCACCTCCAATATATGCACTGGAAAACGCGCATATAAGCTACCGGATTGATCAACTGGAGCTACCCAGAACCTAGAAGAAAAATCTTTAAGGTAAATATTTACCATGGTGCCTGTATGAAGGATTGCTCCCCTACAAAGATGTGGTGAGGATGGAATCTAAAAAACAAGGAATATTATAAGGAAAGGTGGAATTCAGGACCACTTCCTCTCGCTCTTGTTCTAGCGAAGGGGTTAACATTATCCCTTGGCTGCCTACGTTTTTGTTCTCCAGTCCTGATGAAGACTCGCAATCCCAAGGCTTAAATTACCTGCTGGGCATAAGACGAGTCGAAACGTCGACAGTATTTCCCAATTACCCTTGGACCAACTAAAGAACTTTATCAAGTGCAAATCATCCTTTAGATACATGTCTATATAAAAAAAGTGCTCTGATTAATAACTTAAAATACGTTGGCCAGGGTCCCAATACAGCTAAGCATATAGCTCGGTATTGTTTTGAAAATCATGTGAATAATAATTTCTCTATTCACTAATTTGTTTTCTTTTCCGTTCACTTGGTCTCACTCCTTTTGATCACCCCCCTCTTTTTGCACACTTCCTCTCTTGGGCAACCTCTATTTTTATCAATCTGAAATGATATGTTTGTTATATAAAATGAATTGTTAAAACATAAAAAAAAAAACAGCAAAGATGATGAATAAGCTAATAAATCATAAGTAATCTCTTTTTGGTGGTTTAGGTTCATTTTGTGGTACAAAAAAGTACAATAGAGCAGACGGATTGTGGTTGCTCTACTCAAAGAACTATGGATAGTATTGATTTGACTCAATTTGTGTAATCAATAGGTCTAGGACCATTGTTGTTTTGATATTATTGAACGCCCAGGTCCATACCTTATGGGTTACCCCATTTTCTTAATGGTTACCTAGGATACTGTGTGCAGGTAAAGCCAATATGTTACCCAGCTTGCATAATTTCCATGCTACTGTTCTAGCAGAAAATATGTGCATTACCCAAAAACAGAATCTGAATGCAAAGGGCCAGGGACACGAAGAAGGGAGGATGGGGATGACCTGATCATTTCTTTGAAAGGAGCAGACATCCTCCAATTCACACTCAATATTTTAAAATGCAAATATGTTTGGGTTCATTTAGGGGCAAACTTAATGACAAGTTTGCATCTACAGTTGATCGCAGCCAGTCTCCCCATTTCAATTGTTGCTTGTAAAGAACGATTGCTGCAAAACAAAAACATATAGAGCCACATATATCTAGCAATTTTGAATTTGCAAACAGGCCGAGTCGCAGAATTGAGCTTTTTGCAAATGCAAAAAAAGGCTTTTCCCATGTATCAAACCCGATTTACGATTCGGTAACTTGTTACTGATTCACAACATTTGTTTTCCATTTTAGTATTTGGAAGGGGCTTGTTTAGGGCATCCCTTCCAAATTCCGAATCGTAATGATATGTGTGAATGTTTTATGACTGTGAATGCGGTCACAAAACATTCAAATTTTACCAAAGCTATTTGCAACTTGGAAGAATTCCCCAAGGGACATCTTCGCCTTTGGGAAGGGTGGCAAAACCTCGTTTTTTGAGAGCAGGCAGTGGCACCACGGACCACTGCCTGCTCTTAAAATATTTAAAGAAAACTTTTAATTTTCCTTTTTTAAACACATCTCTTTTACCCTTAAGGAAAACAGGCTGCATTTAAAAAAAAATACTGCTTTATTGAAAAGCAATCATGAACATGGTGGTCTGTTGACCCGAGCAGGCCACCATCCAAATGATTTTAGCGAATCACCACTTGGTACAACAATACGAACTAAAATTGACAACCTGTTGCTACAATTCATGGCCTGGAGAAAGAGGCCGGGAGGGGGTCACTTCCTCAAAATTACAGGAAGGGGAGACGAATGGGGAGTCTTAAACATCTTAAGATACATCAAGTGTGTCCCTAAAGACCACTAAATTTGCAGTGGGGGTGGGCCTGTGCAATAAAATGACAACTCAAATGTAAATACAATGCTAAAAGAAAATATTTTGGTGATTGATTTGTCCTTGCAATTCTGAACACATAATTCTCCAAACACAATTATAGAGGTAAGCCCCTCCTCCACTGAAACCCAAAAAAGAACTGTTCTTCTTAATCAGCATTTTGACCTTTACACTATAAATGAGACTGTCAGGCAAGTGCAGTATTTTCTGTTCAATTTGCATGATTTGCACAATTCTCCCAACTTGTGCAAATATACCTGTGTGAAGTTTCACAATTTTTGTTTAGCTCCAGAGGACTTTTGAGATGAAAAGGAGTCGGTAGAGAAATCTTTATAACAAACATGATCCCTTGCTGCTACCTTGAGTGCAGCCGCAGCCTGTGCAGTTATTATCAGTGAGGGGGTGGTGAAGAGTCAGAGGGGATTTTGACAGACCACAAGGAGGGAAAATTAATTAGATATTTAATTTTGCTTCGTGGTCGTCTGTTGAATCCCTCCCCAACCCTGTCACCGCTCTTACTAGCATGGGCCGCTCCTACTTGAGTGATGGCTGAATGCGTTGTTTGCTCTAATGTCCATTTTTTGGGGGGAGATATCCCAAGGTACATTTCATGCAAGTGGCATGTCAAATTTCCCTGACTCTTCACGTAATTGGGCACCCCCTTAGTAAAATGTGAAGGTGCTTTAGTATTTAAGTTACACTGGGTGTATGCAGAGAAGGTTGAACGGGATTTTAGCATTATCTGTTACCATGTTCAGAAAACAAATCTAACACAACTTGCAATATTGTATCTCATTAACAGGCCAGAATCTACAGCAAATAGCAGCTATCTTTAAGCAAACATTATCCATGTGAGCTTAAGAACAAAGCCATAGAGGCCAGCACCTGGAGCTGAGTTGAGCAACAAGGGAAACTAATATTGATTGGTTCTTAATGTTGTCTCTGTAATTAGAAGAGCCAGATTTGACAGGTCCGCTTCTCTCAGGTAATTCAAGGCTTTAGGCTGCTGTGTTTCCCGAGGCTATGCCAATGTTTGTAATTATCGGCTACATCCGCCCTTGGAATGTCTTTATTTGTTTCACTCAATAACAAGCAACAACTCAGTTATGAAAAGGAATAAAAGCTCTCTGCTGCAATAATGCACTTAAAATGGTTAACTTAAAAGCGGGACATGGTAGATCCTTAACCAGAGTGTGTAAACACAAGGTACAAATTTATCAACAAGTCACGCAATGCACTGCACTAGCCACTTTTCTGCACTGCGTGAAAGGGTAGGAATGCACCGTATTTAACATTATAAGCACATTCCTGCTTCCTGGCCACCGTGGTCCATAAACTGCTGCCTGTGGCCAACACAAGTACTTTTGCACCATAGCGCAAGGGTGTTTGCATTGTAGCAGGGTTGTTTTTCTACAGGAAGGAGCACATTCCTGCACAAAACAAACCACATATTTATTTTCCTCTTTCTAAGTGTGCTGCAAAATGCAGCACACATAGAAGGAGGAAACAACGGGGAAAATAAACATATTTCTCCTTGTTGCACCTCACCTGGGTAGGTCTAGCATTTTGACGCATTCCTGGGTCTACCGGTAATGGTAAATCTGGGAATGTGCCAAACTCAAAGGGTGGATGCGTAGGACCACTCATGCTTTACCCTTGGAGTGCCTCCCTGTGACAGAATATTGCAAGAGCCCAGCGCACAGTGGCCTTGCATGGCTTGATAAATCTTACTTAGGTTTTTCAGCACCCTTGCGCCCCCTTGGAAGGACAATGCAAAACCTTGATACATTTTGCAAAAGATTCCTACTGCAGTCATTAATTCTTTCTGTTGCTCCCGCTGATTGGTTAACCCCTTCGATGCTGATGACGAGCTAAGCTCGTCATCAGCCATGGGGGGCGTGTGCGGATGACGAGCTGAGCTCGTCATCTAACGCAGCTTTTTGAAAAAAGCCGCCTAGCGTAAAAATTACCGCCGCAGCGATGCGGTTAAAGGACAATGGAACAGAAAATGGTGTGTTATTTTATTAAGTCTCTTCCTGTTGTATAACTAACATTTATATTAGTCGCTTCCTCAATTCATTGGAATTCTAACATTTATATGTGTTAACAGTTAAGTCTAATTTCTTACTGAAACCACCTAGTGAAACTCCAGTCACATTTTACACCATGATATCATGTCTCTGGATTCAACTATTTATTTCTTTGGTTTGACCTCTACATAAAAAAGCCTGACTTCATGCCTTAGACACATTTGTATGCTTATCAAGATCTCACATCAGATCTGTTCGGCAAAACCTAATTTTATGGACATTCCTTTCAAGAGTACAAAACAGCTAACCTCCTGTGCACCACAATAATGATTGAAAATGGAGTCCGGTGTTGTCAACATTTCACCCAATCCTCTTGTCTTCAAGGTACAGCCCCAAGGGTTTTACTCTTCTTCATACAACTTTCTGTGTCGTTCCCTTGTTTGGAGGAAGCTAGGCTTCTGTTGTACATTCATGTTAACCATCTTGCAAAACCATTGCTTAATTTGTAGAATAATAAATAATCGCATAGAAAATATATAAACCTTTAGATGCTAAGGCCTAAAGTTTTAACCAGCACATATGTGCACATGCCTCTAAAAATTAAAATACCTACTAAAATTAGACGGGATTGTGAAGCTGTTTTCCTCAGAGCCAAATGCACACTCTAAAAGTATTCCTGCTATGTCATCTCAAGAAAAAGTTCTCAGACAGACATACAACCCTGTGACACTACACTTACACTTCGATAAACCTGTGTGTACATTAAAACTTCTGAATGTGTCCAGTGGCAAATGACCATGACTTAGAAATCAACATTCACTGTCATCTCATTGTTAGACTTGGCATTTTCAGTGGGTTTAGCTCCAGACATTTTGCTTTTTGGCCTCCTGTTTTTGACTCTCCATGTAAATTGTGTTTATTAATTATTGTTTCCATGATTAGCTTCTTTGATTTACCTTTAAGTCCCTAGTACAGTACATTGTGTGGGCCAAGGGCTTGTCATTCAACTGCTGCTAGTGGCCCTGTAGCACTGGTTGTTCCACCCACACAAGCAGCCCTTGAAAGGGTTCTCAGACCTGCCATGGCAGTGTCTGTGCACAGTTGTGACTGCCATGTTGACCTGGTAGGTGCACCCACTAGCAAAGCCCTATACTTCCCTTTTCTTATATGTAAGACACCACTTAGTTAGGCCCAAGGTACCCCCATGGGCAGGTTGTGGTGTAGGTGAAAGGTAGGACATGTACTGGTGTGTGTGTGACATGTCCTGATAGTGAAATACAGTGTATTTCATTTTACACTATGGAAAGGCTATCTGGCCCATAGGATAGATGTTACTTTGTAACATCTTATAAGCTTTACTTCCCATTGGGACAAGCTAGAGAAATGGAGTTTATTATGCCTGACTCTGAATGTAAAAATGCAATTTTAGTAAAGTTGATTTTTATGTTGTGTGTTTGAAAATGCCAACATTTAAAAAGTGGATATTTTTTTGCTTAGCTAGCCTATGTGTCTCTACTGGGTTGTGGATTGACTGTCTGGTTTTGGAGTGATAGGTGCTGGGGATGTGCATTCACTGTAGACAGCCACTGGGGGGTTTGAGGTGTGCCCTGCCTTTCCTGACAAGTCAGGGCTGGGCTGAATAGACCTGTGCTGCATTTAGAATAGTGGGAGGAGATTTCCTGCACCCGAATACACCTAGTTTGCCTTACACAATGCTGTGTCCACCTCCTGCCAGGAGGCTGGCCAGAGAAGACAGAACTGGTTTGGACTAAGCACATAGACTCTGCCCCAAGAGGACAAAGGGAAAGGACAAAGGGAAATGTGGAATACATATTGGGACCCACATGACAGGGTTTTAGAACTCTTTTGTACTCAGAAACCTGCCAAGAAGAACAGCCAGAGAAGCTGTGAGGAAGAACTACCACTTTGAGTGTGCTTTGCTGTGTTGGCCTGCAATGGCTGCTTCTGTCTTGGGAAGAGAAAGGACTAGACTGGACTTTCTGCAACTTCTTTGTTTGAGTTTCTCCAAGGGCTTGAGATAGAGCTTGCCCCTTGTTCAAGAAGTCTCAGGACCTCAAAGACTTCACCTTCCTGTGGGTACCACCTCTGGTACGGTGTGGTCTCAGTCGCCACAGAGGGAAACCGCATCCCGATGCCATCACCAAAGATGGCTGGCGGTTCCGTGACCTGAATGCACCACAGAGGGCATCTCTGCACACACCACATCACCGGTCTCACCGATGAGGATGACCGCTGCCGCCACAGAGCTGCTGCTTGCATCGCCACCTGTCGGCACTGCACTCCGCATTGCCTCACTTCACTCTGCCACCTTGGTCTCACCAACGGCGCTATTGCAAACTGAAATCACCGCCGTGGTCTACACCGTGGTCATGGGGCACCGCTCCTATGCTACCTTGAAGCACTGCCCATCCCACACCGCAGCCGCAGCCCACCAATGCCAGCCCCATGACCGTCAGCAACGCGACGAGCACAGTCCCTCTTCGCGACGCAGCCTTAGTCTCACAAATGCAGTTGGATGACCACCACCGAGCCGTTGCCTGCGCAGTGACCTGAAGGCACTGCACGCCACATGTCTCCGCTTCACACCACAGCCTTTATGACCACTGCCGCCGCCGGCCCAAACCACTACGGTAAGCCGGAACAAAAGGTACTTCTGACACAGACACAGGTCGGCAACAATGTGTTGACCAAAACTGTTGGATTTGGTTGTTTTTAGCACCGCTGTAGCACCAGATGGAGCTACCCACTTCAAGGAACGGGATTTCTAAGGTTATTCTTGCAAAGTGCATATTTTCTTTATTGTATGTTGGATTTTTATTATTTTTCGTCTTGTTTTACACAGATAAATATTGGATATTTTTCTAAACTGGTGTGGTATCCTTTTGTTTTCACTGTATTACTGTTGGCTATGGGCAAATGCTTCAGACACTACCTCTGAGATAAGCCTGACTTCTTGTGCCAAGCTACTGTGGAGAAGTGTGGCTCAATGGTTAGAGCGGCAGGCCCTGAGGCAAAGGTCTGGTCCGGGACCAGGGTTGAATACCCGCCTCGGCGGGCCTTGGGCTCAATTTCCTCGGACCTGATAATTCTCGCCTCGGTGCTTATTCTAATCATGGGTCCCACTCTGCAACTCTGGGCAATAGCCTGCTTAGTCTCCACAACGGCCCCAACAGCGCTGGGATGCCTGGCTTCACCTGGGGGTGCCCAGGAGTGGAGATTTCACAGGGAAAAAGCCAGGAAGGGTTCCTAAGCGGTATACGGACAGCGCGGGGACACTTCCGTTGGAGGTAGCTGTGCGCTTTACAAATGCTGGCATTTACATTTTTTTTAGCAAGGGGGTGAGCAGGGGTTATTTCAGTTGTGTATCCCCCTTCAAAATACAATATATGGAATATTCAGAAAACAAATGTAGGACAATGATCAAATAAAACCTCAAGGGTAAACTCAGTGTGGGACAGGTAATAAGGGAGGCATTGTCATGCAGAAGAATGAAAGAGGCAGCAAGTAACAGCCAAGAGGAGTCTGAACTTCATGTTTTATTTTTTTGCCCCAGGAACCAGGCAGCAAGGAGGTGGTGCTGGCTTATACAACTCTGCTGGAACTTGGGGTTTGAGCATTGTAGTGAGGCTTTTCGAGTATTAAAGTATGATACCTCCAAGCCCATTGTTTTTGATCTTTCTCGATTTTTAAATACAATGTGGCGAAGGAGATGGGGTTTCTTCGAAAAGGAAAAACAATAAAAAGTTGCCAATCAGGTTGCATTATCATCATAAGTGTTTAGTATGTGACTATTATATTGTCTGGTATGGGATATAGTCTTCTATTTTTTTCTTTTTAAAAAGAAGGGAGAAAGAAAGAAAGAAGGGGAAAAAAGTTTTTATATTGAATGTGTTTTTAACATAATCTGGTAGTTTTAATTATGTATTGAAATATTGCTGCTATTTTCTGTCCGTTTAGCATATTTACACTGAATGAATTGATTTGCTCTTGGCATTTCATGCCTACGCAATGTGTTTTTCTCCCTCCCTCATGCTACGTTTATGCTGTATAGTCTTGGTGGAATTGTTATGTTATTATGTGCTGTTAAACAATTTCTTTTAGAATCTATGCACTGTTTGGCCCTTTCAAAAATTATTTTTATATTGACTGTTTTTCTGTTCTTGTATACTTTTATGGTCCTAGTGACCAAAATAAAGGATTTTGAACGAACAAACGAAATACAATATATGAAATATTCAGAAAACAAATGTAGGACAATGATCAAATAAAACCTCAAGGGTAAACTCAGTGTAGGACTGGTAATAATGGAGGCATTGTCATGAGAAAGAATGAAAGAGGCAGCAATGAGAGGGAAAATAAAGAAGTATGTAGGTGGAAAACAAATTCCAGAACTTTCATTTTTAGTTGTCCTACATCCCTTCAGTTTCACTTTAGTTTGTAGTTCATTTATGAACTAACAGAAGTTGAACTGATTTACAAATAACAGCTGGTGGAAGCTTTTACTTACTGCTTCTTTTGGTGCGAATTAATATGTCATATGCAGGTGCTACCACCCCAGAATCCAACCATCACAGACACCCACATTTTCGATAGCGAAAAATACGGAGAAATCTATACAGAATTGAGAATAACACTGTGAATGTTGTCCACATCATCTAAGCTAGCTTTGAATGTGCATCCCAAAATCAATATCCTTGGGGTGAGGTCCACATTTCTAAAGAAATGATTGATTCCTCAAACAAGAAGCTCCAGTTTTCAAATTCTTTATTTTGGCAAATTCTCCATGACTAAAAGCAGCCAGGCAATGTGTTTCCTTCCAAAAGCCCTTTTCAAGGCTGAAAAATCATTCCCAAAGAATTTGCTTAAAAATCTGCATAATTGACTGAACAAACAAATGAGCTTAGATCAAAGAAAATCAAATTGGACCTCGCCACAATTTTTTATTCTTAGTTACCCCAATCGTAATTTGCATACTCTGTAATAACTTCCTTGCCCACCACTGTTTTTAATATTGATGACAAAATCACAATAATAGATACATATTTACGCCTTGATAGTGTGACAAAGCACCAAGTCATCTTTCATTACTTCAAATTTCAATTTTAATTTTCTTTTGGTTCCTCTGTATAACAGAAAAACGTTTTTTTACATGTATTAATAATTTATAATTGCTTTCTTCAATGTTTTAACCATTATCATACTCATGTGACATGTAAGTCTTAGCCTACTGATTTATATTAACCCCTGTCTTGAGGATCAGAAATATCCATAATGCCTACAGACCCAGCATATGCAGGCAATATTGTCTCAAACTTAAAGAAAACACAGAATTAATTAATTTTAAGGTTTCTCTAATGATTTTTGTTTGGAATTGATGTATTCATTTGTTTAATATATTATGTATTGTTGTGTTATTTAACACTACTTTCATACATCACAAGGATCACTGTTTTATTAGCCTCATGCCAGTGTTTAATATGTAACCTTAACACAGTGATTAAAATTGCTAATATTTATTATATCCATGTTTACTGTCTGCAACCAAATACAGTGAGGGTGGTGGGATAATTTTTTAAGGAGTGAAAAATGTACAAGGCAACCAAACAAAAGCAAGTGTAAGTCAGGGCAGCCCACTGATATCACTAATCCAGACACTCTTCGGAACAATGAATCGTGGCGGTGAATTCACCTTTTTAAAGGATCCAGCAGCAGTCATCTACTCAACAACAGAAAAAATTGTCAGTCTGCCAAATTCACTCATGCCTCAAAAGCCACATTCAATATTATACTCTGGTCAACGGTCTAGCTCAAATCCAAAAGAGGTTGTAAACACACCAGTCCCTGTACACAGTGATATGCCAGGCAGTAACATCATCAAGACACAGGCAGAGGCCCTTACACCAAACTATTTATATTCAACACCAAGACCTGCCCTAAGAACGGACACGATCCAGTCCTCGATGCATGAAAACAGCAACTGCACTAGTACTAGTAAATTTATCGATGAGATGGTTAATTCCTGGCTTCACTCAATTTTATTACCAAATAACTAGTGCAGGCAATGGTACTAATGCAGACAATGGAGGTGTAGACCATCAATCCGGCTGACGATCATGAAGGATTCACACAATCTCCAATTGAAAGCTCAATCTGTCTTGAACAATCTACCCAAGATGACTCAAATAACAGACAGAAGCCATCAAGATTTAATTTACTGAACATGACACGGGCCAAGTTAGATGGCTTTGACCATAACATCTTTCAAGCCTCAATATTAAAGGCAATTAGGCAAATGAAAGAACCAGGCACCAGCACTAAGACCAATGAGGACCTTGATATCTTAGATTCAAGAGCAGAGAAGATCTCGAACTTCCACCTGTCAATACTAAACATCTCACGAGTATCAATCACAGCGCTCAATATATACATAGTCGTTCAGGACAACAGGTGGAGTTCAAACCATGCGGTCCCAGAACTAGGGAAATTCTCTCTTTTTGTTCATTAGCAGCAGGGATACCATGTGAGCAGGAATACCTGAATTGAGTAATGTCGATCTTAAATGGTACCCATCTACAAACCATGTTTAGGTTAAATCCAAAAACATAGGCAGCCATAGACAAAAATCATTAATCTCTGTGTTGGGATATAGAAAGTGTATTGCTTTTACAATTCAGCAAAGAGGACATGTGTTTGATTCTTCATGGGTCTGGAGGATAGATGAGCTAGTTAGACAATTGTGTTGAAAATGAATAATTCTAAAAATAGGTCAGTTTGAGGAAATGATGGCCACCTATGCTCTAGGACCAAGACAAATTCTCTGATATTCTGCCCTATGAAGGGTCATGGCTAAGATGTGGGGCTCTAGAACAAAATGTACCCAAGGTTGCAGGGCAACTAGAGATGGTTTTGGATTCGAGACAGACAAAACAAGTCGTCATGGGACTGTATCGAGCCCTGCTGCAGAGTACCTTGGGGATCGCAGGTTCTCAAGATCTGGTGGTGAGACAAGTTGGTGGCCGAGATACTGTTGAATTCATGGGTTCACCTTTTGGGATCGATAAAGACTGCATCTAGGAATTTTTTAATCGTGCTGATCTCACCCCACACAGTTAAGGAAAATGTACGCTAAATCTACGTGCTCTTAATGACGCACACAGGAGGCGGAGTTTGTGCGCATGGTATGGATCTGTCCAGTAATAACCACAATCTGGAGAGATGCAATGCATTTTGGAAGGGACCACCTCTATTCTGCCACAGAATGCACTTATATGCTTGCTACACGTGCACACAGTTACTGAACGAACAAAGATGTTTGTTTGCTTCCAGAGCCTGAGTCTAGTGTTAGGGAAGTGTTGTATAGCTATGGAGTGGAAATCCAACTCAGTTCTAGCAATGGAGGTATGGAGGAAGGATCTGGTAAAATGGGTGAGAGCGGAGTGGGAAGGGTGGGCAGACAAAAGAGCTAGGAGATGCCTTTATATGGATCAACTGGAAATTTATCTTCAGGAATCGGAATAGAAATCAGACACACAAACACTGTGATTTGGGAGCTTGTGAGAAAGGACTGTCCCGGGTCATGTGTGGTCACTGATCCACACTGGAGTTATACCAGGAAAGTGGAAGGCTGATGGATAGTTAGGGGATCTGGAATTGGCCACGTGCCCGATCAAGTTGATATGTCCGGTAGACCAATGGCGAGAGCGTGAGGGAGGCCGGAGAAAGTAATGTGATGCAATGCAGACAGCTGGGAGGGAGTGCTGCATGTGTTTGTGTTTAATTTATGGTTCACTGCTGTATGCTACAAGATCATTGAATATGCGGAAATTATGACCTCATACCCACACGGCCATGTGAGTTTACCTAAGTGTACATTGATATACTGCACCTACCTTTGAGACATGTACCCATGCTTATGTATTTATTTTTATTTATTTATTTATTTATTGATTTTATATTGCGCACAGCTACCCAAAAAGGGTTTCCCGGCGCTAGAGCGAACATGAATTAGAGCTGCGGGTGATCTTACTGATCAATGTGATGAAACAATAATGATACCAAAAAAAAAGAGGAAGCACTAACGTGATGATGTTTCTCCTTTCATGGACATAACCAGCAATGCAACCCACCTAAGAGTTTCTTGCATAGTTGAGAGTGATGTTATATTGCTTTGCTTTATTTTATTTTAAATGAAACTGTCTGAGTTACAATGGGTCTTCTCCTGTAGATGTAAATGTGTTTCACTTTAGAGCTTGCCAACCCGTTTCTAAATGTTCTCTCTTTTGCAAATATGAGGACAAAGTGAGACATAGTGATGTGAGCAGGGACACACAAATTGGCAATGCTGAAAAGCCAAGTTTAGAATGTGGATTTCCACGGCCTAGAACTGATTATTTATTGACCAGGATATATCTTCTCTCCTGCAGGGATGATGGAGCAGGATGGAGTAAGGAGGATTCCAGAGTGCCTTTCAGTATAAATTCACTTTGCAAAAACAGACAAAAAAAAAAGAAAACTGGAAATGTGGATGAGTGTGATGTGGGGGTGGGTCTATTGCATCGCGTAAAACAATGCATGATTGGATATTTTGCCTTAAGACTTATGTAAGCATATACCTTGTTTACTCTGTGGGGCAGATTTAGTAACTCTTTGTGCTAGGTTTGCATCACAAAAGTGACACAAATTTACTTCAAGTGATCAGTTATGATTTGTTTTCAGTGCAAGACTTAATTTCCACTCAAACTTAGCTCTATAGTAACACAGCGTTTCTATTGCTTTGTACCATGATAGACCACCATGGGTTGTTTATGGGTGCTCCCATGCTAACACCAATTAGAATTGCTACAAAGTCCTATCTTCTCAGAAAGATAGGGCTTTTCACTAAAAATAGCATTTCTTGGAGCCAGGCGTTAAAACGGATAAATGTTTTTATTCCTCCATACTTCTGACTTAGCATGTGCGTTGCACTGCACAGCACACATACAAAGTGTAAATAGTTTTAACGCTTGTCTAAGTAATATTTGATACTGGAAGGATACTTTTCCTGTACAAAACCTAAGCTAGACATCACATGTACACTTTTGCACTATGGTGCAAATTACGTGATCGGCGCTAGACAGCCTGATTGTGCTTCCCCACTAGGAAAGAGATAAGCAGCACCATATCTTAGCAAATATGACACTGTCCTCTCTCCCACTCACCCAATGCAACTGCACTGTGTTTCATCAAATACTATTACATCTGCCCCTTTGAATCATCATAGAAGGTTTGAATATGGCGTACTTCTGCCTCTCAATTCTGCAGGAGGTCTTGACTAGAGAGACGACAAAAGCATGCGGGTTCAAGCAAATGATTTGAACAAAACCGTGCATAGAATGTAACCGCTCTCTGGGAATGAATTTGTCATGTTTATAAGTGGGCTATAGCTGGACACGTGCAAATGGCATCCTTCAGCGATCACAGCAACCTTGCCTTTAGTAAACAGGCTGCTTTGTTCATAACACTTTCAGATTCTTTTCATACAATGGGGTTGTTCCTTTTTTGTTTCCTACTACAGCTGGGAAAATAGGTTTAACACCCACTGTGAATAAAAACGGTGTTATTTAAACTAGCTAGAAAACTTTTTACCACCTTCAAGAGCCAGCCCCATTTTCCGTCACCACAATGACATAAAGCAAAACAACAGGGAAGATTGTGAAGCTGAAAGGGGCAAAGAAGACAAGCATCCTCCCACTCCGCCATTGCCGGAAACATTTACAGCCACCTGCAGTAAGAAGGAAGGCAGGCGCAGTGCAGCAGTTTGTCACATCTTTGACTGTGAGCGTTGACAATGCAGGAGATGTGGGTGGCACGGAGTGGCACAGGAAGCCATTACAGAAGAAGTCAAAGACAAACGTGGTTCTCAGTCGCTGGGGCTTACAGCAGTTATCCCATCCAAGACTATTAGAGCTATTTAGTCTCTAAAGAAGCGGAAGTATACAATAAATTACCCGCGGAGGCATTCGAAAGATAGAAGTGGAAATCATTAAGCTTCTATCATGTTCTATGTAATTTCACTGCACTGTTTAAAAAAAAAAATTGTTCAAAAACAAAAATATCTAATGAGAATCATGATTAACGTGGGTGAACAAACATTGGCGGCTCCTCCTCTAAGGCGGAGGAGCGTCGCCCCGCTGCCTTGAAGCTGAAAAAATAGGAAAACATAAAATGATAATAACGTAATTGTTATTATCATGTTATTTTGTCCTCCTGCTATGGCAGCTTTGCGTGAGGGGGCGGACGGCGCTGTCAAGCATGGGAGGAGTGGTAGAACCCTCCTAAGGGTGCAATGACTGTTTGGTCGGTTCCCCATCGGGCCGCCCTAAACAGTCATGTGTACTATTTCCCTGTTCTCCATGCAGGCAGCATCAAAGCCTACATGGAGAACATGCTCAGCCCCCCAGACCCTGGCTGAGCGCCAAACCACAGCACTCAGACCAATCACAACGCTGCATTGCAGCGTTGTGATTGGTCAGGGGAGCCTGACTGTGTTTCCTGGAGTCTGAGACAGAGGAGAGCAGGTGTGGGGATGCGGAACCCGGCGGCAAGGTAAGTATATATTTTTTAATTTAACATTGTGCCCCGCGCTACCTGCTACCCCCATTCTCCCGCCATGCCACCCGTGAGCTGTGCCAGCCACTACTGTAAACAAAGTTAATCTCAAGGAAGCACATATGATAACGATGAATTGTGTATACAGTATGCCATACACATTTTTCTTTTAACATATATGTAATGCTATTATGTTTACAGGTGGCTGCTTGAAAGTGTTTTGCTATTTAATGCTATTTAATGTAACAGCTGTAATTTTCACATTTCCAGGTGGTACAATTGCAGGTAGTAAGGTCATTCAAATTATCCTATTATGTGGCGAGGTGCGCTAAGACATTAAGGGCCCGATTCTGATGTTGTTCGGAAGACCTCCAAATCGGATTCGGCTTTACAGGATCCGATTCGTAGCCCTTGTTTACGACCGAATCGTTCACAGGTCCAAACGACCAAGTACGATGCGAAGTTCACATACGCACTGACTGAATGGTTTCCAGGACCCAAACCTGTCCGTAAGACTCATACATAGACTAAACGTGCCGCGCCATGGAGCCGGATTCCAACCGAGCGAGTACGATGCATGATCCGGACAGTCGCTTCGCCTGGGTCTCAGCGAGACATAACGGCTGTCGGAAGCATACTTCAGTGGGCCACAGCAGGCTTCCCTTCACCTGGGGCCCTCCGAATCTGTCAAGAGGGGTGCCCATTGGACCCCCAATCCAAACATGCACAATGTGGCGGTCAGCATGGGGTGTCGTCTACAGGACTTGCATCTGTATGCAGGTTCCCAAAGTGCTCAATGGACGTCTGAGTGAATCGAGTCCGTATGCTTACAGACACTTTGTACCCACTCACGTGGACTCCCGGAGTTCGTTTTGTACGGAAAGCCCTCCGGAACCGTCCTGTACAGAGGGCTTTCCGGACAGGAATGGAATAGGGCCCTAAGCTGTTGCTACGCCTGTGATGCACTAAGTCTGCATAGAGGCTACAGCAGTGAATGAGGGAAATGATGGGGGGGAGCGGGGGGTTCTCATAGGAATTATGTTTAGTGCTCCAGAAATCTCCACTCTGGACATATTTTCTATGAATTCTCAAATATCTTCCTCATCCATATCAGTAAAACCTTCTGACATGAAGAGCGAAACATGAACTTCCAACACCAGCAAGCTGTCTATCACTCTTTAATGATCAACGGAAGCTTCACCACAGAGTTCTAATGAACAAATAGAGTTGCTGTATTTTTTTTATTCTAGAAAAGTGAGACACTCAAGAATGCCATTTTATTGGAATATGAGCTACTGAATTTAAAGACTTACCTGAGAAGCAGCCTGAAATAAATAAGCATTGATAATGCATGTATAAAACCAGCGGCTTACAAATGTGAGTAGTGGTATGGGTTTTTGGTAATTTATAGTATGATGCATTTTTAAAGGAGTAAAAAATTGTTAAAGACAGCAAAGTCTGAATAAGTACAACATTCTCTTTCCACATCTGTTTTACTCATCCTACACATCTTTTCAGTCACTTAACAGCTCCCTAATTTTAAAACACAAAAAATATTGGTCGCCAACATCTCATGCAGCTATAGTTGGGTGCCTGCAGAGGAACACTCTCGGGCCATCTGCATCAGGGATTGGCCACCTGCCTAGGATTGGGTGTGGTAAGTTAATTGTTGTTTAATGTATATGTGGTATAAACACCCACATTCCACAGGAAACAGTAAAATATGGGAACTATGTCACAGTTCCCTATGAAAAAAGTTTTTCATTATGATAATGAGAGCCCTGAAACTTCCCAGCAGAGTGTAGGATTATGAGGCCTGGAGGACCACCTTATCTAAATTATCTGGCACAAACATACACACTTATGTGGCACCCTCTCTGTCAGTATATAAGTTTATCCATTTGAGATCATTACAACATTTTCTATTAAATGTTCAAATGTTGCAAATTATGTGGCAAATTGTGTGGTACATAAATAATTGTGCTGTAAATCCTGCCGTCTCAGAATCAGCTAAATCCAATGACTCAGAATTGCCTTTTAAATTAGTTACAATGTATTCACTAAAGATAAACAAAGCCTAAGCATTATCATTCCAATCAGTGCTTATTGTTATATTCACTACGAAGAAAACAGCTTTTTTTTAAGCTAAGTACCGCAAAATAAATATACAATATAAAAAATACATAATGGTACCATGACTAACATGGCTCCATTTTGGGGTTCTTGTGAAATTTGCAAACCACATGGCCGGCCTTCCAATTTTCCAATTTTTGTTTTATGATTTCATGTCACCAGAACAACCCCTTGATGGCAATATTTGACCATACTACACAGTTGCCCTCATAAATTCTCTCTCTCTCTCTCTCTCTCTCTCTCTCTCTCTCTACGTGCTCCTGCTGGAAATCCTTCACCTTCAGCTGGGGTGGCTCGATACCGGCAGAGCAGCCGGCTAACAATATCCACGAAAAACGGCGTTCCAAATGAGCTCTAGGGTCAAAAATAAACACAGGGCTACTGCAACGTATCCAAAAATAGAAGGTTTATTGACTCCATAAACCAAACGTGACGCGTTTCGCACTCCAAAGAGCGCTTGATCACACAACATTCTCCATAAAGTTTGTCACATTTAAAGCTCAGTTACTTCCTTGTAATATTCATAGAAAGCAGACAGATCGTTATTCAGCAACATATACCCCATGTTACTATAGTCATTTCATACATATAAAATTATCTATAGTAGATCACACATTACATTAGGCAATTGATAATCAGACTGGCCATAATAATATATACTGCAATGAAAGGGTTCTCATTGTGTTCAAAAAGTACATGCACAAACAGCGAACGATGTATGGTCTGGTGTATCATGGGCATTGTAGTGAAAAACTGCATTATCTTTATCAAGATATTAGAATGTAAGCAGAATTGCAAGAAATAAACATATAAATATGGCAGCTTCGGAACACGTGTAATACTAGCCTTGTTCAAAGGACTATTCCAATACGTGTGTACGTCCTGAATTAAAGCTTGTTAGTGCTTATACAGTACTAGCCAGTACTGATCAGTCTTTCCCTGATCGTGGGAACGATAGGCGTAATGGGGTTTGGGACCCCTTTTTTATACACAGTTTCTCTTTGTTCTCTGAAGGCAGAGAGGCCTTTACATAGTCCAAACCAGTTCTGGTCAGTCCTGGAGCACTCTGTTTACATGACTCCTTCTTTCCTTTCACAGTGCAGGGCAGAGACATCAGATTCACCACAGGAGGTGGAGCCAGCATTGTGGAGGGAAGGCACAGTCCTATTTAGGTCCCAGGTGCAACTCCTCCCTCCCATCTGAATGCAGATCTCTCTATTCACCACTGGGCTGACTCACCCAGCCCCTGTCACTCACACTCCAGACAAGGAATACACAACCTAGCTGAGACAGGCTTGGATAGTTAGACAAGAAAATACCTACTTTCTAAAAGTGGTATTTTCAAACACAGAATGTTGAAACCAACTTCACTAAAATATGTATTTTATCATTCTGAGTTCAGGCATACTGAACTCGAATTTGTACCTAGTTCCCTGAGTCAGTTAGGATTATGAGATAGAATAATCAAACTGCTCATTCGGCCTATGGGGAATAGGTAGCCTTGCAATAGTGAAAAACGAAAAAATCTGTAATTCACTTTTAGGACATGCCACACACATCAGGACTTGTCCTACCTTATACTTACAATGCACCCTGCCATTGGGCCTACCATAGGGGTGTCTGACATGAAGAAAGGGGAAGGTTTAGGGACTGGCAAGTGGGTACACATGCCCAGTCAACATGGCAGTACCAGACTGCACCCAGGCTCTGCGATGGCAGACGTGAGACACACTTTTACAGGCTGCTTCTGTGGTTGGCACAACCAGTGCTGCAAGCCCACCAGCAGCATTTGGATTTACAAGCCCTGGGCACTCCTGGTGCACTATACTAGGGTCTGACAAGTAAACCAAATCAGTCAATCATGGAGTCACTAATCCATATATCAATTTATCATAGGGAGAGCATATGCACTTTAGCACTGACAAAATACAGGAGGAAGGCAAAAGGTTCAGGGATGACCCTACAAAAAGAGCCAAGTCCAACAGGGGGAATATTGTTTTGTGGGATGCCAAGAAAAATATGGCTGAGGCTAAGAGACAACTGGACTTCTCAGGCAGCAATGCCAAAACGAATGCTAGCCAGTATGGCTTAACTATTGATGTTTTTCACAATATGCTTTCGAATTGGCACAAAAAATGGACTTTTGAATCAGGATGAATTGTTATTTCTAACTATTAAAAAAACAATGACCCCCTGCTTCTATATGCTGTCCAAAGTCCATAAGCACAACACCAACCCACCAGTTAGACCTATCATATTGGCCAATGACAGTCTCTTAGAGAACACTTAGATCTATCTAGACCATTTCTTATTTCCATATGTTTGCAGCTTACTGTCTTACTGTCGAGACTGCATGGATTTCATTTCAAAGGTCTCAGGTATCAGTTGGAAATTCAGCTATATCTGTGCAACAGTAGATGTTGTCTAACTGTACACTTGTATTCAGCATGATCCGGGGTTGAAGGCATGTAGGTATTTCTTTAGGGACAGACCCATAGCATCACACAACCATACCGAGATTCTCCTAGAAGTGCTTCAGTTTTGTCTAGAGAATAACAATTTTTTGGTTGAAAATCAGTGGTATAGGCAGGTCACAGGGACTGCTATGGGCAGTTGATTTGTGCCCTGTTATGCCTGCATGTTCATGGTTTGGTGGGAGTCTGAGTACATCTGGTCTGAGGTATTTGACATTTATACAGAACATATGGCCCTATGGACCAGATAGATTGATGACATTTTCCTTATTTGGGATGGCCCACAAGAAAGTCTTGGTAAATTTTTGGATAAAATATCCGTTAATGATTTGTACCTTAAGTTCACAAGTAAAACTAGCACCACAAAGATAGACTTCTTGGATTTAGTGGTGGAAGTGTAAAATCACACATACAGATGAGCTTACATGAAAAAGCAACAGCAGGAAACAGTATCCTGCATGCCTGCAGCCACCATCCTACCAAACTTAAATGCAGATTCCCTATAGGGAGCTCCTGAGAGCCAGGAGGAACTGTAGCACACTGGAGGCATACAAACATGAGGAGGGAAATATGGTGAGGATATTCTACCAGAGAGGGTACACACGCAAGGTGATGGAGGAGGTTCGGCTAAAAGTCAGTAAAATCAACAGAGAGAGCTTGCTTAAAACTAAATCTCAGAAAGGAACCAAACCAGAAATCAGATTTATCACCACCTACAACTCTAACTCCACAGCAGTACAGGCCACAGTTAGGAAACACTGGCACCTGGTTAGGTTGGATCCAACCATTGGAAAACTGGTGAGCCCTAGTCCACACATCACATATCGCAGGGGCAATTCCCTTCGAGACATGCTGGTACACACTCTTAATGAACGAGGTAACCCACAAGGGGGTACTTGGTTGATGGAAATACCTGGTTTCCACAAATGTGGCAAATGTAAAGCATGCACCCACAGCACCAATGTTAAGGGGGTATCCATGCCTAATGGTAAACAAGACAAGATCAAACCATTTATCAACTGCAACAGTGATTTCGTAGTATATGTCGTAACATGTGCTTGTGGTTTGAGATATGTGCGGAGTACGATGTTCCCTGTCAAGAAAAGACTTCTGAAACACCTTAGGGCCATCAGGAACAAGGATGTAACGTATCCTATGGCCAGACACTGTAATACTTTGCACGGTCCAACCAACACAGAGAATCTTTAAATTTCCTTTTTTAGAATTGACAGGGTACCGGAAAAAAATACGGGGTGGCTACAGAAAACAGACACTCGGAAGACTTGAATCCCGAAACATCATCAGTCTCAACAGTAAACACCTGGGTGGCCTCAACCAGGATGAGGAGCTCCATGTACATTTAGGATAGAACTCCTACCCCCTCTTTCTGTCACTCTCCTTCGTCTCTTTGATAGACTGAAATTCTGCATTCTCTCAGCCATGATTTCCATCTCTTCCTCTGTCTCTCCCCTCACACTTTCCTTTCTTTTCTTTTCTTTTTACTCTGTGTCAGATCCTCTCCACCCACAGTTATTTTTACCTTGACCGCTGCTCTCCTCCTCCAAGTCTTTTGTCTGCAGTCACCGGATTTTCATCAATGATTTGACTATGACACATATTCCCCTCTTCTGCGAGGACTACACAGCAGGCACCCTGGGTGGGCCATCTCACTTCATGTGCTGCTCACACTGGACAACATTTTCTCACTATTCAGATACTCGCAGTCAGAGCAGTTCCTTGACACTACAGTCTGGCTTCCAAGACCATATCCACCCTTACAGTGATCAGTGAGCAAGGGGACTTTAGGGCCGGCCATCTTCAGATGTGGTACACTCCATGTCACATTCTTGCTACCATTGGTCACTTGACCTATATTTCCCACATTACCCCTAGCTCGCTCCTACATAATGTCTAGGTCAGGCCAGACTCACATTTCCTGTGGGTGCATATCATGGTCACTTGACTTACATGCATTACTATACCACCGTCCATAAGGTAGCTATACAATTGTAGAACAACAGATGTCTATATGCATTATCTGTTTTTGTATTTTGCTTGTCAATGCCATTTCTTTTTGCTTGTGTTACACGCCTTATTTGCAATTTTGTTAGTGCACAATATTTACTTTGACCATTGTAGTCTTTTTTCTTTTAACTGAAAAGCATGCATGATTTGTGCAACAGTGTCTCTTCAGAGTAAATAGGACACACTGACACATTGTTTTAAATGCTTTGACAAAGACCGCTAGGTTGAAAAACGTCAGCAAAATAAAAAAGCTTAAACTTACCTGGAGTGTGGGCAATTCTTGCAGTGCAGCAGCGTGTGAAAAGACAGTATATATATATATATGTGATGTCATGAGTGATGTTACTGACCATGTCATGAGTGATGTAATATGTGACGTCATCAGCAGTGCATTACACGCGCAAGTTATAGTGAGTCCAAATAACTATAACGTGGAATTTCAATGGTTTTATGTCAGTAAAATTTCCAGCTAACTATAACTGGTTTGAAACCTATGGTTTTTTCAGAGAATTTAATAGGTTTTTAAATGCTAATTCCTAACTATAACTGGTGTGAAACCTATGGTTTTTTCAGTGAATTTAATAGTTTTTTCAAATGCTAATTCCTTTCTATATCGAGTTTCTAACCTATGTTTTTTTTTAATTTGCTGTTTTGTGTAAGTATTAATTTTTAAGTTTTTTTATTTATTTTTTTATCATTTTTTCCTGGAGCGCTCTGGGTGCGCGCTCCGGTAAGCTCTCCGGAAAGCGCACCCAGAGCGGTACTTTCGTTCGTGAAAAAAATATGAATGAAAAGTAAATAATAACGCAAAACATTTCGTACCATACAAATAAAAGCAGTTTTTTTTTATAAGGAAATGAAAATGATTTTGCATTTCCATGAAACTTTCAAGACGTCACTTCGGCGCGCCGCGTAAGCGCCCTCGGAAGCGCCTACGTTCGCGCCGCTTATGCGCCCCGGAAGCGCCTACGTTCGCGCCGCGTATGCGCCTACGTTCGTGCCGCGTGTGCGCCCCCGGAAGCGCCTACGTTCGTGCAGCGTATGCGCCCCCGGAAGCGCTCCGGTGCGCGCAGCGTCAGCGCGTCAAGTCATGTGACCTTAAAATAGCACTTTTCATTGGTTGCTAAGTTTGTTTTACAAAGAATGAAATCCCCACCCATTTCCTTCACTTCTTCTTTCACTTTTGTGACCGAAAGACCTGTTTTTTGCTCCAGGATCTTTCTTGGTTTGCCATGGCTGCCAGAGAATCCAGCAGTGATGAAGAGACTGAATTCATCAATGAAGAGCCTCCTCAGCCAAAGGTGAAGGAGCATTTTATTTGGAAATTTTTTAAAATACCACCTAAGCAGAAAAAGGTGAATGCTCCAAAAGTGGAGTGCAGGATCTGCAAACAAGTCCTGTCACGGGGTGACCCCCCAAAAAATACTCTTTTGGGAACTTTACAATGATCCGGCATGTGGAGAGGAGGTACCCCCAGAATTTTGCCCAGGAAAGTGTCAGGGCTCTGGCACAAGAGGTTCCCAGTGATGGGACCTCTACATCCACCGGAGGAGCAACTACTTCTGGGAGTGGGCAATCGCAGGAGCTCGTCCCAAATATTCAACCTGCTTTTAACAATGGTATCCTGAGATGCAGATACTGCAATCAACTCCTTCCCCATGGGGAGCAAAGTGTGCTGCTCATGGTTCGAGCATTGGAGAATCATCACTGCCATTCCCAGCCCTAATTATTTTTGTTTTTTTTGCTCCTGTTGAGCAGTTTCCATTCCCTGTTTTTGTTTCTGTTCTTAAAAAAAAGAAGAAAAAAAAAGTTCTTTTCAGAACTACCTCCAATTCTCATCAAAGAGCTATGGGGCATATTATCAAGGGGGTTTATCTCCGCTTTTTTGGCTTTAAAAGCCAAGAAAGCGGAGATAAATGTATCTCCCTATTACCTAGCTGTCACTAACACCAGTTAGCGACAGCTAGTAGGAGATAGCGACCATCTTGGGCCCCGCTTTGCATGTCAGTGAAATTTATCACTAATGACATGCAAAGTGGGTGTGCCAAGATGTTAGCGACTGGAAACAGTTGCTAACATCGCTATCTCCTATTACCAACTTTTGGAGATATTCGCGCTAAGCGGGAATATCTCCAAAAGCTAACACCTGCCCCTGAGCAGTTCTTAGCCATGTTATCCAATGGTAGGTGGATAACATGGCTAAGAGCATTAGCTCGATAATGCATGAATATCGCTGACTTTTCAGAGATATTCATGCATTTTCGGCCGATTTTTATCGCTTAGGAGATAAACCTTGATAATAGCAAGGTTCCTAAGCGATAAAAATCGCCGCAGATCGGCGATAAAAATATTGCCGCTAAGCCAACATAGCGATAATTATCGCTAGTTGTTGGTAATATGCCCCTCTATTCTTAATTAAATGAAAAAGAGTAAGTGAAATGGAGTGCATTGATAATGGAAAGGAAAATGAGTAAGAAAGAACAGAAAGGCATGAGAGGAGAAAGGAAGTGAAGTAGGGGGACTGAAAGAAGGTGAGTGTTGGGTAGGAAAGTAAGGAGAAGAAGAGTGAATATGGGGAATGTGGATATTCAAAGAAAATGTTGAAAAGGAACGGGGGTGTGGAAGGGTAAGAAAAGATGCATTGCTGGAGTTGAAGACTGAAGGCTTCATTTATGAAGCCATGCGTCACTTTAACGCCACCAGAGCGTCACTTTTTGTGACGCATCAGTCCAGTAAAAAATGCACCTTATTCAGTCATATTTACAAAGTGGCACATCTAGGTAGATGCGTCACTTTGTAAGCCCCTGCGCCACATTATTCCTACGTCAGGTGTAATGTATGCAAAAGGGACGTATTGACGCAAGAAAGGGTCGTAGAGGTGACGCAGTAAAATCTATGAGATATCACTGCGTCACTTTTATGACGCTGTTGCGTCCAAATATTACGCCTGTTTCACAGCAGACGTGCAGGCCCTTTCACATGGGGCTTGGCCCCATGTGAAAGGATGCATTGCTGGAGTTGCATCATTTTTGAGACACACTCCAGCAATACATCACTTTTGTGCTTACAGATACGTATGAAATACTGACGTATCTGTATGAACTTCCAACATAATACGTCATAAATTTAATATGACGCATGAGTAGAAGACTAAAGGCCTCATTTATGAGGCCATGCGTCACTTTAACGCCACTGGTGCGTCACTTTTTGTGACGCACCAGTGCTGTAAATAATGCACCTTATTCAGTCATATTTACAAAGTGACGCATCTAGGTAGATGTGTCACTTTGTTTAGCCCCTGCCCCACATTATACCTACGTCAGGTGTAATGTATGCAAAAGGGACGTATTGTCGCAAGAAAGGGTCGTAGAAGTGCCGCAGTGAAATCTTTGAAATATCACTGCGTCACTTTTATGACGCTGTTGTGTCCAAATCTTACGCCTGTTTCACAGCAGGCGTGCAGGCCCTTTCACATGGGGCTTGGCCCCATGTGAAAGGATACATTGCTGGAGTTGCTTAATTTTTGAGACACACTCCAGCAATGCATCACTTTTGCGCTTACAGATACGTCTGAAATACTGACGTATCTGTAAGAACTTCCAACATAATACGTCATAAATTTAATATGACGCATGAGTAGAAGACTGAAGGACTCATTTATGAGGCCATGCATCACTTTAACGCCACCAGAGCATCACTTTTTGTGACGCACTAGTGCTGTAAAAAATGCACCTTATTCAGTCATATGTACAAAGTGACGCATCTAGGTAGTTGCGTCACTTTGTAAGCCCCTGCGCCACATTATTCCTACGTCAGGTGTAATGTATGCAAAAGGGACGTATTGACGCAAGAAAGGGTCGTAGAGGTGACACAGTGAATAAACTGGGGGCCTCATTTATGAAAAGTGACGCATCGCTGCGTGAAAACAGCGATGCGTCACTTTTCAGTGTGCACTCCTTACGACATTCCTGATGCGTCATATTTAATGTATGACGAATCATGTCGCAAGGAGTTACAGATACGTCAGTATTTCTGACTTATCTGTAAGCGCAAAAGTGACTCATTGCTGGAGTGTGTCACAAAAGTGACGCAACTCCAGTAATGCGTCCTTTCACATGGGGAAAGCCCGATGTGAAAGGGCTTGCGTCAGTCTTACGCCTGCTGTGAGGCAGGCGCAAGATTTTGACGCAACAGCGTCCTAAAAGTGACGCAGTTAAATCTCATAGATTTCACTGCGTCACTATTACGAGGCTTTTTGCGGGGGAACGCCCCCTCTGCATACATTATACCTGACGCAGGTATAATGTGGCGCAGGGGTTTAAAAAGTGACGCATCTACCTAGATGCGTCGCTTTTTAAATATGGCGCAATGAGGCGCATTTTTTACACCGCTGGTGCGTCACAAAAAGCGACGCACCGGCGGCGCAAAACTGTCGCAAGGCCTTCATAAATAAGACCCTGGATTTTCCCCATGCTTCGCTCCCCGGTGCGCGTACCGGGCGCTCCCCCCACGCAAATCGATTTTTTTTTTTTAAATGCCCTGCGGGACCCTATTTTAGCCCCCACTTCAAACCTAGGGGGTCAGGGGGGGGGGTCTACCTTGCCCCCTTATAGTCATTTCCCCCCTTTTTTTATGCCACCTCTTGTGTCTCGATCCTACCGAGACACAAGATGGCGGCCGCTCTGGACTGTTTCGAATGTTTACAGACACCCGTGAACCAATCACCTTTCCGTGCGCAAGTCGCGTAGCACGCCGGGTGCGCTCCCCGGTGCGCGTACCGGGGTGCGCCTATAGATATATATATTTTTTTTAACCTAAATTACTCAAAATCCACTGGAGCACATATCTTGAGACATAGCAAAGGCACATTGGGCTACCAGTCCCTACAATTTTGCCAAGTTTGGTGGAAATCCATTCAGCCGTTCGGGCTAAAAGTAAGGTCGACCGCCCTATGGAAATTAACATGGGGAAAACGCGTTTTGGGACCCCCCTTTTATCTCGGCCCCCGCTTGACGCATCCCCCCCAAACTTTCAGGGAAGGACCGGAGCTCGACGAGGCCATTTTGAGGAAATTTTCAGGCAGATTCGTCAACCAGCGCCAAAGTTATTCCAAATAGAATTTTGAGATTTAACATTGAAAAAAATCCTACCAGTAGGTAATATATATATATATATATATATATATATATATATATATATATATATATATTCAAGCAAAACGGCGTTCCAAGCGCGCTACTCAGGTACCAAAAGAATCCACACCAACAAGCAGGTCTGTCAAGTAGGTAGGGTTTATTCACGCCATAAGCCCTACGTGACGCGTTTCGCACTCCGTGAGTGCTTGTTCACACAATGATGCTTGAAAAGTTTGCTGTATTTACCGTGTATGTACATGAACATAAACATAGGACTATCTGTGTATATAACATTATGAGAGCGCCATCTTGTAATAGCAATATTAGTCTTACATTGATGGTTGTCAGTCCTAGTGCACAGTAGTAATGAATCGCATTACAAATAACTGGCTTTGTAAACATAATAATTAATAATAATGCAATCAATTCATATTTCTTGAATCTGAACCACGTGAACCCAAAAAATTGTAATTGTGTTCCTCATTGAACATGTGGACTTTATATGTCAAAATTTGCACACAAAGTAAAGAAAATAACTTTATAAGTAGTCAGGCACCCACTCGTACAAGTATTTAAGCGCCAAACACGTACAGCTAGGGAAATGGAAGACAATATGATCATTGGCGACATGGACAATCTATTGGCCTTGGATGAAGTGAATGAGGAGATGGATGATCATGATATAAGTCTGGAAGCTAAACGTATCTTAGAAGCCCTTGAGATACAACATGATAACAGTACTAGGAGCAATTTCAAACCCAAATCCACTTTTTCCCCGAAGTTGTATCATGATAACATAGACACTTTTCAGGAAATGGTAGGGAAGGAACTCCTTCACTACAGGAGCCATAACTGGCAGAAAAAAATGAAAACTTTTAAACATAACCTCACATCGGCAGAAAAATCAGCCATGGTTGAGCTATCGGAAGATGACAGTATTATCATCCGTCCTGCAGACAAGGGAGGTAATATTGTAATTCTACCCAAAGAGATGTATATAGGGGAAGCGATGAGACAACTGACGGATGGAAAAACCTACAGAAAAAGTAATAAAGTGGAATACAATCTGAGCATTACCAGTATTTGGGACAAGCTTTCAGACTGGAAAGATAAGGGATGGATTGAGTGGGAGGAATACTGTTATTTAAAACGAGACTTTCCTATTCTTCCTATTCTATATCTACTGCCAAAAGTCCATAAATGTAAACACAATCCTCCAGGCAGACCCATCATTTCGTCCAGAGGGAGTGTACTGGAAAACATCTCCAGATACGTGGACTACTTTTTGCAGGAATATGTAAAAAATCTACCCACTTATGTACGTGACACTAAGGATTTTCTTGATAAGATCAAGGACATCAAGTGGGATAAAGATCTACTGCTTATAACACTTGATGTTAGTTCACTGTACACCTCTATAGAACACAATCAGGGCATAGAGGCTTGTGCGAGATTCCTGAAAACCCGTAACATCAAATACTTGGGGCATACCACCATGATTTTAGACATGATAAGATACTGTCTAGTCAACAATTTCTTCTTGTTTAATGATGACATCTATGTCCAACTGCATGGTACCGCGATGGGCACATGTTTTGCCCCGAGCTTTGCCAACTTGTTCATGGGCGCATGGGAGGCAGACATGAGAATTAGACCAGATGTACAAGAAGGATTCCAGAATGTCACTATGTGGCTAAGATACATAGATGACATTTTTGTGATTTGGAAAGGCAGTAAAACCATGGCCATTGATTTCATCTCCAAACTGAATAATAACAACAACAATATCACACTAACAAGTAACATCAGTGACAGGGAGATTGAATACTTGGACATCAAAGTGCAAGTACGGAATAATAAACTTAAAACTATATTATTCCGGAAAGAAACAGCAGGCAACACTCTACTGCATGCCCTAAGTAGTCACCCAGAGCCCCTCAAGTGGAGCATCCCGTACGGGGAGCTTCTAAGGGCAAAACGGAACTGTAGCACCATGGAGGACTACATTAAAGAGGAGGCTTCTATGGTACAAAGGTTCACCGACAGGGGCTACCCTAAATGGGTGATCAAAAGGGCTACGGAGAAAGTAAAATCAGTGGAACGCAAGAACTTGCTAACCAACGAGAGGAATGATGATGCAACAAATGAGAATAATGAAGTCACCCGTATTATCCTTGACTATAATGGTAACTACAAGGCAATAAAGAAAAGTATCATGAAGAACTGGGATATTCTCAAAAATGATCCCATAATAGGTAGTACCATACCAGCAAGACCTAGCATTACCTACCGCAGGGGACACAATCTAAGTGATTTATTGGTACACAATATGATCAGCGAAACAGTACCACGGGGGGTGGATCTCCCTGGATTTTTCCCTTGCGGGCACTGTAAAGCCTGTTCGAACAGTCATATGGTCAAGGAATATTGGAATCCTAGTACCAACAAAATGGAAACCATAAAACAATTTCTGACATGCACAACCATATTTGTGGTATACGTACTCATTTGTCCTTGCGAATTGAGGTACGTAGGGAGTACCACTAAAATGGCCAAACAACGCATATTGGAACATACTAGAGCCATTACGAACAGAGACAAACAGTACCCTATAGCTAGGCATTTTGAAAGTCACCATTTCTCCAACGCCAAACTGCTAAGATACTATATTATTGAACAGGTATCCATATCCGGAAGAGGTGGTAATCGTGCTTTAAGACTCAGGCAACGTGAATCGAGACACATTATTGGTCTCTGCACACGTTTTCCAAACGGACACAATATTGATGAGGAATATAATGTACATTTACATTAGGAATGAAAATATATATTTTTTGTAAGGTACTGTATTATTGAACATTTTCCTCATTCTGATACAGGTGCTTATGTACTTTTCCCTACAGGTTGAAAGGTCAGGACTTATTCGCAGGCTTGTGAAGCTAGTACCCGAGTCCTTTCAACTTGGCCTTCTCCACTCTCCGCTTCAAGTATGTTATATATTTGTTTGTATCACTGTACACTGTAACACTGATGGGTTTCTGGAACAGGGTTTTTTCAAAGCTGATCCTTTGTAGGATGCTTTGTGCTGTACCGTGTTTGGGTTCATGACTGTGTTAGACCTTTGAACTGTAAAACCACCCATGCCACACGTGAACTCCCCCACTAGCCAGGGAATACCATTCACTCGACTTGCCAACGTATCACGTTGTTTTCACCCACTAACCAGGGGATAGTAAGGAACGTCACATTGTTGATGTTTGATAATGGGACCTTGTTTATCTAGGTCACCAAGGAAACCGCTTGTGTTTCCAGTGCCGATCACGTGTTAACAACACCGGCATTCATTGGGATGCTCGAGCGTGTTTTTTGCTAACAGACTACACTCTGCTCATCCATATAGAGTCCCCGTTTATTTATTTGTATTAACGTATACAAGTACGCTCACGCACAGTGCCATTAGAACGAGAGTGGCACATTGTTGACGCTTGGTCACCATGGTTATGGATGTATGCCGATCACGTGTCAACACTCCGACAGTTGATTGGCTGTACGTGTTTGGCGCTTAAATACTTGTACGAGTGGGTGCCTGACTACTTATAAAGTTATTTTCTTTACTTTGTGTGCAAATTTTGACATATAAAGTCCACATGTTCAATGAGGAACACAATTACAATTTTTTGGGTTCACGTGGTTCAGATTCAAGAAATATGAATTGATTGCATTATTATTAATTATTTATGTTTACAAAGCCAGTTATTTGTAATGCGATTCATTACTACTGTGCACTAGGACTGACAACCATCAATGTAAGACTAATATTGCTATTACAAGATGGCGCTCTCATAATGTTATATACACAGATAGTCCTATGTTTATGTTCATGTACATACACGGTAAATACAGCAAACTTTTCAAGCATCATTGTGTGAACAAGCACTCACGGAGTGCGAAACGCGTCACGTAGGGCTTATGGCGTGAATAAACCCTACCTACTTGACAGACCTGCTTGTTGGTGTGGATTCTTTTGGTACCTGAGTAGCGCGCTTGGAACGCCGTTTTGCTTGAATATTGATTACCGGTTTCCTCGCCGGCAGCGCGCCACCCCCACTTGACGAGGGATACTCCACTGAGGTTGCCGTTGGATGTTATATATATATATATATATATATATATATATATATATATATATATATATAAAATTTCTATGGCAAAATGAAACCCCTCATTTTGTTCCTTTTCAAATTAAATGTATTAAGTGTTACCACTTTATTCCAATCAAGATGAGATGACTTCAGGTGTGCCATACTTTTGTCATAAGTAAGACTGTTAGCGTTCTAGCTGTTCTTTAGAACACTCTGGGACATTCTGTCATTGGGCTACAGTTGGGCTACATCTGGCTGATATTTGGGCTACATTTGGGCTCTTTTGTCTCTGGTGGCCATCTTTGGGCTACATTGGGCTACATTGGGCTACATTTGGGCTCTAACATATATATAGCCCAATGTAGCCCAATATATATTTTTTTGAACCTAAATTACTCAAAATCCACTGGAGCACATATCTTGAGACACAGCAAAGGAACATCGGGCTACCAGTCCCTACAATTTTGCCAAGTTTGGTGGAAATCCATTCAGTCGTTCAGGCTAAAAGTGAGTTTGACCGCCCAATGGAAATTAACATGGGGAAAACACGTTTTGGGACCCCCCTTTTATCTCGGCCCCCGCTTGACAAATCCCCCTTCTTGGGAGACTGCATATCAGAATTTTTTTAATGAAATATAAGAGGATTTGAGAAGTCACTCAAAATGTGCCCTAATTTTTCTTTCTTCAGCACTAATCATAATTTCTATGGCAAAATGAACCCCCTCATTTTGTTCCTTTGCAAATTAAATGTTTTAAGTGTTAACACTTTATTCCAATCAAGATGGCTTCAGGCCATACTTTTGTCATAAGTAAGACTGTTAGCGCTCTAGTTGTTCTTTAGAACACTCTGGGACATTCTGTCATTGGGCTATAGTTGGGCTACATCTGGCTGATATTTGGGCTACATTTGTTTTTTTTGTCTCTGGTGGCCATCTTTGGGCTACATTGGGCTACATTGGGCTACATTTGGGCTATAACAAATATATAGCCCAATGTAGCCCAATATATATTTTTTTGAACCTAAATTACTCAAAATCCACTGGAGCACATATCTTGAGACACAGCAAAGGCACATCGGGCTACCAGTCCCTACAATTTTGCCAGGTTTGGTGGAAATCCATTCAGTCGTTCAGGCTAAAAGTGAGTTCGACCGCCCAATGGAAATTAACATGGGGAAAACACGTTTTGGGACCCCCCTTTTATCTCGGCCCCTGCTTGACAAATCCCCCCCAAACTTTCAGGGAAGGACTGGAGCTCCGCGAGGCAAATTTGAGGAAATTTTCAGGCAGATTCGTCAACTGGCGGCAAAGTTATTCACATTAGAATTTTGAGATTTTGCATTGGAAAAAATCCTAACTATAACTACCTATCGGCGACCGCCAGTAGGTAATATATATATATATATATATATATATATATATATATATATATATATATACACACATATATATATATATATATATATCACCTCAGCTTCTTCTCCTACGAGTCCGTAGATAAAGACACTGCACAGCAACAGTTGATTTTCTCCACGAATTTCTTTACACACCATGTGCAAAGAAAAGTGTATATATATATATGCTCCCAGTCCCACTGCAGGTCGAGGCACTCACAGGTTGGTGCGGTATGCGGTAGTGGGTGCCCGCAAAAACACAGCGCTCAGCTTCCAAGAATCCCCCTCAGAAGAACCCAAGTTCGATGCTCACACCATCATCGGTCTGTTGGCTCTGAAAATAAAATAATGATGGTGTGAGCATCGAACTTGGGTCTACGAGTGCGGTTCTTCTGAGGGGGATTCTTGAAAGCTGAGCGCTATATATATATATATAGTCATATATATATATATATATAATTTATTTAATTCCAGTTTCTTTTCACAATTTGTAGTATAAAATTACATTAATCTAAATCAGGTTTAATTCTATTATTATATATTAATTCCTCATTTGACTTTTAATTATATTATTACTGCTTTTTATTTTATTTCTTGTAACTAAATTGCTGTTCTTTGTAAATGAAATACATTAAATACATATTTTTATTCAATACTAAGTACCTAGGGGTTGATTCCAATTCGGGTCGGAAGATGGTTCAGAGCCCTTCCGACCGAATCGGTCAGAGCCGGCCGGATTCCATTCCAACCGAGCCATTTTGATGGGCTCGTCGGAATGGAATCTGACTAAGATTTCCGGATGGCAGACGGGCTCTCTCCGAGCCTGTTGCATGCCAATCCTTCAGTACTCCCCCTGTCGCCTCTTTACGACCGAGGGAGTACGATGGCAGTTTTTCACTGCCTTTTCGTGCCGGTCTGTACGGCACGAAAAGGCAGTCAGGAACTGTCTTTGTGGGCCCCCAGCAGGGCCCCAATGGGTGCACGGCTGCCGAATGGCAGCCTGGGGGCACCTATGGTGCCTCTCTGTGGATCCCTGCACCCGGTGGCAGGCATCTTGGGGTGCCGGTCACAGGGTGCAGGGATGTACTGCACCCCTTCTATTCTCAATGCAGGCATGCATTCCACTCGGAATGCATGCCTGCATTGTGAAGTATACGAATGCAACCGAACCCTGTTCAGTCACATCGTATTAGCAGGGACGTAACCCACGACAGCAGGTCGGTGGGTTACTGCTCCTGACCGATGTCGGACGGACCTGAGTTCGTCCGACATCGGAATTGGCACCTTAGTGGCGTCCTTTGGCATTTTAGGATAAGTCACTAGCGATGCAGTGACTTAAGTGTTGATCTTCCGTAGTAATGACCCCATTGTAGAGTGCTAACTGTACTGGGGATGCACGCTTAATTATCAGGGTTATGTTCACATGCAGAAATGTTTTAAGGCATGGGTAATATGAGCAATTGCCCAGGGTTCCACCTTCCAAGGTGCATGCCGGAAATGTGAAGTTTCTTCCTATTAATCCTCTGAAACCTTTAAAATTGTCTCCCCTCTCACTACATGTACCTCTGACTCACACTCTCTCTTCCCAGTGCCATCTTAAGGATTTTTGGGGCCTCGACCAGGGCATATTCCAACAGTTTTTTACGACTCTGGAAAGTTAAACATATAATCCAGTATTGTTTGGCGTCAGCTGCTTGAGTTAGTTGGAAATGGGTAATACAATTCTTATTTGTTCCCTAAAATACATCTAACCAAAGGCCCTCGAAAATCTGTAACATGACACTGCACACATGCAGACCAACAATCTTACTGTTGCTGGAGCTTGTCCGTGCCGTGCACCATGACCACAGAAACAAGAACTGACACAGGTGACAACTGTTAGCTTCAGTTATGAAGAGTTATTATCAGGAGCTGTTTTGCTTCAGTGCTGGAGGCGTGACCTCTTGCACTCTTCATGCAGAGCTAGCGCCATTACATGGCAGTAACATTAACTTAAGATGCAAGCAACAGGCTTGAATTCACAGAGGTGGTGTTGGCTTATTTCAGAATCTAATTAAAGAGCTGTGTGATCTGAGCCCTGTTGAATGCTGCTGGGAACTCAGAAAGGTGGTTGCAGTAAAAAAATATTTCAGAGGCATCACAATACTTTCGTAGCACGCACATAGAAAGTCACTGTACAATGCAAATAAAGTAATGATACTGTCATAAAGAAGCAGTGGCGGCCGGTGCAGGTAAGCGTGGTGAGTGGTGGACAGGGGCCGAGTGGGGCGCTGGGGGGGGGAGTCGACAGGCGACGGAATCGGGAAAATAAAATAAATAAATAAATGCTATTCCGTCGTCTGTCAACTCCCCCCGCACCGCCCCAACGCGCATACCTGCACCAGCTATTACTGTAAGGAAGTCCCTTGTTGGAACAGTAATTTATTTCAATTTTTTAGGTGATATGAGGTGTAGTTTTTTGGCATCTCATTAGAACATCTACTATGAAAAAACCTGTTGTGGTGACGACTAGGGATGTAATGAAGCCATGCTACAGATGACTGCATGTGATAGAATGGCAGCCCTGAGAAACTTTGAAATATTGAGTGCTACCCACTGTTATCTGATCTCTTGCTTGGTATTTGTCAGGTATCTCCCAAATAAAAGGCATGTAGTGTGTCAGAACTGGGATTCCTTGGCAGCTGGGGTATTCTCTCATGCCAGGCAAGAACCACCACTCTAGGCCGGGTAAGCTAAATACACACTAAGAGATAACCTGTGCTTACCCCCTGGTAGCTTGGCACAGAGCAGGCAGACTTATCTAAAGAGGAGAAGTGTAAAGTATTTGTGCAAGACACATACACAAGCTGTAACACAATGAACACACCACAAAAAGACTACACACAGGTTTAGTAAAAGTGATAATATGAGTAAAACTAGATCAAAACAACAAAAATCCAATCAGTAGAAGTTGAGATATGATTTTTTTTAATATTCAATGCAAAAACAGTGCTTAGAAGTCACTAGCGATCAAACATTTACTTGAGGTCGCGAGGGACCAGTGCAAATCCAAATTTCAGGCCGTCCGCGATAGAGGGCAGGCCAGCTACTGGACCGAGGCAGGGTCCGCTGAGAAAGTACCTTGGATGGAGCAAAGCATTGTAGCTGAGGACACGATGCATCTATCTTTTCCACGCAGTTGGGTCAAGCATAGTCATCAAGCTTTGCTGAAGTGAGGGCAATGTGTCGTAGTTGAGCCGCTTAGAACATCATCGTCAGGTTGTGCAGGCTATAAAACTGCTGTTGTCAAACAGCCTCTGCATCAAATTGATTGGTGATGCATCGGTTTTGATCGACACAAAGGTGACGATTCTTAGGTTTTGTACCAAAACAGCTACAGAACCCAATTCTGTTGCTCAGAACTTGGAGAAGGACACCACATGCAAGGGTAGGACTCACAGAAGGCAGAGTCCAGCAGCATCAGCAGAATTACAGGAAGTCTTTTGTGTCTGTGAGACTACATAGAACAGGAAGCAAGCCTGTAAGCGCTTGGAGATCACTTGGAGGGAATATAGAGTCCAGCTCTCCTTCATTTTACTCAGGAAGCAGCAGGGCAATGTTTTTTGAGATATCCATAGTTCTGTCTCACCTGAAATATTGAGCATTACCTACTTCACAGTGCTCCCTGAAATTAAGGGATCATTGCCAGTGCGAAGCATGTAAGGCAGCCTTAATGCAGCAGGGACACCACTGACGCACGTAGATAAAGCATGCCTATGCTTGTGAGAAACTCTGAGATTCGGAAACACACAAAATTTGCTTTAATTCCCAAGTTTAGTGAAAGTAAAGACATTTAAAACAATTGTTTTTATTTACACAATACATTTCAACGTGACTGTGTTCAGTGATCTAACATTGGTTAATTGTCTTGAACTGTGGAAAGTTGAGAGTTCTTCCTAGCCCTGGAACATGGAACAGCCCATACCACACACAGAACTCTGGTTTGAATATCTTTATTCTTTAGCATGCTCCTTAACTGAATGCACTTTGTCACAAACTTTATTAACTACACCCACCCACACCCATCAGATTACGTAACACTTGTAAGGAGTCTGCCGACGACCACTAGAGTCTTCATGCACATCAGGCCCAGTCTAGCAGGTGGGCCAGATGAGCCTGGCCCACCCAAGCATGAGCCTTGGTCCTGGCAGTGACGTCACAAAGGTTAGCAGTAAATGGTCACTTTCATTGAAAACGTTCCTCCGAACGTTATTTTTCTGCCTCTTCTGGGAGTTTTGTGATTGGGTCTAGGCTTTCTCTCACGTGCACCCCCCAATCACGTGTCTTCTTTTCGAAAGGTGGGTTGTGTTCCTGCCCACTCATGCAGGTAAAATTGGGGCATATCAAAGAGGACAAATCTGCTCTTTGGCACTGGGTGACCTTAACTGTTCTGCTGAATGAATTTTCCTTTTCTATTCCACGCTGGACAAAAAAAGTTTCTTTCTCCGGATCCACCTTTCCTTGCCCCTGCAGCTGCTTATCAGATCGGGCTGTGATGAGGAACCGAGCAGGTGAGAGAATGTCTGGCTATTTGTTCTTTTTAAAATCATCAGGGAAGGCCCAACAAGAGACATACTTCTGGTATGCTTTATTCGTTTTTTTCATTATCAAGGTCAGCTCTGCCACGATGTAAGACAACAATAAAAATGTCCAGTTACCTGATGATAAATGATCCTGCCAATCCTTTGTCTGTTGGTGGGTTTGAAATGCAGAAAAACTGTATTTTATGTGGATAGCTCATTGGGTTACTGCCTTTGTCACTGAGAATATTGTGTTACTTGCAGTTCAGAAGTTACAATCCTATCATAGGACAGTGACCTATGAACTGTCATCAAAGAGCTGCATGCAAACCTGAATACTATAGTTAGAACTTAGCTTTTTTCTTTTTTTGTGTTGTAACATAGTTATAACTTCCCCAGTCTTTCATTATTCTAATGTTGCTAAAAAGAGTTTGTTTGGGCAGATATACATTTGTATCAGTAAAGACAACACTGGGGTATGCTTTAAACCCTGAGTTTGTGCTTCTCCAGACCAAACATTCTTAAAATATACTGCCCACCAATATGGATGACACATGATGCCTACACCTTGTAATCCTCATTGGCTTATGTGACATTCCCTGTAGATTGATTTACATACTTACATGATTGATTGTCTCTGTGTAATGTGTCCATGGTGTAAAGTACTGTGACACCCTACACTGATAAAGTAGCGCTATACAACAAATGAAATGCATATGAGAGAGTGGCTACAGAGAGATGAGGGGCGTAGGTGGAGACCGATAGGGAGGGTGTCCAGGAAGGAGGCCAATAGGGGGGGCTATGTAGAGATGAGGGGCGCTGGTGGAGGGTGGGAGTGAGGGAGTCCAAGAAGGAGGTCTACAGGGGGGGGCTACGGAGAGATGAGGGGTGCTGGCGGAGGGTGGCAGTGAGGGAGTCGGAGGAGGCGGTCAATAGAGGGGGGCTACGGAGAGATGAGGGGCGCTGGTGGAGGGTGGCAGTGAGAGACTCCGAGGAGGAGGTCAATGAGGGGACTAAGGAGAGATGAGGGGCACTAGTGGAGGGTAGCAGTGAGGGAATCAGAGTAGAAGGTGATGCGGGAGAGCCTGAGAAGTGTCACTTGCCAGATACTCCCACCTCAGAAACCTCCTCTTCACATCAAAGGGACATTAAATGGAAAAACACTTTTTGAGAGTGATAACATTTAGAAATAGATTTGGAAAGAAAAAAATTACTTTTACTGGGCCCTTGTAAGACTAAGGAGCGATTAAGGAGGCCCTGAAGCAGCCCTAGCTAGACATATATGTGACAAATCGGGTCCACAGTGTCCCACCCGAATGCATCCTTGGCCCACCCAAATGAAAGTTCCTGGCAATATAGTTTAACAGTCCTTATTCTGATAAAGCAGAAGTTCAAAATGAAATACATTACATCATTGTTAGGGGTTCTCTTTAATTATAAGAATTATTTTATAACCAACTGAACCCTTTCGGCAAGATTAAGATAATGAAAGACTGGGCAAAAACATGTAGCTTTAACATATACCTTGCAGTTTGCATGCTGCTCTTTGATGACAATTAATAGCTCAATGCAGAGATGTTTTAAGGCATGGATAAAGTGGGCCCTGGCCCAGGGCCCCAGGCTTTTAGGGGGGCCCCTGATAGACGCAGCTTGGTTCTGCAAGGAGGCTTGCCCTGATTACCTTTAATAATTTTTAGCTTGTTTGTTTTGTTTTTAGTTAATTTATTTTTAATATGTGTGATGTGTGAGAGGCTGCTGCAGACATTTTGCATAAAATATTGTGTTTACGTTTCATGCAACATCCATAAACTAGTTTCTTTGAGATTAAAACAGGACCTCACATTTTAGAAATGGGAGGAAGTCACAGATTTTATTTCACAGAAACTATTTTCAGTAATATTAGTGAACTGCTGGTGTATCTCAGTATCTTAGATGTAAATGCATTTACAGTTTGGATGAGTGTGACTGTGCACTCTCTGTGACCTGGCCAGAGAGGCCGCGAAGAGCTGCAATTGGTTAATAAATTCAAACCTAATCCAATTAAAGGCACCCAAAATACGTTTGACCCAGGGTCCCCAAAATGCTGGCTCAATGTTCTATATTAGAAATTTGATTTATAAATGACAAGCAACAAAAGGAGCTCTCTTACAAAAGCAGTAGCCCACTGAACTATTTACTTTATATGCACCATGTTATCTGCATGGTACACGTTCTTAGCAGCAGGCAATTTAACCCTCTGCGCTACCTTAGGACGTATCAAAACTTCCACTAGACAAACCTCCGGTCTCTTTCCAGGAAGACAATTAATCACCAGAGTTCCATTTACATCATTTTAATTGATGCCTGAAAATTGCTGGAGGCATGGTGCTCTCTTAACCCCTTCGCTGCGGCGGCAATTCCGCCGTAGCGCTAGGGGGGGCGAGTGGCGCTCGCATGCTCGTGACGGAGCCGCTCCGTCATGAGCCGCGGTTACGCTGTGCTCATGACGGAGCGGTTCCGTCATGGCCCCGCCCGCTCAATAGAATGCGCCGCGCAGGCGCGAAATCAGCGCCGCGCAGGCGCGGCGGCAGGGCCATAACGGAACCGCTCCGTCATGAGCACCGCGCAACCGCGGCTCATGATGGAGCGGCTCCGTCATGAGCATACAAAGGGTTAAAATGATAATATACTTGGGAAAATGACGCCCCCACCCCAAGTCAGCGCCGGGTGCGGTGGCACCAATCGCACCGCCCTAGAGCCGGCCCTGAGTACTAATACTCTTATTCACTCCAGCCGTTATGCGTCAACTGCAAGCAATTGTTCAAACTCTCATTATATACCTTCATGTTCATCTCAGGCCCATAACTGTGTGGTGGGAAATTACCAGCGGTTAACGCCCTCCCTAGTGTGTTAATCCCTCAGACAGCCCTGAGAAGAGAGCAAAGGATGCCCGTTTGTAATACATCTGCCAAGGATGCAGCATTTGCCCTTAAATCATACTAGCTGTTTCAACAGTGAGAGATGTGTTAGACAGGTTGCGGGCAGACATAAAATATTAGATAGCTTTTGATCAACATTTGCTTTTAGAGTCGTTTAATGCGGAATGGGAATGCCTACACTGCTGTTGTTTCTAATCTTGATGTTTTAAGCATAAGGAGAGTGACAGCTGACAAATCTACACGCTCATTATATATTCACCAGCTAAGCCAAACAAAGGCGCTCCCACCCAGCCGCGTGCAACCCGTGTACTGGTTACGGCGCGCGGGTCTCTGGGACTTCCGGGTGCCCTCTCTGCGCCGGAGCACGTCAGCAGGCAGACCTCAACGTGGGTATTTATCGCAGTCGCTTATTGATTTTGACGCCTTGTGGGATACAGTTTCCCACTAGCCCACTGCGCCTTTGTGTACCAGATTCATAGTGAGAAATTGAATGTCACCGAAGTCGCTGCCGCGAGCTCTACATGCTAATCTGCCCTTGAGCCCCCCCTCTTTTGATTATGTGAACTCACATAATGATAGCTCCTCGCAGAGCTAGAATCCTTTGTTGCAGCCATACAACAGAAATCAAATGCCACGGTAATGCCATAGTAACAAGGACTTCTTGATTTAAATGCTAGACGAAGTGTTCCCGGCGCTCAGTCTGAAATGCCTTCTGAATAACCCAACCACAATTCCCCTGCTCAGATAAGCCCTGGATTTGTAACACTTTCTGTACTGCATAATTCTAAGCTTGTTAAAAAAATATATTGAAAGCATATAAAATCATTGATGTTTGCGTCAACGTGAGGCGAGGGGTCTTTGATGAAAAAGCAGCTTCTGGTTGGGTTGAATTCAAGCGAAAATGGTAACTCGCTTGAAGATGGAAGGTCTGCTTGTCAAGATCTGGGCGTCCCATTTCTAGTATACTTAGAAAGTAGCCAAGGCCACTGCAATTATGCAATTCTGCCACCGCAGCATGAATGTAGATTTACCGCAGTTGCCACATAATCCACCATCTGCTCCACAATGTTCATACGAAAATGTGTTTCTACAACTAACGGATCCAAAGTTATAAAACATGTACCTTGGTGCTGCGCGCTGGCAGAGCAAGGTGGCAAAATGAAGTCGACCCTGCCCAAAGTATTAGTCCTAGGTTGACATATGATCCCTGTGGCTAGGAAATAGCTAAACAATCACAAGAGGTTGGTCTTATAGGAGAAGGATGCCAAAAGAACGGTTTGAGAACAAGAGTGAACTGAAAACAATTTTTGAGCGCACAGAAAGATCCATCATCGACTACAGAAGTACCGTTAATAATGTGTTGAAGTAATATACCAAGGGGAAGATTTACAATAACTGGCGCATCCCCAGGGATGCGCCAGTTATTGTGCGCCGCAGCTCTGCCACCCATGGTGCGCCGCATTTACAATGCAGCGCACCATGGGGCAAAAACGGCACAGATGCGTGACGCATCTGTGCCGTAAAGGTGGCGCATTGCTGGAGTTGCGTCGCAAGCGCGACGCAGCTCCAGCAAGGCTCGGGGGTGCCCTATCTGTCCAATGCTGCGTCAAGCCTTACGCCTGCTTCAAGCAGGCGCAGGGTTTTGACGCAGCATTGGCCTAAAAGTGACTGAGTGAAATCTTGTAGATTTCACTCAGCCACTTTTGCGAGGCGCACCTGCCCCGGAATGCCCTCTCTGCGCCGGAACGCCCACATGTGGCGCAGGGCTTTACAAAGTGACGCATCTGCCTAGATGAGTCACGTTGTAAATGGGTGGCAGGGATGCGCCACGTTAACGCCGCCGTTGAGTGACGCAAACGTGGCGCAAGTCCAACATAAATCGGCCCCCAAGTACTGCGCTCAAAACGCTTCATTGGCCGCCCATCAGCTGCAGAACGCAGTTTAAAGCCTTATGCATCTTATAACGGGCAAAGCATCACACAGCACCATCTGTTCTGCAGCAATTGGCCATTCCCTACCATGCCAATAGGGACCAGTGATCAAACAATTGTGGACTGCTGTCTGCCCCCAGAATTAAAAAGCTAGAAGTGGTGGGGGGGGGGGCAGGTATTTTGCAACCCTCACAGCTAGGGTTTGAAACTGTTTGCCTACTAGCCTCCGATTGAGTGACAATTTTGCAACTTTCGGAAAAAAATTGAAGACACATCTTTTCCTTTCGCTTTGTCCTATTCTCTTTTCTTTAATTCACTCACTCCTCTGATTCTGATAGCACTGGGTAGCCCGATTCGGGTAGCCATGCTCTTATTAAGGTTTGAAGAAAAGAATTGAATAGCATAGATATACACATGTATGAACGTCAGTCTTCCGCACACACAACGTGCATGCCTTAAACCTCTGGAAAGTGAGGCCCAAAGTAGCCCAGTTTCCTTGAAAGTAATAGAAGGCGATGCCCATCGTTTACATGACCGGAAGCAGTGTCTGTAATAACCCGGATGGAGGTGGTCACCCTACCTCCAGTGCTTGAGTTTTGCAAGTAGGGAGCACTGACCCTCATTATTAGGCAACGGGACTTATCTGACTTTCATTATTAGGGAATAGGACTTATATTTTTTCCTCACCAGGCTTTGACATAGGGCTAGAGGGCTGGAAAGGCAGAACAGGGAAAAAGACGAAGGAAGAGAAATATAGGAAAAACAGTGACATATGGAAAAAGCAGGGATGAAAAAGAACCTGCAATAATTAGATAAAGAGACAGGATGTCTAGTAAGGTTGAAGAAAGAGGCAAGACATGGAATCAAGACTAGATGACCCTAACATCCAACAACCCTGACATTCAGCAGCTTTAGCATTGAGTTCCAAAGAATAATTCGTATGTCTGCATTTTTTAAAGGCAGACTCCAAAGAAAATGTCGGCATACCAGCATTTTTTTTTAAAGCTGGCTCCAAAGAGAAATTCTGTATGCCTGCATTTTTTTAATTAAGCACTGATGTCGTCCAATTATAGATCTGCAAAATTAATGAGCAGTTGAGTGCAGCCCTAACAAGACAGAAAGTGCATGAATTAAAGAGGGCAGGTCACCATCAGGCAATGTGTTAATATACATATATATATTTTTTCTTCGTTTATTAACCTCTTCCATGCTGGTGAACGGAACCGCTCCGTCACCAGCCTCGGTCGCGCTGTGCTGGTGATGGAGCAGTTCCGTCACTGCCAGCTCGGTGCACCTGCGCGGCGCTGATTTTGTGTCTGCGTGGCGCGTTCTATTGAGTGGGCGGGCTGTGACGGAACCGCTCCATCACAAGATTGCGACTGGGAGCAGAGATCAGAACAGGATTCACTCCATGACCGACACAGCTAATCACCGAAATACCGCCTGATCGCCACTGAACACGATCCTCGCCGGACGTGTCCTGGTCACGGCGTACGGATTGCATACTATCGGTGGTACAAGGGACCCTTAAGAATCCGAAAATATACTAACAGCGTCTGGGTTAAACTACGATTCGCTCTTGAAATTGACCCTGAACCCACGTCTCACCGGGTCCTGTCTATACCACGTCCGTGGTTACGTGTCCCCTACTCCCCGGTCCTGAGGAAGACCCCCACAGCAAGATTAACACTTATATCTGCACGTATGCGGGTCGATACGTCGACAACTGATTGTTCTTCGCCGTCAACTCCACACCCCATTGTTTTCATTCATTGAACATTTGGAGTATGATTTGTGTTTAAAAGAATTCGCATGAACCTGTCGGTCCTGTTTTTTGGTACAAAGTTTGTAACTTTGTGAAATAAGCTTTAATTGCTGATTTTACTGTCACCTAAGAATCCTCTTCTTTTCCTTCACCAACTCCCAACACTATCACACCACCCTCCCCGTTTCTACCTTTGGGGCACTGTAAATAACCACAGATTAATGATCCTGTAAATTATACATATGCAATACATCACCACATTGTGAATAAAACAATGTGGACTGAAGTTATGTTTGTTTGATCATTTTTATGTCTTTGGTTAATGCTTTCATGTTACTGGGACCCCTTCCTATTACTCATTTGATAACCCAGGTCCCCGTAACTTTAACTGGGTCAACCCCCCTATCAATATCCCATCACAAGCACAGCGCGCCCGAGGCTCGTGACGGAGCGCTTCCGTCACGAGCATGGGAGCGCTGCGCGGCCCCCCCCTTCCCCCTAGCGCTGCGGCGGAATTGCCGCCGCAGCAAAGACGTTAATCATAACATCTTTTTTATTACTGATGGAGTTGGTAAATCCATTCGGTTATAGTGGAACGTCACGTGTCTTATTCCTCTAGGTTTGGAAGGAGCCAAATGGGAACCTGTTGTGTGACTTTTCAGGTGTCAGCACGGTTATGTCTCTCTGTTTCTCCCCTGACCAGTGGCGTCACTAGGATTGGTGTCACCCGGTGCCGGTAACTCATGGTGTCACCCTCTCACCAGTTACAGCATGGACCTCATGTGCCATCAGCAGGTTTGCCTTCCATTCTGCGCTCTTTCCACTATTTACCTAGGGGTACCCTGAGCGAGTTTCAGGACGTTCACCTGCGTGTCCAGCGTTGTCCCCTGTTTTTTGCAGCATTTGTGCCTGTATTTGCTCAATATAAACTCACTTGACTGCAGTTTGGTTCACTCTGCGTCTGGGCATTATATTTAGTTCACTGGTTTCCACCGTATTGAATTATTCTCTGGTTCAGGCCTTTCCTGAAGCCACTTTTAATAACCACTAACTCTGTGTTGATACAAACATTGCCAGGCACTTTTCTCTGTCTCAACCCACTGCTCACTAAGCAAACTAAAATGATCCCCTTATTGTAAATGGTTCCATTAACTCTGTAGCGCCAAGAGGCCTGCATAGTTAATGTGTGCCATCTGACATACATTGATAGTGAAATGAATGTCACAGCGCCCAAGTAAGGACCAGAATCATTCTTACAGGTTTGAAGCAGCGGCCACGGGGCCATGTGTTTAGTTCTCCTTACAGTATCCGTTCCTTCTCTCTTTATTATACATATTCCTTGCTTTACTTTTTGCTCTCTCGCCTGCCCACCGACCTCTCATTCTCACTGTTGCCTATCCTTCCATGTCCACTCCTTCCTTTCAGACACCATACTAAAATCAAATTTGCGAATTTCAGGAAGGTGTGCTGTTGGGCTCTATTATAGTGACAGCATGTGGTGTGCCTTCTCCTGCACAAATCTTGATTGCGAAAAGGGCCTGTTGTCGCTTTGCAAAGTTGCTCGCATACTGAAAACTGTGAGGTGCATGAATGTCTCAACCTTATATAAACTTATTTTTACTTGTAATTATTTTGGTTATCTATTTACTTATATACTTGTGTGCTACCTCCTCTGATATGTCTGTAAAATGTACTTTTAGCCTCAAATTTATGTCCTGAAATTTGACCTCCTGTCCTGAATTTTTACACTGATCGTCCTGAATTTGCACCCATGCCAGTTGGTTACCCTATTAGACCTACGGCCCAAAGTTGGTTAGCCCATCTGTCTAAGGTTTCCACCAGTGGAGTCCGCGGGGGCACCATTGGTGGAAACATGACGATCGGCCTGACTCTAAACAGAGCAGGTAGACTATCAGTTTAGTGGACAGATTACTGGGCCACATTTGTGGTGGAGTACCCTGCCTTCTAAATTCTAAATAAACCCAAAAGTGGCTTTTGGCTGGAAACTAAAGAGATTTCAGCAGATGATTAACTTACTAGTGGAGAAATGATAACATTTTAAGTACTGGGCCATGTTTGAGCATATTAGACCTTGGGAAAAATCAGCCACGTTACCCCTGTCTTTCCACTTGCGTTGAAATGTATCGATTTTAGTGCGGCCAGTGCGGCCTTTAATAATGCAATATAGCTCCACATAGAGCTTTCTTCTCAGCTAAATCCAACTCTTCAAACAGGGGGGAGGAGCAGTTAAACTTCCTCCAGCTACAAGCACAAGACCTTGCGACCCACAAGAACGAAACTGCATGAAGATGCGAAATGTTGTACAAACCGTACGCCCGAACAAGAGTTTCCACACAGTGCCCACTGCCACTTCCTGCCAGTCACAGCTCAATATCCATTTTAAAGAAAAGTGTCACCCTAATTAGATAAATCCTTTAAGCGAGTGGTCTGGAGCTCGTCGTGGAAGTTAACCTCGGTGAAGATCACATTTACTGAAATAAGGAACGCGCTGTTTTGGCCTAGTGCAGTGAAATGAGCGACGCTGCTGCCTTTCATGCAAGCCTTCATAAACAGGACCTGTTCGGTGTGCCCAACTCGGACTCCATTACCTCCGCCCGCCCATCGTCGTACTGTCTCGCCCACGCTCACACAGCCCGCTCATTTGCCGTTCAAAAAGTACATACGAATAGCTGGAGTACCAGCGGTAGGGGCAGATCTGACAGGCGCGTTCCTTACCACTGCACATCAGGTCCCTCGGGCCCCAGCCGGTTGCGGAAGCCCCCGCCGGTGAGCCATGGTGTGGGGGCGCAATCAGGAAAATATGGGGTAAAGCCCCGGGAGCTAAACCTTCCGGAATCCGGAGGGGCCAGGTGCGGATCGGCCGCGCGGTACTCCTGGGTTCAGTGGATCACGCAAACGCATTCCGCCGCTCCTTGCGTGAGTGACGTTTCGAAGTTGAACGTCATTGACGTCTGGACGTTGACGTGGTATAGCAGCCCTCATAAACAATAATCTTGTCCGGCGGCCAGGTAATGGGTTCCTCGCCTCCTAATATGTAGCAATACGAATGATTTAGCAGAGGCTCGGTGTCACCCCATGTGACGGTGTCACCCGGTGCGGTCCGCACCCCCCGCACCCTCCTAGTGACGCCACTGCCCCTGACTCACACCTCCCTGAGAGTGAAGGCTCTTAGGGCCTCCCAGCACAATTCACCGCACCGGAACGTCACTTTTTTGACGGTCCAGTGGCGCAATGTGCCACTGGCATATTTATAAGGCTATGTAAAGCCACGCGACGTTGCTTTTCATAGCCTTATAAATATGTACCCCTTTCACGCAGAAAACTGAGTGAAAGGGGTGTTTCATGGGTGTTGCGAAGGACATTCCCAGCAACAACCGTGTTTTTTTTTACACTGCCCAAGATTTACGAGAAATCCTAAGTCTGAGGCAGGGACGAAAACGTACGCCTTGGGAGGCACAACGAGGAGAAATATTGTTATCATGATTGTTTTTGTGCAGGAAGGTTTCCCTTTCTGCAGAAAAATAATCATCCCTGCAACGCACCATGCTGCAAAGGTGCCTGCATTGGTGCACCGCAGCCCATTGTGCACCCGCACAGGGTAAAAGGATAGGAATGCGCTGCAACTAATAGATACAGCGCATTCCTGTCCTTTTCCTTTGCTGTAGGGCAGCGCAGTAGCAAGGCTTGGTGTTCTGCCCTACGGCAAAAAACGTAAATGAGACCCTTATTGTAAGAAACCAGTGCATGAATATTCTTGTCAGATTCGAGTTTGACGAACAGCTTCTTCTGCGCCACAACCGCGCACCGGCCAACGCCCCGTTTCTCTGTCCTTGGGTAGTAGTAGTACAGCTTCCTTATCCCTCGTACCCGACTTGCCTCATTCCATAAAGGTCGATCCTCCATTATATTAGCCTCAGAGGGTGATCCCAATAGGCGTGTTTCCCTCTTCCACAACTCTGAGACAAGCACCTCCCCCTCGTGCACAATGCTGAGAAGTGCTGCAGGAACATTAAATAACCTAACGTAGCAGAACACAAGAGAATGTACAGTCACGGGACTTTTCGTGACATGACTTGTTGCAAGATGGCGCATTGCAGCAAGGCATGCCATATCCCTCCTTTAGAAAAAAAGAAAAAACTGTTTCCGTGTTGAATGGCAGAATTTAATCTCCCAGTCCAGCCTCGCTTTTGTCACTTGTCAATCTGAAGGCGCAGTGTTTTTCTCACAAAAGAAGTTATGCGTAAAGGCACAGAAGCCGGAAAAGGCCAAAGTCCTTCTTTTTAAAAGTAAGCACTGCTATTTGCGGAAAAGGGTAAAGTATTTTATAAAATGTCTGTAAGATCGGGCTTTTAAGCTACTGACAAGAGGTAGCCGCTTCTTTTCTCTGCATGCCTGCTGTGAAACTAGATTCTGCTCTTTAATACATTGAATATTTAGGCAGCAGGTTTGCATCATGATGTGGAAATGCTGCAGCTCCAAACGTCAATGGACAACCTTTATAAACTGACGAACCTGGCCATTACTGATTCATGTGTTTACACCGTCTGTGGAAAGATTCATTAGTGATACAACAGTACTCTGTGCAGTGCTTGGCATTCAAAACCTAGGCAGTATTATTTACCATATCTGTGTTTTGTATCATCGGTACAAGCCCCAAAATGTACAGCATTATTTTTTTGGGGGGTCACCAAAGGCACCAAGGGTCTTTGTGGCAACCGTTGACATCCACTCCCATCTTCTCACTTACTTTTACAGGTGCACAATTTTTCAGGACAGAGCGAGTGGTGGTGGTGTGTCGCGGAGAAGGCAGTTTCAATTTAGCCCTTGAAGTTGTAAGGAAACATTTAGTAGAAATGCCTTTCCCACTCTTCTTACTCAGTGTTGGGACCAAATTCAGACTCTCCTATCAGTTAACTTCAACACACGATCTTATTAGACTTCTCCGTGTTCATCTTAGGTCCTTGGTCTTCTAGGACTCAGATGAACCTTCGAAATATAGACACGCACTGCTTGATCTGCTACTGGCGATCGCCGTGAAGGTCATCTTATCTGAAGCCTACTTATCAGTCACTAATGGAGGCCTTGGTATTCCCCACCTCATACACTACTATTTAGCCACAAAACTGTGGTACATGGTTTAATGGACCAGGCCTCTTACAGAGAAACATTGGTGCTTTATTGATCACGCCATTGAGGGAAGGTCTCTGGCTGCCTACATAACACCGTCCAGTAGGGATATACATCTCCCCTGTCACTGGAACCTATCATTCCCACCAGCTTGTAAGGGATCAGACAACCATGAATGGCAAACATCCAATTGCAAACAAACTGGAGATGTGTTTGACCACCTGAGGGCACTGTATTTTCTGCTTCTCCAGAACAACTTTGGCCTTCCTGATAGTGAAGTCTGGCATTATGCATTGATAAACATTTGGCATTCCACCCCACAATCTATCCACATGCTAGTAGGTTACCTGCAAAATTTCAGAAATGGTTAATTACATATTTGCTATGGAGAAGATCTCTGCCTCTCTGGAAGTGACTAGGCTCCAATTTGATATGATGTGGGGTTCCTGTATCCAATTCCTATCCCATAAGCTACAAGAATGCTTGCGCCTGATATACCTCAGGGTGCTTAGACTAAGTGTCACTGACTCACATGGCCATTAATGATACATGCACAATAGTAATGATCCAGGACACCAGATGAACTCCACCCTGGTACTCGGCGGACACACTGCTAACTCCTGGTCTCCCCAATCATCCCTTTCATGTTCCAACCTCAGCACTCCAAACTTCACGTCACCCCCCACCTCTCCCACCAATATGCCTTCATACCTACCCACCCCCAGTTTGTGTTCTTCCCCCTTTGCTAATCCTCACTGGATGCTGGATGTAGCTGAGAGTTTGTGTTATGCTAAAACCTAATAAATGGATTTGAACTATAAAAATTCTACCAAATATTGTAAAATTGTAGACCACTGCTTTCCAACATTTTTAGAACTATGACCTTTTTTTTTAGAATGACAAACTTTTGTGACCCACCTAGCTTTAATGGCCATGAGATGGGCCACTTTTTAATGTAACTAAAACATCATGAAGCAGCGCACTCTCATTTACAGACAACGCATATTCTATTGAAATGGTCACAAAATTTGCACAGACATGCTGTTATACTCTTAAAACTATACTGGCCACAAATAATATTGCGTGGAAATTGGGTTTCAGTGAATCTTTATAATTTGTCCCTGACCAAGTAAAGTGGGTTGCATGTCAGAACCATGGAGGCGTTAATCACACCTGCTTAATAACGTGCTCTGAACAACGAATGTGTCAATACAATGCAGTCCATTACCGCATAAAACATGGAGCACAATTAGGTGGAACATGACCATCCCTGGGAGATGAGGTGAGTAACAAAATGCTTTCAAATGTCTATTGCGTGTGGCTCACAGGCAGAGTGTGTTTACGTGAAAAAGAATGTATGTAAGTGGGAGTGAAAGTGAAGACTAAAGGGGGTGGGATTGTACTCCTGCTACCCTGGTCATTTGGGTTAATTGACGTCATGGTTTCTTTGTTATACTTAGTAAGGGATAACGTTCGATTTGGAACAGATAAGAATGTTAAGATTGGTGTTTAAAGAATTACAATTTAAAACCTTCTTTAATGGCAAAGTTGGAACTTAAGTCACAGTTCTGAAAATGCCAATCTTAAAAACTCTACATTTTTTTGTCTAGCCATTTGGTGCCTGCAGCCTGTATCCTGGGCCTCATGACTAGGTGTAGTTGGCTATTGTGTATTATTCCCAGACAGTAAGACAAAGGGTGAATAGAATTTGGCAGGATGGGACATCTCTAAAATGACAGGGGGACGGAGCTGTCTTCTACTGCACTTGCACATCTCAAAGGCTCTATCTGAACACACCCACAAAGGGTTTGACACTAGTCTTTTGTGCTCCCAGACAAGCTGGGGCTAGGGCAGAGATGTACGAAATTCCAGGCATTTTCTCATACTTCAAAGTTGGCACCATGTAGAAATATTAGACCCTCAAACCTCATTTTTCAGTACACCACTGGATCTGTAGAAGACTCAGAAGGGTTACTATGCTGCTCTGCAAAAAGGATTATTACTCTGCTGTCCTCCTGCCTGCGTAAAAAGGACAGGACCTGCATCTTGAACCCAGGACCACCAGATTGACTGCAAGGGATAGTTGGCTGGCTGCCTGATCAGAACCTTAGGGACAGAAAAGGTTCAAAACACCTTGAACGCATCCCCTGAACTCTGCCTGTGGGAAATCCTGCCCCAAAAGTAGTGCCACCCCCTCCTGAGTCCTGGCAAGTGGCCTGAAGGTGCTCTGCCAGTCCAGCTGTGGTCTCTTGGGCAAGACCATTCCAACATATCATCTCCTCGCAGCGCTGCATTGGAACTGCCACTGCGAGATCCATCACCAACACAGAACCTCACATTGCACCCTGCAGGTTCACGGAACCGCAGCTGGCGGTGCATCTCCAATGCAGGACTTCTCAGCACAAGCCATTGTCAATGACATCCTCAACAACAAAGCACAACCTCACATTGCAAGCCCTGTCGATGACTTCCTCAGAACCTCTGCTGTGAGATGCATCTCTGATGCAGGAACTCACATCGCCACCTGCAGTCCCTTGGAACTACTGCTGTGTGACAAATCCTTGATGCGAGATCTCACAACGCTCCACAATGTTCTGGATTTAAGGTACTTTGTTCAGCGGGCCTAACTTGGTGCCTGTATCAGGTCCACACTCCATCGTGGTCAGTCTACATTTATGACTTTGTCCCAGTCCGGCGCAACCAGATGCCCATAGTTGGCACTTTGTGCTTTTAGACAACATTTTAACCTAATGCTTTAAAATTGCTTATCTCCAATTCTACTGGTTGGATTTTTTTTGTTTTGGTCTCGAATAACATTACATTTTGCTCTATTTTTCTAAATTAACGTGGGATGTTTTTTGTGTTGTGTTTTGACTTTATTACTGTTTGAAGTGCCGCATAAATGCTTTACATATTGCCTCTAAGTTAAGCCTGACTGCTTTTGTGATAAGCTTCCAGAGGGATGAGCACTGGTAATATGGGGTTTGCTTGTGTTTCACCCTGATCAGAATTGTGGTTGCTGCTTGAGTAGGATTTAACTTCCCTCAACCAGTAGCCCAATTTCCTAAATGTATCTTGATGTATCTTATGCAGCACTGCTGCATTTCACAAAACATAGGCTAGACTCGAACAAATGTAGGCTAGTCTCGATAAAATGTAGGCTAGTCTTGAACAAATATAATCTGTGGTCTTCAAATGCAGCTAGTCTTGAATAAACTGTAGGCTCGAAACAAGGTATTGGTGAAGAGTTTATTCCTCACTTACAGCAAATACAGATGATCACCATGAGAATCTGCTTCACCGCGTTCCTGCAACTGACCCCGTTTAAATATATAGTGCCAGGCACCACTGTGCTCAAACTCACTCACCTCACCCACTCTGTATTCCACTCTTCGCTTCCCACAACACTCTACATTCAAGCTATGCTCGCTCCCAACACATTACCACAAAAAGGAATGTGGTATGTATGTGATCATCTGCTTACTACTTTATAAGGTTTCTTGGCACACTATGGTGCTTATTTTGATTTTGAGCTAGATCAAGGGGAATGTCCATGATTTGGTTAAAACTTTACCGCAGTGAGGAAATGCAGAACTACCCCTGGATTTTCACATTTTACCTTGCATCCTAAATGCTTTGCTACTGGATTTAATTTATGAAGTTACACAGCATTTTTTTCAACAAGAGCAAAACTGATAAATGTGCTGTAATCGGATCACCACACCCTTAACACATCTTCGAGGTACCTTGAATGAGACACTATGGGCCTTATTATGATGTTGGTCTGGGGACCTCCTGACAAGCGGTCGCTGGTCCGACCGCCACATTACAATGTGACTGCCTGGCCGGCGGTTAAAAAGTGCTCTTTTACACAGCAGCTTGTGCTGTGGCCCAGGAAAAAAAGCTGAAGCATAATCTGCTATGTAAAGTAGCATTCCCTGCACCTCCATGCACTGTGAGCCATGCAGCATGTGGTGCATGACACACAGTGCATGGAGGTGTGTGAGGGCACTACATATGCCCCCAGGGCCCACGACAGAAGCGGCCCACGACAGAAGCGGCCCACAACAGAAGCGGATCCAGTTTGGGGCCCCAAAATAATTCCCAACAGCCTTTTCATGGCGGTATTTCTGACATGAAAAGGCTCTCGGAAAGGAATATCGTAATCCTGACGGCAGTACTTGACCGGGCACTGCCCTCATTCAAAATAGTGGTTTCGACTGCTGCCTCAACGGTATCACTGATCCTGTTGGAGGGGGAGGTCTTCCTCCAACCCTTTAGGGTCTGACCGCCTGGATTGTAATCAGACGGTCATACAGAAGGGCTGTCGGTCGGTCACACTGCCACCAATGGCCTTTAGGTGGTGGTATGACTGACAACGCAATCAGGACTAAATGAGTGCTGGAGTGTCAAATGGGCTTCCAGATGTTTCAAATAAGAATGTTCTCCTGATACGAACATTGGCGCTCCTCTTCATGGTTTTTAGCTTGCAAACAAGGCATGACATAAAAACATCGATATTTAATACATCAAGGGGCATATTATCATGAACACCGTTAAAATTATCGCCGGTTTAGTGGCAGAAAACTGCCACTAAACCGGCGATAATGGGCTTGATAATATACCCTGGAGAATTCCAATAGATGCCCAGGTTCACACCAGAACATGGACCTCTATTGGAATTCTCAAGGGCATATTATCAAGCCCATTATCGCCACTTTAGCAGCAGTTTTCTGCCGCTAAATCGTCGATAATTTTTAACTCCGTTCTTGATAATATGCCCCTAAATTCTTCATGGTTGGCATCTCTAACATGCCTTTTTTATAGCTATATTTTGGATTTTTTGACCCGTGGAGCCTGTAAGGGAAAAACTGTGAGGGTGCGATCATTATCACACAAATAGTAATTTTGGAATGTAGTCCTAATGTAGGCCTAAACTTGTAATGAGGTTTCCAGTGTTGGTAAACAAGAGCGGGAAGTGAGCAGACTTAAGCATATGATGGCGTTCGCCCTTTTTTTCTGGGTTTCCATAAAGAAAATATTTTTCGCAGGGGGGAAAAAACCTTCTCCCATGCCCCATTAAATATAGATTTGTTAATTCCCTATTCCCAAAATTGATAAACACTTCCTCGAGAGGAGTAAACATATGTGCAATTTAAGAGCAGAGCTTCCACTTTTAAAAGGCGCTATATTTCAAAGGAACGTATCAGTTTGTGTGTGTTCAACTAAATGTGCAGGTAGGCAAACCCAGAAACACCTAAATACCCGCTTTATCCTGAAACGTGTGGTGAATTCACAAACACAGTTTGCACGTGTTTCAGGATTTAGAATGAACACATTCATAATCGTCATTATGTAAATTGATACTTGTATAGCACACTACTCACCCGCAAGGGTCTCAAGGCGCTTGTACAAATACCGCTGTGGAACCCATCCTGGCTTTCCCTGTGAGGAATCCAATCCTGGGAACCCCCAAGGTGGAGGCTAGGCATCCTTAGCGTTGTGGGGGCCATTGTGGAGATTAAGCAAGCTATTGCCCAGAGTTGCAGAGTGGGACTCCATGATTGGAATAGGCACCGAGGCGAGAGTTATCAGGTCTGTGGAATTTTTTAGCCCAAGACCCGCCGAGGCGGGGAATTGAACCCTGGTCCCGGGCTAGACCTCTGCATCAGGGTCTGCCGCTCTAATCATTAAGCCACACTTCTCCAGAGCTCTGAATTCTTAGGTTCAACTGAGGTACTCCATTTTTGTTATCTGACCCAATTAATTTAAGAGCACTTTGTGTCTGGAAAATAATTAACAAGTTGAAATATTAAGTCACACTTTTCTGCGACTGGCTTTTTACATTGCTTCAACCAGCATGCACTATTGCTGTCAATGCAAGTGTCTTGTGCTGCATGGGCTAGAATGACTGAAATATTCCCAAAAGAACTAAACATACAAAGCACAGTTTCAAATAAAAAAAGAACAAAAGTATATTTCATTGTCTGTATATTGATTTATTTCATTGACTGCGTATTGACTAAAAGAATATATAATACACGTTCGGTGCTTTAGAAAGATTACATTCTTCTGGAAAGAGGAATGTTTTCAGCCTTTGTAAGGCACTGCAGTCTTAGAGGAGGACACTGACAGGCCTGTCTAAATATTAGTTGTTCAATGACATATCAGTCAAGGACTGGCAGCATTAGAAATTACGTCAGACAGAAATGCATTAGGCGAAACAGACGTTACATTCTCACAGCAGTATTCCTTGATGTAGTTTGGCCTCTGCTCTGCAAAGACTCACTTTCCTCGTGTCCTGTTTTTACACTGGGTATAATGAGAGTCCCCACCCAGGCCTAAGGGCCTTTAACCCCTTCGAGGCTAATGACGAGCTGGCCTCGTCATGGCGCTTACCTGCCGTGCGCGGATGACAAGGCCAGCTCGTCATGAAATAAAGGAAAACAATAAAACTCAGCGCAGGACGGGAAAACGCTTAGCAGCCATGGGGTTAAAGGCATTTTGTGTGCAAGGCCAGAGAGAGGCTGTGCCAGTGTACCCCTGGTTGAGGGGAGTGGGAGGGTTTGCAAGGAAATAGGAGGAGGAAGGGCAGGCTGGTAGAGCGTCACTTAGGTGCACCGGCGACACGACTCCTCCCCTTCAGGAAAGGTAAAAAGAGCACCGGACTCAAGGGAGAAGCCCTCTTTGTCCTTTCGCCTCGGGCGGCTCGTAGCCAGAAGCAAGTTGCCCACCCGCCCATCCCTGTCTCTAAAGGTAGAACTGGTGGGGTCCGGCGCAAGGAATATGGCGGGGACTCCTCTTGGCGGGGTCTGGCCTAATCCTGGAACAGGGAGGGCAGTCCATGGGGCTCCGGGTTGGCGGGAGAGGGGGCCATCATGCATTTGGTTCTTGACTCTCCGGCCCTACCCGAGATGCCGGTGCTTTGAGGAAGCAACTTTGTGAGAGCTGGTGCATAGTAAAAGGCACAACGCTGTGCCCTGGTGGCCGTGTCTAGTGGGTAGACGACAGGTAGTTACCTCAAATGGAAGCAATGGAGGTGGGTTGTGGCCGGCTGCTACAACCTGCATCCCGAGGGGCTCTGGAGATCCTGAATTGTAAATACAATTGTAACCTGCAGTTCAAATGAATATTGCTTAACCCAATGTTTATCAATGTGTGTTGTTTTGGTAATAAAATTTGGTCGAATGTTGACAGTGCATCAACAAATAAAGATGGCTTTATGAGAATTAATAAAGGCTACACAGTTAAGACCAACCACTGGTATGGTGCCTTTTGTGGTGGGAAAGGGGGGCAAAGGTTTGTGGGGCGAATCGCACGTGATATGCCTACTACTAACCGTTAGCCTCTCCAGCTGAGTATGCCAAGCACCATCAAAAGGGATTCTGCGTTAGTGCTGTCAGCAACTGCGATGTTGATAAACAGAAAAATACCATCAGCCAGCAGTATAGTGCAGCGGGTTAAATGGTCGCCACTGCGATAAACGTAGACCGGCAGGTCACAAGGTTGAATGCTGGGAAGGCCAGCTCAGCCATCTATCCTTCCAATGTTGAAAAAATGAGTACCAAAAATTGGGTGATAGTAACTCTTTATATAGTGCTTAAAATAGCAGAAATGTGGTATGAATCAATGTGCACTACATGAGGTATTATATATATAAATACAATTATTATTATGGTCACCTTATTGACATGCATCAGACTGCTGCAATAGCCACATTGCAATAGTTGTTGCATCTTGTTTTTTGAGGGGCCACCATGTTGTATCATGTGAACAGTGGTCATCTTTTACAAAAAGACAACGCAGAGCGGAACCGCAAGCCATTTTGCTGTGCTGAGCTGCATCATTGTAAAAGCACAGGGATGCGTCACAATAACAACAATATGACGCATCCATATGCTTATCCCTGCACTCGAGCACAATTGGCTGTCTTGCGCCAGTGCAGGCAACCGTGCGCCATGTGGCATTGCGGGGAGGATTGTTTTTGTGCAGGAAGGAACACCTCTTGCATTGATGGCATTTTCCTCTTTCTATGCATGCTGCAGAATGCAGCACGCATAGATAGAGGAAACAACGAGGAGAAATCAAAGTGTTTCTCCTCGTTGCGCCACTCCTACACCTCCCCTGGGGAGGTATAGGATTATGATGCATTTCCAGCTTTACACAATTTTGTAAACCTGGGAATGAGTCAGGTTCCATAAATGATGTATGGGAACACCCACAGCAACACCCATGGAATGTCCCTTTCACAGAGAGTAGTGCGTGAAAGGGGCCCATATTTTAAAGGCCATGTAAAGTCACGTAGGGTGAGTTTACGTGGCCTTGTGGGTTTGGACTGGCACACTATGCCAGCGATGCATCAAAAAAGTGATGCACCAGCAGTGCAATGGCCTTATAAATGAGTCCCTGTGTACAATTTGGCTCTCAGCCTCGCATCCTAAGTATTATTTAGATAATGTCAGACCCAGAATTTAGAGAACATTTGCACTCTGCATCTGGTTTCCTCCCTACTTAACCTCTCCCACACATCTGATCCCACTGAGTTTATAGCTGTTCCCTGTGAGTGGTGGAGTGGAAAGTCCACCATCTAAGGAAAAGAGTGAGTCAGAACTATCTCAGAAGAGCTTGTCAAGAGACAGTCCATGCTGATGAGACCAGTGTGGGACTGACTTTATCACTTCACTTGGTTGCATTTGGCAGGCTCAGCCACTTTATTTTCTCTCATTTCGAGATCAGCGTATTCGTATTTGTACTTTAATATTTTGTGTGTGGCTGTTAGAAGCGGGGGTTCCCGGTAGACTAGGGCACGCGCCAGAGCGAGGCAGAAACCCCCGGTCTAGTCAGGGCGAGAGACCTACACCCTGAGGATAACCCCTGCTCACCCCCTTGGTAGCTTGGCATGAGCAGTCAGGCCTATCCCTGAGGCAATGTGTAAAGCGTTTGCGCAACACACACACACAGCAGCGACACTCTAGGCGCACCACAAAAGAGACTCCACTCAAGGTTATATAAAAATAGCCTTTGTAATATAAAACCACATTAGAATCACAGACATATACACTGTGCCTACAGGAACCAGGACATTATTTACAAGGGTCTATTTACAAGGCAGCGCCAATTGGGTCGCTGCCGGAACCACCACAGAAGTACTAGTAATCCATAGGGAACACCCAGTACCTACTAGAAAGATCATAAACTTATCATCATATCAAAATGAGATAAAAACACATTAGCTCAGTCATGCACCTAATGACCTGACATCAGGCATCCCTCTAGCATAAATGCACAGTGTGAGGCATAAACATATACATTGTACAATAATCATGGGGCATAAGTCACGTCTGCATGGGGCATCATCCTACTGGCGCAAATCACATTAGGTCCTCATTATGAGCATAAAGATATGTTAGCATTAAGCCTACCCCCAATAGGCAAAAGCATATGAGGCGTCTCATTAGGCATAAATATCTGCTTTAGGCATCATCTAAGCATCCTAGTATGACATTAGACATCACCATCAGTGTAAAAACAAGAGGCTTAATCATATGGGCATAAAACATAATCAGGAGTGCACACATAGTAACCCCAAAAATAATTGCACTCTACTTTGCAGCTGCCCACACCTGCGGCGCAGATGTGGAAATAAGGCCAACAATGCATAAGCAGGTCTGGCACCCCTGTGCCCGTTGGAGCCCCACTCTGGGTCTCTGTACTCAAAAATGGCCCCATCGTTCCAGCGGCCCGCTCCTCTGGTGCCACGGTGTGTTCACCAAAGCACTGCCCAAGTTGGAGCCCCCTCTGGGGCTCGAAAATACAAAAGTGCCCAAACCGTGGCAGCGGCCCGCTCCTGCGGTGCCGCTGTGGAGTGTGATCTGGTATCTGCAGGGTTGGAGTCCCCTCTGGTACTCTGAAATCAAGGAGTGCCCCAAAACGTTGCAGTGGCCTGCAACTGCGGCGCCGCTGTCACTACTGTGAGCCCATCCTAGGACTCAAAAGAAATGACACCCACTTTGCAGCCCACGAAAAACACTTGCCCAGACTCCACCCCTCTGCACCCCTTCCAGAGTTCTGCACCCTCCCAACTGGAGAAGTACCCCAGGAAGACAAACCAGGGGGGACACTGATTACAGATGTCCCTCCCTCCAGGTCAGGCAGTACCTGAACCTGGCACCCCAGCCCAGGATCTAAATCCTGTGGCTGAGCAGGCACCAGAACCACTGGAGCTTCATATACAGACGCCCCTGGTGCTCCTGACACTAGGGGATCCCCTCAATGTATCTGCCATCAGGACAGCGTAGGCTCCCAACCTGGGGTTCCCTTATGGAACTCTCCAGGCCCTGAGACGGCGGTTGGGGCACCTCAGGACACCTCCCCATCTCACTCCTTCTCCTTGGAGACAGGCCGCACGGCCCTACAACCCTCTCACTATACCGGGACCTAGCTGGGCTACTCTAAGCCTCTCCCACCTCTCTGGGTTGGAAGACCCTCGAACCACTCACTACAGGATCACCCCCAATGCCTCGTCAGACACTCTGGCGCTCACCCAGAGGTCTGCCTCTTGTGCAAGTTTCCTGGGATCAGAGAGCCCACACTCCAACAGGTGTTGGTGCAACTCCGGAAAATAATTACTGAACATGTGCTCTCTGATAATCAGATGGAACACCCGTCCCAAACGCTTACAATGCTACGCACCACCCAATCCTCCAGTGCAGTCCAACACACATCCACAAAATCCCCCAGGACTGGTGAGACAGTTTCCGGCTGCCCCTGAATCTCAACCTGCACCCCTCTTCCCGGGAATCAGGTACCATACTCTGAGATCTGGGAGTGGGTTTTCCTACACTGGACTCCATATCGCTGCCACCACTGGATCCCACCCATCAGGGTGAATCCAGACTACAGAAACCACTCTCAGGGGACAACCTACCCTCTAGAGCTAGTTTCTCCCTGGCAAAGGCCCTCTCTGCCTCCGCCATCCTTTCCTGTGCTAGGACCCGTTCGGTCTCTAGATTTTTCTCTCCCAAACTCAGCTGCGCTATCTCCTTGGCGTGCTCTAACCTGAGCCTCTCCAAAGCCAGCTGATGCTCCCTTTCTTCCCTCCTATCTACCCACTCTTCTGGGGAGAGGGAAAGAGATAGGGCACTGCCCCCGGCACTGGACCCAGCAAGGGACTCCCTATCTATGGGGTTCGCACTACCTACTGGCGTCCCCGCCCAGTCATTTTCTTCCTCCTCTTCAGGGCCTCCTTCCCTCAGGGATATGGCCTGGGAACCCTCGCTCTCAGAATTCTCCCAACTCTTGGGGTCCTCCTCAGGGTCTCCCTTAAACCCAGCACTTAGATATGCAGAGGGGCATAGGTATGCAGAGGGGTAATCTGAAGGGTTCCCCGCGCTTTAAGGCCATTTGAGGGCTTCATAAAGGAAGAGCTTCCTGCGGATGTTGCCTACTGTGGGTATCCCCCTTTCTCTACAGAAACTCACTACCTCCTCCTCAGTGTACTCCATAAGGTCATCCTCATCATAGATTAACCCCATCTTAGCGAGATACACACGGAATATGCAACCCACAGTGCAACAGGGGATCACAATTCAAAATGACTTGCAGGGCAAAACCAAAATCAAGAAAAATAATCCCCAAACCAGGGATTACTCTATATGCTGAGTTTGTAGTGCAACCAGTTGTCGCTGTGATATTGCGCAAACGCAAGTCCTATCCCACCGCTTGACCACCAATGTTGGAAACGGGGGTTCCCGGTAGGCTTGGGCACGCGCCAGAGCCAGGCAGAAACCCCCGGTCTAGTCAGGGCGAGAGAGCTACACCCTGAGGATAACCCCTGCTCACTCCCTTGGTAGCTTGGCATGAGCAGTCAAGCCTATCCCAGAGGCAATGTGTAAAGCATTTGCGCAACACACACACACAGCAGCGACACTCTAGGCACACCACAAAAAAGACTCCACACAAGGTTATATAAAAATAGCCTTTGTATTATAAAACACATTAGAATCACAGACATATACACTGTGCCTACAGGCACAGGACATTATTTACAGGGGACTATTTACAAGGCAGCGCCAATTGGGTCACTGCCGGAACCACCACAAAAGTACAAGAAATCAATAGGGAACACCCAGTACCTACCAGCAAGATCATAAACTTAGCATCATATCAAAATGAGGTAAAAAAAATTAGCTCAGGCATGCACTTATTGACCTGACATCAGGCATCCCTCTAGCATAAATGCACAGTGTGAGGCATAAACATATACATTGTACAATAACCATGTGGCATAAGTCACGTCTGCATTGGGCATCATCCTACTGGCGCAAATCACATTAGGTCCTCATCATGAGCATAAAGATATGTTAGCATTAAGCCCACCCCCAATAGGCATAAGCATATGAGGCATCTCATTAGGCATAAATATCTGCTTTAGGCCTCATCTAAGCATTCTAGTATGACATTAGGCATCACCATCAGTGTAAGAACAAGAGGCTTAATCATATGGGCATAAAACATAATCAGGAGTGCACACATAGTAACCCCAAAAATAATTGCACCCTACGTTGCAGCTACCCGCTCCTGCGGCGCAGCTGTGGAAATAAGGCCAACAATGCATAAGCAGGTTTGGCACCCCTGTGCCCGTTGGAGCCCCACTCTGGGATTCTGTACTCAAAAATGTTCCCAACCTTGCGGTGGCCTGCTCCTGCTGTGCCACTGTGTGTCCACCAAAGCACTGCCCAAGTTGGAGCCCCCCTCTGGGGCTCGAAAGTACAAAAGTGCCCAAACCGTGGCAGCGGCCCGCTCCTGCGGTGCCGCTGTGGAGTGTGACCCGGTATCTGCAGAGTTGGAGTCCCCTCTGGGACTCTGAAATCAAGGAGTGCACCAAAACGTTGCAGCGGCCCGCAACTGCGGCGCCGCTGTTACCACTGTGACCCCACTCTAGGACTCAAAAGAAATGGCACCCACATTGCAGCCCACGAAAAACACTTGCCCAGTTGGAGCCCCCTCCTCTGGGGCTCGGGAACCACACCAATGCCCCCTCTGTGCAGCTGCCCTCTGTGCGTGGGGCAGCTGGGAAGAGCATCAACACGGTCCCTCCTGGTGCCCCTCCCGGCACCCGTAGTATTCCCCAGAGCCCCTCACTCACCGGGGATTCTTTCTGCTTCTGGACTCCACTCTGCGCCGGGGCTCACACTTCAGGGCTCTCTCACCATATCACTGGAGCCCCGCACACCAGCAGGCAGCCTCCAGGTTTCCCCTTTCTTCACCCGGGCCCCTCCTGGGACCTGGGACTGCGATGGGGAACCTGCACTGCTCTGGGCGGCTTCCCCTAAGGCAGGGGGAGGGGGAAATGGAGCTCTTGCGGTCTTGTCCCAGCTGGCCCCGCCCACAACCAGGCACGGGTGCGACTTCTGTCCCCGGTATTCTCGGGCCGCGGTGGTGCTTCTGGGGACAATCTGCTAGTGCAGGGTAGGCTCCCTCCTGGCTTCCTTGTAGTTGCGGGGCTCTCTCTGCACCACAGGAGCTCCTTTCCTCACTTCCGGTGTTCTTGTCTCTGGCCCAATCACAGCGCGGCTTCCCCGACGTCACAGAGGAAGCCCTCGCTGTCCTTCTCGCAGCTCAGGCTGCGGCGGTGATTCACGGGGTGGGCACCCGCTTTCAAATAAAAACAATCGTGGGTGGCTACCCACTTTACTTTGCAAAGTGTCCACATGCGGGGTGGGCACCCGCGAGGATGCAAATGCGAAGATGGTTGCAGAAGGCATACAAGTGCAGAAAATGCGGTGTGGGCACCCGCTCCTTGTAGCGCACAAGGGAATCCCCACTCTGGGGGTTTCCTCCAGGGAACACCACGCAGCACAGCACTGCCAGGGACAGACGACCCTCTCCTCCTCGACAGCTAGACTATAGCGCAGAAATGGAGGATACAGTATCCAGTCCTAGCGCTCACAAAGTACTAGAGAAGCAAACAGGGTTGGGCAAAGGTCAGCAGCCTACATGGCAGCTCTTCCCCAGCAGAGTGGCAAACCCTTGGGACAGTCCAACGCAGTGTGGAGGGCAATCCTGAAGAGCAGAAGCCTTGGCTCCAGCGCAGCTCCTTCCCAGTCCAGTAGAAGATAGAGGGGCCAAATTGGGCACAGGGGCCAGCAGGCAGTGTCCCACGGCGGTTCCTCCTGGCAGAGTGTCCCCTCTAAGTCAGCACAAGTACATCCTTGTGGGCTCACAGCCCCTGTATTTATACAACTCCCTGCCCTGCGTCTGGAAGGAGGTATAAGTCTCTGGAAGGATCTGGGGTAGGGGTTTCTGGAAGGGTCTTGGAAGTTCCAGTCCCAACTGGCACTGGGAGGGGTGTTAGTAGGGGGCAGAGCTAACCTTGTACAGGGCAGGCACTGACCTAGTCAGGGACAGGGGATTCTTACGCCCACTACTCTAGTTGCAGACCTCCCACTCAGCCTGATCCTACCTCCCTGGTGCCACCCACTCCTCACCAGCACTGGTCACTTCTAGAAACAGACATGCAGGCAGGCACACAGCACACAGAAATGCCACCTTCTAAAAGTGGTACTTTTAAAATAGTAAAAGTAAATCTGCACACACCATTGCGCAGCATTTATCATTCCCATTCCACATATTCCAAACATGACATACTTATTTTGTCTTATTTAGGAATTATCCCATAAGGGGGGAGTTCCCAATGTTAGCCTATGGAGGGCAGAGAGTGCACGCACCCTGCACTGCTAACCAGTGCTAAAGCGCCCAGAGTGCTAAAACCACCAACACCAAGTCAGCAAAAAGAGTAGGAGGAAGGCAAATCGTTAAGGGATGACCCTGCAAAAAGGGCCAAGTCCAACAGTGGCAAAGACCCATACATCAAACTTGACCCCATTAAGTTAATAGGAATTGATAATACATCTAAGGGTCCCCAAGCTTGTGCTCTTTCAATATCTTGTGGTTATATTTTTTAACTGGTCAAGTGACCAAAGTTATTCTGTTGTAAGAGCTTCAGGATGAGGATACCCAGAAGAACCCAAATTCTTTTCGAATCTGCACAGGGATTCTGCGGGTGTGACTACAGTGCTAGAGTGCCTTGAGAAGGGTCAGCGTTGGATGCAGGACGAGTTAAATCTAAAATTGCATTGAAGCACATGTTTTGGGGATTGTGTAACATCCTTTTTTTAGGTTGAGCATTCGAGACCTCTTTTATATCAGTACCTCTTTTATATCAGTACCTCTTTTATATCAGTACGGTCGCTCCACCACGCTCCTCCTGTGCTTCAGCTGTGACGCTCCCTGGTATCGTTGTAGCGCGCTGATTACTGAACTGCTGCTGCATTTGTATTTTGGCGCCTCACACGCGTAGCGCCTCTGTTGATTATCTGCCTCTTTCAGCGCTATTGGGATCACTATTAGCTTGTCTGCACATGTGATGTCTGGATTGCTGCTCACTCGATAGCTTGTAGTGGTGTTTCATTCTATCAGCGTTTTGGCTCAGATTGTGCTTACTGCTCACTCGCTGCATTTCTGTATTCGCTACCCCTGTCTGCCTTTCCCTCGGACCCTCCATTTTGTTGTTGTTGATCTCCCCAGGCCCGCCCCTCAGCTACACTACTGCCTCCCTGCTGCCCCTCCCACCCACGTTCATCGAGCCTTCCTCTCTCCCAGCCTAACTGTGACCACCTGGACCAGCTTCAGTATGGTCGCTCCACCACGCTCCTCCTGTGCTTCAGCTGTAACGCTCCCTGGTATCGTTGTAGCGCGCTGATTACTGAACTGCTGCTGCATTTGTATTTTGGCGCCTCACACGCGTAGCGCCTCTGTTGATTATCTGCCTCTTTCAGCGCTATTGGGATCACTATTAGCTTGTCTGCGCATGTGATGTCTGGATTGCTGCTCACTCGATAGCTTGTAGTGGTGTTTCATTCTATCAGCGCTTTGGCTCAGATTGTGCTTACTGCTCACTCGCTGCATTTCTGTATTCGCTACCCCTGTCTGCCTTTCCCTCGGACCCTCCATTTTGTTGTTGTTGATCTCCCCAGGCCCACCCCTCAGCCACACTACCGCCTCCCTGCTGCCCCTCCCACCCACGTTCATCGAGCCTTCCTCTCTCCCAGCCTAACTGTGACCACCTGGACCAGCTTCAGTACGGTCGCTCCACCACGCTCCTCCTGTGCTTCAGCTGTGATGCTCCCTGGTATCGTTGTAGCGCGCTGATTACTGAACTGCTGCTGCATTTGTATTTTGGCGCCTCACACGCGTAGCGCCTCTGTTGATTATCTGCCTCTTTCAGCGCTATTGGGATCACTATTAGCTTGTCTGCGCATGTGATGTCTGGATTGCTGCTCACTCGATAGCTTGTAGTGGTGTTTCATTCTATCAGCGCTTTGGCTCAGATTGTGCTTACTGCTCACTCGCTGCATTTCTGTATTCGCTACCCCTGTCTGCCTTTCCCTCGGACCCTCCATTTTGTTGCTGTTGATCTCCCCAGGCCCGCCCCTCAGCCACACTACCGCCTCCCTGCTGCCCCTCCCACGCTCCGCCCCCTCCACTGTCCATTTATGTCTGATGGTCCCACGCGCAGCGTCCACGCACTACGCCGCGCCGAAGGTGCGCCAAAGGTAAGCCCGTCTACGCCCGTCCGTGCCTGGACCGCGCCCAGCACCATACCCCCTGGCCCTCGCATTGCCCAGCCCTCCCGCATTACTTACGACGCCTCCACCCTCCTAGCCCTTAACCCCAGCCGCTCCCCCAACTGCGTCCAAGCCGCTCCTGGACTCACCCATGGACCCTTCTCTTGCATCTCCTGCAAGTTCGACGGCACCAAAACCAGCCCCTCATCCACCATCACCACTCAGAGTCCTGACACCAACCACCTAAAATGCATCCTGCTCAACACCCGCTCGGTCCACAGACACGCCATCGACCTCTGGAATCTACTCGACTCCATCTCACCGGACGTCGCCTTCCTAACAGAAACATGGATGAACGCCTCATCAGCCCCAGACATCACCATTGCCATCCCGGAAGGATACAAGATCATCCGTAAGGACCGCTTCGAGCAAACAGGAGGAGGCATCGCGATCGACCATAAGAACTCCATCCGCATCTCAACCAGCTCTGACGCCCACCTCGCCAACGCCGAACACCTCCACTTCCAGATCCACATCGACCCCAAAACCACACTCAAAGGCACCCTCGTCTACCGGCGTCCAGGACCCCGTGCACAATTCAGTGACGACATCACTGACTTTATCACCCCACACGCCCTCCCCTCCGAGGATTACATTCTATTGGGAGACCTCAATTTTCACCTGGAAAAGAGCAACGACGGCAGCACCACCACCCTTCTGGACAATCTTGCCAACCTCGGACTCAAACAACTGGTCACTACCCCCACCCACATTGCTGGCCACACACTAGACCCTATCTTCACTTCCAGCAAACATGTCTCCTTCAGTCACACCACAGCTCTTCACTGGACGGACCACAGCTGCGTTCACTTCACATACAACAAGTCCACAATCTACAACCATCCACAGCCCAACATGCGAAGAAACTGGAACAAAATCACCATCGACCAGATCACCTCATCGCTTCTTCAAAACCCTCCTGTCCCTCCTCAAACCCCGACCAAGCAGCCACTAACCTCACCCAATGGATATCCAACAGCGCCGACATTCTTGCCCCGTTGAAAAAACGTCAAAGCAAACCAGGCAGCAAAAACGCCTCATGGTTCAACGATGATCTTCAGAAATCGAAGAAACTTTGTCGCTCCCTCGAGAAGTCCTGAAAAAAAGACCCTAACACCAGCACCAGGGACGCCTTCAAAAACGCCACCCGCATACACCACCAACTAATCCAGTCTGCCAAGAAAGCCGCATTCAAAGACCGACTAGACAACAACGCCCACAACAGCAAGGAACTATTCAACATCGTCAAAGAATTCACCAACCCATCAGCCAACTCCAACGACATCACCCCTTCCCAAGCCCTATGCGACTCCCTAGCTTCCTTCTTCCACAACAAAATCGCAGACATCCACAACAGCTTCGACAATCGACCCGGAGACTAACCCACCCAACCTTCTGCAGGACCCTCACCCCCCCTGAACACCCTCAACGACTGGAACCCAATCTCCACTGAGGACACCATCCGCCTGATGAACTCCATCCACCAAGGATCCCCAACTGACCCATGCCCTCATCACATCTACAACAAAGCAGACTCCATCATAGCACCACACCTCCGAGATGTCATCAACTGCTCCCTCAACTCCGCCACCTTCCCGGAAAGCTGGAAACACGCAGAACTCAGCGCCCTTCTGAAAAAACCCACAGCTCACCCCACCGAACTCAAAAACTACCGCCCCATCTCGCTTCTTCCATTCCCGGCCAAAGTCATCGAGAAAGCTGTCAACAACCAACTCGCCGCCTTCCTCGAAACCAACAAATCCCTTGACTCCTCACAGTCCGGCTTCCGAGCCAAACACAGCACTGAGACCGCACTCATCGCTGCAACTGACGACATTCGAACTCTACTGGACAACGGAGACACAGTCGCCTTATCCTCCTTGACCTCTCTGCTGCCTTCGACACAGTCTGTCATAGCACCCTTCTACAGCGCCTCAGAAACGTCGGAATCCAAGGAAAAGCACTGGAATGGATCACTTCGTTCCTCACCGGAAGAACCCAGAGAGTCCGCCTTCCACCATTCAAGTCAGAGGCCACTGAAGTCATTTGTGGCGTGCCACAAGGATCTTCTCTCAGCCCCACCCTCTTCAACGTATACATGAGCCCCCTTGCGACCATCGCTCGCCAACACAACCTCAACATCATCTCTTACGCTGACGACACTCAACTGATCCTCTCACTCACCAAAGACCCTAACACCGCCAAAACCAACTTACACGAAGGAATGAAAGAAGTAGCCGAGTGGATGAAGCACAGCCGTCTGAAACTGAACTCCGACAAAACAGAAGTCCTCATCTTAGGCACCTCCCCCTCCGCCTGGGACGACTCTTGGTAGCCAGAGGCCCTTGGAAAGGCACCCATCCCGACAGACCACGCACGGAACCTGGGCGTCATCCTGGACTCCTCACTCTCGATGACCAGACAAGTCAACGCCGTTTCATCATCTTGTTTCAACATTCTTCGCATGCTCAAAAAAACATTTCGCTGGATCCCCACCGAAACTCGTAAAACGGTCACCCACGCACTGGTCACTAGCCGCCTGGACTACGGAAACACCCACTACGCCGGTACCACCGCAAAACTCCAGAAAAAACTCCAACGCATCCAGAACGCTTCTGCCAGGCTCATACTAGACATCCCGCGTAAAGAACACATCTCTGGTCACCTGAAAAACCTACACTGGCTCCCCGTAAATAAGAGGATTACTTTCCGCCTCCTAACCCACGCACACAAAGCACTCTACGAACTTGGACCTGAATGCCTCAACACACGACTGTCCTTCTACACCCCCTCCCGTCAGCTACGATCCTCCAACCAAGCTCTTGCCACTGTACCTCGCATCAACAAAACCACCATGGGAGGCAGATCCTTCTCCTACCTGGCAGCTAAAACTTGGAACTCTCTTCCTACTCACGTCCGCCTTACTCAGAACCACCTAGCATTCAGAAAGCAACTTAAAACTTGGATATTCGACAAGTAACTCCTCACCCCTCCTCAAGCGCCTTGAGACCCTATGGGTATGTAGCGCGCTATATAAATCTTTTGACTTGACTTGACTTGACTTGACTTGACTTCTATGTGTATGTACTTTGTGGGCTCTGGAGATCAGCCATAGGACCTATCTGCTTCCGCTTGGGGACTTTTTTTCTGTTCAACTGCCTATATTTAACTGTCTAGATCGAAAACGACCAGTAGAGGTCAGTAAAATACCAGAGTTGCTTTTTGCTTGTTCAACTGCCTCTATTTAAGCATCTTGATAAAAACGACCAGTAGAATTCGGTAAAATAGCAGAATTGCTCTCTGTTGAGGGACTTTCTTTTTTTCATTTTTCTGGCAACTGCCTCCATTTAACTTTCTTGATAAAAAAACTACCAGCAGTGGTCAGTAAAATACCAGAATCACTTTAGCATTCTATAGATTCCATTCCATAAAAATTGTCTTCCACAAGCACCCGTAGACAATATTTTTTTTTAAAAACTTGTCTTTTCAGGGAAAGGACCACCAAAGGCCCTGATTTTATATTAAAAACAGAGGTTTGGACTATATAATTTCCCACTGAAAGGCAACATTTCTCTCCATGTGTTCCCATACCTGGCGTGTCACGCAGTTTTTTGCTTACTTTCCCACCATGGTAAAGAACTGTAGATGTTTCAGCACCCAGGCTAATGTGCTGCATAGCTAAATACATATAAGGTTCTAAAGGTGAGACCTATTGCTTTGCAAATGCTTGTTTACTCTTCTGGTGGCCCTGGCTGCTAGGCCTGTATTAGGAGTCTGTGGAAAGATTTGGGAGAAAGGGTGTCATTTTGACAGCTACATCACGATTGAGCTTAATGTAAGAAAGCACATCTTTAACCTTAAAAAGTAGTTAAGGCTGCCTCTTTTGTCTCAACAGCATGGAAATGCCTAATTCAAACCCTTGCTAAAGTTTAATACTAGGGACAAATAAAAAGATGATGCACAGAAACGTAAGACTTAATCATAACCGCGAAAGAACCCATAAAGCCCAGTGAAAGAACCTAAGCTAGGATACCATTTTCGTAATTTTTACTGTACAATATGCCTCAAAATGCACTCGATGCCATCATTTTACCACCAAAGGTACATCAAAAAATGCTAATTTAGGCCAAACGTCAAATATTGCCCCATGGCATATTTTCTGTCTCAGTCTTAGTCTATCTATTGAGCACAAGCCTTGCATAACATTCTGAAACCTTTAATCCTACTCACACAATACCATGTTCTAGCAACTAATTACTGCTTCAGAAATAAATTAATTAAAAAAGCAGAATCTCGGTGCAACCCTCCCAGGCTCTCCACGTTTAAAGGCTGGAAGGATTTAGGTGATAATCTTCTTCAGCCCCGGGTCATCGCCGTGCCTGCCATGCTGCCGCAGTGAGCCTCCAGAAGGTTAGCTTTTATTCTCAGTAAAGAAGATGAAATGTAGCTGTCATGGAAAAGGGATCTTGCTGTCCATGTTGAAGAAGTTTGCTGGGAGGAAGTCGACATTGGACGGGCTCCACTGCTGACAACCATGGTGGTTGCTACTAAGGTTAATTCCTCTCTGACTCTGACGGCATTGTGGTGCTGTGGAGAAGGCGCGAGGCAGCCCTTGAAACCGATGGCGCCGGTCTCGAGAATAAATAGGGACCTTGCAGAAAAGGCTTTTTCTCGTTCTAACTGCACCCTGGGATATCGGGGCATATTATCAACGCTGTGCAAAAATAACGTGGAAAAATCTATCACCGATTTCACATCGCCTGTTAGCAGCGTATTCTCAACGCTAAAGCCAACAGGCGATGTGAAATCGTCGATAGGTCGCATTAGCGCGTGAAAAATAAGCTCTGTTTTAACGCGCTAATGTGTGCCTTGATAATATGGGGGGGTGGATTCAGCTTTATGATCCACCCCCTCATGTTAGCAATGCCTAACACATACTAAAAGCAGGCGTTGGGAGACCTGCGCTAGACGCGTTTATCGCAGGTCTCCTTCTCCCAAGGCCTGCCTTGTGAATAGGGCAATCCCACCTCCAACCACATTTTACATGTGGTTGGACGTGGGAACGCCCACCCTGCATCTCATTAGCCTTATTCATCGCCCCCAGTGTGGGGGCGATGAATAACGCATGAAATGCGTCGCTAACTGGAGTTAGCGACGCTTTGATAATAGGGCGATAATTAATTCATGCGTTAGCAACCGGAAAAGGTCGCTAACACATGAATTAGGCCCTTGATAATATGCCCCATCATTCTCTTGGAACAGGGTGCTATTTAGCACTTGCCAACAGACAGCATCAGCTTTGTGGAGAGAGTTATTGCTGTCACACAAAAGACACATCACAACGCCACAAAACCCAGAAAAGTGATGTTGGACGGCCCCCTTTGGCCTCAGCAACTCTGGTTCAGCTGGATGTAGGTATTGGCTAAAAGGACTGATCAGCAGTGTTGGTTTGCTCGAGGCACTTGGCAGATGAGAACATCCTATGAGTAGTGCCCATGCTCATTGTTGAACACACAAGCACACGCACACTGGCTCCCAATACCTCATCCACTGCTCTTTGTTGCACCCCACCTGTTCTCCTCTGTCCATCATGGCTTACTTCCTCATCGTGAATCCTCATTGTGATTTTCCATCCTCACTTGCTCACGATTGTTTCCCACTCAAGTCACCTCGCCCTCCCTGAATCTCTGTCATCTTTCTTCATGCCTACTAATTTTGTTGCCAGCATCTTCACTTTCGCATGTTAAACAATTGACCTGGTCTCCATCACATACCCATCTGTCATCCCACTGTGCCCACCGCCACTTTCTTTGGACAGTATCTTTCCACTGGCTCCAGCCCTGAAGTGCCACTACCAAATTTAAGTGGTGTGTGTGGCCCCTCCCAGCTCCAGGCAGTGGGCTATTGCTGTGCCCTCGTGTGACGTAATCACCTCAGAGGGCAGGGGCCAGGATTAGTTATCATACTTGTTGTTCATGCACCCTCCTCTCTCCCTGCTGGTCCTGCCCATCCCTGTTGTCATGCATGCCTGCTTCTCTCATTAATTTTCAGGGAGGCACTTCATTGGAAGATTGTGACTCCTACGTCGCATAGATGGTAGCCTTGATGAAAATTTTGATTGGCCTGCTATATCATGCAAATTCTATATGTTACTGAAAGTCAGAAAACCAATTGTGCTTCAACAAAGGAGCTTATTTTTTCCAACACTTTTATGGCTTCATAAATTCTGATTACATTCTATACCATCCGAACATGTTGTAACAGTTACACAAAGAAGAAAACACATACATTTGATAAGGTACCCTGGCCGAATAACATAATATAGCCTTATAGCCCACCGTAGAGGGCTATACCAGCTATTGAAGGCCCTCTCCAGCGTTAAACGCCCGAGCCGAAGGCGAGGGCCTTTAACAAGGGAGAGGGACTTTAATAGCTGGTATAGCCCAGCTACGAAGGGCTATAAAGCTATTAGAACATTCTGCCACTAGAGGGCAGAATGTTCTCACAAAAAAGAACAAAGCCTTATGGGAGCGTGAGGGGATTGGAATCCCCTCGGGCTTCTTGAAGCCTTTGTTCAAAGCCAGAGCTGTGAACAAAGAAACATTGGAATGTTGGAGCTCCAGGCTTATACCAGCCATTATAAGCCCAGAGCACTCCATTGTTTTCACTGGAGCTCCCAACATTCCAATGTTCTAATAAGAATTATGCAATGTACAGTACTCCAGGGAACCGCCAGAGAAATCAGCATCAAGTGCAGACTGACTCCACACATTGTGATCTACAAATACTTTTCTACTTTTCTGCCCATCAAACATAATTATTATTTTGCCTGTTTACACAATCAAAAACAATATGTATCGATTGCAATAGAACTGGAAAACAGAACTATTTTTGCTTGGAAAACATTTTTGTACCATGTCATGCTGACAGCAATTCTCTGTTCATATCTGCTTGGCTTCAAAACTCTTAACCACCTCATTGCTATAACTTACCAGTACTAGCATAAGGCTGGGAAAACCGAAGTAATACACTTCTGTCAATATCCTGATTATTAACGGTCCTACAGATCGGTGAGTTTTCTGCTTTTCCGCTCTGGTGTATTTTTTTACTAAACTGTCAATATTTCCTGGCTGAGGCTGATAACGGATGTACTTTTTCTGATGATTTTACCTTATAACCAGTTTCCTTTCCTCTTAATTTTGAAACTGAATGGGTGTTGCGATCTTTTTCTTCTTTTCGAAACAGTTAAAGACACAGGGCCTCATTTATTAAAAGTGAGGCATCGCTGCGAGAAAACAGCGATGCGTCACTTTTCATTGCGCCCTCGTTGCGACACCAATGATGCGTCATATTTGCAGTATGACGCATCATGTCACAAGGAGTTACAGATACGTCAGCATTTCTGACGTATCTGTAGGTGCAAAAATGACTCATTGCTGGAGTGTGTCACAAAAGTGGCGCAGCTCCAGCAATGGGTCATTTTACATGGGCAAGTCCCATGTGAAATGTGCCTGCGTCAGCCTTACGCCTGCCATGAGGCAGGCGTAAGATATTGACGCATTTGCATCCTAGAAGTGGTGCAGTGAAATCTTATAGATTTCACTGCGTCACTTCGGCGAGGCTTACTTGCGTGAAAAAGCCCACCCTGCAAACATTATGCAGGTATGATGTGGCGCATGGGTTTATACAGTGACACATCTCCCAAGATGTGTCACTTTGTAAATATGATGCAACATGGCACATTTTTTACCCTGCTGGTGCGTCACAAAAAGTGACGCACCGCCGGCGCAAAGGGGACGCAAGGGCTCATAAATAAGCCTCACAGAGAGGCCTGTGGAGCCAGCTTTTAAGGTGAATCCCTGCATCCAGAAACCATTGCGTCTTTTGGGTCGTATTCTTCGAATATACTATAATTATACGGGCAGTGTAATAGGAAATGTTTCCAATGTGCCACAGCCCTGTGTATCAACCGTTTGAGTTATTTACATTCACACGGTTTAATCAGGCTTCCCAGAACCGTGTGTGGTGGGCTGCAGGGGGATTGACCCTTGCGCATGTGCCCTGCCCCGCATTCCATACATACCACAAGGATCCTGTGCAGTTTTAAAGTTGCCTAAAACTGTAAATGAAGTTTTCCTTTTGGATGTCACTTCCGGTTTTGTGCTAACAGGATTTAAAACTGCAGTGTACAGGTGAAACAGGCTGTACACAATGAAGGGAGCGGAAACACATGTTGCTATTCAATAGGGAGCGGTAAAAACTAATTAAAATTGCGCTTGAAGATGGCGCCATGCTTTACATCACAGCTCAGCCCTTTATGGTTATTAGTGTACCAATTGAGGCTTTCTCATCTCCAGCAAATCCCTGAGATTCTAAATATGCTGTTTTATTGCTGCTCAGGCATCAACAAAGGATGCAAATGATCCTTAAATGAGAAGAACATTCTCCGTATCCGGCGAAAAGGAGGTGTTTACATGATTATGGGTGATAGAAACGTAGCTTGCAGAATTGCCATCTGGGCTGCTGTATAGCTCGTGTGCTCAGATTTTTAGGTAAAGTTTATGTATGAAGGGGTTCCCCACTTAACCATCGCAGACAGCTTGAATATGGGGCGAATTTTCGCAGTTTTCTAATATACATATATTTATGCCAGGCATTCATCTGCACAACCCTCAAAATGGAGATAAGTCAGGACACTTTGCCCCAGACTCCACAAATTATAAGGCCACACTCCTAAACAATGTGTTTTAAATATAAACAATTATGTACCTGATCTGCTCCTTCTGATGCTATTAATTCAGCAACACCACAAGGTGGAGCCAAATACTATGTTTTCTCTTTCCATACAATAAATATAATTTTAATTGCGAGCTGCTCCTTCCATCAGCCCCTAAAGAGAGATCCTGCAAACATTTCAGTCCCCCGCCCCACTTTGGCTTCTTCCATGCCTTTCCATCTGTTGACTGTAGAGCAAAGGTGTTATCTTATAGGGAATCTACCTTTGTACACTAGGGTAGGGCAGCAGCAGCCCGCGCAGGTAAGAGCGGAAGGGTGGTGGGGCCAGGTAAGCAAGGGGGATTTCGACGGCCAATGGCAAGGAAAATGTATTTATTTATTTATTTTTTCCTCGTCATCGTCCTTCCAAATCCCCCCCAGCTGGCCCCACTGCACCACCGCTCTTACCTGCACAGCAGCCCGCGGCTGGGCTAGGGATATAGTCCTGTCTTTTTAAAGGCCTCTTTTTATACATGGTTCCAACCTTTGTGTGGGGGAGTTCCCTGACCTACCTCCAAAACTGGTTCCAGTCAGCTCTTCTCCCGAGCTTGTATCCAAACTTTCTAGGGTGACAAAAAGGCAGGGCCGGCTTGGTGACAAGTTCCTCTGCATGTGCTGCAGGCTGAATCGTTTGAAATTTAATCAGGCAAGGGTATAGCTGTTCTAGAGCCATATTGCCTGGAATATGCTCTCCCAGCTACACCCAGGTCCTATTGTTCCCAGTATAGGCCCAATACACATTCTTGTTGGTGGAACTATTAACAGGTCAAGGCAGATGAAAACTCCTATAAAGGACTCAGAAACTTTGGGTAGGAAAATGCCAACTTCTTTAAAGTGACATTTTCAAAATTATTTAAAATCTGACTTTAGGGGGCGTGGCCTAGATGGCGACGGAGTAGGACGTGTTTCTAGTCCCCTCCGGCGCCGGGCCCTACAAAGCATTGTTCAGCGTTAGCCCCGGGCGTCCCCCTGGGGCTTTTGGTCGCTCTGGAGCCTTCTTGGTGAGGTGGCCGGCAGTGGTGCGATTCCTGACGATCCCTGAGCCCGTGTTCGCGGGACCGAAGCTGCCGGCGGTGCCCGAGGCCTGTGCGGTGCTGCGAGCTGTGGCGCAGGACGGCAGTTTGGAGAGTCCTGGTGGTGCTCGGCGGATGGTGGCTGGCGGGAGCACCTGGACATTGCAGTAGGGTGCTGCGGGGGCCTGGCGGTGGCGAGAAAGAGCCCGGTGAACGCCGTGACCCTGGTACCTGGGAGGAGGCGGAGCTTCTCGCCCGCGAACAACTGGAGCTGCAGCGCGGCAGCGGACTAATCGAGGCCGTGGATTGAGGCCTTGTTCGGGAGGCGGTCTGCGCTGCTTCTGAGACCCGCGCCTCTACACAGCGGTCCGGACCGTAGATTGATGCTGGGACGGCCCCGGGGGGAGTGCGGTCGGCCCCCACAGAAGTGTGCAGAGGCGGGCACGAGGCGGTGAGTACCGCAGCCTCCTGCTTGGGCCCGCGTGTGCTTGGTCGGTCTGGCCCGGTTGCTGGTGGTTGGGGCAGGGGCGCAAGGCGACGTGAGCACTTGGCCCCTTGGAGATAAGCGACGCTGCAGTGGGGAGCCGGTGCAAGCTGCAGGTACACAAGGGACATTGGCACAGGCATTGAGGGAGCCCTGAGGACCGTGAGGATAGACATCTGCCCCGGGTGGGAGCGATTGGCACCACAAAGGAGACTTTTGGCACGAGTTTGGTTTCCCCTCCCTCCCCCCCTCCAGCTCAGGGGATGAGTCTTTGCTAGAGCACGGGGTGAGAGGGACTGGTCTAAAGAGTGGAACAGAGTGGGCGTCACTGGAGTGAGGCCTGGCTGGTCGGAGTGCCCGCTTGTGGTGTGGGCCACAGGGGAAGGTCAGTCCCCTAGACTTTCGACTTTCTCGCAGCATTGCGACTGGTGGTGCGACAACACCCTTGGCATTGGTGTGGGGGCCAGAGCTGCGGGGGCTGCCTCCACTGGACCTGGTTGGCCTGAATCACTGAGACGATTAGGGACAACAGCTGGAGCTCTGGGCACACGCCGAGGGCACGTGGCAGGGGCATTGGCGAGATTCTGTCCTGGTGCGGGAGGGCACCGTCCGTGGTGTCTCCCAGGAAATCAAAGGGGGCCGCAATGTCTACCGTTTTGCGCAAGGGGAAGAACGGTAAAGACGGCCAACTGAAGAACACCCAGCAACCGGCGTCCCCTGGCCCAAGCTCCTCTCCTAAAAGGTCTGACGATGAGGCTCCGGTCACCAAAGCTTTCATGACTGACCTCTTTAAATCCATCAAGGAGGATATCTCGGACCTCCGAGCGCAACTGACGTCTGATCTTCGGGAGGTACGGCGAGACGTGGACGGCATTGGGGAGAGAGTGGCCACGCTGGAGGATCACGATCTCAGCATGGCGAATGACGTCCACCAATTGCAGCAGGACATGCTGAGGCTCACTGAACAGAACTTAGACTTGCAATCTCACGTGGAAGACTTAGAGAACCGTTCTCGAAGAAATAACATTCGTATACGAGCTGTGCCGTGGGATGGCAAAGCGGGTGATCTACGTGGCTATGCGCAAGAGCTATTCCTTCAGATCCTGGGCGAAGAAGACGTGCCTGAGATTCGGATGGATTGAGTCCATAGAGTTGGTCTGCCACGGAGAGGAGGAGGGCCGCCCCCTGATATCCTCGTTTGTGTCCATGATTTTCAGCTAAAGGAGAGAATCCTCAGGAAAGCGCGAGATGTTCCAACTCTGCAATTCCGGGAGCACCGCCCGCAGCTCTATCAGGACCTGGCGGCAACGACTCTTCAGAAAAGACGAGAGTTTAGGCCAGTAACGGCGTTTCTGCAGAATCACAACATTCCTTACTCATGGGGCCATCCCTTCCGCATAGTTTTCCGGTGGCAAAATAAGCTGGCACAGATCCGCTCCCTACAGGTGGCAAAGGAGCTACTGGGCATCGAGGATGAGTCCCCGGCCTCAAGGGCGGGCAGCCCTACGACGAGGAGGCGGCATCGATCCTCCTCTTGGCACAGAGTGGGATCGGCATCAGATCGCGGGCGGCCTGATCGAGCAACCAGCTTACAGGAGAGGGGCGATGCGGTGGCCTCCGTTGCTTCAGCGACGTTGACGACTTCACAGCAGAGCTCCGGAGCGGCCTGAATTGTGGGCTGCTGGCCCGTGGGCGCCGGAGGGGCTCGTGCACTCAGGTTCTGTGGGTATGGTGGTACTTTGTGAGAAGACACCCCGGACCGAGGCCTTGGGAGTCCCGCATGGAGTCTCCCGTCCCCTTCCCAGTGACTACTCTGTGCGCTGCACTGATCTGGGACGATTCGTTGGGACTGCTAAGTATATCTGTTTGTTTTTGAGTTGGGGTTTGGCTTGGGGGGAGGGGCACTGGGGGTGTTGTGGGGGGCTTGGCGGGAAGGGGTTGGGTGGGCTGGGTGGTGGTGGTGCCTGGCATGAATGTATGGTATGCGTTTCTCACACTGCTTCTGTGTTCTTGGGGCTCTTGGCTGTCGGGTCTCTGGGTGGGACTGTTGACTGGGTTGAAGCTGTTGCTGACCTTGAGTTTTCGGACACTGAAGGGGGTACAGAGTTCGGTGTAGACCCGGTGGAGAGGGGGACACTGGGCCAGGCGGGTATGTTTCCTAGGCGCTGGAGAAATGGGATGGCACTCGCATTGAATAGGCAGGGGTGGATTCTAACTTTCCATTATGCCGCTTAGTATTGGGACATGGAATGTCAAGGGACTTAACTCCCCTCAGAAGCGCCAAAAAGTTTGGAAATATCTTACTGATCATCACCTGGAAATTGTGGGACTCCAGGAGACCCACCTGGCGCGTAAAGATGAACTCCGGCTGCGCCATAGACAATTCCCGCTAATCTATAGGTCCTCTGCATCCACTAAACATAGAGGGGTAGCGCTTTTCTTTCGAGCGTCTCTACATTTCAAACCTTTGGGGATTAGCAGTGACAAGGAAGGGAGGTGGCTTATGGTCAAGGGAGTGCTCGGTGGAGTGACCTGTACGTTTGTGGTGGTGTATGTCCCCAACTCGGGGCAGAATGCCTTTCTCCGAGACCTGCTTGACAAGGCGGGGGACTTTGCCGAAGGCCTTATGGTACTTATGGGGGATTTTAATATGGTTTGGGACAGAGATCTAGACAGCTCACGGGCGCAGAGGGCGGGTGCTGGTGTGTTTTCCACTGAGAATCAGGGTATGATTGGTGAACTTGGCTTGGTTGATTGCTGGAGATTTCTGCACCCCCAATCGCGCGACTACACGTTCTTCTCCCATGTTCATCACTCCTACTCCAGGCTTGACCATATTTTTGTGAGCCAGGCCCTTCAAGGGGATATCCGGGATTCTAGCATTTTCCCTCTGTCTGTATCGGACCATAGCCTGCTGGTACTGGGACTACACTGGCTCTCCGGGGGGGATGGAGTGAAGAAATAGTATTTTCCACCGACCCTTGTCAGGGATGACATCTCCTGCAAGGAGCTGCGTAAGGCAATAGGGGAGTTCCGGACTCTCAATCCGGTATCGGACACCTCCCTCTTTAATACCTGGGATGCGTGTAAGGCCTACATAAGGGGCACGTGCCTTCACCTTAACACCAACCTCAATAGGTTGAGGCGGAAGGAGCGGGAGGAACTGGAGGCGAAACTGGCTACCTTAGAGCAGCCCACAAAGTTAACCCGTCTAGGCTCACTCTGAGACCACTGACTGCAGTGCGGGGTAAGTTAAAGGCCCACTATGCCAATCGTGCGGAGTTTACCCTGCTTCAGCTTCGGCGCATCTCCTACTCTCAGGGGAATAAAATAGGCAGTCATCTGGCTCGTCAACTACATGATAAACGGGAAAGGGAGTATATAGGTGGCATCTTGGACTCTTCGGGATTCCCTCCGCCACAATGATGCAGATAAGGCACACCTCTTTGGCCGGTTCTATGAGGCACTGTATAAGGGTGACTCCCTAGACCAAGCAGCTGAGGACCGCTTTCTGGCTGACCTCCACATTCCATGAGTGTCGAAAGAGTGGAACGAACTGCTTGCGGCCCCTATCTCTAGAGAGGAGGTGTTGGAGGCTATCAGGGACCTTAAGCTCCACAAAGCTCCCGGTCCGGATGGCTACACAGCGTTATTCTACAAATCCTTTGCTACGGAGCTCTGCGAATTTTTAGTACCCCTCTTCAACGAAGTGGCAGTCACGGGTCGCACCACGGGTTCCATGGCAGAGGCTATGATTTCCGTGATTCCTAAACCGGGGAAGGACCTGTCCCACTGCTCGTCCTACCGCCCGATAGCTCTACTCAACATAGATGCTAAGCTATACTCCGCTATTCTTGCACGTAGACTTTGGGATCTGATGCCGGCCATCATTCACCCAGATCAATCGGGGTTTATTAAGGGACGCCAAACGCATGACAACCTGAGGAGGGTGATTCACCTCATTGAGAAGGCCTCGAGGTTCCGTCTCCCGGCAGTGCTGGTGGGGTTGGATGCGGAAAAGGCGTTTGATCGGGTAGACTGGATCTTCATGTTCCGTACTTTGGAGGCCTTTGGATTCTCGCACCAATTCATTACCATGATTCGCGCGAACTATAGCACTCCTTGCTCCAGGGTGATGGTTAATGGACACCGTTCCGCCAGCTTCGCTCACACCAGGAGTACGAGACAGGGCTGCCCTCTTTCACCTCGCTCTTTGCCTTAAGCATCGAACCTCTGGCCATCGCGCTGCATGAGCAGGAGCTGATAAAGGGACTCCCCTTTTCGGGGGAACAACATAAGATCTCCCTTTTTGCGGACGATGTGCTACTCTCTGTGGGGGACCCGGCGAAATCTCTGCCGCACATTCGAACTCTGCTGTCCAGCTTTGAAGAGGAGGCCGGATTCAAATGTAATTTTGATAAATCTTATATCTTGAACTTGACACTCCCGCCGGCCGAGTTGGAGCGATTGCGTCTGCTTACGCCGTTGGCGTGGGCCCCGGCCTCCCTCCTTTATTTGGGGGTCCGATTGACATCTTTTATTGGCTACCTGTTCGCAGCGAACTTTCCGCCTATGTTATCGGCTGTGAGGGGGGAACTGGATCGGTGGAAGCCGAAATACATTACTTGGCTGGGCAGGATCCATGCCATCAAGATGGTCCTCCTTCCTAAATTTCTGTACCTTTTCCAAGCCCTCCCCATACCAATGGAGATGGATTTCTTCCGACGGCTGAAGACCCTCTTGCTGAAATTCATCTGGCAGGGTGGACGGGCACGCCTCTCCTACGCGACTCTGAGGCGCCCGAGGGAGGAGGGAGGAGTGGGCCTCCCGGATATGCACCTGTACTATAAGGCCACACAACTGCGGGTCTTGGTGGAGTGGTCACAACAGGAATCTGAAAAACACTGGCTGCACATGGATAGGAGTGTGGCTGGGAGGTCGATCTAGGACCTGGCTTGGAAACCCAAGCCAGACAGGTCTAGGAATGCTTACGTCAGCACACCCACAGGCACTGTTCTAAAGGTGTGGGACACGGTGTCGGGGGACGAGCGCTGGACGTCGTTCCCCTCCACCTTCACTCCTCTGCACTTCAATCCGGCTTTCCCGCTGGCGCTGCAGGAAGGGCCATTTCGGCCTTGGAGGGAGGGCGGCTGTAGGGCCCTTACGCACCTATTCCATGGCACTGAACCCCTCACTTTCTCTAATTGCATGCGGGACTAGGGCCTGCCACCCACAGAACAATTCCGTTATGCCCAGCTGATCCACTGGGCGACTTCGCCCGGTCTGAGAGAGGCGGCTACGAGACCACCCTCGCCTTTCGAGGCCTTTATTTTACGGACCGCCACGATGAAGGGAACAATCTCTTTTTTATATAAGCTCTTGCTTGGCACAGTGGTCTCCCCTCGTCCCCGCTATATGGACCATTGGGAAGGTCAGCTAGGTAGGGACATAGCGGAAGGTGAATGGAAAGGTCTCTGGCGGGACATTAAGACCCACAATCACTCAGCGGATCTACGAGATGCCCATTTCAAAACTATGTTTGATTGGTACCTCTACCCCTCAAAACTCCATCGCATATTCCCGGCGACCTCGGATCGCTGCTGGAGGGGCTGTGGCTTACTGGGAGACTTTCGCCACATCTGGTGGGACTGTCCAGTCATCCGACCTTTTTGGACCGAAATTTTATCTCATATCAAAGACATGTTGGGATACCCGATCCCGGACTCCCTGTCCTTTGTCATCTTGGGTCTCCGAGATCCGTTACTGGAACATCAGACGAAAGCAGACAAACAGATTATGTGGCTGTGTTTGGGGGCGGCCAAGCTCACACTGGCTGCGGCCTGGAAGAGACCGGCTATGTCACTATGGCACGCGAAGCTATGGAGATTGATGAGCATGGAGAGAATGGCGGACATCTTCTTGGGCAACTTTAAGAACTTTATGTTCCGGTGGGGGCCATTAGTCAGGTTCTTATCGAATGGTTTGCCATCTGCTGTCTGTTCATCGGCCCTACGAGCACTCCACCTTTTCCAGGTCTATTTACCCGAGTGATGTGACTGCGTAGCGAAGAGAGAGAATGTGAGTTGGCGCCACCACCTGGGGGGGGGGAGGAGGGACAACGGGGAGGTGGGAAGGGAACATAGTTGGGGGGGTTCTGTATTGGTTGCGGCACTGCATGACGGAGGGAGGAACTTGCCTACCCGGGAATCTCCCGAGGTATTTAGTGTAAATGGATTGCCCTTCCTCATGGAAGACTCAGCAGAGACATTGAGGAACGTCTGGCGGTTAAAACCCTTAGCCGTCACTATCTTACCGGACTCTGCTTTGTGCGGTTAGCTGTAGCTCGAGGCTTTTACTGGGTACGTCGGACGTAACTGCAAGACTAATGTATGTACTACTGCAATGTTGCCGCCTGTTTTTCTTTCCGTCTTTTTCCTAAATTTGTTTCTCCTTTCAAATACAATAAAAACAACTTAAAAAAAAAAAATCTGACTTTACCTTAAAGTAGGAATTTGCATTACAATTTATTTGAATGCAAACATAATTTCTCTATTAAGCATGGGCGAATTTTGCGATTCTCGCATTCGCGAATTTTGCAGATTTGCGAACTCGCAATCCGCAAAATCCGCGAATTCTCGCGAATTTGCAGATTCTTTTTTTTTTGTGTTCGCAAGGATTTCTGCCAGTTCGCAATGATTTCTGACAGTTCGCGAGGGTTTTGTAACAGTTCGCAATCGCGAACTTACATGTCGGCTCGCAACGGTCACGATTATGTTGTTTCTACGTCTGGTTCATCATCATAGGTTCCCAGCACCCTCTGTTTCAGCCCTGCCACCCTCTGTTTTACCCATGCCACCCTCTGGTATATTCAATGCCTTATGCCACCCTCTGGTTCATCATCACTGTAGATTATGGGGGGAAAAAGCAAGCACACCTGCCTGCTTCAACTGACATGAATTAATTTGGGGTTGATTTATTAATGTGTCACTGTTTTAAAATTCCAGTCTGGCACCTGCATCCTTATCTGTAATTTGCTTTCTGTTGCAGTGCAATTTTTTTTCCAGGACCTTTGTGGCCTACTTGTAGCTATTCTATGAGCCTGCTGTGAGGGTCAGAGCAGGGTCATACAATTGTTGCAACTAGCAACTGAACAATTGTTGCAACTAGCAACTGAACTTTGGAGGGGCCCTTGTCAGGAAGCACTACTACAACTAATGATGAGTTTGAACTTTTGAACCTGCTTTCACTTTTGCAAAACTCGTTTTTCTGCAGAGCAGCATTACAGCAACTTTAATGCCCCACAAAGCTTATATGAGAAAGTTGATTTCTAATCCAAAAGTTATCCAAAGAAAATCAAAAGGCCTCAAATCTAAAAAAGTGCAGGCAAATGCCAACCTGAGGAGTTATTCTGATAAAAATAATCATTTTCAGAAGGTCTATGCTGCTTGCTAGTAGATGTCTTGTGCGGAATTGCAATTTTTGTAATTTCGCGAGTGCGAGATAGTTGCTGCCCGCCGCACCTACATGTTCGCAATTGCGAACTTACACCGCAAAGATAAAAAATCCGCTGCGTGCGAATTTGCGGATTTTGCGGGAAATTCGCGAATCTCGCGGAGTGCGAATTTACCGAAAATCCGCAAAATCCGCGAGCGTAACGGATTTTCCGCCCATACTTATTCTCTATCATCTTTTCTCTATTTGCTCCCAATCTGAAGTTAGCACTCATTAATTGAAATAAGGTTACCCAGTGTTAGCCTATGGGAGAGACTGGTCTTACAACAGTGAAAAGTTACTTTTTCATTGTCATGGCATGTAACAATTAAACATGCATTTTCTACTTTTTAAATACCATGCACCCTGCCCTGAGTCTTTAGGACCTACCTTAGGAGTGACTAAGGAAAATGAAGCTGTAGGACTCGTAAAAAAGGGTTACTTTGCCATGAAGAAATGGCAGTTTAAAAACTGCCCTACATGTTGCAGTAGAAGGTTTGAAACATGTTTTAAAAGGCTACTTTAGTGGGTGGCACTATAAGTGCTGCAGTTCTCTAGAAGCAGTTAGTTGACAGGCCCTGGGTACATGTAGTGCCAGATATTAGAGACTACACAATTAAATTAACTGTACCAATCAGGTGTAGGCCAATTTCACCATGCTTTAGTAAGAGAGTCCATTCATTTTACCAGTAGTTAGAAAGGAAAAAAGGGTGCATAGTACAACAATCCGACAAAAACGAGCTCAGCAAAGGAAGGTAGAAGGAAGCAAAGTCTGGGGTGACCCTGCGGAAAACGCCAGGCCCAACAGTGCCATATAAAGTACAATTTAGGAACAAATGGCAAGTTGTCAATGATGAAAACTGAGAACTCCTTGTTAACTACATCATAGTCTTGGGATGCTTCCCATGCCTCTAGTCATGACCAGAGCAATTGGATGCTGATAGACACCATCAGCCAGCAGGATAGCTCAGTGGGTTAAATTGTGATCACTGAGATAAACGTTGACTTGATCAATAGGTCACTAGGTTAAATGTTGGCAAGGACATCTTAGTCATCTATCCTTCCAATGCTGAAAAAATGACTACTATAAAAATAGGTGAAAGTAGCACTTTTTTAGTGCTTACAAACAGCAGAAATGCATGATGAAGTGCCATCCATGCAATAGCACTACATGAAGCGCTATGTATAAACAAGTAAATATTATCATTATTATAGGCCCCTTATTGACAGGCATCAGAGTCTTGCAGTAGCCATATTGTAACAGTTGCATTCCACTATTAGCACAACATTACAAGTGAAATCACATATTATAGTAAACTACCAGAAAGTCTTTATGATTTCTGGATGTAGATTTTTACAATGAAAGCTGGCTCGTTAGTTTTGAGAAGAAAAACACTGCACCACCATTTCGGTTTTAAAATTCAGAGGAAGACGGTAATAAACTAAAAGCATGGTAAAATGCACATCTATTTATCAGCTGCAGCTAGCACTTGAGAGGAAATATTCACTAGAGAGTAAAGGTATAAAGCTAACTGGTCTGCAGTTCGGGTAATAATTAGGATCTGGATAAACTATGCCCCTGCAATAAACATTCTGCCCACCCCTAACTCTGCTCTATCTTTAACAGTAACATATACAGAAGCTATAGGACAATTACATTCGCAGGATGTGTGTGGAGGTACTACCGTGACTATGTCAGATATCCCCGAAGAGGTCTCATTGGTAACGATCTACCAAACCATAATGATGCAAAGAAAAGCAACTAGACAAGAAAATATGCGCACACAGGGGGCTTGCCATAAAATGCAGAACTCTCTCCGACAGGTTATTAAAACATGTACTGAGGCCACTACCAGGATTGCTGAAGCTGAAGAAAGGATTTCGGCTCTTGAAGATGCCGCAGCTACTCAGAAAGAGTTAGTTACAGAGATCAAAGAACAACGTAAGGATATCTTATGGAAGCTTTTAGATCTTGAAAATCGGGCGAGAAGGAATAATCTTCGTGTCCTGGGGATAGAGGAAAATAAAGAGGGTGACAACGTTCGGCAGTTCATAGTGGAGATCTTCTATGAGGCTTTCCCAGAGGTCACCCAGTGGGATTGGAATCCTGAGATACAAAGAGCACATCATTTTCCACTAAATAAGAAAAAACAATCCTCTGCTGCTGTGAATAATTCCTACCCCCGTGCTATCTTGGTCTGTTTCAACAATTTCCTTGCCCGTGAACGTATATTTGATCTCGCCAGACCTAACAAGAAACGATCTGCCAAGGAATGCCAATTCTTCGTCCGTCCGGACTTCTGTTCAGAGACGGTTACTCGCCGCTGTCATCTCCGGCAACAGATTCCTCTATTTCAGGCTAAGGGGGCCCAGGTATTTTTGCTTTTTCCGGCAAAATTAAAAGTAATTTTTAAGGGTCAGACAAGGTTTTTTTTGTCGGAGATACTTGCTAAGGAATTTCTGGACTCAATATAGCCTGAGTTAGGCAATGTATTATTTTGATTGTTAAACATAGGACAGAAGTCATCCCTTTTCGTGTTCTATTGCTTTTCTTTCTTTGATGACCCGACTGGTATATATAAGAGTTTGTATTTTCTTTTTTCTTTAGCTGATGTGTTAGGGTCATCTGATATCTGAAAAGGGGGAATACTGTAGGTTCAGTGGAGTGTGAGGAAACACTTACTCAACCATCACAAGGACCAAGGTCCTGATGTCCAGTGTGGGGGGAGAGGGGTGTGGGGGTTCATCGGGTCGGGGGTGGGTTCAGATGGGGTGGGTGGGTCAATCAGGGTAGGTCCTGGGGTGGTGTGGTGGTGGTGGACGGAGATGACCAGATTTTTCATCAACAGTTGGTTGTGTTTCTTGAATGCATTTGATGTGACACTAACTTTCGTATCTTTCTTTAAAAAACAGTTTGATTGTAATCATGTGTGTTATAAAATCTTTAATAGCTGTTTAGGGCTGTTTGTCTTTGATCAAATTTCATGGCTGTTTCTAGATTGACATGTGCAACTTGGAATATCTGCGGATTGAATGACGCTAAGAAATGCAGGATTTTTTATAAGATGTTGCGGGTGATGCAGGTGGATATAATCTGCCTGCAGGAAACCCATATCCCTTGGGGCAACCGGGCCTATCTTAGATTTTTAGGTTATGAATTAGTGGCCTGTACTTGACAAACTTCCACAATTAGGGTGTTGCCATCATCCTAAAGACCGGGATAGGGCGTATTAAAAGAGTAAAGCAAGACAATTGTGGTAGATGGTTAATAGCAGAGTTATTGGTCAATGGTCGTTTGCTCTCTATCTGCTCGATATATGCTTCTAATCTAGACAACCCACAGGTTTTGAGGAATCTAAATTTAGAGTTAGCTACGTGGCCCCATCCTATGTTTTTTTTCTGGGGACTTCAATATTAATATTCCTAGTCATTTAGATATAATAAAGCACAACACATATGTTGGACGAAAGCCCCAAGTCTACAAGGCGCTTCGGATTCTTCTAATTGAACACGGTTTGTCAGATATATGGCATTATCACCATTCAAATCAAGAGGGATATACTTTTTATTCAATACCCCATAATAAAATGGTTCGTATTGACTATGTTTTTACCTCTCTCCAAATTGTTGGGTCTGTTAAGATTGAAATTAACCCAAGGACTATATCCGACCATAATCCTATTATCTTTAGCTTTCCCTGGGAGCGGCCTGTTAATCAAATTAGACCATGGACATTTGATAGGAAACTCTTATCAGATAAATTATATCAGGAACAACTCGGTCTCTGGATTTCAGAGTTCTTTGCAATTAATACCGGTACCGCCTCGGTTGGCATTGTCTGGGACACATTCAAAGCCGCACTGCGCGGTGAAACCAAAAGATTTGCCTCTTATCGCTGGAAGACTGAGCAGCAAACTGTTAAAACTAGACTTGCAGCTCTTCAACAAGCTGAATTGGATTTAAGTCTTAATATCCGTTGGGGGGAAGACCTAGCAGCTAGCCTGAAATTAGTTGCTATAGCAAAATCCAACTTAATAGACCCTTTTTATAAAGATATAGCAACCAAATATTTCCAATTTCGAACTTCAATGTATGAATTAGGTGGAAATTCCGGCAAGTTGTTAACAAAACGTTTACAACAAAGGGCTGTAGCTAATCAGATCATTAGGGTTAAAGATCGGTTCGGTATCGTTCAGGACACAACTAGCGGTGTTGTAAATACATTCGTTGATTTTTATTCAACCTTATATACAGAAGATACGAATATAACTGTACAACAACAAACTAGTTTAAATCAATTTTTTCAATCTATGGACACCCAAAAGGTTACAGATGATCAGAATCAAATTTTGGCTGAACCCATTAGTTGGGAGGAAGTTGTGATCGCTATGAAATCTCTTTCTAATGGTAAAGCCACAGGGCCGGATCTTATCCATCTGGAATTTTATAAAACTTTTCATACTTATTCAAGCAGCAAATGCTAGAAGTTTTTCGTCTTGCCCAGACTGGGTCAGTCCCTTATTCTTGGCGACAATCTACCATTGTTCTTTTCAGAAAGAAAGGCATGGACGAATTAAACCCAGCATCTTATCGGCCGATAGCCCTAATTAATACAGATAGTAAAATCTATTCAAGGATACTTGCTTTCCGTTTAACCCAAACAATTGTTCCCTTGGTCTCTATCCGTCAGCATGGGTTCGTTCCCGGCCGGGATACGATGGACCATATCAGGCGCGTAGTAGCCCTGCTAGACTGGGCAAAAACCACAAACTCTGCCCTCGGGGTGATCCTGTTGGACGTCGAGAAGGCGTTCGACAGGGTCTCCGGGGGGTATTTATGGGGTGTTTTACGTTGGAAGGGCTACACACCAGAGTTCATTCAAGCTTTACAAGCTTTGTATATATCTCCAACTGCTAAAATTCGTATCTCAGGTAGTGAATCATATTATTTTCCTATTAGCAGGGGCACCAGGCAAGGATGCCCCTGTTCTCCCCTTCTTTTTGCTTTATTCATTGATCCTTTTTTATGTTTATTAGAAAAATCTCAGACTATGTCAAGTCAAGTCAAGTCAAGTCATAACATTTATATAGCGCACTACATACCCAGAGGGTTTCAAGGCGCTTAGGGAGGGGAGGTGGATTATTTGTCAAAAATCCACGTTTTAAGCTGCTTTCTGAACGCTAGGTGATTCTGGGTGAGGCGGAGGTAAGAGGGGAGTGAGTTCCATGTTTTGGCAGCAAGGTATGAGAAGGATCTGCCTCCCATGGTGGACTTGTTGATGCGAGGTACAGTGGCGAAGGCTTGGCTGGAAGAGCGAAGTTGGCGGGAGGGGGTGTAGAAGGACAGTCGAGAGTTGAGGCAATCAGGACCGATGTCGTAGAGTGATTTGTGTGCGTGGGTAAGCAGTCGGAAGGTGATCCTCTTATTGACGGGTAACCAGTGGAGGTCTTTAAGGTGACCAGAGATGTGTTCGTTGCGTGGGATGTCTAATATGAGCCTGGCTGAGGCGTTTTGGATTCGTTGTAGTTTCTTCTGGAGTTTAGCGGTGGTACCTGCGTAGAGGGTGTTTCCGTAGTCCAGTCGGCTCGTGACTAGAGCGTGGGTGACTGTTTTCCTTGTTTCGGAGGGGATCCAGCGAAATGTTTTTCTGAGCATGCGAAGAATGTTGAAGCAGGAAGAGGATACGGCGCTGACTTGTCTGTTCATTGAGAGTGAAGAATCCAGGATGACGCCTAGGTTCCGTGCGTGGTCTGTCGGGATGGGTGCTTTTCCAAGGGCTTCCGGCCACCAAGAGTCGTCCCATGCAGAGGGGGATTTACCTAAGATGAGGACTTCTGTTTTGTCTGAATTCAGTTTCAGACGGCTTTGTTTCATCCATTCGGCGACTTCTTTCATTCCTTCGTGTAGGTTAGTTTTAGCGGTGCTGGGGTCCTTGGTGAGAGATAGGATCAGTTGAGTGTCATCCGCGTAAGAGATGATGTTGAGGTTGTGTTGGCGGGCGATGGCCGCGAGGGGGCTCATGTATACGTTGAAGAGGGTGGGACTGAGAGAGGATCCTTGTGGTACGCCGCAGATGATTTCAGAGGCCTCGGACTTGAATGGTGGGAGGCGGACTCTCTGGGTTCTTCCGGTGAGGAACGAGGTGATCCATTCCAGAGCCTTTCCTTGGATTCCGATGTTTCTGAGGCGTTGTAAAAGGGTGCTGTGGCAGACTGTGTCGAAGGCTGCAGAGAGGTCGAGGAGGATGAGGGCGACTGTGTCTCCATTGTCCAGAAGAGTTCGAATGTCGTCTGTTGCTGCGATGAGGGCGGTCTCAGTGCTGTGTTTGGCTCGGAAGCCAGATTGTGAGGTGTCGAGTGATTTGTTGGCTTCGAGGAAGGCGGAGAGCTGGTTGTTGACAGCCTTCTCGATGACTTTGGCCGGGAATGGAAGAAGCGAGATGGGGCGGTAGTTTTTGAGTTCGGTGGGGTCTGCTGTTGGTTTTTTCAGAAGGGCGGTGAGTTCAGCGTGTTTCCAATCTTCTGGGAAGGTAGCGGAGTTGAAGGAGCAGTTGATGACGTCTCGGAGGTGCGGAGCTATGATGGAGTCTGCTTTGTTGAAGATGTGGTGGGGGCATGGGTCTGTGGGGGATCCAGAGTGGATGGAATTCATCAGGCGGATGGTGTCCTCAGTGGAGATTGGGTTCCAGGCGTTAAGGGTGTTGATGGGGGGAAGATGGTCAGCTGATGGTAGGGTGGGTTGGCTTCCGGGTTGGTTGTCAAAGCTGTTGTGGATGTCAGCAATCTTGTTGTGGAAAAAAGAGGCTAGGGAATCGCAGAGGGTTTGAGAGGGGGTGTTGTCGTTGGAGTTGGCCGAGGGGTTGGAAAATTCCTTGACGATGTTGAAAAGTTCCTTGCTGTTGTGGGCGTTGTTGTCAAGTCGATCTTTGAATGTTGTTTTCTTGGCTTTTCGGATCAGTTGGTGGTGAGTACGGATGGCGCTTTTGAAGGCGTCCTTGTTGCTGGTGGATGGGTCTTTTTTCCAGGCCTTTTCAAGGGAGCGGCACAGTTTCTTGGATTTCTTGAGGTCGTCGTTGAACCATGAAGCCTTTTTGATGCCAAGTTTGTGTTGACGTTTTTTCAGTGGTGCTAAGGTGTCGGCGGTGTTGGATAACCAAAGGGTGAGGTTGGAGGCGGCTTCGTTGGCGTTAGAAGAGGGGGCTGGGGAGGTTTGAAGGAGTGATGTGGAGATCTGCTCTGTGGTGATTTTGTTCCAGTTTCTTTGTAGAGTAGGTTGGAGGTGGATGATGGGTTTCGGCTTGTTGTAGGTGAAGTGAACGCAGCTGTGGTCAGTCCAGAGGAGATCTGTAGTGTGGCTGAAGGAGACATGGTTGCTGGAGGTGAAGATGGGGTCGAGAGTGTGACCTGCGATGTGGGTGGGGGAAGTGACCAGTTGTTTAAGTCCGAGGTTGGCGAGGTTGTCTAAGAGGGTGGCGGTGTTGCGGTCGTTGCTCTTTTCAAGGTGGAAGTTGAGGTCTCCCAGAAGGATGTAGTCTTTGGAGGGGAGCGCGTGTGGGGTGATGAAGTCAGTGATGTCTTCACTGAATTTTGCGCGTGGCCCTGGTGGTCTGTAGAGGAGGGTGCCTCTGAGTGTGGTCTTGGGGTCGATGTGGATCTGGAAGTGAAGGTGTTCGGAGTTGGCGAGGTTGGCATCAGAGTTGGTTGAGATGCGGATTGTTTTCTTATGGACGATAGCGATTCCACCTCCTGTATGGTCGGTGCGGTCCTTGCGTGTGATCTTATAGTCATCAGGGATAGCGATGGCGATGTCAGGGGCGGAGGAAGCGTTCATCCATGTTTCCGTTAGGAAGGCGACGTCAGGAGAGATGGTGTCTAGTAGGTTCCAAAGGTCAATGGCGTGCCTGTGGACCGAGCGGGTGTTGAGAAGGATGCATTCTAGGTGGTTGGGGTCGGGAATCTGTGGTGTGGTCGTAGCGGAGATGTTGTCGGTGCCGCTAAATTTGCAGGAGAAGCAGGAGAACGGTCCATGGGTGCGTCCAGGAGCGGCTTGGACGCAGGTGGGGGCGCGGCCGGGGTTAAGGGCTAGGAGGGTGGCGACATCGTAGGTAACGCGGGGGGGCTGGGCAGCGCGAGGGGCAGGGGGTATGGCGCTGGGCGCGGTCCAGGCGCGGACGGGCGTAGACGGGCTTAACTTTGGCGCACCTTCGGCGTGTCCGTAGCGCGTGGACGCTGCGCGTGGGGGCATTGGCCATGCCTGCTATTGTTCATGGAATTGAATATAAGGCATTGGCTTATGCCGATGATATTATAGTCATAACTGATAATGTCGCTCAATCCTTTCCTGCATTGGAGATTCTAGCAGCTCAATTTGGCTTAATTTCGGGCTATAAATTAAATATTGCAAAGACGCAAATTTTACAATCTACGGCTATGCCCATTTCTCATGTTCCCACAGCTACGGAGGCAACATACCTTGGTATTCAAATTTCGCCTGATGTAGATCAGATTCTGGATCTGAATTACTCCCCAACTATTGATTCACTTCATAATAAATTAGAGCGGTTGGATCACTTACATCTTTCGTTATTCGGCCGATTTAATATTCTTAAAATGTTTGTCCTCCCTAAATTTTTATATCTTTTCAGATCTATTCCATTATTAATCCCTCCTTTATTTTTAAAAAAAGCAGAAAGGATATGCCAACGATTTCTATGGTCATATCGTAAACCAAGGAAGGCAGCTAAGTGGACCTGTCTTCCGCAGGATCGTGGGGGGTGGACAGTCCCACATTTAATGTATTATTATTGGACAGCTATGGTCCAACATTTTGCCGTTCCTCTATTAGGTGATGCTGTTGAGCTTCCGGTCCATCTTTCACCTTCAATATATTCAATATCATTGGGAGACTCCACAAAAGGTGTACTAACTCGTATCCTTGAACCAAGTTATTTAAAAAACTAAATTTAAGGTATTGTGGGCATTATTTTCGGTTTGGCAAAAAGTTCTCTGACACTTTCATAAATCTAAGCTTATCTATTATACCCCATTAAATGCCTCTGGATTACTTCCAATGATATTTCAAGAGGGGGTGGCAAATATTTGGACAGCTCTCGGTTTGAAGGAGATTGGTGACTTAGCTGATCTAGGGCAAATAGCTTCTTTTAGTTTTTTGACGGAGAAATTTCATCTGCAGTTCAATCATTTTTTTAAATACCTGCAATTGAGAAGTTTTCTGGATAATAAGTTTCCTCAAAATCCAACAATGTTTTAAAAAAATTGTTATAATTTAATCTATAAGAAAGAAAGTAAAAATTTGGCAGTTTATATCAGTCTTTTCTATCCCAACTTCCTGATGATTTAGATGACCAGAACAATAAGTGGTATTAGCTAGGTCTGTCTTGGTCTCAGGTACTCTTCGCTCACAAAGTTATATGGCTATGTTCAATCTTTATTATACACCTGCAAAACTTGTTAGATGGGGGGTTGTTAGTGGGGGCAAAGGGTCATTTTGTGGAAGATGCACATTTCCCTCCGCAGATTCCGTCCATATGTTCTACAAATGTCCGGAGTTATCTCTCTTCATCAACCAAATTGAAACCTTTCTTACACAGATTACCCAAACCTCAGTCAAAATTTCAGCCGAAATGGTAATTACTGGCTACGACTATTCTACAGCCCCGGAAACAACAAGACATTTGCAAGCTTTTCTTTTTATTGCCATGGCTATGGTCAGACTTTGTGTTACATCACTCTGGATAAATCCTGAACCCCCTACCTTTTGTCATTGGAAGGCCAGGATGCTGGCCTGGTACAAACTTAAGACTTCAGTTCAGGCTTTCAGAGGAAAGAAAAGACGTTTAACTGCCTCTAAGAACTGGGCACCATTTGAAAAATGAGTTGCAAATTAATTATGGTTATTTTTTTCTTTTCTTTCTGTCATGTTTCTATAACTTTCTAACGTATGAATTATGTATGATTTATGTTTTGATGGTTTAACCTGTCTCCCACCACCACGGGATAAAAGGGGAAAAATTCAATAAATAAAAAAAATTAAAAAAACAAAAAACAGAAGCTATAGGACACCGAGGCAAGAACTAGAATATTAGATCGTTGTGGGATAATTAAATCTTACATTTAAATTGCGAAAAGAGTGATACAGGCTGCTTGTATGTAAAAATGAAAGATTACAATAATATGGACTCAAAACATCACCTGTGAAAATATCCCCCACACATGCACTGCATTAAATGTGACGTATTGTTGACTTGAAAATGTACAGTTAGAAGACATCCATGATGCAGCCTTCCAATATAAAGGTGTCCCAGCTTCCCTTCTTACCTTGATTTCCATCCCCACCAACACTCCCGGTTCGAGATGACAAGATTGTTTTTGTACCATAGTTCTGGGCCCCAGCAACCTTGCCATTATTGATCCTTTCATAGTTTTGTCTGCTCCTCACCTCTTGGCCAAAACAGTATTCATCAGACTGGGATGAAGGCAGACGAGGCAAGACTATGGATGTGCCTGATCATGTAGGATGGGATGAGTGCTTTAGCCAGGCTGCAATAGTTGGTAATATGTTTGTTAAATTGATTCTTTTTAGGATTACCTAAGAAGAAACAATTTAACACAAATAATTTGACATTTTTTATCAACATGTTAGTCACCACATACCCTTAGGATCACATCGTATGGAAGTACCCTCAGGATGTAATTCTTTGGAAGTTGAAACAAATTAGCATCATGCAATAATATTCAGTGACATTGTGGTGGCGATAGGGGCCTCGCCTTATTCACAAGGCAGCGTTAAGCCACTTAACCTGGCTTAACACTGCCTTGTGAATAGGCCCCCTTTCACGCTGTGTTTAGCATGAAAAGGGCGTGCAGTGGGTGTTGTGGTGGGCGTTCCACCGCAACACCCATTGATAATCACGCTGACCCCTATTCGCAAGGGCAGCGTAAACAGGAGCTAACGCCAAACTAAAGACCAGGAAAAGCCTGGTCTTAAGGTGGCAATACGAGGAGAAATGCTTTATTTCTCTTTGTTTTTGCATTTTCAATGTGTGCTGCCCTGTGCAGCAAATATGGAAAATGCTAAATGCCATTGTTTGTTTATGTACAGAAAGGTGTCCCTTCCTGTACATAAACAAACCTCCCTGCCTGCAGACACCCTTGCACTCTGGTGCAAGGACACTCTGCACTCTCATGCAAGGACACCCTTGCACTCTGGTGCAAGGGTGCCTGCATTGGCGCTAAGTTGTGAAACTTAGCGCCATCACTGGGGGAAAAGCAAGGCTGCACCATGTTCTTGTGAATATGGTGCAGCCTTGCTTTTCCGAAGTGGCAGAGAGAGGCGTTCAACCAAGGAAGGCTAACATCTCTCTCCGCCCCTTCCTTGTGAATATCCCCCTCTGTGTATCGAGAGTTTAGGAAGCTTTTTAAGGTGAGGCCTTATAGAACGCTTCACACATTTTTAGGCTTTGCCTCTAAAAATGTGCTTCTATAGTGCGAAAATGTAAGTTAATGTTTGATAGTTGTGAGAAAGTGAGTTGTGATCCATAAAGCCTGATTTTTTTTGCATCTGATCCTTCGATTTTTTTTACATCTGCTGTGATTAAGCCCCACTAATGGAGTTTAACCCAAGGTAAGTGTCTGTGTACATTTGAGCTATTGATAAAATACAGGTGGCCCAGTTAGCGGTGGCCCGCACAAACAAAAAGTGGTGGTGCAGGGGGAGGGGACGCTGGTTGGAGAGCACAGGAGGGGGTGCGAGGTGGTTAATAATAGAAAAATAAGACTTATCTGGAGCTGCCTTCTGCCGTGCGCCTCAGTGTTCCTCTGCTTACTGGTTCCAACAGACACTGGGACAGCATCAGAGACTCCCTGTTCAATCCCCGCTGCTCTCGTGCTATTACCACTAACAGAAGAGCAGCGCAGGGATTGGCCTGAGCAGGCTTGTTTGACACTTGCTCAGGCACAGGGAGTCTGTGCTGTTTCTCCAACCTAGCTGTGCAATACAGTTGTGTTGGAGTAACCTAACTGCACACGTCTGTTTAACTGGCCTAAGACGGCCGGCAAAACAGGCATTTTTCACTTAGAAGTGCACATACCCCTTATTCCTCCTCCCTCTTATGGCCTGGCCCCACCCTGCTCTACATTTGCTTGCTCAGCCAGCAGCTGAAATAAAAAAGACAATAATAAAATCTAGTTTTATTTTTCTGCGGCTGGCTGCGAGCCAGTGGGGTGATGCTCCTCCGTCATTGAGGAGGAGCCACTGCTGGATCCAGCGGGTCTCAGATCCAACAGCTAGTATTGGTTAACATCTGGACTGGCCCCATTGAAATATGCTGAATTTGTCTCAATATAATTTGCCAGCACCGGGGCACATTCAGCAGCACCCACATCTGCTTTCCACTAGGAGCAGGAACCTGCAGAGAGTGAAGGCTCATCTAAAAGGCCATCAACTCTATATTGGTTGGAGTTCCATCCTGGAAGTTAGTTATTTGCAGCCTCACACCCAAGTGTCAATGCAATGGAGGGTGGAAAAGGAACCTAGAGGCATATCATCAACGGCCGGAGTTAAAATTATCGCCGCTTTTGAGTCCGTTTTCAGGAGAAAAGCGGCAATAATTTAAACGCCATATCAGCATTGGCACGCTAACGAGTAAATCCATGCTGCAGGGCCCATTATCCTTTCGCCTCGCCTCCCATCGCTAATGAGATGCGAGGTAGGCATTCCCGTGTGAAAGACACACGAAATACAGCAAAAATATTTGCTGACAGCGGTCCTCCCTATCAGCAAGGAAATTGCTAGCCGGTCTAGAGATGTTTAAACTAGCGCTATCAGGCATTATCGCAGGTTCCTTACGCCTGATATTGACACGACTTAGCAATATTTTAAAAGGGAGGTGGATCATAATGCTAGTTCCACCTCTTTCTATTTACAAGGTTTCCTCTGATTGTGTGTCATATCGCTGGTATTCCTGCGATATATTATGCTTAATGCCGCTTTTGGCGGGATTTCTATCGTCTCGGCAATGCGCGTTGTAAATATTGTGCTGACCGGGCGATAGAACCTGGCGTTAGGCGGCGTTAGGATTTGGCGCGCTATAGGCAGCCAGAGATAATTATTGCTGCCGCTTGTAGATATGCCCCCTAGTTTGCAAATGAGAAACTATGATTTGGAGGATTCTTTAAAACTTTATTCAACCCCTGTATGTAAAAGATATTAATGCACTGTGAGAGTGTCATACATATGTGCACAAGTAATTACACCATTACGATTTAAATAGTTCTTACTATTGTTTTTTTAGCACTACTCATACCAAGGGAGAGTGTCAGAGCACTTTACATCAGACATATACTGAGTGCCTCCTTGTAGTTTGCATGGCACATTAAACAGTGACTCCACTGGTCATTCCACCACCCACCATGATATACAATGAGATTAAAAATGCTTGCCATTAACCCTCAGCTTATGGCTCTCTGAAGGAAACTACACTGGGGAAAACAACATCAGGTGGATTCATAGCTGTTAGACCTGGCATCTTTGGTGTGGTTTCCCCCTATCTTGTTGCCTCTACCTCCTGTATTTTTGATGCTGTGCTGGATTTCGTATTTGCTGGTTTAGATGCTTTGGGCACTTTCCCAATGCTGTTCAGTGTCAAAGTGCAAGTGCTCCCTGTATAAATTGATATTGTGATTGGTTATCCATGATTCGCATATTTGTGTCACCAAGAAGTCCCTAGTAAAGTGCACTGAGTGTGCCAGGGCTGGTGATAGCAAATGCTACTAGTGGGCCTGCAGCACTGATTGTGCCACCCACATGAGTAGCCCTAAAATGGTGTCTCAGGCCTGCCACTGCAGTGCCTGTGTGCAGTCTGTGAACTGCCATGTCCTCCTGGTCAGTGTCCCACTGGGCAGGCCTAACCCTTCCCTTTCTGTACACATTGGTCACCCCTATGGAAGGCCCAAGGTACCCCCTTGGGCAGGGTGCAGTGTATGTGAAAGGTAGAGCATGTACTTGTGCAGGCAACATGCTCTGGTTGTGAATTACAGCCATTTTCTTTTTTCACTATTGTAAGGCTATCTTGCTTCATAGGCTTTCATGGGGGATGCTGGCTACAGTGGCTACCAGCATATCTTTCCATAGGAGCAAGATAGGATATAAAAGTCTGGTATCCCTGAACTCAGAATTTAATAACACATCTTTTAGGAAAGGTTGTTTTTAAATCCTGTGTTTGAGAACAGCACTTTTAGAAATTGCTGGTCTCTTGTCTGCCCCTTCTGTGTGCCTTGGCCTGTTTGTGAATAGGCTGTCTGGTTTGAGAGTGACAGGGGCTGGGAGCCCCCAGGAGGCTGGCTGGGTCAGCCCTAGGCTGAATGACTTCATCTGCATCTTGAGTGGTGGGTGGGGATAGCACCTGGGCCTGAATAGGGCTGTGCCTGCCTTCCACAATGCTGGCTCCACCTCCTGCTGGGCGGCTGACGACCCTGCCCCTCTCCCTGAAAGGAAAGGAGAGGCCAGGAAAACAAAGGGCTCAAGGAACACCCAGAAGTGGTTCAGACCGGGCTTAGAGCCCTCCTGCACACAGGGATGAAAGACTTTTAGGGGTATAAGTACAGGACCCCTGACACCAGAAAATTAGATCATCCTGGAATCAAGAAGGAACCTCTGCCAAGGAGAAATCTGAAACTGAAGAAGGAAGACTGTCCTGCTGTTGCTCTGTTGGACTGACCTGCTGTTGCTTTGCTGCCAAGGAGAGGGGAAGGACTTTGCTTTGTGCTGTGTCCCCTTGCTTGAAGGAATCTCCAAGGGCCTGAAAAGAGTTGGCTCCCTGTTAAGAAGTCCCAGGAACAAAAGGACTTCACCCCCAGCTTCCCTGAACTCTGCTGAGATAATTCTGTCCTTCCTAGAGTGCTTGGGCCAGTTGTACCTGTGTTGGGAAGCTGGAAACGAAGCTTTTAAAGACTTTCTGCAAGTTTGGTCGCATTGCTCGCTTACATAGCGCATCCCCGACCGTGCGAGAAAATTCCCACCGCTACGAAGGTGGAGATCATCGCAGAGCCTGTTGCCACTGCCAGAGCCATCGCATCCTTCGTTTGCAGGATGCGCCAGACCGGTGCGGGAATATTACCATCGCTGCGAGTGTCGCCGCAGAGCCTGTCGTCGCTGGGTGAGAACGCCGCATCGCTTGCTTGCGGACCGCATCACGTTGCTGCGAGTGTCGTCGCAGAAGCCATCGCATCGAGGAGCTGCGAGACAGAGATCACCGCTGGTTCGCGCATCGTCGCGCCAGAGATCGTCACAACTCTAAAGATCATCGTATCGTGCCTTTGCGAGAGAAAACTTCCGACAGAACTTTCGCACCGGAATACATACAATTCCGCCTTCCTCGCCATACAGACCGGATTCATCGCAACACGCCCACTGCTGCAGCGGGGTTGTCGCATTACCTCCCCAGGGTCTCAGGAGTAACGCATCGCTTGTTTTCGACCGCACCAGCTTCTGTTTTGGAACTTTGTCGCATTTAAAGGTACTGTTTCACGCAACTGTGGATTATTTTATCGCAACTTTAAGAACTCTTTCACAACCATATTCTTGAACTGTGTATATTGGATTTTTGTTCTTTAGGTTTTGCGTATTTTAGATTAAATACCTTTATTTTTCTAAACTGCTGTGGAGTCAGTTTGTGGTGTTTTCACTGTGTTACTGTGAGAGTTGGTACAAATACTTTACACATTGCTTTTGGATCAGCCTGACTGCTTGTGCCAAGCTATCAAGGGGGTGAGCAGAGGTTATCTAAAGAGTGTTTCCTCCTTACCCTGACTAGAAGCAAGGGCCCCTATTTGGACAGTGGTACCTGCCTCTGCCAACTAGAGACCCCCAGTTCTAACAATAGCCATTATAACACCTAGAACTACTCTACACAAAACAGTATTCGATCAGTAGATGCATGGCATGGGGACCGGTAATGGCTTGGGGATTTGCAATGCACGACATGGAGGCTGAGCTATCCTTGGGTTTGGATACGCATGGGAACTGGTCATATTCTCAACATCTTAGATGATGGCATTAGGCTGGCTTTGCCCTAGGCATCAGGGAGGCTTGGTACTGGGCAGGCACTGCCTCAGTGTTCCGAGATGGGAGGGCAGCAGGACACTCATTAATAAGTGCTATCAGCCTGCGTTTCAAGGGTGCTCTGTGTCAGTACACATGGGCGCTTGCTTGCGCAACTAGGCAGCCTCGTTCTGTAGGGGGTATGAGTTAGGGTCAGTAAATGCTTAGTAATACTGTCACATGATGGGACCTCTACGGCAGAGTGTACATGGGGCTCAGTGTAATCAATAAAAGATGGAGCACTATTGACAGTCGAGGACATAGTGGCGAGGTCTGCCCATGGGATGTAGTGATTACACAAGGCTTTGGGGCTGGCATTGTTCAGTAATATCACTGTGGGTGGTTTGATAACTACAATTCAGAAAGGTGTGTTGGAGTGGAAAAGGTTTTGCGATAGATACTGTCAAATTGTGGAACTCTCTTCCGTTGAATTTCACTAAAACTTTTTTCAATTCAGAAAAGCTTGTAAACATAGCGCTAAGACACTTTAGGGTAATCAAGTGCTATACAAAACCTATAACATAACCTACTGAATTGGCTGCTAGAGCAGTGGGAGCCTCGTGCAAACACCTTCTGATGGTGCTCTATGGCAGAGGGCACGGTGGCTTGAACTGCTCTGTACCATCACTGTGGTTTGATGGAGCTCTTTGATTTTGGTGTGCTTGCTGGCTGTATACGAGCTAAGAGCTCTATAGTAGGGCATATGACGGCTGATAATAAGTTGACAGTGCCTGCTGGCCTTAGTGTGATGGAGTGCCATGACACTCAGCTGGTGGTATGCTAGACTTTGTATTTGATGGAAAATATAAGCAAGAGACAAGATGGCATGGCTCAGTAGAAATATGGATTCAGACAGCAAATATAGCACCATCAAGCACACCATACTTAATAGTGGCATACAGGCACTACAAGTTCTCCAGCTTTAACACTACTTGTCCTACGTCCTTTAGGATTAGGTTAAGGTACATAGTTAAACAGATTTGAGAGAGCGGAATATCTAAGATAAAGCTTTGGGTAATAAGCATATTGAACATGGTGTTGCATTACACCATATATAGAGCAATAGGATAGTGTTACCAGACTGCCCGGTTTTCCCTGGACAGGCCCGGTTTTCGATGAACTGTCCCGGTGTCCTGACATTTCTTCATTTTGCATAAATGTCCCGGCTTTTGGGGCAAATGTTAGGTGAAGGCAATTTTAAGGAGAATTGGACCACATGCTTTCCTTACACGGACTCTTCAGAAAAATTTAAACATTAAGAAATGTATTCAGTTTTCGTCAGGCAGCACAGGAGGAGTTGAGGGTGTGGAGAAGGGCATGGGGTAGAGGTGCTGCCGAATATAATGTTAAGTAAATGTGACACTGTAAATGTATGCGCATGTGTGTGTGTATGAGCGCGTGTTTAAAAGTCTATACATATACAGAATTACAAGGCTATGCAAAAACCGGGACAGACCAGAAATAAAAGTAGGACTACTTGTATTTCCGGCGTGTCCCGGTTTTTTGTTTTCAAAGTCCGGTCCCCCTAAGGAAAAGTCAAGTACTCCTCGGTGAAAACGTGCCCACGCACTGAGTCTAGTATTGAGGCAAAAAAAAAATAATCGTTGGAATTATTTTTCCATTGTACTCACAATAGTACAAGGCCCAGATGAGTGCCGTTCAGTGTGGTGGATGGTCTCCAGATGGATTCTAAATATAGCCTACCGAGATGAGCACTGTGCCCACACGAAGCCGTAATTAATTACAAATACTGGGTCCAAGGCTTAAGATGTAAAGCAAGCAGCTGCCTCAATTTCGGTGTAGGACTCCGTGCAGTACACTGCCGAGGATCTTGCTCAATGTACCGGATAGAGGGGGTGTTGCATTGCTTGTGCGCCACTTTAGGTCTGCGGGTTTCGACAACACATACAGCTCCTTGTTTTGGAAGCCCCCTACGGGGTTCAAAACTAAAACCAATCGGCATGGGACCCATTTATTCTGAAATAGCTCCTGCTTCTGTTACGATATATCGTTCCTCAAATCCATAACAGAACATGCACTAAGGAAACAAGCATTGGCCGAGCGGCAGTAAAGCAGCGCAGCCGTGAAAGCAAAATCTGCAATTAAAAAAAGCGCGCGCCTCGCGCTGCAGCAGGGGGAGGGGGCCAGGAAGATTCCCTTGCGGGAGGGTGACCATATAGCGCCACCATATGGCACAGTGTGCTCCTGAAAGGAAATCGCCAAGATATGCACGTACTGCATTGCTTGCAATGCAACACGTGCACGTTTTTGCCCCCAAAGCTGTGGCGATGGCTACAGGTCTTTCCTATGCAACGCATGCGTGTTGCGTAGGCGAGACTTAAAAAGTTATGATCATGTCACTAATTGAGAAAAAGTACATTGTTAAAGGCAGTAGGCCTGCCCTTTGAATTTTGAAACGCCAGACAAAGCCTATATGTCTAATTCTTTTGATTTTTAAAAGCCACATGTTGCTGCAATGGGGTTATATGGATGTTCTGAGGTTTTGAAGGTTACTTAATGCCTGCCGCGCACACATTGTCACATACGACCTTACAGACGACAGTTAAATACATACTTTGGGGTTACTAGCCTTCTGTGGTAAAACATTAGAGTCCATGAAATGCAACATGGTTATTCTGTAAGGTTCGTTTTAGAATATTTACAATGTATCAATCTCACTAAAGTCTTGCATATATTTATAATTTTGTACACAGTTTAATTATACATGCATTAAACTGCTTTTTCTAATGTAATATAACTGGCATTAATCTTGCTATGACTTCAATCCATAAATGTCGATTTGTTAGTGCTGCCACAAAAATACAGTTACTGCTAACGCTGGAAAGAGAGAACTCCCATGTGGTTCAAACTTTCAAGCTAACAGACATTTATTGGGTTGACCCATCATGGTCAGTGCTGAAAGTAAATGTGCAAGAACCGCCATTACAATGTTTTCAAGGTCCCCTGCCATTTTCAACAATGTTCTTTAAGAATGTTGCACCCGCATCGCACTGACTGATGGGTCACCTCTAAAATAAAGTGTCAGGTCGATATGTGATCTCAGAGCAGAGCAAACCAACTCTGTTTTCCTGAGATTGCTTTGCCTGCGGAAATGCGACTGTAACGTTTGCCCACTTTGAGCTTGTTTTCTGCAAGCATCTGCATGTAAAAGTAACACAATGACCTAAAAAAAGAAAAAAACATTGGAATGTGATACATTCAGAAGATGCTGAATTACTGGAAGACAACACATGCATTGGAATCAACTGGCCAAATACAGCAGATCAATAATGTTTGTGCTGATGCTGCTTCAAGTGCAAACCTTAATGTATACATAGAAAAGGAGGGCGCTCTTCTATAAAGCGACTATTTTCAAAGTCTCTTGATTTAGCATACCTAAGTGGATACAAAGGGGCATAGGTACAAGCCCCTATAGTTACGGGAACAACACTTTTTGTGACGTTCCTGTGGCGATAGGGGCCTTGCCCTACCGCTGCCTTGTACATAAGGCACCCTTTCACGCGATGTTTAGCGTAAAAGGGGCGTGCAGTCGGTGTTGTGGTGAGCGTTTCACCTCAACACCCATTGTATTTGACGTTGCCCCCTATGTACAAGGGTGACGTACATAGGAGGCAGCGCCAAATTTAGGACCAGGAAAACCCTGGTCTTAAGGTGGTGAAATGAGGAGAAATGCATTCTTTCTACTTGTTTTTGCTTTTTCCATGCGTGCTGCCTTGTGCAGAACACATGTAAAAGCAAAATGCATGGGTTGTTTATGTACAGGAAGGTGTCCCTTCCGGTGCATAAACAAACCTTTTTAAAAATGCCGTTTTGTAACTTTCATGTGTGCTGCATGAAGCAGCACACATGTAAGTTACAAAATGGCATTTTAGAATTGGTTATGTGCAGGAAGGGACACCTTCCTACACATAACCAATCCAGCCCTGCACACAGACACCCTTGCACTCTGGTGCAAGGGTGCCTGCATTGACGCTAAGTTGTGAAACTTAGCATCATCGCAGGGGGAAACGCATGGCGGCATTATATCTTTGTGAATATGGTGCAGCCTTGCATTTCCGAAGTGGCGGAGCGTGTTGTTAAGACCAGGAGGCTAACGACACGCTCCGCCACTTCGTCATACATATTGCTCAAATTGTCTTTAATGTCCGGCCATAATCATTCTTCACTAAATAAGTGTCATGTCAGGATTGACTATAAATCGAGTAGGTGTCAGGGAAACATATTCTGTTAGCGATTGCAACCTGGAAATATTATTGTAACCATACCTTTCTATCGAATATTCCCTTTCTTTCATATAGTGAGGCTTTTTAGAATTATATTGAAACTCCTATCCTGATTTTCATCCCTGCTTTTACATAATACAGAAAATTTGCCGGTCTATTTTCCTGCACCATAGGTTTTCATTAACAAAAAAGTACTACAAAATAATACGTATTTTTAAGAGTCACTTGCCAATCTCTCTTTTGCAGAACTACATTTTGGGTCAGATTACTTGACAAAGGCGAGGTGGTGCAAAGGGTCTTTTCAATGAAAAGGTGTGATTATTACACTATTTTAAGGGGTGTTCAATGTTTGTCAGAGCCTATTACTTCTTGCTTACTTTGCACACTTCAGACTGTATCCAAGTGACACATTTTTTAGTGTGAAATTCAAGAAGTCACGGTTTGGCATACAGAGCATTATTCATGTGCCAAAGTGCCAGTCTTCCAGTCAATTAGCATCTACAACTTTTCCCCAAAAAAACATGAACCTTCACCAGCAGCATGTCATGTCATCCACTCCAGATGACATTAGTAAATCTTGCTCAGTGTATCAACCTTTGGTAAATATTGGGCTGTGCACATCAGATCCAAATTTCAGCAGCAAACAACAAATATGTTCCAGTTTGCTCTCTGGAACAATATTGACACTCTCCATGTATTCAGGGCCGGCTTTAGTGCTGGTGGCACCCGGTGAGACGATCTTTTTGGGCGCCTACCCAATGACCTCCTCCTCAGATTTCTTCACTACCACCCATCACAAGTGCCCCTCATCTCTCCATAGCGGCTTAAGCTTAATGCTTAATGCGGCTTAGCTCGTATATATTTCATTGAGTATGGTTCTCCAGCACCTGGAAAACTGGGTTCGAAGAAACCAACTAGGGGTGAGCGAAATTTAATTAGTAGCGCTACGCAAAGCTCCGCGAAATGGTAAAAAATGTGCCAGAGCACGCAGAGTTCCGCGAACATGCGGAATTGCTTATTCCGCCCGTTTGCATTGCTTTTTTCCTGTTAGCAAAAGCTGTTTGCGTGCTCGGGGGGAAATATCTAGTGAACACGCATTTTGAAAGCACAAACAAGCAAAAAATTCCGCGAAGCCGTGGATCGCGGAATTTTTGGCAATTCCGCGTTCTCTGCGGAACGCGAAATTACCCAAATTCTGTGATCAGAACAGAATTTACTGCCCAGGCCTAAAACCAACACACCCTGAATCGGGTGGAGTGAAATTCCATGCAGCTGTTTCGCTCCATCTAAGTCAGAATTGAGGGCATTTTGGGATAAATCCAGTCTCCCTGTGAATAATTATTGATTTCATAGTTATTTCACTGAAATAAGTTTGGTGCAAAAACAACAGTTGATGGACAGAATGCAGCACAATGTCATACATTCACCCCAGTACAGAGATCTGGGCCTAAATTCATCGTTTTTTTGCTCACCAAGCCACCCCAGTTCAGACATGGCCATATGCAAATCAGCCTTGACCCTGTGCCTTATGGGAACAGTCGAGCCCGAACTGCCAAGCCATGTCTTCCCTGGCCTGGAATCAAGCATCCTAGGACCAGTTTCTGCTTATCAGCCGTCATCAGCCAGGAGAGCTTGACTCCATTGGCGTGGAGAGCACGGGACTCACGTCTGAGCATACCCGTCCCACTCGGGGTGACAAATGCAACAAGCATTTGCAATGCAATAGGTCTCGCATTAGGAAAGTATGAGCTATTGGTATTGTAAACAACAATTTTTTTCTTTATGTTTTGTTTTTCAAAATTGCGAAATTAATAGCTTTGTCATTTAGAATGCCAATAGTTATAACTTTCGCAACTGTGACATTTATAGCATTTGTAATGCAATATGTGTTGTATTTACATGACTTACATGTATTGATAAAAAAAATGGCTTTTAATTTTTTTTCAATAAATAATACCTAAATGAAAGTTATTGTAATTTTTAATGGCACTAGCATAAAGTTTTGTAAATAACATTTTGTGAAGATTATGTTCAGTGTATTTTATTGTGACGAAAATCCAAGAACAGAAGTGAAATATTAACATCTTTTTGTTACATTTGTAATAAAGCTTGAAACATTGAGAGAACATATGAGAACCTGGTGTTCTTGAATGGTTGCACAGATTGATGCTGTGGTGGCGCTGAGTGATGTGATGGCGAACAAGAGATGCTGTGGCCTTCAGTGATGCTGTGGTGTGTGACGGTGAGGGGCTGTGAGGGTGAGGGGGTGTGAGGGTGAAGGTGTGTGAGGGTGAGGGTGTGTGATGGAGTGAGGGTGAGGGGGTGTGAGGGTGAGGGGGTGTGAGGGTGTGTGAGGGTGTGTGAGGGTGAGGGTGTGTGAGGTTGAGGGTGTGTGAGGGTGTGTGAGGGTGAGGGTGTGTGAGGGTGAGGGTGTTTGAGGGTGAGGGATTTGAGGGTGAGGGGGAGTGAGGGTGAGGGTGTGTGTGAGGATGAGGGGTGCAAGGGTGTGGGGGTGAGGATGAGGGGGTGTGAGGGGGTGTGAGGGAGAGAGTGTGGGGTTGTGAGGGTGAGGGTGTGTGAGGGTGAGGGGTGTGAGGGTGAGGGGGTGTGAGGGTGAGGAGGTGTGTGAGGGTGAGGGGGTGTGAGGGTGAGGGGGTGTGAGGGTGAGGGTGTGTGGGGGGTGAGGGTGAGTGAGAGGGTTGTGAGGGTGAGAGGGGGAGTGAGGGGGAGTGAGGTTGGGTGAGGATGAGTGAGGGTGAGTGAGGGTGTGTGAGGGGTGAGGGTGAGTAAGGGTGAGTGAGGGTGGTTGACAGTGTGTGAGGGTGTGTGAGGGTGAGAGGGTGGGTGAGGGTGTCTGAGGGTGAGATGGTGTGTGAGGGTGAGGGGTGTGAGGGTGAGGAGGTGTGAGGGCGAGGGGGTGTGAGGGTGGGGGTGTGAGGGTGTGTGGGGGTGTGAGGGGGTAAGGGTGAGTGAGGGTGAGAGGGTTGTGAGGGTGAGGGGGTGAGGTTGTGAGGGTGAGTGAGGGTGGGTAAGGGTGGGTAAGGGTGAGTGAGGGTGTGTGAGGGTGTGAGGGTGAGTGAGGGGGTGAGGGTGAGAGAGGCTGAGTGAGGGTGTGTGAGGGTGGGTGAGGGTGAGTGAGGGTGTGTGAGGGTCTGTGAGGGTGTGAGGGGTTGAGGGTGAGGGGGTGTGAGGGTGAGGATGTCTGCATGGCTCAGGGTGTAGGTGCATCCTTACGCTGGCTATGAGCAGCCCTTCCACAGCGGTCACACCTGTGCTGAGAACACCATTTGAGGACCACGTCCAGCCCAGCGGAGATTTCTTAGAACTTTGCAAAGAACTCTGGGTCTGTGGTATTAGTATGGGTGTTTTATAAAGTGCCTATTACCCCTAACAAGGTGAGGAAACACTTTGTACCCTCCTCTGTAGGGTGCCTCAAACATTCGAAATGTCAGAATGCAGTGGACGCTACACTTTGTCGCCGTGAATATGAAATGGTTGGCTTCTTGAGGACTGGGGCGCTGACCTCGTGCTGTAACTTAGGGAGACTCCTGATCACGAGGAGTAGCTTTAGTTTAGTAAAGTTTTCAAACTGTGTGCTCCCTTCAACCGACTGAAACCAGAGTTTGTACAATACCATCTACCAGAAATATAATTAGCAGAATTGCCCCCCTTCGACCCTGACGTGAATATTCTGATAAATAGTGACGGTAAATGCAGATTATTTTCCGTGAAGTTGCAGATTTGAAAACTCTGCGCCACTGAGTGATGCTGGCTGCTCTTGAACCTCCTGAAATTTCAAGATGTGATGTCGGATTGTACCAGAGATCCCTTAAGCTACCTCTGGGTAACATTCTTGGAAAACAGAAACAGACCTGCAGATGTATTGGCCTGATGCAAGGGTGAGATGACCCAGCCTAGTACCGAGTCTCGCATACAGGTGTGAGATGCGCAGCCTTTAATTCCCTGTTCATAAACCTCAAAGCACGCTCATCTGGCCTTTATTATGCATTAGCGTAAGGTAATGGGGCAGTGAGATGGGGGAAGCAAAGCCCCTGCTCCCATCACAAGACTTGCAGTGGCGAAGAGAAGGATTGATGACTTCTTCCGTCCCCTCTTCCTCCCAGACCCTTACTTTAGCATGAAGCTATTATAAACGGGAAGGGCTGCAGTAAAGCAGCACCATGTGGTGTAATGGCGGGGGCAGGGCAGGGGTCGGGATGGGCAGCTGTGGACTCCAAACCAACAGAACTTTCTGCTGCAGGGTGGTGCAAATTGAAAATTGGTGGGGGTGAGATGTGTGTATATATAGAAAGTGTTAAGTTGGCTGTCTCTATAAATCTCTGCTGAGCCGAAATCCAGTTCCCTTCAGAATTATTCTTGTATCTTGTGTTACTCTGATAATGTGGTACTATTTTGAATAAAAGGTGCCGCGCATTTAATCCCAGCGCTGCACTAGCCTTTCGCGCTCCCAGGAGGTGTTAAAGCTGTAGATGCACCAGGGCACGACTGGTGTAAAATGGGAGGGGGCGTGAGAGAGTCCTTTACCCATATCTCTCGGATAACCATTTTACCAAAACTCATGGCTTCAGGGACTCATGCGCTCCCTACTATTTTAATGATGAAATTCGCATGTTTCCCCTTCACACTTATAGAACCAGCTCACTGCTGCTGCTGAACGCGCCGGACGAAAACCGGAAGTTCGGGAACGTCACGTCTCGTGGGGCGGGACTTCCGCCTTCCGCAGGAAGCCGGCACCCATGGAGTGGCTGTCCCAGAGGAGCAGTGGTGACGCGGGGCTCCAATGCCTGAGGGAGAACCCCACGTGTGCCAGGTGCTGCGGCGGAGTGATGGAGCCTGTAACAGCGCAGCGAGGAAAGAGCCCGGTGAGTGGGGTGTGGTAGGGGGGTGGGGGTATGTGTGTGTGCGTGTATGGGTGTCTGTGTGTGTGTGTATCTGTGTGTGTGTGTGTGTGCATGTGTGATTGATTGCAGGAGGCTGACTTTCTCTGGAAGTGGGACAGGAGATGTGCTCGGCGCGTGGCTGTACGTGCGCGCACACAAGCTGAAATCTCCGGCGGCCCTGCGCGTGCCCATCCCCTGTCCCACATTCTCAGCAAGTGGATAACAATAGAGGCTTCGCTGGATGCAGCGCTACACGCTGCTAACACCAGCTCGACCTAAAAACAACAGTTGATGGACAGAATGCAGAACAATGTCATACAATAACCCCAGTACAGAGATCTGGGCCTAAATCCATTGTTTCTTTGCTCACCAAGCAACCCCAGTTCAGACATGGCCATATGCAAATCAGTCTCAACCCTGTGCCTCATGGGAACAGTCCAGCACGAACTGCCAAGCCATGTCTTCCCTGGATAGGAATCAAGGATCCTAGGACAGGTTTCTGGCTATTAGACGTCATCAGCCAGGATAGCTTGACTCCAGTGGTGTGTAGAGCACGGGACTCACGTCTGAGCATACCCGTCCCACTCGGGGGTGACAAATGCAAAAACAACAGTTGATGGACAGAATGCAGAACAATGTCATTCATTCACCCCAGTACAGAGATCTGGGCCTACATCCATCGTTTTTTGCTCACCAAGCCACCCCAGTTCAGCCATGGCCATATGCAAATCAGCCTTGACCCTATGCCTCATGGGAACAGTCCAGCCCGAACTGCCAAGCCATGTCTTCCCTGGATAGGAATCAAGCATCCTAGGACAGGTTTCTGGCTATTAGGCGTCATCAGCCAGGATAGCTTGACTCCAGTGGCGTGGAGAGCACGGGACTCACGTCTGAGCATACCCGTCCCACTCGGGGGTGACAAATGCAAAAACAACAGTTGATGGACAGAATGCAGAACAATGTCATTCATTCACCCCAGTACAGAGATCTGGGCCTACATCCATCGTTTTTTGCTCACCAAGCCACCCCAGTTCAGCCATGGCCATATGCAAATCAGCCTTGACCCTATGCCTCATGGGAACAGTCCAGCCCGAACTGCCAAGCCATGTCTTCCCTGGATAGGAATCAAGCATCCTAGGACCAGTTTCTGGCTATCAGCCGTCATCAGCCAGGATAGCTTGACTCCAGTGGCGTGGAGAGCACGGGACTCACGTCTGAGCATACACGTCCCACTCGGGGTGACAAATGCAAAAACAACAGTTGATGGACAGAATGCAGAACAATGTCATACATTCACCCCAGGACAGAGATCTGGGCCTAAATCCATCATTTTTCTGCTCACCAAGCCACCCAAGTTCAGACATGGCCATATGCAAATCAGCCTTGACCCTGTGCCTCAAGGGAACAGTCCAGCCCGAACTGCCAAGCCATGTCTTCCCTGGACCGTAATCAAGCATCCTAGGACCGGTTTCTGGCTATCAGCCGTCATCAGCCAGGATAGATTGACTCCCGTGGCGTGGAGAGCACGGGACTCATGTCTGAGCATACCCGTCCCACTCGGGGTGACAAATGCAAAAACAACAGTTGATGGACAGAATGCAGAACAATGTCATACATTCACCCCAGTACAGAGATCTAGGCCTAAATCCATTGGCCAAGGGAAGACATGGCTTGGCAGTTCACGCTGGACTGTTCCCCTGAGGCATAGGGTCAAGACTGATTTGCATATGGCCATGTCTGAACTGGGGTGGCTTGGTGAGCAAAATAACGATGGATTAAACCCAGATCTGTGACTGGGGGTGAATGTTTTGCCATTGTGCAACATTCCGTCCATTATCTTGTGTGTTTTGCTGTTTACCCTATGTGGGAAGGGTATGCCCAGACGTGGCTCCCGTGCTCACTAAGCCACTGGAGTCAAGCTATCCTAACTGAAGACGGCTGATAGAGAGAAACCGGTCCTAGGATGCTTGATTCTGGTTCAGGGAAGACATGGCTTGGCAGTTCGGGCTGGACTGTTCCCATGATAATTAAACAACAGGGGGTGGTGATGGACAGAGTTTCTGAATTAAGCAGAATACTCTCACCCAGTCAAGAGATCAGGGCTTAATCCAACACCGTTTTTTAGCTCACTGCACCATCCCAGCTACAGAACCTGGCTATATGCAAATTAGTCTGTCCCTGGCCCAGTGCATCATGGGAACAGGGCAAACCAAACTACCAAGCCAATTCTTTCACTGGGAAGGAAACAAGCTACCGGGGACCGGTTTCTGGCATTTCAGCCGTCTTCGGCCCGGCTTGCTTGAATCCTGATGGTGCAATGAGCAAGGGACTCACGTCTGAGTATACCCTTCCATGCTTATGGTGGACAAAATAATTAAACAACAGGGGGTGGTGATGGACAGAGTTTCTGAATTAAGCAGAATACTCTCACCCAGTCAAGAGATCAGGGCTTAATCCAACACCGTTTTTTAGCTCACTGCACCATCCCAGCTACAGAACCTGGCTATATGCAAATTAGTCTGTCCCTGGCCCAGTGCATTATGGGAACAGGGCAAACCAAACTACCAAGCCAATTCTTTCACTGGGAAGGAAACAAGCTACCGGGGACCGGTTTTTGGCATTTCAGCCGTCTTCGGCCCTGCTTGTTTGAATCCTGATGGTGCAATGAGCAAGGGACTCACGTCTGAGGATACCCTTCCACGCTTATGGTGGCTTGATTCCAGGCCAGGGAAGACAAGGCCTGGCAGTTCGGGCTCGACTTTTCCCATGAGGCACAGGGTCAAGACTGATTTGCATATGGCCATGTCTGCACTGGGGTGGCTTGGTGAGCAAAATAACGATGGATTAAACCCAGATCTGTGACTGGGGGTGAATGTTTTGCCATTGTGCAACATTCCGTCCATCATCTTGTGTGTTTTGCTGTTTACCCTATGTGGGAAGGGTATGCCCAGACGTGGGTCCCATGCTCACTAAGCCACTGGAGTCAAGCTATCCTTGCTGAAGATGGCTGATAGCCAGAAACTGGTTTTAGGATGCTTGATTCCGGTCCAGGGAAGACATTGCTTGGCAGTTCGGGCTGGACTGTTCCCATGAGGCACAGGGTCAAGACTGATTTGCATATGGCCATGTCTGAACTGGGGTGGCTTGGTGAGCAAAGTAACAATGGATTAAACCCAGATTTGTGACTGGGTGTGATGTTTTGCCATTGTGCAACATTCCATCCATCATCTTGTGTGTTTTGAAAAAAGTTTGGGGCACTGTTGGATAAAAATAAATCCAAAGGCATTGCTGGAATTGGTTAGATATCAAGTCTCAGTGGTAGTACGAAGACAGAAGTCCTGCATTTCTTTTCCATCCCACTGTGGTGCCAGCATTTTGTGCAATGCCCTTTCTTAATTGCTGGAACGCAACTGTGGCCCGGACGCCATGTTCATTCATTACCTTCAGCCTTGCCGACTATGTGACAAATGACCCCAGCTTGCTGGCTCGGAGGGAGCCAGCTCATTAAAAAGTAGCAACGAATAAGCGGGATGCAGCAGATTTTGTTTGATACCTTGCATAGCTAGTTTAAAAAAAAGATCTTTCTATGATACAGTTATAATGCAGTCCTTGTGGATAAGTCCCGGCAGCATGACAAATGTGGCCATCTGTGTTCAAACCTAAAATGGTGGGCGTACATTTTACTGTTCCAATGCGTGCCCCAGTGGGGATTCAACTCTGTGCAGACATTCATTTTTTTCTTACATACTTTCTGAAAGATTCTGGGCCTGGCGCACAAGGTTTTTTTCTATAAAAGTTGATCTACCCCATCTTTATTTTTATAAAGACGACATATTTACAGTACGGGTATACAAAATGGAGTACCGCGCCGAGTTTTTGCACATAAAGGTTATGAAAAACATGCACATATTTGTGACATTAGTGTGACATTGAGGAATACTGAGGCAAACAAAACGATTTTTTTTGTGAGATCATTTTTTTTTATTTTTGCCTTATGTAAAATGTGCAACATTTTTGTTACACCGCATAACTCACGATGTCACACTGTTTTCCGAGCGAAAGGGTTTGCATAGAAAATGTGTCTCTGAGATAGGAAACATCTCATCAAACCTGTCACCTGCTGCTTGCCAATTTTTTGTGAGAGATATATATACCCTTGTGGGAAAAATTACTCGATATATCAACTAGATTTGTTTAGCGAAATATGCTTAATGTACAAAAAATATGCATATTTCTCACAAAAGTCACAAATACTGCCCACTCCGACTTCTCACTAACTATAGTCAATTATCCTACTTGTATAAGAGCCTGTAGTGCAGCTTTGAGATCTCATTCTGCAGTATTTAAGCCACACTTCACCATGTGTGATTTTACAAGGTATCATAATGATGTATATTGTTGGACTTGTCCCTTTTTGGCTAAAGTTCCTTAAACTTTTTGCTTTCCCCCAGACATTTTTTCTGACATGGTGTTGTCAACTTAGATGCTTTGGGCACTTTGCCACTGCTAATCAGTGTCAAAGTGCAAGTGCTCCCTGTGTAAAGTGTAATGGTACCTGGTTGTCCATGATTGGTATGTGTGCCTTACTAGTAAAGTCCCTAGTAAAATGCACTATGTGTGCCAGGGCTGGTAATGCAAATGCTACTAGTTGGCCTGCAGCACTAATTGTGCCACCCACACAGGTAGTCTTAACCCCTTCCTGCGCCGTGAATTCCGCAGTGGCGCGGGGGGCCAGGGGGTAGGCGTGGTGCTTCGGTGCTCATGATGGCTCCACGCCGTCATGAGTCACGGGCGGCATGTGCTCATGACGGCGTGGTGCCGTCATGACCCCGCCCGCTCAATAATGCGCCTGCACAGGCGGGGATTTAGTGCCGCGTGAGGAGAGCGGCAGCGGCATGACGGCTCCACACCATTCTGAGCACACGCCTACCGTGACTCATGACCGCGTGGACCCGTCATGACCCCGCCCGCTCATTAATTCGCCTGCACAGGCGGGGAATTAGTGCTACGTCGACGGAGCGGTAGCGGCATGACGGCTCCCCACCATCATGAGCACACGCCTACTGTGACTCATGACGGTGTGGAGCCGTCATGAGCACCCAAGGGGTTAAAAAGGGAATTCAGACCTGCCACTGCAGTGCCTGTACGCAGTTTGTTAAACTGCAAGGTTGTTCTGACAAGTGCACTCACTTGCCAAACCTTACCCTTTCTTTTCTATGCCCCTCAGACACCCCTATGGTAGGTCCTAGGTAACCACTGGGGAGTGTGCAATGCATGTGAAAGGTAGCACATGTACTAAGGTGTATACCATGCTCTGACAGTGAAATAATCTCCATTTAGATTTTCACTGTAGAAAGGCCATCTTGCCCATAGGATAGAATGGGGAGGCTGTGTACTATGTTTTCAAGCCTATCTTCCCAAAGGCTTAAGATGAAGCATGACGTTTAGGGTGTCTGAACTCACAATGTAATAACACATCTTTTTATGAAGGTGGTTTTTGCATTGTGCATTTAGAAACCACTCTTTGAGAAGTGGCTGGATTATTGTGCTCTAACATTTCTGTTTGTCTCTGCCTGGTTGTGGATTGACTGTCTGGATTTTAAAGTGATAGGATCTGTGGAATATCTTGACCCAGGGGAGGAGGTGAGACAGCAACATGCTGACCTGCATTTGGGATGTAGGGAGAAGTAGCCCTAGAGGTGAAGAGTCCTGGGTTGCTGCCATAAAACAATGGTCCGATCTCCTGCTGAGTGATTGAGAATCCAGACCCCACTAAAGAAAGGAAGAAGGAGTCACTGGCAGTGAGGCACCCAGAACTTGTTTGAACAGGGCTCAGTGCCCCCTGAACACAAAGACTTCAAAGACATTTAGGGGTATAACTATGAGAGCTGAAACCCCTAAACTTTGGAGAGATGGTTTGATCAAGACTGAAGCTACTTCGTGGTCAAGAGGAACCTTTGCCAAAAAAGAAACAGCTGAAGAGACTGAAGGAAAGGACTGACCCTTGCTGTGTGTTCTGGGTTGACCTGCAGTTTGATGCTTTAACCAAGAAGAGGCTTAAGGGACTTTGCTGGGTGCTGTGACCCCCTGCTTGAAAGGACTTTGCTGTGAGCTGTGTCCGGAAGTAACCTATCCCTAGGCTTTCCTGTTTTCAGTTTCTATTTTTGGTAAATTCTGGTGGGGTTTTTTCAGTTTTTTTAATATCTTAAAAAACAGTTGTTCTCAGTGGTTACACATTTTCGCGCCACTAAAAACAACAGAAAACGTGTTTTTCCAGTGTTTATGGAACGTTTTGCTTTTATTATTGCTTGATTTCTGCACTGAAAGAACATGGTATATAGACAGTGTACTTATAGTTTATATGAGGTCCAAATAGATTTTTGCAAATTAATCTTATTGTAGTACACCATACAATACTTCTTCAGTGAGCCTTTGGGTCATGTACGCTCGCTCTTTCCTTCTCATGTAAACTTCTGTGGAAAGGCCCTCTCAGCATTCATAGCCCCTTGTGCTGAGAACCTTCAGCTAAGGGACACAGTTGGTATGACTCTTTCTTTGATGCCACATAAAGCACAAAATGATAAATATTTGTGTTTAAGTTCCTGTGCATAAGAAAACAGTGCACCAGAATGGACTAAAAAGGCAATAGCATCCCTCATTAACTCTGAAGATGGTAAAGAGGCTTTCAGCATACCATCTAACAAGTGGCAAGGATCTCCTACAGGGAATCACTTCACGTAGCTGAATCACTGCAAATACAAACAATATCACTCCAATCTTTGTTGAACTTGGAAAGAACCTTTTTTTGCAGAGCATTACAAGTGACACTGCGTTCCATGTTTTCCAAAAGCCTGGTGTCATGTTTTCACCACTATCCCAGATGCTTGGTGATATATATACTTGTCACTATACCTTGCATTGAATATTTAAAGTCTGGGGTGTTGGCAATTCACCTACTATCAATACTGACCCACTAGAAACTATGGTCTGATGTATTAAGGGTTTTTACCCATTCTCAGTGTGTAAATGTGATGACACATATTAGGAAAGATTTTTATGAAACCAGCCATTTTACCTATCAGTGAAAGAATCAAATGCAGCCAAAATATCAAACATGAGTTTGATATGTCCTGATTCTCTATAGTTTCTAAAAAAATTAAACTAGACCTACAACATGAAACTAAACCCTGCATCTTTAGACCAAAGGCCACAAAACTGAAAAAAGTGAAAGGAAGAAGAAACAATATTTTAGTGGCATCCCTAAAGAACAAAACTCAAGCAGAATAATGTTAGCCAGTCTTTCTTACTGCTAGCTTGTATAACAAAGTTACATGAATGGCATTTAGTTTGTGGTTGTCCAGGTGTTTTTTCAGTGTTTATATGTTTTAACCGGTGAGGGCTATTTTTCTTCCAGTGGGGTTTTATCAGTTATTATAGGTTTAAACCTAAAACCCCACAGCCTACCTATCCCCAAGGGCCTGAGGTGAGCTGGTTTCCTGTTGCAGAAACTCAGGAACACATAGGTTTCCAGGAGATTCTCAGCGACACTGTGTGCCTGTGCTTTTTGCAGCCTGAGACCCTCGTAAGGAGGGCCATGTGATTGTGGGCACCTGGACTCCAAGCAAGTCTCAGTCACTCTGTGTGCGTGTGCTTCGTGCAGCCTGAGACCTTCGTGAGGAGTGCCCTGTAATCGTGCACTCGAAGCTCAAGGGAGTCTCAGCGAAGCTGTGTGTGTGTGCCCTGTGGCAGCCTGAGATCTTCGTAGCATCAGCGGCCTGGACCTGTAGCCCCAGAGGAGCTAAGCCACCATCCCGAGCCCGCCGTTGTCAGCATGGGACCTCAAGCCAATCTCGTCGAGGGGGGGCCCGAATCCCACTGCCTGGAATTCCGAAAGATTGCATCGGAGGCCCAAGTCGCGGGAAGAGGAGAGAAGAGCGAGGTCGCGCCCCCCAGGTAACGTGTGGATGCCTGGGGCGCAGTGCTGGCTCGGAGGGAAACGCTCTCAACCTCTCCCATTCCTGCAAGTGCGAGCCTCTGCTTCGGGTCGTATCGCGGCCCATGCTTGCCAAAGGTGTGGCAGTACCAGGGCCAGAGTACGGAGCTGCACTTTTTGTTCACATCATACCCGTGAGGGGGCAACTGATGACAGATGCTGACGGAGAGGGAGTATGAGTGGGGGAGAGACAGCCTGAGGCACCGTGATCGGTGCTGGAGTGTTTAACGCATTGCATTATCTCTGCATAACGAACTACCTGATTATTGCATTATGCATTGCATTATTGTTACACTGCAAGTGCTTGATTCTAGCACTATGAACTGCATAGCATTGTATTAGGACTGTAGTGGAATGTTTAGAAGTGCTCATTAAGATCGCCAGAACTTACAAAGGGTTGGCTGGCCTAACAATCGGTCAGGAGGAATATTACAAATACGCATATGTTGGATTTATATTGTGTGGTCTTATCGAATATATTTTTATATAAATGTATACTCGTTTTTTTATGAAACCCGTGTGGAGTCCATTTGTGGTGTCATCGTTGGGCTGCTGTGAGCATGGTTGGAAATACTTTACACATTTGCCTTGAAGATAAGAATGGCTGCTCATGCCAAGCTACCAAGGGGGTGAGCGGGGGCTATCTGGGAAGGTGATCTTCCTTTCACTGACATGGAATCGCAGGTCCCTATATGGCCTATGGTACCCACCTCAGCGGATGTACCATGTTACAACGCATACCATTACCACTACCTACTGTTACAACGCGACCATTACAACGCATACCATTACAACGCATAGCGCTTTGAGGTGCTGGATAGTGGTAAGTATAATTTACTATTCTAACTCCAGTCCCCGTGGACACTAGGGAAGGTGTTGGATAGTAAATTATACTTATTCCCTATCCTAGAGCGCCCCCCAGCGCAATGCGTTGTAATGGTATGCGTTGTAAAAGTTGCGTTGTAACAGTAGGTAGTTGTAAAAGTTGCGTTGTAACAGGTGTATACCACCTCAGCCAACCAGGGATCCCGGGTCTAACACATATGAACCAAGAACATGCTAAATTTGCAAGAAATAGGCGTTGCAGATACATGTATTTCCTGCAACAGAAACAGGAAGTGAAGAGAGGGGTACGTTCATGGACCTTTCAGAATCTATGATTAGGCCTGTGCAATTTTTTTTAGTTAAACTGGCGTAATCACGTGTAATTACTAAATATCAAATGAGGCAAAATATGCAAAATTTTTACTTTTCATAAAATGTGATTTTTGCCCTCAGAAGACGAGAGAACATTTCTTATCCAGTAACCTTTGTACCCAAACAAAACAATACATTTTTCAGTACTTTAAATAATATAAATGTATGCAGGGCTGGCTTTAGGGCCGTGCGATAAGTGCGGCTGCACTGGGCACACACCTGAAGGAGGTGCACTGACCTCAGGGGGGCACTGTGCCTCATAATTTAAGATTTAAAATCACCTGATGAAGAGTTCTTTGTACATCCAGCTTTCAGAGAGCAATACAAATGTCAAGGTAACTCTTGTGAATAATGTTCCTTATAAAGAGTTTGGAGTTTTGTGGCAGTTTTGACTCACCATAATGTAGCACCGAGGGTTAATATGCCTGCTGAAAAGAACATATCTGTATTTTATGTGGAGTTCTGAGTGGATTATTAAAGCAAGCTTTTACCAACACTTTAAACGTTATTTATTTATTCCAAACTTCCCTCGATTCTGACTCAGATGGAGCGAAACGCCTTCATGGAATTTCACTCCACCGATTTAGGGTGGGTTCATTTCTTCAGACCCAGTTTTCCAGGTGCTGGAGAACCATACCCAATTTTTTTCAGCCAGAATGATCGCTTGAGGCTTTAATTGCCGCAGCGGCAAAAACTAATTTCCTGTTTTTCTTTTTACAAAGTGGAGCATACAATTCTCCTTTGTGCCATAAGAGCCTTCCACTTGCCTCTCCTACTACCCTGAACCCCACCCCACACACAGGTACCGCATACATAAACCACCTGCTCAGAGCGAGTGGTCAATGTATGTGCTAAGCCCCCATGTGGTGTTACACTTGGATAAATCAGTTCCAAGCAGTAATTCTTCATTACATTGGGTTCTACTCATAATTGGATGGTACTGGTGTGGATTTACTGCTCAGTAATTAAAGCTTTACAACACTTGCAAAATTGCTTGTTTGCACCAAGACCAGCAGAACCGTTGTTTTCCCAACACCCGGGCAGTCTGGATTCACGCCGAGACACGCGGTCCCTTATCTTCTGATGACCATGATACTTATTACGTGCCTTGAATGATTTTGAACACACGTGCGATAACGTGACCACACTTAGTGAGACAAACTCGTCCTTCAAAGACCCCGGATACTTATTACGTGCCATGTATGGTTTTGAACACACGTGCCATAACGCGACTACACTTAGTAAGACATACTCGTCTTTCACAGACCCTGGATTGGCGTTCTGCTGCCCACTGATTATTATTCAGTGGACAAATATTAGAGGTTGAATTTTGATCAACACACTCAACTTGCGTCATTTGGTTCTGGTCATTGAATTGAATTATCAACCTTCTTAATAGCATAAAACCTCGCATTTCGTTGTCATTAGGATTGCATCTGCATTTACCCAGATCACCGGTTGTGGGATTATCAATGCCATCTATTACGACTTGGCCCTGACGAGTCAGAGTTGACTGTTCTCTGATGAAACACGTGTCGTCTGGTCTCGGTGCAAACAAGCATTAAAAGCAACAAGAAAAGACGTGGAGATTTCTTGTTTATTTGTTCATTCTTTTGACATACCTTTTGTTCTGATCTTATGTGTGCACAGGTCTTTGCTTATTATTGTACAGGTTGGTGTTCCGAACTCTAGCTGAGGGATTAGTAAGGTTACCCCTTTTCGGTATACAACCTTTACAACGAATCTTTTACCACGCACTACCATTACAACACAGTCATTACATCGCATACCATTACAACGCATTGCGCTGGGGGGCACTCTAGGATAGGGAATAAGTTTAATTTACTATCCAACACCTTCCCTAGTGTCCACGGGGACTGGAGTTGGAATAGTAAATTAAACTATTCACTATCCAGCACCCCAAAGCGCTATGCGTTGTAATGGTATGCATTGTAAAAACCACATTGTAAAGGTATGCTTGGTAAAAGTATGCGTTGTAACGTCATACATCCCCCCTTTCCTGTTAGCACCATACTATTCGATCCTATGTTGACCTGACAACCGGTATTCTGCTGAGCACAATTGCTCCCTTTACACTGAAAAACCCTTTTCTGTTGATATAACACTTGCAAAATTGTCCAGCTTCTGCAGCAAAATTTGAAGATGTCCATGAAAAAAACGTTCCTAGCTCAAACAGATGTAACTTTAGTAAAAATGCTCCACACTTGGGGATGTGCAGTGGGAGACATTTCTCAAAGTTTATCTGGTTGCCGGTGCACCCGGAGCAGAACAGGTGTGTTCCTGCTCCTAACACTGTCCTCAATATCCGTCGCTATTTTAAGATGGCAAAATATGCCCCTTTGAATTGGCCTCGCTCGGGTTGCCTGATGCTTGACCTCAAGAGAGCTGTTGATTCTCTGGAGTGGGTTTATTTCTTTACATCCTTGACTAGATTTGGCATTGGGTCTTACTTTCTTAACATGGTCAGGCTACTATACAAACGCCCGATGGTCCGGGTCAAAACGGGACCTTATATCTCAGATCCAATAAAAGTGGGGCGTGGGACTAGACAGGGCTGCCCATTGCCCCCTCTCCTCTTCCCGCTTGCAGTGGAGCCATGGGCGGCTTCCATCTGGGTCCATATTTGGGTGCAAATACAATCTCTCTATATGTGGACAACTTGCTGCTCGCCAAAGCGTCAGGACTGCACATAAATGCTTCAAAACACATTCTCTCTCCTTTCTTGAGGACAACAGTAGACCCGGGTTACACCCTCGGGGAGGTCTCGGTGCCATGGTGCACTGAAGCTTTTAGATATCTGGGGGTACATGTGTACCGTGACAGAGGGGACTTCTTTGAGGGCAACATTATCAGAGCCACCCCTGCCATTCAGTCACAAATGGGTTTTTGGAAGACCCTCCAGTTAGCTGTCTCGGGTAGAGTTGCCCTCACAAAGATGGTGATCCTCCCTCACCTCCTTTATTGCTTAACTACCCTACCTATTTTCATTCCCCCCATACTTTCGTAAGTGGGAAAAGACGATCAGGGATTTCATTTGGGCGGCGTTGAGACATAGAGTCTCTCTGAGGAAACTATATTTGCCAACAGGGCGGGGAGGGCTAGCAGTACCCACTTTCGAACATTACTATCTATCCACACAACTGCAGTGGATAGCCAGATGGCTGTCTTCCAGACACCTGACAGATACAACCTCTTTGCAATCTCCAGTATCACACCATGCCCTACTTAGTACATTTAATCCATGTGTGAAACCTGGTGACCTGGGGTCACTATTACTCAACATAGCATATAAATGCTACCACAGATGCCTCTTTCTCACCTTACGCCCTTGCCTTCCCCTTAAAGGGGACTCCACGAGGATGCACATGCACCACGGGAACTGAACTGTGTACCTGGGACATGGTGGGTATTCAAGACACGGGAGACCTTTTTCTTGATGGTTCTCTCATCCCATACTCAGAGCTTATATCTGATGTAGCCTGGACAATTCCTAGTACATCAAGCACTCATCACCTCTCTGTCTTCCAGGTGGGGCAATCTGACCTCAGAACCGCCAATGCTCCACACAATTCAATACCTGCATGTGATGGGAGATGGGGGACAACTGACTCATTGGTTTGCTTCATCATTACTACAGCACACAGCAATTGTCCTGACCCCCCTGAGACAGTATGGGGAAGACGATCTGGGATGCGCACTCACGGACAAGGAATGGGTGACTGCTTTGGAGGGTCCGACGTACGTACCTCGTAATCAGCGATTCAAGCAGATTCAATTTTTCATAGTGCATGGGCATACCTCTCCTTGGGCCAGATTAATAAGTATTTTCAAAAAATTAACCACAGGCTTGGTTGACAGGCAGGCATTCCATTCCACCTCCCCGCCTGTCCCATGGTTTCACAGTCTGTAGGACTGGTTCACATTTGCTTTACACTTCAAAGTTTTGCACTGTATATAATTGCAATTAATATTGTTCACTGTATTTTGTATTGTTTTTTGTGTGTCTCGTTCACTAATGTGGCCTCATTCACTTTTGTATGTATTGTATATTTGTAAATTCTGTAAATTTGTAGATATTGCCATCATTTATCCACTGTCATAACAGTTGTTTTGTTTGCGCTCATGTCTTAGATTCCTTAAAAATTTGAGTCTCAGTAGAAAATAAATTTGATTTGGGATTCTTTCCCAGAGGTCGCGTGATATTTCTTTGACTACGTGGCTGAAAGGTGTTGTTGATAATTATCCTGTCCAGCCACCCTGTTCTGTTTTCCCCCCTATCCACATTCAAAGCACTGATACACCCTCCACAGGTAGCCTAGCAGACAGGACTAGGTTGAAAAGGATCCTTGTGCATTTCAGAGAGCTTCTTTGAAGTCACCTCCTACATCAAAGGTACGTTTGGTATATAAGTACTGGGTCTCTCACCCCCTAAAATCAGACACTTCAGGGTCTTGAACTGAACCTCTGTCAGACGGACTGCTATGCTGCCTAAAAAAACTCAATTGGACTGTTTTTTTGGAAGTACTGTGTTTGTGCTTGTTGCCCAGCTGCTTGCTCCCTGACTCTGCTGAAGGAGAGCTGGACTCTGCCTTCCCTCCTAGTCATCTCCAAGGGATTGCTGGCTTGCCTCCTGTTTTCTGAAGTCTCAGGGACACTAAAGACTTCCTGCAATCCTACTGATGCTGCTGGACTCTGCCATGTGCCAGTCCTACTATTACCTGAGGTGCCCTCTCCAAATTCTGGGCCTCAGAGGTGGGATGTGGAACTGTTTTTATTTACAAAACTGATGCATCATCACCTAAGCGCCCATCAGATCTGGCGCATCACCCTTTAACGCCGACGCAGAGGTTGTTTGATGACAGTGGTTCTACAGCCGGTGCGGCCATAATGACGCCACTCTGCGCAGTTCAACAGCGACGCATTGCCTTCACCTCAGTAAAGTTCAACGACAACAGAGCAACTAGACAGTGTTGAAAAGATCGACACATCGAGCCCTAAGTATCAATGCTTTGCTCCATCCAAGGTACTTTTTCAGTAGACCCTGTGTGGGTCGTTTAGCCACCTGCCCTCCATAGCAGTTGGCCTGAACTTTGGATTTGCACTAGTCTCTTGTGATCTCAAGTAACCTTCTGACTGCTAGTGACTTCTATGCACTGTTTTTGCATTTAATCTCTAAAAATTAATATCTCGACTTCTGCTGATTGGACTTTTGTCATTCTGGTCTTGTTTTACTCAAATATATTTTCTCTATTTTTCTAAACCTTTGTTGTGTATTCATTGTGTTACCGTGCAAGTGTGTTGTCCAAATATTTTACACATTACCTCTTTAGATAAGCCTGACACCTCTGTGCCACGTTATTAGAAGGTGAGCACAGGTTATCCTTTGGTATGTACCTAGCTTACCCTGAGTAGAGTGGTGGTTCCTGCCTGGCCTGGGTGCATCCCTCAGTCAACCAGGGAATCCCATTTCCTACAAGCACGCTACAATTCTTGTTTTTTATCCTCACTCCTACTGGTTCGTATTTGTTGAAAATGGCCCTTTTTGCAGGGTTATACCCCTAATTTTACTTCTTCCTCCTATTTTTCCTGACCTGTTTTTTTGGCTATAGGACTCTGGGCACTTTACCACTGCTGATCAGTGCTAAAGTGCTAAAGTGCATATGCTTTCTGTGTAAATTTTAATTGTGATTCGTTATCCATAACTGCCATGTTTGATTTACAGGTGTAGCTATTTTGTTTCTACTGTAAGTAACCATTTTAAAAGTGATATCTTGAGACATGTATGTTGGATTTTTGTCGTTTTGGTCTTGTTTGGTTTATTTTTCTAAACTGGTGTGGTGTCCATGTGTGGTGTGGTGTTTTCACTGTGTTACTGTGTGTTTGAAGTACTAAAACTATACCCATTGTCTTTGGAATAAGCATGTCTGCTTGTGCCAAGCTACCATGGGGGTGAGCAGGGGTTATATAAACTGACTAGAAAGAAGGGTCCTTACTTGGACAAAGGTTGGGCTCTAATCAGTAAGGCTGAGCCAATCTCAACAAGCAACAACAAAATTGTCAATATTGATATTTCCTTTTAACAACATGTGTACAAATGTTTAACTATTGCTTTTTGCGTGTGTCTTACTAAAAAAGAAAAAAGTGAAATTCCCATTTAAATGAAAAAATAAATATGTTTGTTTTTATGCAAATAAAATTAAAAGTATCTCAGATAACAACATATTTGGGTGGCATTGATTCAAGTCTGTGCACACATGATCATTTGTTGTTAAAAGGAAATATCAGTATTGGCAATTCTGTTGTTGCTTGCGGAGCAATTTTAAGGCATGAGCAAAGTGGGCAAATGTGGAGGCCACTCACCTTCCAGAAGGCCCACTGTTATTCGATAATTATGTGCATGAAAAAAGATTATTCTTTAATTTGATCGCTCAGAATGAGTAGTCTGGAAAAACTCAAACCTTACCTAACTCAAGTAGTCGGAGGAAAATAAATAAAAAATAGTGAAGCTCTATACATATAGGGTTTCTTTTATTATTCTGCTATAGCCCATTGAACAGCCTCACCCTGTATTTCCAACAAAGAGAGGTGGTTAGATACTGAATTCTTTATAAAATAGTGTTTTTCCATGCCAAATGGTTTTGTCCTTGCTTGTCAAAAATAGCTTTGGTACATTTTTTCTGGCAGATGCCAGCCACTTGACACTTCTGATGTAGTTGTTTGCTCCAGTACCTGGAAGTTGAAAATATAATTCAATATTCTTTGAGTGCCTAAATTAGCAAAAAAGTAGAAATACATAAAAGTTTGTTCCATACATGGACCCCTAAATATTTCTTGTTAGCGACTCAAAAATCTTTAAAATGGCACTGGTACTCCCTCATCTGCCTTTCTTTCTCTTGCAGTAGGTCATAGCATGATGACTGAAAATAAATCCCAAATGTCATAAAATAGTACCTGCACCCATCACCTTCCCCTATCAGCACAAATTAAGTATTTCCCAATTTTAATATTAATAATACAGACCACCTTAGAATGCCATATTCGCATTCCATGGAGATGTGTCAGAAACATGACATCATTTTGAAACTCACTGGTAATTGCCACTGTGATTACAGCTTAAGACATTAATCAAGTGCAAAATAGCTCCTATGGTTATTGATCAAAAGAAACCCACCACTGCCATTGTATAGTGAGAAACATGCAAAAACATAAAGTCAGTGTTGAGCATGGCTTTTATCAAAATATCCATCACAATACTCCAAGTGACTGACATTTCCTTGTTCACCGTTTTTTAATTATACCTGTAACTATATTACTTTGTTGTGCATCCAGCGGCGGCTCCTATGCTAAGGCTGAGGAGCATTACCCCACAGGAAATATAAAATGATAATCACACCACTGTATTATAATTTTATTTTTCAGACGGCTCTGAAGGTGTGGATGGGGCTGTCCACAGAGCAGGGGGAAGAGCGATGAGCACTTTCTAAGTGCTCATGACGGTTTGGCTGGACGTCTTGGCACTTAGAATGTCCTCCACCGGGTTGTAATGCACAGCCTGGGAGCAGAACATGTACAGGCTTCCACTGCCTGTCTGTGTGCCAAACCACAGCACTCAGACCAATCATGACGCTACTGTCATGCTGATGACAGAAGCATCGTGATTGGCTAGAGGAGTCTGGTTCCTGCTCGACTGACTGACAAAGAAACTATTTCTAAAGTTTTTCTGCAGCACTACGAGCAGTTGTATGCAACTAAATTTATGGTGGGCAAGAGGCTATCCAACAATATTTTTAGGACATCATCCTCCCGCAGCTATCAAATAGCCAGGCAGAGGAGGTTCAAGCTGATATTTATGCAGCTGAAGTTCAGCGCACCCTTGCCTCTATGTCGGGAGGAAAATGATGTGGTAGCGATGGGCTACCAATAGAATTTTATAAAGCTTTTGCAAAATAATTAACACCTTTCTTGGGAGAGCTCTTTAATTATATAAAAATGGGGGGGCTGGTTCCAACAGTTTTTAGGGAACCCATTATCGTCAGCTTTGTAAAGAAAGGGAAGAACCCCAGAGAAGTCAACTCATATAGACCAATAAGCTTACTTAATTTAGACTAAAAAAGTTTAATGAAATTCTGGGTGCTGTGCTTCTCTCCTCTTGCACAAAAAGTGATCCATAGAAATCAGGCAGGGTTCATTGCAGGAAAGTTGAAGTCCACAAATACAGGATTTTTAGTACAGGCACTTGACTTTTTTAAATGTAATCAAACTCCAGCTCTCATCATGAGGGTCGTAGCTGAAAAAGCGTTTGACCTAGTGAATTGGGATGCTCTGTTTTATGGTCTGAGTAGGTATAGGATTCCCTCCCACGTTATAAAAATGCTCTATAATATCTATCAAGGGGCTCAGTTGATTATCAATTCAAATCCAGCTGGGATGGTTAATGTCAATCGGGGGACCAGGCAAGCGTGCCCACTTTCCCCTGCACTTTTTACCTTTTTGTTGAAGTCTTAGCCACTAAAATCCATAATAACATGGAGATTAAACCTCCAATACCAGGTATGGCTAAATCGAAGCTGTTTGCTGATGATATCATTCATTATCTTAGCCCGGGGAAGACAGAATATTGATCTAATATTAGCTAAATTTACACAATTTGAATTAATTGGAGGCCACAAAATGAATCGCTACACGACTGAGATTTTAACAATGAATACTTTGCATGATTTTCTTCCCGATAATTTTAAACAGCAAGCCCTTAGTCGCAATCCAATCTGATATCTAGGGATTTACGTCACTAGTCAATACACAGAAATCTACAAATCAAATTATAACGCAACGAGGAAAAAAACTATAAAGCTGTTAGAAGAGTGGTTGCTTCTACCACTTATATTGATCAGTTGGGTGGCTCTTCTAAAAATGTCAATCTTATCCTAATTGGTCTTCTTGTTTATAAATATTCTTATAAAAATTAATGCAATCTATTTTAAGGAGCTATAAACATTGTTTAGAAGATTTGTTTAGAATAACAAGGCTCCGAAAATAAAACTTCCAGTGCTTCAACTTGACATCAGTGAGGGGGCTTGCACTTCCTCAAGGCTGCACATACTAAGAAGTAGCTTTTAATAACTAACCAAATGTAAGAGCTTGGGCCTTCAAATACAGGCCAGCCATCTAAGGTCCTGGACTATTTGGGGATTCAAAGAGCTAGGGCACTTTCTAGTGGCTGGCAGAGGAATTACCTGGCAAGACGTCCAAGCAAGGTGTGGCGCCTTGAGTAAGCCTGACTTTTGTTAATATATTCATATCTTACAATTACTAAAAAAGTACAGCCTTTTACCCGGCTCTGGACCAACACCACTTATGACTCTTTATTTAGCGCAAAACTGAGAGAGATGGGCAACTGGTATGGTTGTATACGGTCTCAAGGGGAACCTATCATGGTTAATAATTATTTAGAAAAAGTGTCACTGGAGACCCAATGTAGGTTCTCAAATTGGAATTTGGCAAGTCATAGCACTGCAAGGCAGCAAGGCCTTATGTGGGGCTAATTTTAAAAGAATGGCGTTTCAGTTACACTGGATGGCGTTCTATGCTCCCCATGTTCTCCATAAGATTTATCCGGAATTAGAGAACAAATGCTTCCGCTGCCAGATTCCAGGCAAGGGAGGCTGGTTCCATATTTTTTTTTACCTGCCCATAGCTAGGACAATTGTGGGAAAAGTTCTTCTTTGTTTTAAGCTGGGGAGTCCAGAAAAGTTTAGATCCTGACGCTGAGATTGCACTTTTTGGTTGGGCAAGCCAGAGACGAAACCATAGAATGTCGAGAGGGGAAGAGACTTTTGTAGCGAATACCTCCCTTGTGGCCCGTTCGCTGATATTGGAGAATTGGAGGTCCCAAAAAATACCCACGTATTCAGAATAGCTCAATAAACTAATTCGTACTAGGAAATTTGAAGTAGCATACGCTAAGAGAGTAGGTGCCAATAAAAGATTCAGTACTGTATGGCGATTTATGGAGAGGCTGCAGACCTTCTCGGAGACGTAGGGTCAGATCCCCCAAAATAAATAAATATAAAGGGGGAGAGAAAAGGGAAAGGGGGAAAAGGTGAGAAAAAAGAAGAGAGAAAAAGAAAGTTTTTGTCTTTTTGTTGCACTTTTGCACTTTATGCACTGCACTTTTTGTAAATGTTAGCTTGGAAAATACTGTGGCAGATGGTACTTTGCCGTATGTTTGGAAGATGAATGCTTTCCTTTTTTCTTCTTTCTCTCTCCCTAATATAGTATGTTTAGATGACAAATCATCATATTGCACTTTAGATGGAGCTATGACCGGAAGAACAATATTTTATTATCTCGTTTTGATGGCAACCAGCATATTGTGTTTTACCTGGAAATTTTCCTATAAGGAACCAATCCTAATTCGTAGGAATAGTATATATTTGTGAGATACCACATCTTGCACTTTATATATGTCTGTTAGTATTGTATTGCACTTGCACTTTGTGCAGTGTTTCTGCAAAGATCAATTGCTATTTTTATGTTTGAAGTAAAATGATATATTATACTGTAACTGGGAAGAAGCTACTAACTTTAACTCTATTAAGAACGATATATCCAGGATAAATATGGCACGTTGCACTTTATACTTGTTATTGTTGCTAATTTATGTGTACACCAAGATGCTTATTGTCTAAATCGTTTTGCAGGTTTTTATCCTTCTCTGTATCTTCTGTGTTTCTGCTCAATATTTTTTTTTAAATTAAAGGTTTGATCCTAGCTTCCTCACTTTATCACATTGTGTCATCCTGAACAACACATTTTCTGTTCATTTCACTTACTACGCTCGTCTGCTAAAGACTTGGGAGTGCCTAGAACAGATTCACTTGGTATTGTGGCTATTCAAAGCAATCTATTAGACCATATCAAACCAATCAAAAGCTCCTGACTCTCCCTGATATAAGGGATATCAACCTCTGCATGGCACCTGTGATGGCAGAGGTGCCAAGAAGCAAAGTGCACCACAACAATACGATGGGAATGGTCTTTGGTTTGTATCGTCTACGAATGTGCATACTGCCTTTTTGAACTTCGACACATTTCAAATGAATATCCATTTTTTATCAACCACCCTGTACAGGGGTGTTAAACACAACCAAATCATCAACAGGAAGATAACAATTGTGCCATGACATCACTACCCGAATCACTTTCTGTCGAGTGGACCTGCTGATGACTCATCTTGTGCCCACTTACAATCCCTACTCTTCGGTGTCCACCAACTTTTCAATATAGGTTGTTTCCTTTGAATGAACCCCGGCAATTGCAAGAGAATCCCCACTCTCCTATGAATAGCGTGGAGGTAATTCAGCCCTAAAATCTTCTCTGAAAGTAACTCTTCCTCTAAGATTGGAAGCATTTTTCATAAATTAAGCTTTATGATCTTAAGATGTCAGTTTCATTTGTAATGACACTTTAGCTTGAAAATAATAAGAGATACGGTCTTGGAGATGACTTGACAACATAACCATTGGTGAAGCTCTTTTCCAACTGTGCAAAACTAAAAATAAAGCAGCCGTTACATCACAATTGTTAGCTATGCTCCAGACAGATACATTTACTTTTCTTCATGCGCACAATCTGTTTCGAAAATGGAAGCGTTCACGAGAATAATGCTTTCAATTACTTTCTGTTGAATGTGAGACACAGATGATTTGTTTTCCACATTTGGGTTAAATTCTTTAATGAGTATTTTTGGAGGTTCAATTTAGGATTACAAAACGTTCAGTTTATTTATACATTATATCATACACTGGCTCGCGTTGCCAGGCGAGAGCTAGTGCCACATTAGTCACGTTTCTAAGTAGCGAATACAACATGTAATACAGAAATGTTGACTGAATACCTTTCTGAGGTTTGCATGTCATGTTTACATATTGGTTGGGACAGTTTACCCTTTCATCATGACATGGACAATTTTAGTACTAATGAGCTGAGCAATGTTAACATAAGTTGCACAAGTGTCTGGAGGTAATTCAGGTTGTGATAGGTGCATTCTCATTATTGAATACGATTTCCATAACTTCTACGAAAGCCTCCATTTTTAATGAAATCTATTTCTTTACTGATAACAGCAACACACCAGGTACAGAAAGAAGAAATAAACCATTGAAGTTCACCAGTTATGGTTAGCAATGCACACAACACATAACTCATCTTGCACCACCTGCAGTTGCCTCACATTGTTCTAGAGATCTCTCTATTGTTTGTTTCTGTACATTTGCCAAGTTGAAGTTTTGAGCATGGAAAGGGGTACAAGTTGTGTATGTTGATAACCATTGTTGGCAATTTTCAGTGGTTTGACCGGTTTGAGACAGGATCATAACTCATTTTTTACCAGTGGTTTTTCAATGAATTTCATTAGAGAGTCATGATTCAGTTACATTTCAACCTCTGCTGCGCATGACCTTTAGCCATGTGCAGTGGGTCCTGTAGCCAGACCCTATACCCGACCTGCATGTCTTTAGGCTTTGCTGGCTTCAGGGCTAGTCGGTGCGCTTAACCTGAAGTACCCTTTCAGCCACTTGGACACTATGTACACATTCTGCCAGTTCATAGCCTTCAGCTAGGGCATGTGTCCAATCGGTTTCAGCTGTGTGCAGCAAGACTGGTTTCTGGGTTTGTCTAGGTCATACTTTGCTAGCTGCCAAATTTCATGCAGATGAAATTGACAGTATCACAATTATAAGTAAATGAAACTCTAATTGCTCTCCTATTTATTTTCACCTCCACACTATAGACCTGCTCAAATTCTCAAAAGTAAGCCAGGGCAGAATTTGCGGATTGGCAAAATGCACAAAAAACCTCTGCCGCACAATGCAGGGCAAGCGGTGGAGTGCATTAGATAAAGGCCGTTCGCGGTGATTTTCAGCGCCGGGTGTTTGTCTGTACTGTGCAATCATCGCGAACGGCACCATGCACAGCACAAGCAGGAGCTGCTTCCTTTCTGCTGCTCGAGTACATTTTTTACTCTAGCAGCAGCTTTCTCAATGCGAACGGACGTGAGCGGTCGTGAGCATACGTGACCAAACGCAATGAGAAATGGGACTGCTGGTGTTGAGAAATCTCAACGGGAGGTTGAATTTTCACACTCGCGCTCCTTGCTCACGATTGCAAGCAAGGAACAATCTCGCCAGGAGGTGGATTTCCTCACTTGTGCTTGCCAACTAGATGAATGCAAGTTTTTCGGAACTCCGGAAGCTCTGCGTAATGCGGAGAACTCTGCAAACTCCACGAGTGGAGCAAAGCTTCCCGCCTGGGATTACTCAAAAGTTGACAATACCAACAGTAAGCAAACCCTTTAAACATAAATTTTGTGAGGATTCATCAAATGGTGTCCAGGTTATTAGCGGAAGCATACTTCTTTCATCCCCCTTGAAAACTCCATCCCTCCTGATAGGCCTTCATGAAATAGAGGAGGGGTGGCTATATTAGCGTATTTTAGTGTGATGTAATCATGTAGAATTACCCAAAAATTCTGTGAGACTACACTTAAATAATGGAGAAAAGTAATTCTGAGTTAAGCACTATTTCTTAGTGAAAAAATGCTTGCTTGCTAAAAATGGGCATGAGAAAGCATTTTGTGCTAAGAAATAGCTCTAAATGTGACAGAACATGAATAGTGTTTGCGATCAGCCGCTTGCTAAATGTGCTCTTAGGATAGGATTTTTCCCCAACTTACTCCCAGCTTTTAGAAAATGTTTTCTTATCATCCAAAAAGGGCCAGAAATTGCATTTTGTGCTACGAAATAGCACTAAATGTGCTCTTGGTGTAGGGTCTTTCCCCAACTTGCTCCAAGCATTTAGTGCTATTTGTATAGCGTGAAATGCATGCTTGTGTCCAAAATGTACAGATGATGCATTTTATGATAAGAAATAATGCTACATGCAGCAGAACACAAATAGCGAGCAGATGCTTGCCCTTGCTAAATGTGCTTGTGCATTAAGATTGTTTCCCCTGCAAATTACTCATAATTATGCGAACAGGAGTAGTCTTGTAATTTTCGGCAATTACATGTTATAGAGTAACGCAGAATTACTAAATTACTCCAATGAATCTGGCATAATTGAAATTATGCCCAGGCCTAAAATAGAGATAACCGAAAGTAGGCTAAACATGCTAAAGCTCTACCAAATTTTATGCAGATCCATCAAGCGGTGCCAAAGTTATATGTAAATCAAAAATGTTTTGACCTCTCGCCTTTAACCTCTTACCCGTGGCCGCGATTTCGCGGCAGTGCGGCGGTTCCGTGAAATGGGCGGGGCCACGTTGGCTGTTGGACGTTCGAAGCACCAGCGAGGTAGTGCTCGCGACGGCCAACGACCAATGGCAGCAGGGAAGGGGTGAACTCCCCCCCTTTGGATCTTCAAAAAACCTGAAATACCTGCACTATGTACAACCTGCTGTGTGCCACATTTGATGCAGATTTATCAAATAGTGCTGAAGTTAAAAAGCAACTAAAAATGTTTTAGCTGCCCATTTAACTTTGGCCCCAGTGGAGGAATTGGCATATAAATTGACATGCTAATAATAAATCAAATTTTCCAAGCCACATTACAATCACAAATAAAACATTCCAAGTTTCTGCCACTTTTTGTGCAGATTCATCACACATTCCCAATGTTTTTAGCAAAAGAAAACTCTTTTTCCCTGCTTTTAATTACCCACTCTCCCTTTTGGGAATCTCCATGAACTTACGAATACTAAAAGAAGGGTAAGCATACTAAGTCCTTGCCCCACACTCCCTAAAGGGGACCAAAAGTAGGCCAACACTTCTTGGAGGCAATAGCCTACGAGAACATCAAAAAAGAGTGACCAGCTCTTGAAGCTCTCCCCACCTCTTTGACACACAGGCAGGCATGAAACGATGAAAACACAGCAGGGCCTCATCGCCGACAACAGCCAGACCTCATGCAGGACATGGTCCAGAAGGGAAATCAGGAGGACCAATACCAGCAAAGGAACTGCTTAGAGCCCAAGATTGATACAGTGGAGGTGAACTTGTACCTCCTTAGGAAGAATCATTGAAAAGTAGAAGACAGAGTGGCCCAGACACAGAGAATGCATGACAGGCACTCAGCCCCTAAAGTCGCAACCATGTTACAGATAATCCAAGACCTCACAAATAGGGATAGGTTGCTGAAGGGACAGGAGGTGGATGTTGAGGACAGGTTCAGAAGAGGTAACAGTTGAGTGCTTGACCAACCTGTGAGTGTAGAAGGAAAGGACCTTTTGGCTTCCCTGAAGAACTGGCTATCCAGAAACATCGCTCCTCAAAGGTAGTCAATCACAGAGTGACAAACTTATTAGCAATGAACACTGTTTTGCTCACCCTCATTTTAAGTGCCCTCTACCCTTATGTCATATTTATACTACTAGTACTCAGAACAATGGGCCCGATTCCCAGAACTAATCTGAGACAAAATCCTAAACTTACTACTTTTGGTATTCACAGAAGGCACTTACTACTTCTGGTATTCACAGAATGCACTTACTGCTTTTGGTTAAACATACTACATTTGGTTAAACTTACTACTTTTTGTTAAACTTACTACTTTTGGTTAAACGTACTAATTTTGATTAAATTTACTACTTTTGGGATTCACAGAAGGCATTTAGTAGGAGTAAAGTTAGTTTACTACTACTAAATGCTTTCTGTGAATACCAAAAGTAGTAAGTTTAACCAAAAGTAGTAAGTTCAACCAAAATTATTACGTGCATTCTGTGAATACCAAAAGTAGTAAGTTTAGGGTTTTGCCTTAAATTAGTTCTGTGAATCGGGCCCATAGTGTCTGCCAAATTTCAAGCATATTTGTCTTTGCACACATTTAACCAAGCAGGGGTGCTAGGGAGCGCTCTAAGAAGATGCAGGGTATGTGTGCTGTACCAAACAATAAAGTCATGCAGCAACATAAACAGATACAGCTCATGGGCGACGGCCATCTTTAAAAATACAGTCAATGGGCACACTTAACAAAAACCGCATCCCCTGAGAATGTATATTAGCATAAGATGTAAGTATGGGATGCAATAAACAGAAGTACAACCAATTACGAGCTAGATTGACTTCGGAGAAGAAGTACCTTCCTTCCCCCAATGAGCATGTCTTTTTTGATATATTCACCGCTGCCTCGGAGCATTAGAAGTACACATGTAAGCACGCTACAAGTGCTTTAATTACCATGCTATTCATGCGCCGTGAAATTTTCACATTGTAATAAGCTGAGTTTATGGAGGAGAAAAGTGTAATGAAGTCTTCCCTCTGATTTATCAATTTTACCAGTTGAGGAGATGCATGCAGTTGTTGATCAGAGTACTAAAAGAGATGTTGTTCTCTCTGTTCCCGTGTGTCTCTTCCCATATCTGTTTTCTTTTCCCCACTACCCAAGTGCTGCATAAATAGCGAACTACCTCAACTTTAGCGCAATTTGTAGAGCTGCATTTTTTTTAATCTTGTGGCTAAAAGACAGTCACAGGGCGATCACGGAAGGTTGTAAGAAGCAGAGGAAGATAGAGAATTTGTGAGGTTATGACACCAATTCCCTCTGAAGTCGGGATTAGGAGCCTTGTGTAAAATAACCAATAAAAAAATGTGCACTTTCAAGGGGAGGAGCATAGTTACACACACAATAGAAGTTTGACCTCTTCTGCATGCCACCAAACTGAATATTATAGTTGCATAACGCACCAATTGAGACTTTGCTTATCTAATCCCTTTGCCATTCCTTCCACTGGTAAACCCACTAGATTGTAAAAATGGTTCTTGAACGACCCTACCATAATTACTTTTCAGTTAAGGGGCTCGTCGGCCTAGGACTATAATATGCAACATAATTAATAGAAAAGCAAACAAATATAAATCTATTTCTGGGTTGCCAAATAATCGGAAACTTATTTAGTTAAGTACAGTTTAGAGGAAAAGAAATAGAAACAAAAGACAGCTGAAAATTGTATATTAACTTATTAAAAACTGTTTTTAAAAGGAAAAACTGCCAACCTCCTAGCGGATCACAGGTCGGGAACATAGCTTAAATGCATGAATAGCTTTATTTCATTAATAAAAAATAATCAGGAGCAATCAGCACATTAAACTATACAGTTACACATCAAATAGAATAATAGAAGTTAACATGTCAAATTATTAAAAATCCATAGATTTTCGCCATCGTATTGCATATTTTAAACAAGCCGCCATGAAGAACACACATCAGGATCAGGTAACATTAAAACATAATACAATTCTGGTCTACATTGTCGAAAGTCCTAAGATTTTAGGATAGGTACTGAATATCTGCGTCTAAAAAGTTAAAAATAATTACAAAAAGGGTAAAGTGCACGCTCTAATGTTTAAGTGGAAAATAGAGGTAAGGGGAAAAAGATAACCTTAGGCATCAAATAAAAGGTTAATAGGAGGAATGAGGCTATGGAAATTGGGCCCAAAAACAGAATAAAAGTAGAATAAATAAATAATTTAAAAAGATGTTTGCTGCAGGGCGATGGGTCTCTCCCCCATGAAAAAAGCATGGGGAAGTGAGGCAAAGGTGGGAAAGAGAAAGGGACCTCAGAGTGGATGAAAAAAGTCTACGTTGAAGGTTGGTCGGGAGTTACCTGTGTAGTTGTCTTTATAAAAAAAACGAAACGTTGTGCAGTGCCAGGATGTATGAATGAAAGGCAGCAAGGGACAAATTATACGCGGTGGGAAAAAGTATAACCGAGAGGTTATCCTGTTTTACCTGTTAGATTTTCCTTTTAAAGGAGCCTGAGATGTCCCTGTCGTTATTAAATGCCTAAACCTACCCACCTAAAAGAGACATTCTATGCACAGGGCCTTTTTGTTCATTAACAATATGCATGATTTGAATGTCCACAGAAAGGTCAGCAATTCTTTCTCCTCCAAGAGCTTAGACGAAGTAGCCATAAGAGCTGCTTGATTCAACCAGGGTCGGACTGGGAATAGCAACCATCCCTGCCAGATTACTTCTCCATCGGCCCAGGGAGTGGAGGGAGGGGGTTGCTAGTATAAAGCACCAATCCCACTTTTGTTACTGGGGGGCAATATTGCAGAAGAGCTGCAAAACCAGCCCCCAGTGACAAAAGCATCTCCCACAGCAAGAAATCTGCCCGCACCCTTCTGGCCCACCAGGAAACGCTTGGTGCTCGCTATGGTCAGTCGGGCCCTGGATTCAACTCAGGATATTTGGGTTTACTTGGACAACAATCTAGTGTGGTGGCAGCACATGATCACTGTGTCAAAATATTTCGGAGACCTCATTAACGCCGATGATATTACCATTTCACTTAACATAGTTAAAACTAATTCAATGATGCCACCAATTAATTTTCTTGAGGAATATTTTTCTGTAATTATACATTGCCACACATGTTTTTTAAAAAGATGTATTGATATGTATTGATATGATGATGTCACAAGTCATTGACAACACATCACCATGTACAGAGCACTGCAACCAGTATGATAAAACTTTATTTGCAATGCTGCTTCACAGTGACGTCAATTACTGATGGACTGTGGAGGGTGTGTTATGTTGACATATAAATCAATCAATCAATAGACTTGTAAAGCGTGACTATTCACCTGTAAGGGTCTCAAGATGCTGGGGTGGGGTGGGGCAGCTGATCTGTCACAGGCACTGTGGTTCAGTCAAAAAGTCAGGTCTTGAGGTCCTTCCTGAATTAAGGCAGTGACAGTGGCTGCCTTAGGTGGAGAGGCAGGGTGGTCCAGGTCTTTGAGGCGAGGTAGAAGAAGGACCTTCCCACAGCCGGGGTCTTGCGGATACGTAGGATGGCAGCCAGGGCCAGATGGTCGGAGCGGAAGTCTCTGGTGGGGGCATGGAATGAGAGGTGGTGATTGAGGTATGCAGGTCCCATGTCATACAGTGCTTTGTAGGCGTGTGGGAGGAACTTGAATGTGATTCGTTTGTTGACTGGGAGCCAGTTGAGGTCTAAAAGATGGCTGGTGATTTGGCTGCGGCAGGGAATATTGAGGCTGAGTCTGGTGGAGGCGTTCTGGATGCATCGCAGTTTCTTGAGGAGTTTCTGGCTGATGCCGGCGCAGAGTGAGAAGCTGTAGTCAAGTCTGCTGCCGATGAGTTAGTGGGTGACAATCTTTCTTTACTCTGTGGGGATCCACTTGAAGATCTTTCGGGGCAGGCGTAGCGTGTGGAAGCAGGATGATGAGATGGTGTTGATCTGGCGGTTCATGATGAGTGAGGAGTCCAAGATGACACAGAGATTTTGTGCGTGGTCTGTGGCCGTGGAGGGTCCAAGACCTGCGGGCCACCATGAGTCATCCAAGGTGAAGAAGATGGAGCCCAGGATGAGGACTTTAGTCATCAATGAGTTTAGCTCAAGGCAGCTGTCCTTCATTCTGTCGTGGAAGTTGTTGTTGGCGACTCTGGGTTCGTTGGTGAGGGAGAGGATGAGCTGGGTGTCATTGGCATAGGAGAAGGATGCACTTCCTGTTTGTCATTGCTTCTGGTACAAAAAGAACTTTGCACTCTAAACTTAATTATGTCCACCCCCTTGTGGTACCATATTTTAAAATATGATTAAAAAAAGATCCTCCTCGAGATGTTTACGTGTTTGCGTAATTGGACATGTGGTATTTTTCATGCTTATATATACATTCTGTGGAGGAGTCTGTTTCAAATGTGAATTTGTGCTAGATTGTAGCATAAGCGCCAGTTGAAATAATTAATTTGGGGTAATTGGTTTCCCCTGGCACTGTTATAGGACTACCTGTGAGTGTGGCCTTAAAATTCAGGAATGCACACATTGATAGATAAGTGTTTTGTGTATTTTTTTATTTTATTTTTGTATGGCTGTGTTGTTGTGTAATTAGTGTGTAAATATGTATATGTGATGTATATGTTGTACATTGTATTATATGGAAAGATTGAGTGCAAGTGAAGGTACTCTCATTATATATAATCATTTGTTGATTTTTTTGTGTGCTCCACCTAGTTGTTTGATATATATATATATATATATATATATATATATATATATATATATATATATATATATATATATATATATATATATATATATATATATATATATATATATATATATATATATGATTGTAATTTGTGTATTCATTCCTTAAAAATTCATTTTTGGATATATCTGGGTTTTTAATTTAACCTGGATTATAAATAAAGACTGAATCGATCCCTCTGTGCTCCTTTGTATTTGTATACATCTTTTTGATGTCAAGTGCTCATGTACATGAGGGTAATTTGGGCATAACCCCCATTTTTTCCTAGTATATATACGAGTTGTCATCCGTTCCTTTGTGGCTTGTTGTCCAACTTTCATTCCCTGTTTAGTTAATATCCTTTCATTTTATTTTAAATATTTTGTATTAAGAATGAATTTATATCCTGAAACCTCATTCTATATATAAAATGTTACTTCTACCATCAAATCAATTGTCAAAGCTTCCAAATAATTGCAATTAACTTTGTAATTTCATTCATTATTCTAACTGTGTCCCTTTCAGTCCATCATGACTTTCACCTAACTTGTATTTTTATTTTGATGTAAACCAGCCATTTTAGCAACATCTTTCAATAGATACATGTTGATATTAAAATGGATCCGAGGTCAACATAAAAGATCATCCCTAGTAAGAATATCTTCCTATAATGTGAAATAAAGCATTCTACGTTTCCCCCCACCCCCACATCAACACCATTAACATTTAACAATTATCCGATACCAATTATCCTAACTTAGAAAGTCTCCTTTTTTTCTGTTGGATGAATTATATTTAGACTAGTGCCCATTTAAATGCCAGCCTTGCTTACCTCCATTCTTCTATGTGAGTGACATTCAACAGTATTGCTTCTGATATACTTCATTTTAGCCTACGAGTATTTAAATCCGATGACAAAGCTGCTGTATTTTTATAATTCCCAACATTTATTGAAGTACATGTACCACTCACTGATCGACTTCCTTTCATATGAGAATAGTGTTGCGTCTTTACTGCTTGTATCTCATATAACTTCCTTTAGTTTTTTTTTTCTTCTGAGCTTTAGGGACACATGTCTCTAAAACAAAAAAAAAAGGCTTTTTATAAAGGCTTTTTAAATGTATCAAACCCCATTTTGTTATTTGATAACCTGTTACCGAATAGCAAAATCGGTTAGCTATTCGCTATTTGGAAGGGGCGTGTTCAGGCCCTCCTTTCCAAATACAAATCACTGCGGTATGTATGAATGTTTTGTGGCTGTGAATGCGGTCGCAAAACATTCGCAATTAATCACCAACTTCAAGTTGGTGGTAATTCATTTGGTAATGGTGGTGAAAATGTTTTTAAGAGCAGGCAGTGGTCCTACGGATCACTACATGTCCTTCAAAAATAAAAATAAAACTTTTCTTTTTTCTTTAAACATAATCTCTTTTTCTTTAAGAAAAGGGGTTGCATTTAAAAAAAAGATTGCTTTACTTAAATGCAATCCCGGACATGGTGGGTGGTCTACTGATGCCAGCAGTCCACCATCCCCGTGATTTTAGGGATTCCTAAGGGGTTGCAAATTGGCACCTATCTCATAAATATTATTGAGGTAGGTTGATTTGCAACCCCCCTATGAATCGCTAAGTGAAATTGTGGGAGTTTCAATCATTTGTAATAGCAATTACCTAATTGCTATTACAAATGTTGATACATGTAGCCCTTAGTCCCTCTGCCCTCCTACAGAACAAGACAGGTAAGCAACTTTTGGCGTCATTGTAAGTACCAGGGCTGGTGTATGCCAAGGTGCACTGAGTGCAGGATGCAAAGGTGCATGCAGCGGCATCACAACTTCAGAAAAGGACATAAATGGATATGTTACATCATTTAACTGTTCCTTTATGCCACCATTTTAATTCTGTAAGTGCTGTAAGGCTGCCCCTTACAATATAATTTTATATACTTTCAAATCATTTTCTTCATTAGTACAATGTCACACTGCATAATTCAGGCCTATATTTTCCTTTTAGGGATTTTTTTCTGTATTCACAATATGTTTTTTTCTAAATGTACTAGGAGCTTTACCAACTGGTACATAACAAAATAGTAATAATGTGGTACATTTAACCGTGTACCATTCTTCACCTATCTTCTGTCTTACAATTCCACAGACAACTCTTTACCTAGTAGGATGTGGGCATCTACTCAGTCAAAAAGAAGCATTATATTAAGATCGAAGTAAATTGTAAATTGATACTTGTATAGCGCACTACTCACCCGCAAGGGTCTCAAGGCGCTTGTACGATCACCGCTGTGGAACCCATCCTGGCTTTCACTGTGAGGCGTCCTCTCCTGGGCACCCCCAAGGTGGAGGCCAGGCATCCTTAGCATTGTGGGGGCCGTTGTGGAGATTAAGCAAGCTATTGCCCAGAGTTGCAGAGTGGGACTCCATGATTGGAATAGGCACCGAGGCGAGAATTATCAGGTCTGTGGAATTTTTGAGCCCAAGACCCACCAAGGCGGGGAATTGAACCCTGGTTCCGGGCTAGATCTCTACATCTGGGTCTGCTGCTCTAATCATTGAACCACACTTCTCCACTCCCTTTACATATTGTCTTAAATAAAGTTTTCTGTACTCCACATAATGTGCTACTTGGAAGGGTACACAATGTACCCCATTGTGGCTTTCAGTTTCAGTGTGTAACACAGAACAGGTCTACTGTCCAAACCAGAGGGGAACTTGTGTACAGCATTATTAATAAACACATTGTATATATGGGAAGTCATTATAATTAAAATAATAAAATGCACTCACTTGATATACAGTGAGGAGTTAATTAATATTTGTGAATAAAGCCAGAAAATAATTTGTATCAACTGTACCAAAGAGCATAAAAAAAGACCTCACATTCACCAAATAAATGTGTGTCATCCATCTTTATTATCATTCGTACAGAATGCAAACCAATTAATATATATTGATGCAGTGTTTGGGAGGCAAGGAAGCACTATACCCTCTGTGGGGTGTAGCTAACTCAGATTTATTTAATACAATGTAGAAAAGTCATATTTTGAAATTACTGGTATTATTTATTTATTATTATTTATTGTATTATTTATTTTATTTTATTATAATAATTATTATTTTTTACTATTTTTTGGGGGGATGTAGCTAACTCAGATTTATTTTATACAATATAGAAAAGTTATATATTGCTTTTATTTTGATTGTATTATTATTATTATTGTTTTATTATTATTATTGTTATTATTATTGTTTTATTATTATTATTATTATTAATATTATTATTATTATTATCATTATTATTTTGATTTTATTTAGACACCTATTGCACTCAGTTGGTGAGCCTAGCCAACTTCTCTTCAAACGCCGCCAACCTCATCTGCAGAGTTCTACATGGATTCTCACTCACCTGGCTCTGCTCAACATCAACATGGCCCGCATCACCAGTATTAACCACACCTATAGAATATACATCATATCTATCCTGATGGCACCCAGATCATGCACCTCCTCTCTGACAAGGTGCCTAACACCCAACCCAATTTCACGAGATGGATTAAAATCAGTTTCTTCAAGCTCAATGCAAACATTCTTTGGAAAAGACTCTGCGCATGGGATTCCATCTGGTGGCCTGACAAACTTGGACCCACACCCTCTTGACTACCCGGGCAAAGAACCTCGGAAAAGCCGCTACCAATCCGATTGGAATTTTGAGGTCATCAGAAACTCTGCAAATCTGTTTACTTTCCTCTAAAAATTTAAAGCATCTACAATCTCTAGTTGAATACCATGAACAAAATAAGGAATTACTAGGGAAATCTGATGTGTAATTACATATTCCTTAAATTCTTAAATGACTCTTAGGTTCCGGCTAGTAATGAGCTTGATTTTCCCTACCTCTCGAGATACTGTGCTGCTGATATCAGTAACATCAGGGGTTGGGTAATACTGCCCCATTTTCCAAGTCACTTTACTTTCTGTAAATAAGCATTTGTCCCAGTGCCTAATAACTTATGAAAAAAGTTGATGGCATTTGAGTGGGGAAATTGGTCAGCAAGAAGCATATCTTTCTGCATGATCCCCCTCCTATAAATGTTTACCATACTTGCATCTCGTCATATTTGTGGGTATCTTCTAATTCCCCTATATATTGCAGGGGAATTATATATTACAATGCTGGAAATGATTCCTTACAGTACACACCATAAGGGTCTCTTGTTTGACAATGTAAGTGCTGCCGGCCCACTGGGGCGTGAACTGGACTACCAATCCCACAAATCTATGTGCTTTCACTCACTGGAGTTTGATTGGTTACAGCACCCAGCACAAGGGTATTTATTGGATAGTCATACGTCAGCACTTACACTGTAGCAGTCTACCTCTGAAGAAGGGCGGAGCCAGAAACGCTTCAGGTGCTGCAAGACGCTGGGTGTGCTACGATCTTCCCTGACCCTATGAACGCCGAGAGTGAGTGCACCCCTCAATGGGCAACCTGTGAACTTTGAATATATATATATATATATATATATATATATATATATTCACTGAAAAAAACCATAGGTTTCACACCAGTTATAGTTAGGAATTAGCATTTAAAAAACCTATTAAATTCACTGAAAAAAACATAGGTTTCACACCAGTTATAGTTAGCTGCAAATTTTACTGATATAAAACCATTGAAATTCCCACGTTATAGTTAGTCGGACTCACTATAACTTGCGCGTGCAATGCACTGCTGATGACATCACATATTACATCACTCATGACATGGTCAGTGACATCACTCATGACACCATCCTTGTGACATAGTGACAGACCTCCTTTCACTATAATGTAACCCTTGAGACTCATATTCAAAAATAGAAACTGAAATTTTTAAAAAAATGGAGATACCTATATCAGTTACAACAAGCAATTCAGTAATTCCACTATCTATATACACATCCACTCATTCACCAACAGTTCTATATAGTCACTCATACATATACTCACTCATCATATGAAGTGATACACCTATACATCCTGTTACACACCGACATTCATCCAAAAGTTACTCACACACATATTCACACGTGCAAATAAACTATTGGACATCCATTTATTTGAATATAGAGTTATACACACACTTCCACCTTACTTCTATTTAAAATTACACATATTTATTCTCTTAAACAATCACTTATAGAAACACATACTTATTTAAACAGGAACTCTTACAATCTCTTACTCTCACATATACTCACTTATATACATCAATATTCATATATACTAGATTAAAACATATGTAGTTACTGATAAAGACACTAGTGAGACAGTCATTCACTCACTAACAAACACATATAGACACTCATCCACCCATACAGTCCTGTACATATGTTGTCTTCAAAACACATACAAACAAAGAGTCAGTCACTCATGCATCTATGTGCTAAGTAATACCCCCACCAAACCATATAGACACTCATACTGATACTAATAAAAATATCTAATAACCCATATACATACACATGAGTGGATGTGTATTAGATGGTGGTATTACTGAATTGGTTGTTGTATCTGGTATGGGTATATCCACTTTTTTGAAAATATTAGTTTCTATTTTTGAATATGTGTTTCATGGGTTACATTACACTGAAAGGAGGTCTGTCACTGTGTCACAAGGATGGTGTCATCAGTGATGTCATGAGTGATGTCACTGACCATGTCATGAGTGATGTAATATGTGATGTCATCAGCAGTGCATTGCACGCGCAAGTTATAGTGAGTCCGACTAACTATAACGTGGGAATTTCAATGGTTTTATATCAGTAAAATTTGCAGCTAACTATAACTGGTGTGAAACCTATGTTTTTTTCAGTGAATTTAATAGGTTTTTTAAATGCTAATTCCTAACTATAACTGGTGTGAAACCTATGGTTTTTTTCAGTGAATTTCATAGGTTTTTTAAATGCTAATTCCTTACTATAAGTTTCACTTTATAAATAAGACTGTTAGCACTCTAGTTGTTCTTTTTAACACTCTGGTACATTCTGTCATTGGGCTACAGTTGTGCTACATCTAGTTGAATTTTGGGCTACATTTACAATTTTTGATCTCTGGTGGCCATCTTTGGGCTTCATTGGGCTACTTTGGGCTACATTTGGGCTACATTTTGGCTCTAACATATATTAAGCCCAATGTAGCACAATACATATTTTTATAAAGTTAATTTTTTTACAAACCACTTCAGAATAGGGCTACCTGTCTCTACAATTATCCCATTTTTTTTTTTTTAATTTTTGGGGGGAGCGCTCCCAGAGCGCGCCCCGGAGTGCGCCCCGAAAAGCGTATTTCTGAAAAGCGCCCCCGGGCGCGCTCCGGGGAGCGTCTCGTGAGCGCCAATATCGCAAACGAAAACATGATCGTGACGCCGCGACCGCGTGATACGCACGGCGTAAGCGCACCCGGAAGTACTCGAACGAATACGATCGCAAAACGTAAACTTCCGACGCGCTTACGCTGCGCGCCCCCGTGCGCGTAGCGTAAGCGCGTCGGGTCATGTGAGCAGAAAATAACACTTTTTATTGGTTCATAACAGTTTTAGTTTCATAATGATGAAGCCCCTGGTCTTGTGACCTGAAAATAACACTTCTCATTGGTTCAGGACAGTTTTGTTTTCCAAATGATGAAAGCCCCCACCTTTTTTCCTTATTCTGACTTTGTCCTTTGACTGAGGAAGATCTGTTTGGAACTCTCTGTACCTTTTTGTACTTTAAAATGGCTTCAGTAGCAGCAGCAGCAGGTGCATCTCAGCCACCACCACCACCACCACCACCAAGAGGACCAGCTCCAAATTATATTGGTGGTCAAGAACAGGAGGAGGAGGAAGAGGAAGAGGAGGAGGGGAGAAGAAGATGGCTGCCTGAAGAAAACACACCTTATAAACCCAAACCACACTTCATTTGGCAGTTTTTTTCATTCCCAGAGGGGCAAAAAAAGGTGAATGCGCCCAAAGTCACTTGCCTCATCTGCGATGATGAACTTTCACGGGGCAACCCAAATAAGAAATATTCTTTTGGTAACTATACCATGATTCGGCACATGACAAGAAAACATCCAAACAACTACTCTCGCGCAGAGTTCCGGGAACTGGCCAGTAACCTCCCCCAGTCATCAAGGACCCCCTCCCAAAGAAAACAACCCTCTTCCTCGCAACCAGAAACATCTGAGGTGATGCCTACCATTCAGCCAAGATTTGCTGATTTTAAAATTACTTGTAAGGCTTGTGGCAAGCTTATCTCCTATGGGGAACAAAGTGTTAAGCTCATCGTCCTTGCAGGTGATAATCACAAGTGCCCCAAAAAGAAATAATTTTTTGGGTTTTTTGTTTTTTTGCTCCAGTTGAGCCAGTTTCAATTCCCTTTTTTTGTTTCTCCCCCTAAAAAATACAAAAAAAATATAAAACTGTTTTGAAAAGCCAAAAAAAGTTTAAAAAGTTCCAAAAACACAAAAAAAATATAAAACAACAAAAAGAAGAAAAAAAAAAGTTCTTTTAAGAACTACCTCCAATTTCTAAATGAAAACTTCATTTTTTTAAAACTCTGTCATCTTTTTCCCTCATTTTACGCTCCCCGGTGCGCTACCTGGTGCGCGCACCGAGCGCTTCCCCCGCGCAAAACGAAAAAAAAAAAAATATTTTAAATGCCCCGCGGGGCCCTTTTATAGCCCCCACATCAAACCTAGGGGGTCAAAGGGGTCTATCCCTGACGCCTTATGGTCAGTTCCCACTTTGTTTTAGCCACCTCTTATGTCTCGATTTTACCGAGACACAAGATGGCGACCGCTCTGGACTGTTTGGAATGTTTACAGACACCCGAGAGCCAATCAGCTTTCCATGCGCACCTCGCGTGTCGCGCCTGGAGCGCACTCCGGTGCGCGCACCTGTGCGCTGCTATAGATATATATATTTTTTTGAACCTAAATTACTCAAAATCCACTGGAGCACATATCTTGAGACATAGCAAAGGCACATCGGGCTACCAGTCCCTACAATTTTGCCAAGTTTGGTGGAAATCCATTCAGCCGTTCGGGCTAAAAGTGAAATCGACCGCCCTATAGAAATTAACATGGGGAAAACGCGTTTTGGGACCCCCCTTTTATCTCGGCCCCCGCTTGACGAATCCCCCCCAAACTTTCAGGGAAGGACCGGACTGCCATGAGACCATTTTCCTGAAAATTTCAGGCAGATTCGTCAACCGGCGCCAAAGTTATTCAAAATAGAATGTTGAGATTTAACATTGAAAATTATCCTAACTATAACTACCTACTGGCGACCGCCAGTAGGTAATATATATATATATATATATATATATATATATATATATATATATATATATATATATATATATTGCATACAACTTGTCCTGTCGCAGCGGGAGCGCCGTTACAGCCGGTGCTTGCGATGGGACCAGGGCAGTATCCCAGATTTGTATTTTAACCAAAAAATCGCCGCACTCGCCTTGGTTTTCAGTTTGCAGTTTTATTATTCAAAACGTGACAAAACACCTACGCGTTTCGAACCGTAGTTCGTGTTCACGGTAGCCAAATTGTGTAGTCCCTTCATTGTTTTAATACAATTATGCCTATAGGGCACGCCCCTGAGTTTTGAGGCATGCTGGGACATGTAGTTCTACTGCCCGAAACATGTTTGGCGACTTACCGTGATGCGAGCACGCTTCCCTGACAACCTGCAATAAAGAAGGTGAACTGCTCCTGCGTGTGTGGCGTTCTCAATAAGGGCAACCTTGTGTTTTTGGAATGGAATAGCGGCAATGCCTCGTCGCGAGAATGCCCTGCTGAGCATCAAGCGGACCTTCAGTGCCGCTACAAAGGCATAGTAAGGGCTCTGGAGCTCCGATGTTGCAGGGTTCTTATGTGCCAGTGGAGTTGGGCTCGCATCGACGGTGAACCCACTTGGGATTGAATTCAAGTCACCAAAAAACTGTCAGCGCACCATTGCGGGTAAAGAAGGGACTACTTGGACCACAAGGCAATGCGCCTATCACTGCCCAGTGGGGCGGGTCCTCTGAACATTTAAACGGTTCCTCAAGTTGCTGCTGGGATATTTGGGACTGAGCCAGTGAGCAAGGGCTATGCTGTCCGAAACATGTTTGGCGACTTACCGTGATGCGAGCACGCTTCCCTGACAACCTGCAATAAAGAAGGTGAACTGCTCCTGCGTGTGTGGCGTTCTCAATAAGGGCAACCTTGTGTTTTTGGAATGGAATAGCGGCGATGCCTCGTCGCGAGAATGCCCTGCTGCGCATCAAGCGGACCTGCAGTGCCGCTACAAAGGCATAGTAAGGGCTCTGGAACTCCGATGTTGCAGGGTTCTTATGTGCCAGTGGAGTTGGGCTCGCATCGACGGTGAACCCACTTGGGATTGAATTCAAGTCACCAAAAAACTGTCAGCGCACCATTGCGGGTAAAGAAGGGACTACTTGGACCACAAGGCAATGCGCCTATCACTGCCCAGTGGGGCGGGTCCTCTGAACATTTAAACGGTTCCTCAAGTGGCTGCTGGGATATTTGGGACTGAGCCAGTGAGCAAGGGCTATGCTGCCCGAAACATGTTTGGCGACTTACCGTGATGCGAGCACGCTTCCCTGACAACCTGCAATAAAGAAGGTGAACTGCTCCTGCGTGTGTGGCGTTCTCAATAAGGGCAACTTTGTGTTTTTGGAATGGAATAGCGGCGATGCCTCGTCGCGAGAATGCCCTGCTGCGCATCAAGCGGACCTGCAGTGCCGCTACAAAGGCATAGTAAGGGCTCTGGAGCTCCGATGTTGCAGGGTTCTTATGTGCCAGTGGAGTTGGGCTCGCATCGATGGTGAACCCACTTGGGATTGAATTCAAGTCACCAAAAAACTGTCAGCGCACCATTGCGGGTAAAGAAGGGACTACTTGGACCACAAGGCAATGCGCCTATCACTGCCCAGTGGGGCGGGTCCTCTGAACATTTAAACGGTTCCTCAAGTGGCTGCTGGGATATTTGGGACTGAGCCAGTGAGCAAGGGCTATGCTGCCCGAAACATGTTTGGCGACTTACCGTGATGCGAGCACGCTTCCCTGACAACCTGCAATAAAGAAGGTGAACTGCTCCTGCGTGTGTGGCGTTCTCAATAAGGGCAACCTTGTGTTTTTGGAATGGAATAGCGGCGATGCCTCGTCACGAGAATGCCCTGCTGCGCATCAAGCGGACCTGCAGTGCCGCTACAAAGGCATAGTAAGGGCTCTGGAGCTCCGATGTTGCAGGGTTCTTATGTGCCAGTGGAGTTGGGCTCGCATCGATGGTGAACCCACTTGGGATTGAATTCAAGTCACCAAAAAACTGTCAGCGCACCATTGCGGGAAAAGAAGGGACTACTTGGACCACAAGGCAATGCGCCTATCACTGCCCAGTGGGGCGGGTCCTCTGAACATTTAAACGGTTCCTCAAGTGGCTGCTGGGATATTTGGGACTGAGCCAGTGAGCAAGGGCTATGCTGCCCGAAACATGTTTGGCGACTTACCGTGATGCGAGCACGCTTCCCTGACAACCTGCAATAAAGAAGGGGAACTGCTCCTGCGTGTGTGGCGTTCTCAATAAGGGCAACCTTGTGTTTTTGGAATATATATATATATATATATATATATATATATATATATATATATATATATATATATATATATATATATATATATATATATATATATATATATATGCTTTTAACACAGACTCAAATATACAGCTTGTCTGAGATGAGGTGAAGAAGTGAAGAATAGGAGAATAATTTATTTGACCTGAATTTTTCAACTGTTAAAGAAACATCAAAGTGAAGTACTCAGTACTAGATGCACAACTGTCCCAATCCCTTCCTTTCCAATTAAACTCCATTTCCCCACCTTTCTCATTGGTATAACTCTCGCTATTCCTTTAGCAATCTGGAAAAATTTGGAGAACTACATTACTGTGCGCATTGCAATGTTTTCTTTGACCACTGAACTTGACTTCAATTATTTTTGTGACGGTTATCATTAACTTACACACACACAAGAACATTGCAATAACTCTGTTTATTCTCTAACTTGAGATGTACTTAATGATACATATTTGTAGAAGTGATGTTCTGTGATTGTGATTGTACACCTACAGATTCAGCAAAAATCTTTTTATTTACTATGTCAGAGAAAATATACCAGTTAGCATTTAGCTACTCCAGGTTTATTCATATAATATTAATTAACTTTATGTGTTGGGGAAGTACTATATATATTAGAATCTTTATGCTGGAGCAGGTAGTTTTTACATTTCTCTTCAATCTTCCTGACTGATACCTGGTCAAGGGCAATCAAGCACATGTAACGTTTTCTGCTGATCCGGAGTCCCTATTTTTGGGGGTACACTTATATTTTGAAGTAGGAAGTTATTATTACAAACTCTGTTCAAGAGCTTCTTTTAAAGCAAGGAAAAACAACTCTACTGATGGTGATGAGGAAACTGAAAATTATTTTCATATCTCCTAAATTATCATCAAAATGCATCTGTCTACTGTCTTAACATATATGTGCTTTACATTACCTCCTCGTAAGTCTTCCTCACCACATGAGTAACAAAGTGAGCTTCAGCTCCACACCAGAACCTTCCAAAGCAAATGTTAGCCTTCCATGCCTCCCATCCCCACCCAACTTGGCCTACCCCTATCACCCTTAACCACATTAACAGGAGGGCCGACCCAACCCTCAGCCTGTTTTTTTGCAAATTCTCCAGAGAGTGTGTAAGGTAAGTGGTTCCTGCTGTAGTAGGGACATGGGCCCCAAGTTGGTGGCCATGCTCTAGCAGGCTGTTGGACTTTGGGACCCCCCCCCTCCTTCCCCCGTTGTCCTGTGTGGGGAGCCGGTCAGGCTCTGCCTTAGCGAGCCATGGGTTTACAGGGGGGCGGCATTGGAGGTCTGGGGCTCTCTCTAGTGGCCCTATCTGACTCCTTGACCTTAGGGCAATTTTTTACTCTCTCATTCTCCGGGGGAGTAGCTAGATTCGTTCCTTTTGGCTTTTTGCTCTGTTGTTCGGGCCTTGGCTGGGGTGACAGGATTGTCTGTCATTGCAGTTTCTCTCCATGGGGGGTCCTGCCGGGAGTTTCTCTGGTGCAGGGTTTCTCCACCCTTAGCTTCCGTCTCCCTGCGGGTGGCTTTGTCCCTCTTTTGTTCCGTGCTCGGTTTGGGTCCCCGGTGGGGGCTCGGTTTGTGGCCTCGGTTCTCTGCTTGTTTGCCTCTCCCTTGTTCGCTCCACCTGTGATCCGGGGTGTGCTGCGGTTGGGGCTGTCTTACCACTGGTCAGACTCCGGGTTTACTCTTTTCCTCCGTTTCCTTTGCTTACATTGGTTCTTGGCTCGTTTCGCCTGGACGGGCGTTTGTTCTGTTGGTGGTCTTCGGCTGAGTTTGTCATGGTTCCACTTCTGGGGGTTTGGGCTGTCCGGGCATGCTGGGTTTTTTCCGGTTCTCCGTTCCCCATTGCAGGGCCCGCCGCTCCCTGTTTTGCGTCCCCTTCTTCTTCAGCCCTGGTTCTTGTGTGTTGTGCCTGCTAGCTCAAGATTGCTCCCTGGGGTTGGTGGCATTGCTTCGGGGATCATTCGCTCAGCTCTTCTGTCTTATCTCGACAGTGTTGTATTTCTGTGGCCCCCTGGTAGTTGCTCTCTTTTCTTGCTGATGCCTTTCACCAAGGCCTGTTCCCTTCTGCTCTCCGGGCTCTGTGAGCGGCCTTGCGGGTGTTCTGCTTTCCCCAGTTCGCTGGTTTGTTTCCTTTGGTGACCGGTTGCTTCGGGGTTGTTTCCTGTGGCTTCCTGGAATTTTTTGATGCGTGCCATTCTAGGTTCTTTTGCTGGTGTTGCCCTCCCTTATGGGGGTCCTTTGGGCCGTGGGGGTCCATGGCCTTCCTGTTTTTGGCAGTGTTGTTAGCGTTGTGCTGGGCCTTCCTTCCTGCTGGTCGGATTGGGTGCTGGGTCCCTTTCTGCGCTCTCCTAAATTCTTGAGGCTCCTGCCGGTCCTTCTTGGTTGCATCTGGTTTCTCTGCTTCTGCCCTTGGTCCCATTGGTTGTCCAGTGGACCTGGTGGGTTTTGTTTCCTTCTTTCCCTCTGGTCTTTGGGGTGGATTCTATTCTCTCGATGCTGGTGGTCCGTCAGCCGTGTTGCTGTGTTTTTGTCAGACTGCTTCCTTTTGCTGCTGTGGCAACTTTTTGAATCTGGGGTGGTGTTGCCATCTTTGATTGGGTTTCGGGGTCTGGGGATTTTGCGTCTCTTTTTCACTTTTGACTGTCCATTTAGTAGTCTGGGTGTGTTGGTCCGGCTTGCTTCTTTCTGTTTTGGTGCCTGTTTGTTTGTTGCTTTGGCTCCCCTCGGTCTGGTCCTGTGCCTTCTCTGTCCGCCTTTTGTCGGTGGTTCGGTCTGGCTTTCTGGCTTGCCTGTAGGTCTCGGGGTCTGGGTTTTTGGCCCTCGCAGTATCTCGCTGGTTCTTCTTATTCGTAGTTGCCTGTCTCTTGGGTGGTTTCTTCCACTCATCTATGTTTTTTGTGATTTGACCTGCTCCTTTGGCATCTCCTCCTTGTCCGTTGGTCTCTTGTGAGTTTACATAAAGCCGCTTGGCATGGGTATGTGCTCACTTTGTTACTCATGTGGCAAGGAAGACTTACAAGGGGGTAATGCCCTGGTTACTTACCGGTAATCTTCATTACTCCAAGTATAGTCTTCCTCGCCACATGAGTTCCCATCCCACTTTCCCTGTGTTGCTATCGGCTTCATGTTTATGCTTGGTATTTCTCAGGCTGAGGGTTGGGCCATCTCTCCTCTTATAGAGCTCAAGGGTGATAGGGGTCAGCCATGTTGGGTGGGGATGGGAAGCATGGGAGGCTAACTTTTGCTTTGGAGGATTCTGGTGTGGAGCTTAAGCTCACTTTGTTACTCATGTGGCGAGGAAGACATGCAGGTACATGCATCATTGTTGCCGTTTGCGATTTCTTAATTGCGAAAAATAAGGAACTGCAATTATGGAATCGCAAACGGCAATGCATCAAAAAATCGCAATTTTATTAGCGATTCCTTATTTTTCCTTAATTGCGATTCACAATTTGCGAATCGCAATTAAGGAATCCCTTCCCATTGATTCCTATGGGCCAAAAGGCCCATAGGAATCAATGGGAAGACAATCTCAATTTGCGATTCGCAATTAGCTAATCGCAAATTGAGATTGCGATTTCAAGGGTGCAGGGGCGTCCAAAGGACACCCTGTTGCACCCCTAAAATCAATCTATGCACATATGTTGTGCACACACATGACAGTTACAAATATGCACAAAATTGCATTTTTTAGATAATTCGCAAATTACCATGAGGTCCAACCTCATGGTAATTTTTTCCTCCTAATTGAGATTTCGCAATTCTTTTTGGGTGTCATGCATTGCATTTAAGGAATCGCAAATTGCGATTCCTTAAATGCAATCGCATTTTCTGAAATCGCAAAAAATAGCGATTTCTTGTAGTTTTGGATTGATGCATCCCAAATAGTGATTTGGGAATCGCAAACGGTCGAAATTCTGCGATCCCCACCGTTTGCGATTCCTAAATCACTTGATGCATGTGGCTGTATACTCGGAGTAATGAAGATTACCTGTAAGTAACTGGGGCATTACGGTAGGCAGCAACACTATGTGCCAATTTCTATAAGACACTCATAGCTTAATATGAAACTTATGAAGTTAAGTGCCATTTAATTTGCCATGCAAACGATTTTTAGGTTGTCAGTATGTGAAGTTATTACTTAAACTATATTTTGATAGATATTCTTTAAAATAGCCCTTTTTAATTATCCTCCATTTATGGTGATATAATCTATCTCCTAATTGGCAAAGTGCCTTTTTGAACTCTTGTTTTTTAAATTACTGTTTTAGTTTTTGCTTTTAAGAGTAATTACATTTCAAGGTTTTTTAATGGACCAAATACAAGTTAATCTGATTGCTATGTGTTACATTTTCTGATTAATATTGGTGCATGTAGTATAATATGGGGGCAATTTTTATTTTATTTTAAGTATGCAAGCATTTCATAATAAAGACAAGGATGATTCATTTAGACTGGAAAGTGAAAACTGCCCTACATTCAGCTAAGGTGTGTGTGTGTAAAGAAATTACTATTTTTTGCCTTATCATACCCAAGTTTATGGACTGGTGCTATTGGTTTTTCAAGTCTGAAGATGCACCGAGTCTGCCAAATAGGCCTCAATGTCAGTGCTCTGACCCTTATAAGTTATGTCTAATTCGCTCACCCACGTTTGGTATGTTATCTTACTTATAAGTCCCTAGTATTTAGTACAAGAGGTATCCAGGGCCGGTAAGTTCAGCTATCTTGCAAGCATTACAGCACCTATTGTGCCACCAATACTAAATAGTAATTTATAGCCCTGCACCCTGTAATTTTGCATTGGTAACTGCTGTATCCCATTGTGCGCATTGCTCTGTGGCTCATATGCAGGCTCAGAGGTTTCCAGCAGCTGGAGACCTCTGAGCCCAAAGACTGGAGCGGAGTTGCCGCGGTCGGACTGGGATGTTCTCCTGTGAAGAACCTGCTTCAAGCGTGGTGGAGAATGTAGTGAGGACCTGTCGAGGTCCATGTCCTGTAGGAGCCGCAAGGGCCTGGTGCTGCTAGGTATCTCCCTCACCCCCACTGGAAGGAACTGTTGTATGTGACCTGGTAGGGCCTTAGAGTTGTGTGGGTCTCGGATCCTGATTGCCGTCTGGTCGTTGTGCTGGGTGTTGCCTTGTTGGCTGTAGAATCCCCCTCCTGACCGCATCTGAAGGCATCAGCCACTGCTGAATTGAGGTCCAGAGAGTATGGGTGGCACTGCTTGGGCCAGGCACCAGTGACATTTCATGCAACGTGCAGTAGCTGGGAATCAACTGAAGCGAAGAGCTTCATTGTTGGGGGTGGCTCTGTCTTGGTAGCCCTTGCTGTCCCAGTCCTGGCTGTGGACCAGAGTGTGGAGTCTTGGTAGCCCGAGGGGGCTGGCCAGTGTTGGACTCTCAGGCTTTTCTTGCCAGCCTGCATTTTGAGTGCTTGGTCATCTGTAGACTGAAATGTGCACCTGACAGCTACTGGCCACATTAACTGGTCCCCATGGAGTGCATAGTGGACCCCTGAGACTGCTACTGGAGTGGCTCAGGGTGCGAGTGCACCTTGAGGTTCTTGCTCCTCAGTACACTTGGTAAGGAGTATGCAGGTGGGGGCCACACAGAAGAACACAATGGAACATTATACAACTCCTGACACCACCTCGCAGCACACTACGCAACATACCTCTGGCTGGGGTTATCAGGAGTCTGACACATTCGTGGGGAGCCATCGAGAGCCAAGCTGTTGGAAGCCATTCATGGATCTAGGCTGGCCCTTGAGTAAATCTTCTGCACACTGACCTCCACAACATTTCTGAGAAAGTCCCGTTGGCTGGGGGTTCCTTTGAGGAACTTCACACTGAGGTGGTCACCTTGAGGAAGCAGGTGCCTTTGGCCACGTCTCACTGGATTGGGTGAGTGTGTCGGGCCTTGAGTGTACTGTGTCTTTTAACAACAGATTTAAGCAGCTGCATTGTCATTTTCTACACAGTACCTATGTCACTCTGAACTCTAAATACAATAGATATTGATGAGGGAGCTAAGTGTGGGCAATGTGGTGCAACTGGGGCCACTTGATGGGAGTGGTGGTGCACCCAAAAGGACTAAATATGTTACAGACTTGCCCAGTGTGCCCTATTATTGGCAAACAGATGGGTGACCATTGGGTGGATGGGTACGCGGCCTCCCTATTGGTCTATTGGTTGTGAGATCTCTTGAAATGGGGAGTGGCAGAAGAACACCACATGAGAGCATCTCGTACCGATTGATGAAGGGGCAGCAGTTGCCATAATGTGGTGGGCTCAATGTGCAGCATGTCATGTCATTCTGGAAGCATGTTCCAGAATGTCAGTGATTAGAGGTCCGAGATTGGATCTGAGGTAGGGGACTGATTATGTGCCAGGCTAATAATCCCGTCAATTTTCTGATGACCGAAGGGCTGATTGGGACTTTGGCACCCTGACCACCGGATCTCCTTTGTGGCGGGATGGAGAATGCCGCCAAGGCAGAGGCATCCCGACCACCATATTATGAGTACACTGCTTGGCTGGGGGTGTTGTGTTACCAGTGCCACAGCAGCGGCATGCTTCAGCTCAAAGACCCTGAAGCATATTCTGCTGCCATGGCAGCAATCCTTGCACGTAGGAGCACTGGGTACCATGCACCATGTCATGCATGGCACACAGTGCACACATGACAGCGCAAGCAGAGTGGGACTGCACAACCCTGGGACCTGTTTCAGACCCCTTTCCTGCCTTTCTGCCAACCTTTACATGGCTGGGTTCCTACCATGAAAATGTCGGCAGAAAGGCAAGTCGTGATCAGCATGGTGGTGCAAGCATTGGTACCACCCCCATTGATCACCACTTTCCCCACTGCCTCCCTGCTGGAACCGAGGATCCTGGCGGTGGTGTCGGTCCTGAGTCAGGTTTGTGGCGGTCCGACCGCCAACCTTGTAATCAGGCCCCTAGTGGGTAATAGTGATTCCTTGGATAACGACTGACTTGCAGCCTTGGTTACATACATGAAGTGCCTGGATTTTGTCTGGGCTAGTAGATGTTTCCGCTTGAGAATAATATATAATGCTTGTCTGTTGCTGCCTCTGATCTGTAATTGTAGTAGGAATATGTATGGCACTTTCAACTCACACTGTATTTTTTTCATTCTTTTTACTTTGCATAAAATCAATAAAATACAGTTAAAAAAATATTTACTTGAATTTTAAATATGCAAGTTATGGAAAAGTTATTTATTTAGTGAGCAGTATTGGTCATAACCATAATTTGATTTGTAAAATGAATGTCATAAAAGTGTACTTGCAATAAACTGTTCATGGAGTATAAAAGTACAGCAATAAAAGGTTCAGCATAACAAATTCACGTGCAAAATTGCAATTCTTAAAACTGGATTAAAAAAATCACACATGAGCAGCATATCAAGCACATAAGAATGAGGAGCATTTCATAAGGAGAAGACATCATTCAAGAATGGAATCCATCATACACATGTGCAAAGAACCATCTCCTATTGCAAAATCTAAAAACATGTTTAAAAAAAATAAATCATAAAAAAAGCAGCGTAAAAGGTGTATTTGGATAAAGAATGATATCATAAAAATACACCATACAGACCATAAAAGACAACAACACATGCCTGTACAACGAGATTTGTGGAGCAGGAAGACATCTCACAAACATGAATCTTTTATCTTGAGAGCAAAAATCCTGATAAAAACCCCATGTCACAAAAAAAAACATATTTTAGGTGTTGATAAGACTTGCAAAAATAAAAATGCTGGTCTCACCTGTCTGAAATTAATACATAACAGGTGGGGCCTGATACATTTCAGCGATGAGAATTAAGTCTAGTGCAGATTAGATTTTTGGACCAGCTACCCATTGGATGCCTCAACTGGTGAAACATGCGCATTCTGAAATAGGTCTACAACCTGCTTTAATGACTGGTTATGTCCAGGTATAGCTAGATGTGTATCTCGCTTACTGACTTCACCAAAATGGACTGCCTCATTGAGAACTTGGTTAAGGCAAGTGCCTCAAGCTATACTGCCACCCTGATGGAAAAGGCCTGCTTTCACCCAAGCAACGTCTCCTTTAACCATGCGACCAGGATTAAAAAGAGCTCCAGTCTCCCCAGTTCTTTCAGCTTGGACAGCCTATAATGCAGCCATGGTATATGTAGCATGTTGTCCAAGCCCACACATTAATTGACAATTAGCTTATTTAAGTTTAACTCTTCCTTCAGTCAGACTGAAAGCCAAAGAAAAAGGGGAAAACGCGCCCACTCTTCATGTATAGTCTCAGAGGGTATACCTTGTGATAAACTTAGAAGACCTTTCATGAACATATTTTTCACTACCTGAATTAATACAGTAGAAACATGACCCCAGATTTCTCAACGAAAATTTACTGCGGGGATGCATTTGGCTTTGAAAATGTCTAGCTTCACATTAAATGATGTATGCCCCAATCATCGCGAGAAAACTCTATTAGGTTTGGCCCTCTTAAAACTCACAATATTATTTTTTATCAGTTATGTTATGTTAACAGGGTATTTGTAGAGCGTGCATCTATTCGGAAGAGTGTCCCGGTGCTAGGTGGCTGTGGCAGAGCTGATTAAGTAAGACAACGCAGTGGCTATTGCTGGAACAACCAGGTTTTTAGGGAATTCCTGAAGGAGAGAAGATTGTGCATCTGTCTTAGAGTTGGCAGCATACAGTTCCAGAGTTTGGCAACTTGCAATCAGTAGGTGCCAACTGAGGCTCGAGCCAAGTAGGATGCCAAGATAAGAAAAGTTTTCGACCCTGCTTATATGCTTGCCTTTCTCCACGAAGTATTGTGTTTTGGTGTTCTTAGGGCTCACCACCATTACATGAGATTTCTAAAAGTTACTTGAGAGATCAAGGCTGTCTATGACATCAGTAAAAGGATCTATAAGACACTAAATGTCCTGGCCATGCGTGCTACAAGGACGTCATCATTTGCATATAGGAGAATGAGCAGCTGTCTGCCACCCACCTCGGGACATCCAGCCCATGTTCAGATAGAACAGACTCAAGGAGGTTTATATAAAGAATAAAGAGAAAGGGAGCCAGGATACATACTTTGCGGACATCTCTCTCCGGATTAAAATGCTGTGTACATTCTCCATTATGGCCATACCTCACTGATGCAGGGAGGCTATTGTGTTAATCTCGATATTACAGGCAGACGCAGGCTGTTCTTTCCACATGCATACACGTCCCGGGGTGGGCTTGCATCATGGCAGCCATTGATCTGGCCAAGACGGGACTATCGTTGTAGGACGCCCAGTAGCATTCAGGAAACATCGTTCGAAGGAGATCGGGCACGCCCACAATGTGGTCCAAGGTACGAGGCTTATCCACACAATCAGAGATGGCGTGATACATATCAGTAAGCAATTTGCCTATCCATCAGACTTTCATATTTGGTTGGTAGAAGAGTGGTTGCGTTTTTAGATATTGCTACATTTTGTCGACTATGGTGTGACATCTGCTATTTGGATACCCCCGTTATTAACCACACACATAGATCCTGATGGTAGTATAAATGGACCACCGCAAGATGACGTTGGACATTTCTTTTTAAACATACTGTGCCCTTATATGCTATTTATGTATGGAGGCCACTGTATCCTACGCTACTTATAAGAATCCAGAGTAAAAGATATCATCGTAGTGCAATGGACGGTCACCTGATGAAGGCAGCAACGCCGAAACGCTCATAGTCTACATCTACCGCATTGCCCCCATCAACTTTACGTCTATCATATTCATTTATCAACTTATTCATGTGTTTATGCTATATTGATTATGTGTAATGAATTAAATGCTTTATATATTGAGAAAAAACAAGGACATTTTTAAAATTAAATATAATAACAATCTGTTTTGAAAAATAAAAATAAATATATTTTTGAGATAAGTAAGTGTACATTTTCTGTACTAGTGGTTACTGTCTCCAGAGAGATCTAGATTATAAGGTATCTCTTCGATTGTTTCATGGAAACAAGCTATAGACCTTTACCTATTGTTGTAAGCCACACCTTGTAGGGATGAGAATAGAACATCTGAGAGCTTTCTTTGAACAGATTGAGTATCTTTTTGTGCAGCTCTGTGGCTGTTCTTCCCTACAACAAGGGAACCCCTGGGCTAAAGCATCTACTATTATCTGTCTGTGGTTGAAAAGAGAATTGGAAGAAGTGGGCCGGTACAGCAGAGCAGACAGAAAAACCCAGGCAAGGGTTGAAATGCACACACATGAGCTCACTTAAGCTCACACACACATGATCTCATGTCAGCATACATACACAGATATCATTGCACATGTACATACATGCGAATACACCCATATTAAAGTGCCTCTGTGAATAAGAAAATAGGTAGACAGATTAGTCCAGAAAATTATGTGCTAGAAATGGGAATCTCTGGTTGGCTAAGGCTTGCACCAAAGCCAGGCAGAGACCACCACTCTAGTCAGGGCTTGGGAGTTACAATCCAAAGATAACCCCTGCTCACCCCCTTGGTAGCTTGGCACGAGCAGTTAGGCTTATCCCAGTGGCGATGTGTATATTTGCACAACACACACAGTAACAACATACTAGGCACACCACTAAAGGAACTCCACACCAGGTTATATTTAAAAATAGCCTTTGTATTATCATAAAACACATTAGATGGTAACCACACAATATATACTGTGCCAACTGGCACAGGAAATATTTACAGGGGATTATTTACACAGGACAGGGCCACGTGGGCCACTTTCAGAAATGTCGCCTGGTGAAAATAGTCAAAGTGAGAACATATCAGGAACTTAGAACACAACCAGTAATCACTGGCAGACCCTATACTCAGCTTCAACCTGTAACATAAATCATAACAGGCACAGTATCACATAAGGCGAGAACTCTACTCTGCCCCAACCTCATAGGTCTAAATATAGTAGGCCACAATCTCCTAAACATAACTTGCATTAGGAAATAAACTTAATAACATAACCTGCAGTAGGGAAGAAATCAAACCTAGACCACAGTAGAGAATCACAATAAAACCTGACAGTAGGTAAAACCTAACAAGCATAAAGGCACATCTATAAGCATTACTCAAGGTGCATAACACATACTATAAACATCACATTTCCTAGCACCTATATAACTCACACTAGAGCTTTGCGCCCTATAAAACTAATAGTCCCCAAGACCAACTGGCCATCTCTAAGGGGCTCAAATGCCCTCTGTCAGGGCGCGCTGACAATGCAGCGACAGTCAAGTGTGTGCACTTGGAGCAAACCTAAACATTGCAGCTGCCCGCTACTTGCTAGGCAGCTGGAAATCTCAAATGCAGGCCTAAACATTGCAGCTAGCACTAAGTGCTGCGCAGCTGTGCAGCCAAAGATGGGGCGAAGGAGTGCGTCTTACTCCTGAGTTTAAGACATGCCCCCTAAAGAAGGAAAAACCTAAACGGTGCAGCTCCCCACTACTTGCTGGGCCCTTCAAAAAATGTCCCCAACGTTGGAGCCATCTAGGCTCTAGGAATAAACAATCAGCAAAATGTTGGAGCCATCTGGGCTTTGAAAACAAATATGCCCCTAATAAAGCAGGGGCCCCTCTGGGCCTGGGGAAAGAACTCTTGCCAAATGTTTGGAAAATACTGGGGCCAAAATGTTGGAGCCACATAGGCTCTGCAAAGTAAATAATGCCCCCACGAATGTTGGAGGCACATCGGCTCTAGGAATAAACCAGCACCCCCTCATGGATGCGGCAGCGCAATGCGGCCATGTCCCCTGCCCAGCCATCACTCACACGGTTCAGCAGGAGGACTCCGCGGGCCAGTCTCCACCTCGTAGCACCTTGCGCTGCTTAGCTACACGGGGACTTTCGATTTGACCGTTGGCGCCTGTGGGGCTCTTCCACCTGACGGGTCCCCCTCCTCACCTCTACGCCACACTTCACCCGGTCCCCCCTCTCGGGACCGGGACTTGGGAATGGAGCCTGCGAGGCTCTGGGCTCATTCTTGCTCCGGGGCTCCCCCTCACTCATGGGAGCCCCGCAACACTTGTGCTGCTTCCAGCCCAGCTGCAAGCCCCGCCCACATCACAGAGGGACTTGCCTGACTTCCGGGCGGCCGCGGCTGGGCGCCAGCGGAGAGTCTCGACTCGGGGCACAACTAGGGGTAGGCTCCCTCTTCCTCCCAATAAAATGGAAAGCGGGGTGGACACCCACTCACTCAAACGGGGGCCAAGTCGTGGGGTGGGCACCCGCGCACTTAAATAAGGCAATAAGCGGGGTAGGCACCCGCGCATAAAAACGCAATTAAAATAAGGACAACCACGGCGGCCATGCGGGTTGGGCACCCGCAAAGGTCACAAATAAAACTGCCATAATGCAGGGTGGGCACCTGCAGGTAGAGACACAACGGGGGGATCACTGCGCTGGGGATTCTCCAGCAAGGGTTGCAGCACCAAGCTTTCCCTCGCATTCAGAGAAAGTCCCGGTCCTTTCAGGGAAAACTAAGCGCTCACAGGGCACTAGGGGGCACAAGAAGTCCGGGGGCAAAAGAAATGGAGCAATCAGCTCCTCAGCAAAGGGAAGTCTTCCAGGCATCTAGACAAGGCAGAAAAGGACCCAGAGAGAAGTCCTCCAGGCATCCAGGGGCAGGGCAGAGCCCAGGGAGGCACGCCTTCCCCTGGGCCCCTGCAGCAGCACCCCCCTGGCAGAATCAATTCCAGAACAAGAACAACTTACATGGGGTCACAGCCTCTTCTTATACCACCAGATCCTTTGTCTCAAAGGTGCAGGCAAGGGGAGAACCAGATACAACTGGTTCAGGAGCACTTTGTTTTGCCCAGTTCCTCTCTCCCTTTCACAAGACAGGTGAGGGACATCAGACACACCACAGGGGGTGGGGCCAGCATTGTGGAGGGAAGGCACCGTCCTATTCAGGTCCCAGGTGTATTTCCTCCCTCCCATCTACATGCAGATCTCCCTATTTACCACTGGGCAGACTCATCCCGACTCCTGGAGCCAACCACACCAGCCAGCCCCTGTCACTCACAAACCAGACAGGCAATTCATATCTCACAGCACACAGAAATGCCAGCTTCTAAAAGTGGCATTTCTCCACCAGACACAATAAATCTGCGCACACCATCTCGCAGCATTTATTCTCACGAGTTTGCACACACCAAACTCGCCCCTGAACTCCTCTTATACCAGCAATTACCATGGACACACATATGCCCCATGCATTCCTAAGGGAGGGCAGACCCATCTCACCACACGCACTCAGAGTGCGCACACACTTTATACTGGGCCACAGTGCTAAAGTGCGCAGAGACCTAAAATCACTACCACCATGTCAGAGGCTGAAGGCAAAACGTCTAGGGGTGAACCCACCCAAAAGGGCCAAGTCCAACAGTACGCAAACAAACAAGTACACCAACACACAGGAAGACGTTTTGTACTGACATAAAATCACACACTTGAGTCACATGTCCTCGGAGATTCTGCTGTGCTCTCACTTGTACACAAATAGACAGAGTTATAATGCTGCACTGTAGCATGTACCTAGAGCTTCATACCCCGTTGGTAGAGTGTTGTATTTCTTGTGATCCTATGTTGGAAGTGTTCTGGTGTTGTGCATGGGTAATCAGAGCGATATTATCGTCTTGGCATTCAGCATATATCGATGTGATGGAGAAGAAGGTTTCAGCGAGGCACACACTATTATAATTAGTTTGAGCTATAATCCAGTCTGCAAGTCGATCACGTTCATAGACTGAACGACAGACACACACACACATTGACAAATCTTATTTCATGAGCCAAAATTCCAAATTATTTCAGCACTTTTATGTCGTAGTGAGTCTGTAAACATAGCAAAAAATGTTGTTGCAGAATATTGAGATGTTGTGTTAATATCCATACTGTTGTTTATAATTGCATATACAATAGGCATTTATAATATTTGAATTTGTAGAATCAGGTAAGTGCAAATTCACATTTCTTGTGCTGTCCCCATGTAATGCATTCTGTGTTTGTGTTGCGAGTACAGCTGTTTGTTTTCTCAGAACCTAGGAACTCAGATAATTGAGGGGTAGTTCACAGAGTCTGACCAAGAGATGCCTTGATTTTGTCAGTAGTTATAGGTTTATCCAAAACGAGATACCAAACTTTTTTGCCAACAGGCAGTTAGCACCACTGGCAAGGTTCAGAAAAACTCAAACCCTAATAAATGTTTCAATCTACATATTTATAAAATTCACACGCACAAACCGAACACCTGCACATACTGTCCCATTCAAATAATCATGGTAACACACAAACACACGCACCCACACATAATAAACACACACAAACAAATACTTAACACATAAACATCCACACATGCATACATATTCCTGCACTATGCACAAACATACATTCAACATAAAAATAAGTTTGCGGGAGCAGGCACCAACAAAGATTGCCACACTGGGATCCACCAATGTTGAATCCTGTATGTAACTTTCCTGTAAGGTCATGCTAAATGATGCAAGCAATGTAACATTGGTATGGAAGTTATACGTAGGCTACTCTCCATTTACGCCACCCGCATATATGAGAAAAAAACTATGGTTCCAGAGAACACTATTGTACACATTGCTGAGCTACAGTATAAAAGCACTGCAGCGACACATGGGAGGAAAAAAATGCATTGCCATGTAAGAAAACCTATTTTCATATATTAGATAAGTCACTGCCAAAGTGTACCTACCCTGTTTACCCTCAGGTCTGGGTGCTTAATTTATACAAATATTACACTTTCACAAGGAGGCCCATTATTATTTTTGAGTTCTTTTGAAAAAGGAAAGCGCCTAGAAAATAATTTGCTTGGAGGAGTTATCCCTCAGGCACAATAGGGACCACCTTTGAGTGTACTGCTCGGAATAAGGAGTGTACATTCTGATTGTTTTGTTCCCAGTAGTGGTATTATTATTATTTTTTCTGTGTATTTTCTCTGTATGTTTTTGTATAGATTGTACATGTTTTATATATTATATATATGTAGTGTATCATATATGTGAAGGTGATTTAAATGTATTGATTGTCTACCTCCTGTACATATGAAGTGTATATATGTATTTTTGTTTTGAATTAATTTGTTCTCTGCCCCGTCATATGACACGTATATAAGTTTGAATTGTTAATATAGTATTTTGTGACCATTAATTGGGATCATCAGGGTAATTAACTGTACTCTGAATGAAAATAAATGTTGGATTGGTCCCTCTATACCTTTTTTCCTTCGATAGACATCTTTGATATTTTTTGCTCAGGTATATGAGGGTGATTTGGGCTAAACATCTATCATTTATGTACCTAATTTTTACAAATATGCATGATATATATTTAAAATAGCATGGTCTCATAGTGAACGATTACCAAAATCTATTTTCACTGAAGGTAAAGCTAGATTTTCCATGGATGGGCTTTATTTATAGCTCAGCATGGGGAGATGCTAAACAAGAATTAGGGCCTCATTAAGAGTTTGGCGGTCCATAGGAATGCCAAACCCGCAGTGCTGTAGCGACTACCGCCACACTGGCAGTCCGACCACAGTATTACAACTTTGGCGGTCAGACTGCCTCAACTGCCATAGATCTGCGATTCCTCAGTGTTGGTGAGGCGGTCTGCTGCAGCATAATGCTGGAAGTGCAGCTGCAACACAGCCAAGAATATTATGACTTTCCTGACCACCACACTTTTCATGGTGGTGATCCTGCCATGAAAAGTGTGACAGTCAGGAAAGTAAGGGAGCCCTGCAGGGCTCCCTCATGCCCCTGTGCATGGGGGTGCATGCAGGGCAGCGCATGGTGTGCCCCCTGTGCGCATGCACCCCAGTTCCTGCATGGCATGGACTGCAAAGTCTATGCTGTGCAGGAACTTGCCTTGGTGCTCCCTCAGCACTGCAGTTCTAAGGCTCACATTTAAGCCTTTGAACTGCACCACCGCAGGACCGCCACACTGCCTGCCAGACCACGAAATTACTCTCAATTTCGTGGGTGGCGTTCGCGTTTGGCAGTCTGGGAGCAAAACTTATAATCAGGCGCTGAAAGCTGTCTCCACTTTGCTTAAAAAAATGCAATTCAATAGTTAAAGTAGATTTTTGATAACTTTATTCTGAAAGTATTTTTTAAAATGTGTACTTTGCATTGAGAGAGTGAAAACTGGTTCAGGAATGTTCTTCACTTATCTCTACTCCAGAGGTCCAAAATACATTCTCAGAGTTAAAAACCTTGCACCAAGAAGAAAACAGCTCTTGGCCCAGGAAGCCATGGTGCTGTCATCAACTGGACAGTTTACAGAGATCAGTCTCACTGGGGGACAGGAACAGCGTACAGAACAAAGGACAGCTTTCACAATTCTTCTTTTCACTTTGAGATACTAAATGGATCTGGCAAGAACTACCCCCATTCCCTCCTAGGGCCACTTTAGAATTTCTGGTTCCAAATCTGGCAGGCCTAAAGCTAGATCTGGACACTGAGAAAGAGGAGGGCGCCTCATATGAATAGGGAAGTAACTAACGAAGGACCAGAGCCTCTCCAGATGGAGGAAGGGAACAACTGTGCATATCAGACAGGCTCATTATCCTTTTCCTTTCATGGGATCTGAGGTCAGAAATATTAAGAAATATAGAGGAATACCATAAGAGCTGTTTAAGCCCTGATGAAGTCTTTTGGAAAAATATATTCCAGTGACGAAACACGCGTGTTGGCTGTGTTTTTACAATGATAACGGCTGTATTATTTGAGATGGAACCTGTGTTATAACAAGTCTTCATTGTGCAATCCGAAGAATATGGGAATAAAAACTACGAATTGAACATGGACTTTGCGAAACACTTATTTATGGATCATCACTGAAAAAATCTTGGTTGAAATATACAGATATTTGTATTGTGTTATTGCTCAGGGAACAAGAACAAAAAAACTTTGGAGGAAGGGAACAGCCATCTTAGATTTAAGGCGTCTGGGGATTTTTCAGTAAAACAAAGAGAAAGTGCTGACAAGGGATGAAGGATAGTGTATGAGAGTATTCAAGATTGCATGTAGGAAATTCTGCAGTCACAGACTGGTGTAGAATAAAGGACTGCACCTCACCGCCAACCCTTTGAATTATTCTTGCTTCTGGGAAGCCAACATCTGAAGAAAGAAGACATGTTGAAATAAAAGTACTCACAATCTATTGACAACTGCTGCCATCCAGGGACTAGAACTGCTTTCTAATAATCAGTTTGTCTGCACCAAGGACTCCTGATGCCAAAAGGGCCCAGCTGACCATAGCCCAATGGACCCTGCCGGATCCCTGCTAGAGAGAGACCAGGTACAGAGATGCTTCCCCCAAGGACCCGTGGGCAGCAGAAGTGACCAGAAGGAACTTTGCCATCAGTTGGAGAAGAGTGGGACTTAGCAATTTTTTCCATCACTGAATTTAAATTCTGATCACTATATTATTAGATTTTAAATGGAGCAATAATTATCACATCCCCATCTAGACCGCTAGTAATGAGGGTGGATTGCAGCAAGGCTACAAATCTATCCCAGTGGCAAAGAGATGTTGGCCGCTATGAAATTCAGCTTTTGTTTGGAGCTTTCAGCACTAAAAACAATGTCTTCAACAGCAGCTCGACAATGACTTATATGATTTGGAGGGGCTGTGTCTGGCTTTAGGTTTTGATCTTACCCTACAGGAAGACTCTAATCTCCAAAAAGCCACAAGATAAAACCTTTGACCGAGGCAACCCACTTTTATCCATCATAGTCGACCTGAAATCATGACTGTATCCAAATCAGCTGCAAATTGAGACTTCACATTTACATTTTACTTTCCTATTACGTTTTTGCATCCTCATTTTTTAAATTCTTATCTTCAGTACCGCTTATCTGATTTTATTCAAAGTGGCGTTTTTTCTTATTACTTTAGACTTTATCTTTATATATTCATTTGGAAATGTTATTACTGTGTTTCTTGATTTTAAAATGCTTGAACTTAACAAATTTCCCAGGGGATTTGCCTGCTGCTTGTGCCAAATGTTCGAGGAGTTGAGTAAGTTGTTTTCTATAATCTGTATTTTAGCTAACCAGGGTGTGTTCATAAAATTGCTGAGGGTACCCCTTCTCCAAATTCATAACCCCCTTTCTGACATAGTTTCTTCAGTTTTGGGTAGTTTCAGTTGCTGATTTTATTTGGTTATTATAAACCAGTTTTAATTAACATCCTACATCCTTAAATTTGCAATGGAAATTAACAGTGAGGGTGAGGAACAAGAGCCTTGTGGTGTCAATCCTACTTCCTCATAATAATGGTGATATCAACTACTGCCAACACACTCTTTGAGTAGGGGCTGCTAGCACATCTTTCTCTCTCTGTACTAAGATTGCCTTTCGTATAACCTTTATCTCATGTTTTCTCTTTCTCTATGAGACCTTACATTCTTCTGCACCGTACTTCAAATTTCTCCTCAGTCTGAGAGTATCTATATACATCAATACACAGCATATATTAGACTGTATAAAGAATATCAAACCAGAAACTTTTGAGCTCTTCTGCTTTCACCTTCCCATTGGACCCAACGGTGATTGTAATCAACACATCAACAAATCTGACCACTAAAGAAATTCAGCATCTAGAATGCCTTTGCTAACATACCAGCTCTGATATTTAAATTGCCTCCATATCAGCCCAATCACTATTTAACCGCATCGCTGCGGCGGTTATTTTTGCGCTGTGCGGCTTTTTTCTAAAAGCCGCGTTACATGACGAGCTCAGCTCGTCATCCGCACACGACCACCGTGGCTGATGACGAGCTGAGCTCGTCATCAGCAGCGAAGGGGTTAATGAATCGATTTCATGACTATTAATAGAGGACATCCTAATGCATAGCTCTATTATGCCCTCAAGGACCACAAGCAAGTGACCCTTGAAAAACATAAGTGTCTAATATTTTCATATGAATTTGCAATAGTAACTTCTTTGATTCAGGCATTTATTAAAGCCTTGAGGTTTTCTCTTATGTTGTGTTCATTTAGAAAGAAAACAGAATGTAAGCACTTCCAAACTATCCTTTGTCTTACACACTGAAGTTCTCAATATGCCTCCATCCTCATTGTGTCAAACACCTAAATGAGGGGGGATCTGTGGGGAAGCCCTTGAGCCCTAATTTAGCCATAGACTTATACTGAATCCTTGTTTACTATCAGGCAGCCACAGTGGGACTTTGTTCCAAGTAAGAGAACAATGTTGCCCTTGCAGCAGAACATAAAGCGCTGGGCAGATATAAAATGTGTTTCAAGGCTGAAGCAGTAAAATACTTTCTATTCATAGTCTTCGCATTGTACTTGGCAAACAAAAGCCTTGGGTAGCGGTCAAGAACATCTAGATAAAAGTTATTTAGTCATAGGTTACTAAAAGCATAACTGTTGTAAATTTTGTTTCATTTTTCCCCATCTTTAGCAAACAAGCTGGCAAACGGCTCTTCGCTGGCTTAGATAGGAACATGGTGAACCCTCACTGATAATGCTCCCTTTAATTGAAACTTGGTGACCTAATTCATAGACCGGCAACTGAAAGTTGTTTAACCTTTACCCCTGCATGACCTTCATCCCGAAGTCTTTATCACACAGATAAGTACCACACAATATTGTGATTCCAATGGATTTTTACCTTTGCCACACCTTCTTTACCATGCAGTACTTTAGTCCACAGGTGAATATATTTTTTAAATAAAAGTATTTTAATTTTTACGTTTTTTTTTAATAAAGATTTATGGTGCAGGTAGAGGTAAAAGGGGCAAGGGTGCTTTTAGGGTTACGGGTGCATAGACGTAAAGGAGGTTAAGGGTGTTTTAGGGTTAAGTAGTGTGTAGAGGTAAAGGGAGGTAAGGGTGATTTAGGGTTAAGGGGTGGGTAGAGGTAAAGGGTAAAGGGTGAATTGAGGGTTGAGGGTAAGTAGAGGTAAATGGAGGAAATGCGATTTTGGGTCTAAGGCGTGGATAGAGGTAAAGGGAGGAAGGGGTGATTTTAGAGTTTATGACTTGGTATTGGGAAAGGGGTAAGGATGAATTTAGGGTAAATATGCGGGTCGAGGTATAGGATGAAATGGTAAAGGTAGGTTGGGTTTTATTTTTATAAAAAGAGTTACCCCAAAACAGACACAAAAGGGGGTTTGGGAGGGTCAACCCCCAATAACACACGCTCACACACAGACACGCACACATATCACGCTTTATAAAACAGGGTAAAGGTATGCATTGTAAAGTTCTGCGTAGTATTACAATGTGTTGTTATGCCCGGGGAGTAAAGGCATGCAGGGTAAAGATACACATTGTAAGGTTCTAATGACTGAGAGGAACATAGGGGTAACTAGAGTGATCTCATACACTCACTTTAAAATAACTTCCCCAGGTTATAAGGGGAGACTGCACAGGAGATTCAACATTATATTCAACTTCTAATCCAAGTTTAGAATTTGTTCTTGATTTGTTTCATTTAGGGGACAGCTGGTTTGCATCTTGAATACATAGTTTTCTTCTGGGGTTATATTCCTCTGTGTATATGTTTGGGAATCCTATGCTTTAGTGCTGCAGAGTGAGCAGTGGCCTGTAACTCCGTGTTACCAGTCACTGCTTGTGATGCCACAATAGAATGTGAACACTCGTATAAACGAGGCGTGTCCGATGAGATTAGTTAGTCAGTTAAAGATAGGGACATTCAGTAGCTTGAGATGATTATGAAAGTGACAGGATAGAGGGTCCTGTCCAAGACTATCTAAGTGAGGAATTCTTAGGGTAGTTCCTGTCTTAACCCCTTGGCCGCGGTGATAATTCCGCCTCTGCGCTGGGGGAGAAGGCGGGTAGCGCGGCGCCACCATGCTTGTGACGGAACCACACCTTTATGAGCCATGGGCGGGATGTGCTTATGACGGCGTGGTTCCGTCACAAGCATGGAAGTGGTTAAGGTGCCACCTGAGGCTCCTTTCATAATTAACATGGGAATGGTCTCAGGCTCCTGGTTTGATCCTGAACCAATAGAACATTCACTGGGACAGAATAGCACCAATTATGAAAGGTAAACTCTAGTAGCTTAGGGTTCTAGGTGATCTATCTTGATTCTAGTAGTGTCTAATTGAGTTAATTTGCTAACTGGGGATTGGCAGCAGGGAGTATGAATACCTGAATGTGTTAATGAACACCTAGTGCCCCTGTGAGAAATTGGGTTGCTGGTTGGGGGGTGGTTTCACATTCTGTAATGAACTTCAGTTGTGGTGGAACGCCAATCACGAGCTGGAAGTGAAAGTGTTTACAGTTTATCTTTTGTTAAAAATTGACTCTTCACCTGAAGTCTGTGTGAAGGGAGGAAGCTGATCAGGGGTGGGAGCTACTCCCAGAATTTGACTCTGGATTTCCATGGAGTAACATAAAAACTCTACTAGATTCAGCGAAGTCCCACCAACAGGTGAAAAAAGGCATGTTGCGCTGCTCGTTCTATGATTTAGTGCTGGGAACAAACAGCGCCTCGCGGTGAGCCAGAGGGCACACCTACTCGACTTGATTTTCCTGCGTGTCGAATACATTTTCTACTCGAGCAGCAGCCTTCTGACCGCAAACGGTAGTGACCACCTTCATTAGAAAAATCTCGCCAGATGTCCTCCTAACGACCAGAAATCGCTCTGGGGGATGTCAAATTTCACTTGCGTTTGCCAACTTACAGTTCTGGAGCCACTCATGAGAAGTAATTCCACCAAGTGGCGATTGGCAAAAATACCGCCAATTCTGCAGGAGGAACAGACTATTTCGACCATCCCTAGAGCTGATAAGTAGGTTAGTCAGTAGCACAGAGTGACTTGGCAATTCTGGATCCGTGTAGTACCACAGATTATTGAAGTTTTTCCTAATTTCTCAGGGGCTAACTCCTGAAGGCTGTTTTACTCAATCACTGAAGTAGCAATACTCATTAATCGATGTATGGTTCCTAGACTACTGATGTGGGAGGGCAGTTGTACGTTGGTTAAAGTCAAGTACTCACACTTCTGGGAACTTTGCAATCCCTTGAGCTTAAAAACATAAATATAAATAGCTAAGGCTGTAGGGCGGAGCCTTATAACTTTACAAGCCTTTATTTATTTATTGAACACGCGGTGAAATAAAACTTGTAAGCACAGTATTTGTTGTTGCATTAATGTTTCCACGTTCCTTCCTGGATGTTTTTGTAACCAAATTAATTTTTACAATAAATGGAAACCATTTGCTCCCACCCCGACAAACAATCCTTCCCTTGAAACGCAGCATTCACTTTATTTTTCAAAGCAGCTTTTCTTATGTACTGTACAAACTTGGTTTCATTCACTGAGCCGGAAATTATTGCTTTTACAACGAAATTACAGAGTTGCTAGGTAACCCAAAATGTATAATTCTAGGTTCTCTTCCAGGTCTCATTTTTGCTTGTTACCACTGCCCTTTTATACGGGATTTCAAAAGAACTGAGAAAACATTTGGGTCGATAGGACATTGATGTTTACACACCGCGCAATCCACTGCACACCAGTATTTCTGTACTTCATAATCTTCAGGTCGTGTCTGTTTGTTTTCCACACAATGTATAGGTCATATGTATTTCTTTTCGGGAAACATTACAAAACGCAAAATTGCTAAATAAAAAGAGTTGTTCTTGAGCTTATGAAAAGCTGATGAACTACCCCATAATTCTGGGGGTTAATAATGACCATTGCTGACTAAAATTTCAGGGGAGTGTAAAAGTATGATTTATTTCATTTGTGACATTTCAATAGGGGTTACTCCTAGAATGATTTATGAAATTGGGGTGGATATTAAGGAAAAGCTTGCAAAGTACAGCAAGGATAACCTCACCATAAATATCAGATTAAGGAAGATGTCAAATAACAAATAAACAAAAGGTCTAAAAGATAAAACAGAGGTTATATAAGAGCTCAGTTGGCAAAAAGTTAAAATAAACTCTCCAAGAAGTAAAGAAATGGGAATGTGAAAACTTTTTCAAGAGACCCGGGGAAGCCTGCGTTGCAGAACTCAGATATGAATAATAAAAGCCTTTTACCAATGGTGTCTTGGGGAGTGGTGTAACAAAACCTTAGGGGTCTGAGAGAGCGCAATTTGAATAAAAAATATGTATGTACCGTATTCACAAGCATATAACGCAAACGTAGAATCTATAACGTGAAGTTAACACTTGTAGCATAAAATTAGCCGATGTAACCAATGTAATAGGAAATGTATCTGTATCTATTCTATAAAGTATTAGAATTAGAAAGCCCGTATACTTAGTGGGCTAATATAGAAATGTATAGAAATGCTTAAGAACAGTAGAACGTGCAAAACTGAATACGTGTGTAATCATGAAACGGAGAAAACGGCGAAACATAAGGCGACGAAATGTGCAGAGTATGTATAACGATGTAAGCACGAGAATATAAATGTTGTATTCTATGTAAAATGTATTCACTTATAATCAAATGCTTTGCTAGATTCGATTATATATAAATGTGTGTTAAAGGTTATACTGTGTAGAAGAGTTTGTAGGAATGTTAGAAAGGTTTGGTCATATGTGATTTTAACCTAACTGACCAAGAGTTCGCAGGAGTGTAGTCCGCTGTATGTAATTTAGTGGGCTCACAGGAGTCGTGAATAGCCTTGATCTGAACGTGCGAGACAAGAGTCAAAGGTCTTGCTAGATTTAAGGTGACAATGCTGGACGAAGTTTATGGCCTAAGTGAGATAAGAGACGCTTGGAATTTGGGTCTTGTTTAGAAATGACCGTTCACAGGACCAAATGAGGTTAAGAATATAGTCGTAAAGAATAAAGGTCTGTTGAGGTGATAGACTTTGCTCCGAAAGTGTCAATTGGAATGTCAATTAAGTCACCAGCAAGAAGACGAAGATGGTGCCTACGAAGCAAGGTCAACTTAATGGACGACGCGAAGAGATGAAGCTATGGAAAGAGCCAGAAATGACATCATGTGTATGTGTACGTGGTGGGCGTCAAGGGGCGTTCCACCCATACTGTGATTGTGTATTTAGGGACAGTACCCTGGGGAGAGGTTAGCGAAGAGCTCAGAGCGCAGAGAGAGAGAGATCAGAGCGCAAGAGAGCAGTAGGCCGAGGACCCTTAGAGAGCGGATGGGTAGGCAGAGAGGGTACTGCTTCTCGACATAAGTTACCATTAGAGGCTAAGAGAGTTTGAACTTCTTTGGAAGTCAAACTGCTGACACCTTTTTTAGGTAAGGAACTTACGAAATAGGGATGTCACCTAGTACAGAGTAGGGACAGAATTAACTTGTTTATTCTTTTTATAGATGACGCAACGGAACCACTTTGTGTCTATGCTTTTTAATCTGCTGATATTGGAATTGACTTTGATTGTATTCTTTTGTAGACTGAGGTTCTTTAGGGAATTTATGTTCCTCTTAGTTCCTGTATACTTGTTGAATCTTATCCTGAGAGGATTGTATATGCAACTTATTCTGATTTTATATTAAACTTTTAAAACTTCATCAGTCGTAAGTGGTTCTTCAGAGTTGCGTCAGTTTATGGGGTTAATTTAACCTATGCGGGGTTTGTCTTTTACTCAATGACAGAAAATAATCGATCCAAATAGATGAATGAGATAGGTATCTAAGTGATCAGAAAAGGTATCAAAATCTCATTCCCCGCAGGTCCCACCTCCAAGGTAAGGTGAGGGGCCTCCATTACCCATTTCCCAACTGCCTTGCTGCTTTTGAGTGTTTTGTTTGTTTGCAGGTGCCCAGCCCAAGGGGCCCCACTTTGAGGTCCCCCTTAGGTTGGGACAGTTTTTGCAAAGTGTGTACTACTCCAGCTAAAGGATTGGACAGAAAAAAAGAAAATCTTGCTCCTGGAGCAGGAGGGTTTTAGACCTAACTGGTCCACTTTTGACCATATAGCGTGTTGCATCTAATTGTCGAAAAATATGTTTACGTGGCTTATATTTATTTTTCTACTACATTTGAACGCGTGGACAGGCATACCCTGTGGAGGAAACTTAGTGGCCTGGGTATCCCAGAGGGTTTACTCAAATGTATTATAGGTTTTTACACTTCAACATGGTGTTGTGTAATGCTTGGTGATAATCATTGCATTACGCCAAAAAATGAAACCAAAAACGGTGTAACATAAGGGTACTTACTGGAGCCCCTACATTTTCTTTATACATTGCCGATTTGTCAGAGTTGATGAACTGTATTGTTGGTGATGCCCCAAGGGTTTATTCCTATCCGATGGGAAAACCACTTTATGCAGATGATATCGTCTTACTAGATTTGACCCCAAAAGAACTTCAGAAACGTCTCAACCTTTTATCAACATATGCCGAGATCCATTATTTGAAAGTCAACATAAATAAAAACAAGATTATGGAGTTTCGCACCAGGGGCTGCCAGGCATCTTCAAAATAGAGTTGGCTTTTGGGCAGTGTACCTCTGGAAATTGTTAACTCTTACCTCTATTTAGGTAAAACCCTTTTGGAAAATGTAACAGAGAGAAAGCATATTACACATTTGGTGACTAAGGCACTGATTCCTGCTAATGTATTTAAAGCACTTCATAGAGCAATTGAGCAAATGCATTTTAACTATTTATTAACTGTATATAAGATGAAAATCCCCCCCAACATTGTTATATGGTGTCGAAATGATAAAAGTAGATTATTGGAGCTTTATGCATTGAGCTGAGGGGAAGATGTTGCTTTCTATTTGCAATTTAAGTGCCAATCGAGGCATTAACCCCTTCACTGCAGTGGCAATTCCGCCACAGTGCTAGGGGGTGGGGGGGCCGCACGGCTCACCTGCGCTTGTGACGGAACCGCTCCGTCACGCGCCTCGGGTGAGCTGTGCTAGTGACGGAACGGTTCCGTCACGAACGCGCCCGCTCAATAGAACGTGCCGCACAGGTGCAAAATAAGCGCCGCGCAGGCGCGTCGAGCGGGCTGTGACGGAACCGTTCCGTCACTAGCACAGCTCACCCGAGGTGCGTGACGGAACGGTTCCGTTATAATCGCCGAACAGGTTAAGCATTGAAATGTCTCTGGTAAGCACTTTTATACGGGGATTGGCAGCCATAATACGATAGGGTTACTGTCTTTTTCACTCACAAGAGAATGCTCTTAAGAAGTTTATAGGCCCAAAATGCTTTGACCCTATAAGGAGGGATTGCACATTGATGACAATTCTTTTGCAAGTACTCAAGCACTTTAGTCTAAATCTGACGGATCTGCAAACTATGAGCTATTTTAACCTTAACTGTTATTTGAAAGCATCCATTTAAATTACTGAATGGAACATGACATCCGGTTTTGCGGGGGGAGAATTACAAGACTGGATGAAATAATAGTCTTCCATGGTTTTAATGAAGCAACCCTTCTTAGGTTGAAATCTAGAGCATAGTGTCCATCTGTGTAGGCTACTGTTTCGGCTGAATTGTGTTCCTTTAAACTAAATGGTGTTAAAGATGCTTGGCGGAGTATATAACTTTTGGTTAAGTTGTTCTATAGAAGTACCATAGACATACAAATATACACACATACATGCACGTCAGCAGGAATTCCTTAGGAATGGCAGGAATATTCACTGGGATTTTTAGATCTAAACAAACGCCTCCAGATGCACCCCAACCCCCCAAAGAACCATAGCTTCTCTCAGCAGAGGAAGGCCAGTGAGGAACAATTCTGCCCCCAGTCTTGTTTTGGCCCAGGAGCCCCTGAACTTCAAACTTCTTACTAACCTCATGGCTGCACCAGGCTTGGGGTCTCTACTCTCTGAATACAGGAGTCCATCATCCCAATAAATAATATAGGTGCCACTGGCATTCCCAGCAGCCTCAGCAGCAGCTTGCTGTCTGAGGAGTTCACAACATAACCATGCAAAACAATCCAGGAAGCTGGCTTTTAAATTATAGAGACAACTACTTGGTACAGAAAATCAAGTCAGGAGTAGGAGCAAAGCCATCAACTGTTCCCCTGGTTAGTTGTACAAAGTTTGTTTTGAGCTATGAAGACTCTTCTTCATCTCTATTCCAAGAAGATTCTGAAGGGCGATGGCCAAGCAAAGCGATTTTAAAAGGGGACTAGCATTCTACTGGTAAATAATCCTAAACCAGAACTACCAATCCATTGGTGGGTGATACTAACCCATCTCTAAAAAGTTTCCACTGACTCCTCATCCACCTTTACTCAACAGTCATTAGATAATGCTATCTAGAAGTACTCAAATTCTCTCAGACTGATTTCTGAACTCATCTATCTAAAAAGGGAAGGGAGCACACTGCCAGTATAACAGCACCCGTTCTCCAAAATGCATTCTGGGAGTTACACACAAGAAGAAATTGGGGGCAATCAGTTTTAGCTCACTGTGAACTGCCATAAGCAGAACAACTATGGGAGAACTGGTAATAATATGTCGACAGTGTGTTTCTTCCCCACTGTATTTGATTTGCGACCTCATGTCCTAGATGTCGCAGATTACTGTTATACTTATACAAAAGGAAAGTGGTGGTTGGGGATAAGTAATAAGGTAATTAAACATGATATATGGTGAGTAGTAAAACATTTTTGCTACCCCTTTGCTTGCTTTTCTTTAGCAGCATTGCACATCAATGCATGCCACGTGACCAGACATTCCTTACCTCAGATGCCATTTTGAACTTGACGTTTTAGCGCCACAAGCCATGCCTGAACAGCAGGCATGTGATGGTCGATCTGCCCCTCTCTATGCACATTGACTAATCATGATGTTCTTCTATAGCCTTTGGTTTGTTTGTCAGTTCACCATGTGACTGGCTGGATCATTATGACCTTTCTTTTTCAATATTAACTGTGTAGCTTCTTATTACTGATAACAAAATTCTCCTTTAATTGATTCGTAAGTACAGTGTGCCTCATGTGTGACTCACGTAATTCACTATAGTCATGTTTTTCAAATGGCAATGGCTGGCTCCCTCCTCTTTCAGTTTTGTTTTTCCTTCTGGGACCTATTGGACTGCAGTAAGTTCTTTACCTTCTTTAAAGATTTACTCCATTTCAGCAATTGCAAATTCCTAATAATTAAAAATGCCTCCTGCTTCCATTATCAGGCATGATGTGCACTGCTTCACAGTATTGATGATGACATTGGAAATTCCTGATAAGGTCGAAATGTCATCGACTGGATTGCAGTCAGTCCCTGGACCCTTCTTTTGGGGGCAATTTCTTTATTTGTGGGTTGATCTTAGCATGGAGGATATCCTTTATCCAATGAATCATGAGTCGACTTTTCTATATTTCGATACACACTGTTTCCTCATTAGCGCACTGAATGAGCATTACAAGTTTATTATGAACCCCCATTATCTTCTGAATTAAAAAATTCCAACTGTAGTTTGCTTAAAATGTGTGGCTTGCATTTGATGTCTTATGTATCGCATCACAAGTGTACTGGCCTAGATAGACGGCCAGCTAAATGGGCATTTGACGACAACTGAGCCCACTGTTGGAAGTTGCATTCTCTTATGCTTTAATTGCATAGTGTTCCAGGGCTACTCCTGGTGTGTATGAGATGTGTATCATTTCATGGCACCTTCAGAAACTTCCATAATATTACTGAGCAGACAGGGAAATAAGTGTGATGGATATACCTGGTCCAGCAGAGAATTTATCTATGAAGTCCAAGCCATCGCATACATCTCCACTTCCTTTCTTCCTCCTTTCCATCGCCTACACTCCAGATAACACTCCTATTTTCTGACATTTCAGGAATGTGCAATACAGTCTTCTACCTGAGCCTTTTTAGGGATCACTGAAATAATATCGAGCTAATTAATATCGAGTTTCAAAAATATCGATGACAAAATATCGAGGGACAAAATATCGAGTTTCTATCTTCATACAGGTAAGTACAAAAATATGGACTCTAAAATATCGAGTGTAAATGATATAGACTGTCAAAATATCGTTTTTTAATGTCTTAAAATTAAGTTAAACTAATATAATAATAAATATATTTAATATAAACTTAGTTAAAATGATTAAATAAATGAAATATTAATAAATTATTAATGTAAATTACAAAAATATATAACAAAAATATTAAATATATATATATAAATACATATTATTACCTAAACATATATAATATTTGTACCATAGCATAGCAAAATGGTTAAAATTTATTGTAACAACTATAGTGAATTCAACAGTAGAAAAACGCTGGATAGCGTAGGAGTAAAAATTACTATTCCCACTCCAGTGGGTGCAACAGTAGGGAAAACGTTGGATAGCGTAGAGGTAAAAATTACTATTCCCACTCCAGTGGGTGCAACAGTAGGGAAAACGTTGGATAGCGTAGAGGTAAAAATTACTATTCCCACTCCAGTGGGTGCAACAGTAGGGAAAGCGCTGGATAGCGTAGAGGTAAAAATTACTATTCCCACTCCTGTGGGTGCAACAGTAGGGAAAGCAATGGATAGCGTAGGGGTTAAAATTACTATTCCCACTCCAGTGGGTGCAACAGTAGGGAAAGCGTTGGATAGCGTAGGGGTGAAAATTACTATTCCCACTCCAGTGGGTGCAACAGTAGGGAAAGCATTGGATAGCGTAGGGGTAAAAATTACTATTCCCACTCCAGTGGGTGCAACAGTAGGGAAAGCGTTGGATAGCTTAGGGGTAAAAATTACTATTCCCACTCCAGTGAGTGTAACAGTAGGGAAAGCGCTGGATAGCGTAGAGGTAAAAAATACTATTCCCACTCCAAAGAGTGCAACAGTAGGGAAAACATTGGATAGCGGAGGGATTAAAATTACTATTCCCACTCCAGTGGGTGCAACAATAGGGAAAGCGTTGGATAGCGTAGGGGTAAAAATGACTATTCCCACTCCAGTGGGTGCAACAGTAGGGAAAGCGTTGGATAGCGTAGGGGTTAAAATTACTATTCCCACTCCAGTGGGTGCAATAGTAGAGAAAGCGTTGGATAGCGTAGGGGTAAAAATTACTATTCCCACTCCAGTGGGTGCAACAGTAGGGAAAGCGCTGGATAGCGTTGAGGTAAAAATTACTATTCCCACTCCAAAGAGTGTAACAGTAGGGAAAGCTCTGGATAGCATAGGGGTAAAAATTACTATTCCCACTCCAAAGAGTGCAACAGTAGGGAAAACATTGGATAGCGTAAGGGTTAAAATTACTATTCCCCCTCCAGTGGGTGCAACAGTAGGGAAAGCGTTGGATAGCGTAGGGGTAAAAATTACTATTCCCACTCCAGTGGGTGCAACAGTAGGGAAAGCGTTGGATAGCGTAGGGGTTAAAATTACTATTCCCACTCCAGTGGGTGCAACAGTAGGGAAAGCGCTGGATAGCGTAGGGGTTAAAATGACTATTAATTAATTAACAATTAACAATTTTAATTAATTTACATCATTAATTAATTGTTATTAAATTACTTCCCACCCTATCCCCCTATAAGCTCACAACCCACTACAGAAAATAATTTACTAAATATTAATTATTTATCAATTAAATATTTATAATTCCTTACCAATTATATTTTAATTAATTACCAAGTAATAATTATTTAACAATTATTAATAATTTACATATTTATTTAATTATTATTAAATTACTTCCCACCCTATCCCCCTATAAACCCACAACCCGCTACAGAAAATAATTTACTAAATATTAATTATTTGTCAATTAAATATTTATAATTAATTAACAATTATATTTTAATTAATTACCAATTAATAATTAATTAACAATTATTATTAATTTACATAATTATTTAATTATAATAAAATTACTTCCCGCCCTATTCCCCTATAAACCCACAACCCGCTACAGAAAATAATTTACAAAAAATTAATTATTAATCAATTATTATTTTTTACCAATTATATTTTAATTATTTACCTTTTAATAATTAATTAACAATTATTATTAATTTACATAATTAATTAATTATAATTAAATTACTTCCCACCCTATTCCCCTATAAACCCACAACCCGCTACAGATTTATATTACACAATTATTAAACAATATTTAAAACTACCTTATTTTCGATTTTTTTTTGTCTATATTCTATCTAGTCAATATTATGTCTAGTCTATATTTTTTATTCGATATTTTGGCTATTAATATCGATATTACTCGATATTTTTGTAGTCTATATTATGTCTGGTCGATATTTTGGCTAGTCTATATTTTTTACTCGATATTTTGTCCAAACGATATTTTGGAATCGATATTATGTCTGTTTACCCCTTTTTAGGGATTTCAATCTTAGTCTAGCACTTTAGGTGACTTCATACAACAGCACCACCTCCTCGAATATATACTTAGGGTACACTTCTGATTATATCTTAACATCTGACCTGAAAAAGCTACCTCTTAGCATGGCTTTACTGCTTTGTCTGATCATGGTATGCTCATTCTTACAAGCCAATAAAAAATTTCACCACCACACCTCCACATTTAGTAAGCATTACCATTGTTGGGCAATAAAACAAGCAAAGGTAATTGACTGATATGTGTAGGAGAGCAGGGAAGTTGTACCTGGGATAAAGAGGAGCCATTTGGTAATCTGAAACCGTGTGACAGAGAGCAGGTGATTGAGACCCAGTCAAGGCAATATTCAGAAAAAGCTCACTGGCACACTGCTTAAATAGAGGTCAAGTACAACTATGTGCAATCAAGCTTTTGACAGTTGAAAGGTCATGAGATGGATAATGACTTCAGTTTTCAACTTAAAAAACATAAATAAGGGCCCGGATCCAGCATGGCCTAATGTTGGAATTACTGAATACCAACATAACATGTGTATTTGTAAAGCACACAGTCACCCCCAAAGGGGCAACTTGGCGTTGAATAACATATGTATATTGTTACCCAACTCAATGGTACTCATTTTATCGACCTCAGAAAGGATGATAGGCTGGGTGGACCCAGTGGGAATTGAACCTGTGACCATGAGGTGAAACATAGGCCCCTGTAGTGGACGCATTAGTCCACTAAGTCACCAGACCTAGCCCCAGTGTTGATTTCATCACTGTACCCTTCCAGCATTTTTAACCCCTTCCATGCTGGGCCGTTTCCGCCGCTGTGCGGTAAACAAAAGAACAGCGTGACGTCAGAGCGTGACGGCTGGGGTTCGTCACCAGCATGGAAGGGGTTAACTTACTCCAACAGGTTTATTTATTTATGTTTGCGGATTTAATATAGAACAAAGAAGGCCAAAGGGTATTGCAGTAGGTTACATGAGCATCAGATTACCCAAGGTCAGATTTGTCTTTTTTAGGCATGGGGAGATTAAGTGATTTGCCCAGACTCACAGGATGTTGAGCCGATTCCAGGACTCCAGCCTGGTATCCCAGTTGCAAAGTTGGCAGCTTTGGCCACTAGCTAAAATATCTCACTTGCTCATTTTTGCCACTGTTTTCTAATTTTTCTCTTCCTTATTTTGTCTTCCTGGTCTGCCCCTCTCTCTCGCTCTCTCTCTCTCTCTCGCTCTCACTCCCCTCTCTCTCCATCTTTCTCTCTCTCTCTCCCTCTTACCCTCTCTCCCTCTCTCTCTCAGTGGCTCTGTGTGTCACAGTATGGGGGGCAGCCACCCGCCCTTTAAGGAGAGGGCAGAGATTACCCTACAGGAGGGTGCAGTGGGTGACAGCAGGGGGATGTCTGGGGTGTCCATGAGACACCTCCACTTCTGCCCCTCAGGGAGCGCATTGACAGTGACAGTGCACCACTTCTTTCTGGAGTACAGTCCATGCGCTTCCTAAAGACCTGCATGCCTATGCACATTTGTCCATAATAGGGAGTGGGTACAGAGGCAAAGTGATTCCGTCACTTGGAAAGGGGTGTTGCCCTCATGCAGAGGACGGTACAACCTTTCAAAATATCACTGGCACTACATGTGCACCAGCGCTATCAGTATTACAGAATGGGCCGCACAAGCGAGTGCAGCACCTTTTATATTACCACAGTGCCCCGGGGGCACACGAAGTGGACAAACACGACTGGCGTGCCTCCAGGGCACTATGCATATTACGACCCCTGGATCGCAAATTGAATGCAGGTCACATCAGGAAAAAATAAAAACAAAAACTTGCTTTGCTCAACATTTCACGTTGTACACAAACCAGAAACAACCAGCTATGCCCTTCAAGCAGCCCTTTCATGATTGCAAATGCCGCATGTTGAAAATACGAGCTCGCATTCATATTTCTAGGCAGTACCTCCTTAGCACTTTTATTTGCTAACATGAAACCGGTGAGTCAAAACTATGATTAAATGAACAAAAAAGTGAGACATGAAATGCCAATTATTAATAATTGCCAAAGACGGTCTCACCTTTCCCTATTGGAGATAATGTTGTCCAATGCCTTTTTAGCCCGTTGTATTCCAACGTATGATTATAATCAGTACACTTCCCTGCAATTATGGGTCGGGGCAATTAATTTGCGCCATAATATGTTCGCATGACTGTCCACTGTGTTCCAGGAATCGCCCTCGCGCTAATAGCTGTTTGATTATAGGCTCTGATTGTTTCTCAGACTCAGAGCGGAGCCTGCTGGGATTGAATGAAGATCTTGAAATGTATCTCCTGGATTCCCAACAACACACATAGAGAGAAATCTATCTGATATAGCGGTAATTGCCCTCTGTGCTATTTATCATCAAAGCAGCAAGAAATCCACATTTGCTGCAGACAAAATGAGCATAAAATAACATGTGTATTTGTAAAACGCACGTTCACCCCTAAGCGGGGATCTTGGCATGGAATAAAAGAGGTTTATTGTTATCCAACGGTACTCATTTATTTGACTTCATAAAGGATGAGAAGCTGAGTGGACCCTGGGATTTGAACCTGTGACTATGAGGTCAAACATAGGGACCCGCGGTGGATGCATTAGTCCACTAAGCCCCCAGACTTGGCTTTTAGACACCTATCAGACACAAATTTGTGCAGGCAGGTCCTATATGGTAATGAACTTCAGGATAAGGTTCAAACCGATGGCACTGGTAACAACATATTTAGAAACATGAGGCACACTGTTAAATAGATGCCCTCGCTACAAGGAGATTCAAAGGGATCCTTTATGATCTAGTCGTTTAAAATATGCACAGATAGAACAAGCTTTTTTTGTCACCTACAAATATCTGCAGACTGACCTATACTTCAGAAATCAAGCCAGTAATTCAGTAGTTCATCACAAATAAATGATTTACAAAGGATGTACAGATGTGTCTGATTTTCAAGGCAATTTAAAGAAATATATATTTTGGCCAAATATTTGAGATAGGGTTAAATCTAAGAGGTAAAAAATAATCTTTCTCAGATTTTCTCCTTATGAAAGCAAACATCTGATAAAAACAGCATAGTTTTGGATTTGAATAAAGTGGCGCCATAAAGGATGTCTACATTAGGCAAATAAACCATGCCTTGAATGGCATCGAACTAGGAGGCGAAACGTGTTGGCTGCCATGTTGCGTCTTTCTTTATGTATTGCTACATGGTTTATTATATGATTAACTGTGTATGCTTGAGACGCATTATTTGAAATAATCAATGTGGGGCACCGAAGAAAGAAATCTAGAAGCATTGGTGTATTCAGGCACAAGCGGACTGACTGAGCTTGAACCTTAACAGGTTTTCGTATATTACAACACTTCTAAAATGACTGTGCTTTATTTGAGTGGAAAGACCCCAAATACTTTCTGTCTCTCCTGGAGGTTTCCCTGAACTTTACCAGAAAGGGGTGGACTATGTCTCCCATTCTTTACCACGGCAGTGGGGGCCCAGTACTGGTGACCTAGCGTTCTTAAGCAAACTGATGTTCCTACAGAGCGGGTTTCTCCTGGCAGTTTCCCTGCCTGCTCATGTCATGCCCAGTTACTTGTCTGAAATTTCTTGGGCTGGGCTGGGACTATGTCCCCCAGTCTTCATAATAGCAGGGCGTGGCCAAGTACTGGTGCATTTGTACTGTTAAGCGCACTGCTGTTCCCGCAGCATGGGTCTCTGCTTGAGGTTTCCCTACCCTCTCATAGCCTTGCCGGTTACTTGCCTGAACTTTCCCGGACTGGGGTGAGACTATGTCCCTCAGTCTTCATGGCAGCAGGGCAGACCCATGTACTGGTGACAGCGTGCTCTTAAGTGTACTGCTGTACCTGCAGCGTGGGATGCTGCTGGGCATGCACCAGGGTGAAGACCGGGACAAGTCTGGGCCCGTCTTTGCCCATCAACACCCAAAAGAGGTCAGGTCGGGCCCTCTCTCATTCAGCCATAATTTCAGATTACTAACTCTGTGGAGTCCTGTCAGTACTATCTAAAAATCTTATAACTGTGAGCTCTGATTTGGTTAATCTCTCCAATTGCCAGTTCTTGTGGACTTTTTATTGACTATTTTAAACATAATTTGCAGAAGGAAAGCAATCTGAATTTTGAAATTCCCCACTGCTGTTAAAAAAATCTAAAAAAAAGCCGCTGGGGAAGCTGTAGGACTGTCCACAGGACTGTTAGCTATCATACTCTAGAAGATATTGGTCATTTGTATGAAGAATTTGAACCTAGACTTGGAGCAAAGGGGTTGTCTACAAGTAGTAGACTTAGAAAGGCCAAAGTTACAGATATGTTCAAGAAGAGAAATAATGTATATACTACTTTGGAGAGGGCAGCAGAGGGAAGTGAGAGAGTGTCTCCAGTTAATAAGCCACCTTTAGAGACTAAAGGACCCTTGGACAGTTGGGAGATAAACAAAAGTCAAGCTCCTACCCTGGAAGTTTCTACAACTATCAGATATCTACTGAGCCCTAAAGTTAGTATTATTTCCAATGTCTCTTTTTCTAATAGATTTGTCACTCTGGCAGCTTTTGATGAGACTGATATACTTCACACTGATCTTATGACCACGCCCGCTATATAGCCTACGATTGCGACACTGAAACCATGCCTCAGGGCTTTGATTACATCTCCCTGCATCAACAATTCAGGAATGTTAAAAGTTATTGGTCACTCTTTCAGTGCCAGTTTCACAGTTGATGGCTTCAGTGTCGCTGTAACTATAATTGCAACAAGGTACCTAATAGCTCACGTAAGTGGTACCTAATAGCTCACGTAACAATGGCTCCGAAGTTGCAAATGAGGCTTTACCCCCACAACAGCCATTCCGTTATGCCGCTGGCTCCGGTAGCCATTAACCAACCTCTTCAGCAGGACCTTAATGTTCTAGGATGCCTCATCACACAAGCAACTTTGCTCTTGCCTCTAAAGGCACCTACTTTACCACAACAGCTAATACAGCTCCATGTTTATCCACATGGACCTAGAAACCATTTCCCAAAATCTGTACAGCAATTTCCAGAGGCGTCATATGGGGCAAGCAATTTTTCTGACCCAAGGTCTCAGTCTATCCAACATCTTTGTAATCTGGGGCATTCTCCCCAATCTCCAGTGGAAATTCTTTCTGATCCGAATGTCGATTGGAGCCACTGACTCTCTGCTCACTCTTACTATCATCTCCTAGAACTTGGCTAGTATCAAAATAAAACTACTGGAATCTGATTGGTTACTATATATTGGGAAATTTGACGTGTCAATGTTTGAAGAAACCTGGGCTACATCTAGGGTGAACTTAAATGGCTACAAAACATATAACGTAGAAGCCAGGTTGACCAGGAATCATGGGCAAGCAAGTGGTGGGTTGCTTATTATGGTGAAGAATGATTTTCACCGTAGCCATACATGTATTTAGTTTGATTCTCAAGATTTGTGGGGAGTTTTGCTTAAGTGCCCGGCCATATTGCTGAATAATGTCTATGCCAGACTTGTTGCAGGAGGTGTAGAGTCCCCTGTTGTTACTCATCTAGATGAAATAATAGAAACCTATCATAAGAATTCAAAACTAATAGTCGCAGGCGATTTTAATACTTTTTTGGAACCCTCTCTGTAAATTTACAATCTTATCAAAGATGAGGATGGATTTTGGAATATTTCCGAAATAGAGGGTAAGACTAGAAGCAACTGTACGAGACTAGCCCTGTAACTGGCTTCCATAGTCATGGGGCGAAGTAATGGGGCCTGGAATTTTTTGCTGGTCTCATTCAGACTCTCCAAGGAGGTTTACTATTAAGTGGGGGTTTTACACAAGCATCATTGATTACATCTTCTTAGACGTAAGGTTATGGTCATTATTGAAAGATATGAGACTGGATATTTGCTTTGACAGTGACCGCAACTCACTGCTGTTATTTCAGGTGATGTTCTGAAAAGGACTAGGTCTGGCTTATCTACAATTGTCCCCAAACCACTACTAGTTAATAACCATAGAACAGTGGCTTGGCCACAACTCATCTTTAAGTGTGTCACCTAAAAGGTGGTACACTGTCAGTGTGTCCCCTGATGGCAGCCCTCTATAGGAGAGAAGGGGTCCTACGGACCCCATAGAGATACCCTTGCAGGCAGGTATAGTCACTCATCAAACCCGCCTACAAGGAGATCTCTCACCCCTCTTAAAAGCGCAGGCAGGTTGCCACCTGCACAGGGAAACACGGAGCGGCTGTTTCAAAGCCACTCAGTATTTCACTTGAATGCACTGCTCCCAGGGCAGCACGAGTTCATGGTTGCCCTGGGGGCAGCGCATTCAATGTGATATGGTGTATTCTCCTTGTTTGCGCCGAGCACACCTTTTGAAAAGAGAGCTGGCGCTAACAAGGAGAGTGTGCCGTATTCCATAATACAGCCCCAGGTGATATCTATAAATCAGAACCCTTAATCTTGACTAGTTACAGTAAGCTTATTTCCAACAAAATATCTAAGGGGGGAGAGATCCCAGATTCTTGGAGGGGAGCTGAGGTTATCCCATTTTATAAAAAAGATGATCCCTGCATACTGTCCAGTTTCTGGCCAAAAAGTCAAATGACAACTTGTAAAAAAAATTTGCAAGCCAAGTTCTTGACATACTTGTAATCTGGGTTAACAGAAGCAGTATTATGTCCCCTTTTCAAGTGGGCTTCCAACCCAATACCAGCACTTCAGATCAGGCTATAGACTAGCTGTTCTTTACTGGAAATACGTAATACTGATAAGCAAAGCTATATGTGGCATTCGTTAGGGCGTGCTTGTTCCTCAGCAAAATCTCTGGAGAGTTCTAAAAAAAGTGGGTGCTCCCAAGAACGTTGTCAATGTTATAGCTAAACTGCATGAATCAAATTATTCTCAGGTTAGCTGGAGAAGCAAAGGGGAATTGACAGATCGCATCCTAATCATGCGTGGGGTACGACAGGATTGTGTCTTTGCTCCTTCCTTGTGTACCCTATACATTAATGATGTGATCCAGCTACTTTCGGAGTGCCAAAATGATTCCCCGACATTAAATAGTAAAAAGACTTCCATCCATTCCTTTAAGAGGTTTTCTCTTAATATCCAAATCATCCTAATTAATAACTTTATGGGTTTCTGTAAATCAATACGCTTAGAAATAAACACAACCAAAATGAAATACATGGTGTTTGGATTGGGGCCTGTTAAAAGTTAAACTATGAAAGGTAGAGAAGATTCCTTAGAGAGAGTTAACTATATTAACTGCCTAGGTGTCAGGATTTCAAACAAGCTTAAGTGGGATTTCCAGCTTAACAAGAGGACATTCTTCATCTAGCATAGAACTAGGGCTATCGTAAGACTACAAAAGGCAACTTTTTGCCGTTCAGTTTCCCCCGTTTAACAAGCATATTGTGTAAAAGCTCAGAGTGCTGAATTATCTGGGGCAGAGATCTGGGGGATTACTGATGTACGACGATTGGCTGTTGCTGAAAATTGCTTTATGAGGCACTTACTGACTGTGCTCTCAGTACCCCTTTAATATAGCTTTTTTACAATTTGGGCATCAGGAGAATTTTAAGCCTGGCTGCGCTCAAACCACTGAGGTATTGGGTCAGTCTGTGGGTCACGCCCGAACTCCATGAGTATAGGGACTTACTGAAGGAATTAGTAAAAAAGACCTAATGCTCTTGAGGTACCTTGGCTCAAATGTATCTACAACTGGTTTCAAAAACTTGGGGGCATATTACCAAGAAATAGCGATAATTATCGCTATTGCTTGGTTAGAGACAAAAATTTACAGCTGAGCTGCGGCGATTTTTATCGCAGATAAACCTTGGTATTACCAAGGTTTATCGCAAATGCGATAAAAATCGGCCGCAATGCATGAATATCGCTGAAAAGTCCGCGATATTCATGCATTACCGAGCTAATGCTCTTAGCCATGTTATCCACCTCCCATTGGATAACATGGCTAAGAACTGCTCAGGGGCAGGTGTTAGCTTTTGGAGATATGAACGCTTAGCGCGAATATCTCCAAAAGTTGGTAATAGGAGATAGCGATGTTAGCGACTGTTTCCAGTCGCTAACATCTTGGCACGCCCACTTTGCATGTCATTAGTGATAAATATCGCTGACAAGCAAAGTGGGGCCCAAGATGGTCGCTATCTCCTACTAGCTGTCGCTAACTGGTGTTAGCGACAGCTAGGTAATAGGGAGATAATTTTATCTCCGCTTTCTTGGCTTTTAAAGCCAAAAAAGCGGAGATAAACCCCCTTGATAATATGCCCCTTGGTTTGTGAAGATTATGGGATAAACCCACCACAGTCAGTAAGACTGAGGTAATGTCTCGAAATCTTGGTACTGGGCTTTTATTCACAAACAAGCCATCGTCTGTGGAACTAATGGGCGGTTAACCAACCAATTTCGGGAATTCAAACTTTTTCCATCATTTGAGCCCTTTCTGTGCAGTATCACACAAACACTGGCCAAAAGCTTATATGTACACTTTCGATTTGGTTGCTAACCACTGAGAGTGTTACATCTGATTGGAAACATGACTTGTCTACAGCATCTAATTTATGTCCAAACTGTGAGGTTGATTTTGGTTGGACCATTTCCAGCAGTGTGACATACTCACACACAAAAGAAGCTTGCTTTGTTGAAGAGCAAATGCAGTGTCACATTTCTTCCAAAGTATAACCTTGTCCATCTTTTACATCCCTGTGAATATTCCCTCTACGTTGACTGGTCGATCAAAGCGAGACATCAATAGAGGAGGAAGGCGAAAGAAACCCGATACGGGACTGGGTTCTTGGGTTTCGAGGAGATAAAAGGTCATCCCCACTTGGTTGAAGTACTGCTTTGATGGTCCTTCCTCTAAAAAGTCCTGTGCCAGAAGATTTTCAGGATTTGTAAAACAGCACATAGATTGATCTAATAATCACTTTTATAACAAATGAATATTCATTGGCATTGACTAGCAAAGGTAAGATCTTTTTACCTCCTAAGGCCATTTTATAAATTATGAATTAAAATAAGGGATTATGTAAAGCCATTTCTGAATATTGAAAATGACATGAATACAGACTGCCACATTAAAGACAGCTAGTTCAGTTAAGAGGTTAAATATACAACAGCAGCAAACCATTGCCTTCGTCGCACGGGGGACACAGCACAGAGGCACATCGAGGCAAAGGAAATAATTGGTATTCATTTTTTTCAGTTGCTGCCTTGAAATCAGGTCACTGAATAACAAAGCGAGCCCCCGATGTGGTCCCGCATCATATACTCACTATAAAAAAAATCTAAAAACACAGGGGCAGATTTATGTTAACTGGCGCATCCCCAGGGATGCGCCAGTTAACATGCGCCACAGTGCGCCACAGCTCCGCCAGCCATGGTGCGCCGCATTTATAATGCGGCGCACCATGGTGCAAAAACGGCACAGATGCGTGACGCATCTGTGCCGGAAATGTGGCGCATTGCTAGAGTTGCGTCGCAAGCGCGACGCAGCTCCAGCAAGGCTCGGGGGTGCCCCATTTTAACAATGCTGCGTCAAGACCTACGCCTGCTTCAAGCAGGCGCAGGCTTTTGACGCAGCATTGGCTTAAAAGTGACTGAGTGAAATCTCATAGATTTCACTCAGCCACCTTTGCGAGGCGCACCTGCCCCGGAACGCCCACCCTGCGCCGGAACGCCCACAAGCGGCGCAGGGCTTTACAACGTGACGCATCTGCCTAGATGCGTCACGTTGTAAATCGTTCGTAGGGATGCGCCACGTTTACGCCGCCTTGCGTGACGCAACAGCGGCGTAAACGTGGCGCAAGGGCCTCATAAATCTGCCCCACAGTCTCAATAACAGTAAGTTTAAATGTAACTTGGATGAAAGTGCAGTACCTGAGCATTTTTCTAGCCTTAAAGTTCGGTAATCAGTGAAGGTCAAATCCTGTGTGCAGTCAAGCATAACAGATGAAGGTTCACCCTACTCGATTGGAGAAAGTCATCCTTTGACACAGGCTGGAATTTTGAGTCAGTTCTCTTTCACAATATATTTCACAGTTGAATAAGTCCCTGCCGAGAATAAGTAAACATGGATCCTCCTGCTAGCTTTACACACCTACCTTGGCTATGCGCACATTAATGAAATTCAAATTCTAACCCTGGGAAACCTTTATCCATATGCCACTGTGAGGTTCCAATCTCTAGAAGTCGAAGGTGGCCTTTCGGACCGAAGCTAGTCTAAATTTGTATGTGGCACGTTGTGTGTTGGCACCAGTTGTTTCAGGTTTTGTTAAAGAAGTGACTGCATTCAAAACATGTGCTGAGAACCGATTGCAGACCACTCGCTATGAAACTGACAAAAGAGTAATTGTATTAAAACAACCTTATTCCTTGCATAATTATTGCTAAAGATCAAATCACAGGCTCGAGAAAAAAAATGACTTCAATTATTTATGAGAATCAAATTAAGTTTTGGATCTTGGCAGTATTTTATCATCTCCCCCCAGGACTTCGATGGCACAGACCCTCACCTCATTATGAGTGGCTCTGTCCCAGGTGCATTAATTAATATATCTTTTAAAATTTGACTTCAGAATTAAAAAGCTGCTTTAATTAACATTTATTTGGAGTTCAATCATGCAAATTAGGGCATAACGTGGATTTTGCTGCTTACCTGACAAAAAATGTGTATATGCACACATACTTTACAGGGATTTTTACTGAGTGAAATTGCAGGGTGCAGTGTTTACTACAAACTCAGAATTTCGGTATGTGGTGCAGCAGGAGTTACTGAACACCCTGGAAATACATGGACCATATTAGGATGAGGGCCTAAATAAGTGAATGGTGTAAAGGTCGATGGTACAGTCCCTGAAGTATTAATCACCTAAAAATACTCTTTGTGACAAGAAATGCAGAAGGTTTAACTGAAACCTTCATATCCAACTATCAATTTTCTGTTGCTCAAGACTTATCAAATCATTAATACATCCACAATGTAAAATTGTAAAGTTGGTCTTATAACTAAACTAACCTCTCCTTCATGTTTTTCAAGTAACTAAACAAACATCATGGATACACATCCCTATCAACTTTAGAGGAAAGGGGCTGGAGAGATTATGGATGATCGGGTGGGTGCCCTTCTTAAAATGTATTCTTTTGTGTTTTGCTATTGATGTTCGATGCATTGTAGGTCTCTTAATGATGCCTACTAAGTACATCACATTTTAGTGCAATTGATGACTCCATGTTCTCAGGTCTCCCAACAGACATCTTTAGATGATGGTCTCATGTCTTTTATCAATTATGAAAAAAGGACAAACTGGTGAACAAAGAAAGAGGGGGCTTTTGATCAGTTGACTTAAGCCACTGGCGTCATGTGGTTTTCATGGTTTGCCATTCCTTGGATGGTCTGTCCATTAAGGCCATTGCATTTCTTTGTAGGCGGTCTTGCAACAGGGCATGTGTTCTTTGTTGTATTTATTTTGCAGGTACAACAACTATTAATAATTGATTTATGCATTTTTGTTTGGAATGTCCTTGCTGTTAAGATGCCATAGCCTGTCATAAGCACAGAGTGCTATTCATTAATACCCATTGTACATTATTTGTTTAAATCTGATGTCATGATAAAACAGAGATTCTGTGTGGGAACACCTCTTGGACAGTTTTGACTTAATTCAGATTCCTTAGCACATTATTTTGAATCCTCAGGGAAACACTATTACAATAGTAGAGTCCGGAAAACATACACCCAGCCACCAGTTGAGAGTGTAAATTAGATGACATAAAATAGAGAAGTATTTAAGACAAAGAACAAGATTATGTGACCAATTTAATTGAGCCCCAACAGAGAATTCGGTCATCAAGGATAAAACCCAGAGATTTCACCTTCCAAAAATTAAGAGGGGGTACCTTAGAGTGAAGTCTAGAGGGGGCTTACCCACCAAAACGTCTGGTTGTCACTATGAAAGCTAAATCTTTCTAGAAATCAGTTTTAGGAAATTGTGGGAAAGTGAATTACTAGTTGGAGGGGATATGAGTCCCCATCAAGTAATGATATCACAATTCTGTACCATGTTCAGTATTGGCTCAACAATTTAAACCTGAGCTGAACACTTGGTAGCTGTAGCACAGATAAGGCGGGCTTAACGTAGGAGAAATGTGTAATGTATTTTTGTACCAAAAGAGTTAAAAAGTAGAAAATACAGCACAATAACAAATCCCACTCCAATCTATAAAAATAGAGCACATTTTAATGATCAAATAGATTTCAAAATTACAAAAAGTCCAATTAGGGGATCCGGAGATGTACGTTTCTAAAATGTCAACAACATTTTTGCAAAAAGAACAAAGCACCAACTGTGGGAAACTGGTTGCCTAGACCATGTCAAAGTCCAAAGATAAGGCAAGAAAGTAAGGGATAAAGAAACCAAATTTCCCGGTTGGACGTTTTACCTTCTGACTTACGGCCTGATTTAGATCTTGGCGGATGAGTTAATCCATCACAAAGGTGAAGGATATCCCATCCACCGGAATATAAATCTCATAGTAAATAATGGGATTTATATTTTGTCAAATGGGATATCCCTCACTGTTGTCATGAAGTAACCCGTCTACCAAGATCTAAATCAGTCCTTTAGTCTCTGAAATAAAAGTTGAAAATCCTCAGCCGGGAAAGGCAGCAGGCTCTGGCTGAGATGGGTACTAGATGGTTGGATAGCCATTGGATGAAGTCCTGGGGAAGCCACTGACTTTTGAGCAGGAGAACTTCAAAATCCTCCCCCCCCACACACACACACGCTAGTAAGATACTCTTGGCACCTTTGACCAGTGAAGATTTTCACCTTCAGACATAGTCACTTTTTTGGAGCTCAAATTCCTCTAGTGAGCAAAGCAGCGAGCTGTAGCGTGACAGGGATCCACAAGGTCAAATATGTTCTCTGTAGCATCCAGCTAAAATGGATTTGCTGCTGCAGAAAAACTCAGTGCAGGAGCGACCTAAATCTTTGGCCAAATGACAATGCACCTTAGCCAGAATGACATGACAGGTTGGTTGCGATCTTCTGTCAGTTATCAAGCCAATCCTTAAAACTGTTTCTAAGAGTCAGATTTTAGAGTTAGGCATAAGACGTACAATCAGGCCCTTTTCCAAGGACTCCAGGATCTTAGGGACACCACTGGGGTGGGGGAAGGGGGGTCAAGACTCACTCCATGAATAGCCACCAGCAGGGTCCAGTGCAGATCCAGTTGGGCCGGACAGCTGAGCTCTTCTGGAAGGCAGGCTTCCTACAGCTTTTGTGTCCCTGTAGTTTAACAGGAGGTCACCCATCTGACTCCTTCGCCCTGGAAACAAGTGGAAGCAGGTCCAGCCCTTGGGGTCACTTTCCATAGATTCTAGAGAAAGTGCAACCCTTCTCCTGTCTTCCAGATGTTTTCTGAAATAGGCACTGGGCTTGCCTCATTTTAAGCACAAAGCCATGATTTACAGTGCCAATTTAGTGGTGGCACAATATGTTCTGCAGTCCATTAGTGGCATTTGATTTACAGACCCAGGTTACAGGAAAGGGCCATATATCAGTGACTTATAGGTGTGTTAAATGTGTCAATCAGGAATTTTATCAGATCAACAAGCTTTTAGGAGTGAGAGCACATGCTCTTGGGCTTGTTATCAGTGCACCGTTGTACAGAGTCCAAAAACAGCATCAGTCAAAAATTAGGGTTGATCATACAAAAAGAGGAATTTTCTTAAGAAATTAGTAAATATACAGACCTCAGTTCCTTGCAGGCTGTTCCTTAAAACAGATATTGAGGTGCAAGCAAGATTTTAAGAGATCAAGGTATCAACAGGAAATGAAACAGCTGAGGGCCTATTGATCTGTGAAGCTTCAACAGTCTGGCATGGATGTTAAAATGTATGGCAGAACCTACCCTGTCCTACCAAATGGGCCCATGCTTTGTTTGTTTATGCCACTGTATCCAAAACGCTCATGGGCCTCAGAATCTCACTAGACAGTATTGGTTTAAAGTGGAGCAGTGCCACTGTTTCCCAATAAATCTTCAAGTGAAGCAGGGTTGGCAATGGGTGAAACCAATAAAATGCAATCTATGGCTTTACTGCAAAGAAATGTAAATGCACATCTAGTATTGAAAAAGCATCAACGTTGTTTGGTAGTGTCAATTACTTCCATCTACATCTCTGCTTCTTTCCCATCCATATTATTCAGGTCAACAATGATAACAACCGGGCACAGAACACCTTCGTTAGTAGTATAGGTACCTTTATGAGAAGCTAACATATGGAGTATAACTGCTGCATCTATAGTTCGGGTACATCTATCTGGCAAAAGTAGCCAATAATTAACATTATGAAAAAGAATAGGTGTGCATGCCTTGTGGGAAATTGAGTTAGTAGTTGACTGGGGTGTGAGCCCTGGTCAAACAGCAACCACAATTCTTGTCAGGGTAAGGTACATGCAAGCCCTGAACTAACCTGTGCTCAACTCCCTGGTAGCTTGGCACAGAGCAGTCAGACCTTACTTAGAAGCAATGTGTAAAATACTGCTACAACACTGCAAACAATAAAAAAGAGAAAACACAACAGAAAAAGTATCCCAGACCATATTAGATGAAAGAAAAAAACAAGATAAAAAAACAAGACCTAAACAACAAAAATCCAATCAGTAGAACCTCCGAATTTTTTTAAAAATAATTTTGTGAAAATAGCATCAAAACCCACAAAGTACCAACTTGGGATATCTAGTCACACTGGACCGGGTCAAAGTCACAAGCTCAGGCCGACCGCCACTGAGCGCAGGTCAGATACAATACCAGATTAGTCCAGCAGTAGTTTTACCTCCTCAAGTTATGTGTGAAGAGTCCCATCAGCATTGGAGCGGGCCGCGAGGAGCAAGGAGAGCTGTCAGTGTGGTGTGCAGAGGTGGCCAGGTGTTGCAGAGTGTAGGGCTGGAGTTTCATGTTGGCGGTCCCTCAAGAGCAGTCAGTGCTGCAGTGCGAAATTACTGACTGGAGGTACTTTGCCCTGGTTTTTAAGTGCGTGTGGCACGGTCTGGGAGTGAACGAGCCAGTTCGCAGTCACAAAGAGCCCAAAAGTTTGAATTTAGCTTACTGAGCCATACCAAGGGTACAGGACCTGAGGGACATCACTTGAGGGTCAGGAACGTGCTGCATCTGGGTCCAGGAACTGTTTGAGGAGCCCTTTGTTTACCTGAGGCTTAGATCAGGAGGCCCGCAGACTAGCCCTTGGAGTCACTCTGGGGTCCTGGGTTTGACATGAGGTTACAAGTCCAGTCCTTCCTCAGGCAAGAGGGTAGCAGGCAGCAGGTCAGCAGAGCAAGGCAGACGCTCCTTCAGAGTAGCAGTCCAACAGAGCAGCAGTCCTTTCAGCAGCACTGCAGTCCATCTTCCTGGCACAGTATCCACTGGTCCAGAAGTGTACTGAATAGTTTGTGTCTAAGGTCTAGTATTTACTCACAGATGTGTATTTGAAGTGGGAAGAGGCTTTTAGAGGCATGCCTTTGAAGTGCACAGATGTCCTGGCTTCCTGGCCCTGCCACCAAACTAACTAAAGCGGGTATATAGCTCTTTGTGAGAAAACAGGGCACAGCCTATACAAGCATAATTGAGGCTGGACCCAGCTTCACCCACCCTTCCTGCCACTGATGATCAATCCAGTCATGTTTAAGCTCCCCATTCTGTGGGGCCTTCCAGGAGGAATATAAAAAGCTTAACTGTCAATTACAGTCAGTCATGTGACCCATGTATAGGCTACAAGCACTAAAAGGCTAAGGCAGAAAAACGTCAACTTTCTAAAAGAGGCATTTTCAAAGTTGGAATTTAAAATACGACTACACCATAGGTTAGGCGTTTAAATTAGTATTCCAGAGGCACCAAACATGAACCAGTTATCTCTTCTGATTTGGAAATTAGACTTATAAAAAAATTACAGGTCACTCCAATGTTATACAATGGGAGAGCTAGGCCTTGCAAGAGTGAAAACCAAATGTAAGAGTTTTTCACTACCAGGACATGTAAAACTTAAAAATAACATGTTCTACTTTTTAAGTACATTGCACCCGGCCCTCTGGGCTGTCCAGGACATACCGTAGGGGTGACTTGTTTGTATTAAGAAGGAAGGTTTGTGCCAGGCAAAAGGTTTATTTTGGCAAGTCGAATTGGCATTTTAAAACAGCACCCATAGACTGCAATGGTATGTTTAAAGGGCTACTTAGGTGGCGGCACAATTGGTGCTGCAGACCAACAATTAGCATTTAATTTAGAGGTCCAGGTCACATGTAGTGCCACTTTACTAAGGACCTATAAGTAAATTAAATATGCCAATTGGGTATAAGTTAGTTTAACATGTCCCTAAGGCCAGAAAAAATTAATTCAGCAAAAATAGGAGGAGCAAAGCAAAAGGTTGGGGGTTACCCTGCAGAAAGGGCCAAGTCCAACATGCCCTACGACTAGGATATCTTTTTTACCAGATGCCAATAAATTATATTGATTAATAAGTTCAGAAATTGTTTGAGCAGCAAATAGAACATATGTCTTTGATAGGTCAAAAGGCAGCTCCACCACTTTGTTAAAAGAACCCCCCCTAAAGATAGTCCCAGGGTCTCCCCCTATGCGTAATGGAAAACCTAATGTTGATTTACTGTGATGTTTATGATCATGAAGTCCAAAAAACACCAGCAAAGACAACAAGGGGCAATTAACACATTCGGACTGCAACAGGCCATTATTGAGCCTCTGGATGCGATCCATTTTCTTGTTTTATCTGCCAAATCACTGCTCTTTCGAGAAGTCCCATGGATGAGAATGAGCTTATGTTGTCTCCATAGAGAGCATGTGGTGAAGTCAGACTCTTCTTCTGTGAATGTTAAGTTAAAACTGTGAATTGACCATATCAAGTCTTATTGAACTTGTGGGTTTCTCAGTGCACTATAATACCCCTTCAGAGAAGAGTTCTTATATAGATCACTGTTAGACCCAGCGGTTTCTGGCTGGCTGGGAAGCATCAAACACAGTCAGATTCCACCGTTCTAGATAGGATGAGTACGATACACATGCCCAATAACCTGTGCGCACTCTTGGGTAGCTTGCCATCAAGCAGTCAGGTTTATACTCAGGGCCCATGTGTAAAGTACTGGCACAACACTCCCCTCACAACACATTGTGTTTGCCACAAACAGACTCTGCATTGCATGTATAAAACACTGTTCTATGTATTACACACCCACTGAAATCAAAACAAGATACACATGGTATATAGACTTTACAGCTATATGTAATTGTCGAACGTTCCCATTATCAGAATATTGAAGCAATCACAGGTCTTTGACTACAGCGCGTAACCCAGCCCCTCAGTTAATTAAGTACAGCAGCCAATGTTACACGTTGCCCCTGCTGGTGCCACATTGATTAGACTATTGGAACCACTTAAAACAGAAAAAAACTGTTACTTATTTCCAACCGGATTAGACCTCTAGGCACCCAGCGGCACGTGCATGAGGGCGAGATCACTATCTCCGGTGGACAAATGCTTGTGACCCAGGAATCTGGCACGTTTCCAAGCCTGGAGAAATGTTTGCCCTCAGGCAGAGGTGCGAGCTGCCATAGCTCCCGACAGATAGTCGTAGGGGTATACACCTATTACAACGCAAATTTTACAACTACCTACTATTACAACGCAACTTTTACAACGCATACCATTACAACGCATTGCGCTGGGGGGCGCTCTAGGATAGGGAATAAGTATAATTTACTATCCAACACCTTCCCTAGTGTCCACGGGGACTGGAGTTAGAATAGTAAATTATACTTACCACTACCCAGCACCTCTAAGCGCTATGCGTTGTAATGGTATGCGTTGTAATAGTCGCATTGTAATGGTAGGTAGTTGTAATGGTATGCGTTGTAGCATGGTACATCCAGTCGTAGGTGCTTACAGGCCACAACGAAATTCCTCAGGCACTGTCACTTTGTTCTCCCAACAAAGTACCTTGTGACCTGGGTCCAGGGAGAGGAAGCCTGCAACCTCAGACAAAGGCTATGATGTCAGGAACTGCCATCCTCCTGATCTGGAGGCCAAAGACACCGTCAGCTCCCAGTTCAGGTCACTCAACAACCCTTCCAAACACTGCACCCTGTCACTAGGGAGAACTTCGATTCAGCAAGAGACATGCTGAACCTTGGCACATTGCTTTTTAAATGGCAAGCTGAGTAACAGTAACCTGCACACACAGGCCCCACCAGGGAAAACCTGTGGCATGATCAATAAGCTACTTCTGTGGATGGCACACCGAGTGCCGCAGGCCCATTGAGGAGAATTCAAGGTACATGCTCTAGGTACATGTCTTACCCCCAGGCAAGGGAGTTGCAACTTTCTCTTATCATCCAATCATGCATACACCAATAACCAGTATGTATATGACAAGCACAGTGCTTTGACACTGAATGTCAGTTGCAAACATGCTCAAAGTTCCAAGACTAGCACATCGATAAGTTGAAAACTAAGAAGGAGAAAAGCAAAAAATTGAGGGAAAGCACCCTAGAAATGTGAATTTACAACAATCACAGGCTTGGGAAGAGTTTAAACAGCGCATTTACCTGTCACTGACAGACATGATTAGAGAGAGCTTTCTCCACTGTGCAGAAAAGTTGCAATCAGTGTTCAATATACTGTTTATATACCCTAACCTTAGACCAGATGTACTAAGCATTTCAATGGTTTCAAATGCTCTGAATAACCATTTATGGCTGGTAAAATGCTCTATCATCTGAAATAATCCCATGGTAGGGTTTGTTAGAAATGGGATTCCTGTTTGGCTGACGTATAATACTTAGGCCAGGCAGGGACAACCACACTAGTCAGGGTAAGCTAGATACACACCAAAAGATAACCTGTGCTCACACTTTGGTAGCCTGGCACAAAGTAGTCAGGCGTATCTAAAGAGGCAGTGTGTAAAGTATTTGTGTAACACCCACACATTCAGTAACACGCAGAATACATGACAAAAAGACTACACACAGATTTATTAAAATAGATAATTATATTATAAACAAACAAAACAGGACCTAAACAACAAATGTCCAATAGTAGAAGTGGAGATATTGAATTTTAAAAGCAATAAATGCAGTAAAGCACTTAGAAGCAAGTAGTGCTATAAAACGTTACTTTAGGTCATGCTGGACCGGGGCAAAGGCAAATATCAGGAGGACCGCAACAGAGACACAGCCAGCTACAGGACCTATGCTGGCACCAGTAATGTTCCTGGTCACAAGCAACAAGATGCGTCGATGTTGAGTCCTGCAGGCGCAGGATGCATCAATTTTCTCACACAGTGAAGGCGATGCATCAGTTCTCAAGACGGGTGCCTTAGTCGAGTTGTGAGGCATAGAGCGTTGTGCCAGATTCTGCCACACAGTCGAGGGGATGCGTTGATCAAACCAAGGTGCAGCTGTGGCGACACACTGCCCGATGTGTCAATGTCAGAAGGCAAAGTACTGGTTCCAATGCGATGCAACAATTTTACTCTCGCAACAGGGTAGATGCGTGGGTTCGAATGCATGCTGACAGGAGATACGGCAATTTTGTAGCACCACAGCTATAGCATCCCCTTTTGAGGTTTGGAACTGGAGAGTCACCTCAGGGTAGGACTTACAAATTACAGAGTCTAGCAGCAACCTCAGATTTGCAAGAAGTCTTTTGTGTCCCTGATACTTTAGAAAACAGGAGACAAGCCCTTGGAGATCACTTTGGAGGGAAATCAGAGTTCAATTCTCCTTCAGTACAGACAGATCAGCAGGCAGCAGGGCAACAAGCAGGAAAGCAGTCCTCCCAGAAAGCTCTCAAGTTGAGTCCTTTAAGCAGCAGAGCAGTTCTTCTAACAGATGTCCAGTTTAAGATCCAGAAATATCTGATTTTAGGGGGATCAGAGACCCAGTACTTATATCCAAAACAAACGTGCCTTTGTTTTTATAGCGTCACTTCAAAGGATCTCTCTGATAAGAGCAAGGATCCCTTTCAATCCAGACTTGTTTGCCAGTCTATCTGGGGGGTAATTAGTTGTTTGTGTGGGATAAGGCACTACTCTTGGAAAGTGTCAGCCCCTCCTATTCCTTACTGCCCAGGAAAGCCCACCAGAATGCAGATGAGAGCTCATAATGCAGATCAGCCTCACCTTCCTGTGTTTGTGACTGCCTAGAGGGAATGCACAAAGTGTAGCTGTCATCCAGCCCAGACATGTTTTGGAGACGGGCTGCAAAGCACACAGAGTTATAAGCACAGAGAAATGTCCACTTTCTAAAAGTAACAATTAAACAAAAGAAATGCCAATACTGTGTCTCTATTTAACTTGATGACCATAAACCATACAAATTGCACACCATGGTTCATTGACAAGATATGTCTGAATAAATCTCTTGTTTTATTTTTGATCCCTATTTCTCAAAAGGTAATTTGGTTATTGTTTCACCACTTTAGCATCAAATACAAGACCTCCTATACAAATGAACACAAATACAAAAAAAAAAACGTTTTGACTAATTTACAAATATACAGTTTTCATTCATTCAAATACAGTCATACCCTCTCATACATACACAGCCATTCACATATTCATATATATACACACTGGAATTACAATATTCACAGTAAGCCATAAAAAGTCACCTTTTTTCAATAAAGTTTTTGTTGAAAAAGTTCAAAATCAATCCTTTTGCTTAAATGGCACTAATTGTCTACGCGTTTCGAACTCTCAGTGGCTTGGGAGTTCTCATCAGGACATCAAGCTGTGAAGAAAGGAAAACAAAACCTTTCTTTAGGGGAAAGAACTTGATTCAGAACATCCTTACTACATCCTACGCCACTCCAAACCTCCTTATCTTACCTCTTTTTGTTCAAGCTGAAATGGGAATGGGAATTCACCCGACAGTACACAAAAGAGGGTTCCAGGACCCAATAATTCTGTGCAAAAGGTAACAAGAACCAATCAGAGGCACGCAAACAATGACCTTATCTAAATGAACCTGTGTCTGACAGGAACTTACTTGCCGTAAAATTGATTTTCTGGATGATTTCGGGGGCAACCTGACCTGTAAACAAGGGAGGTGGAATTGTGATATACTACACATCACTATACGACTGTTTCAGTAACATTGTTAAGCATATGGCTTACTTGTAAGTTGTAGCCGGCTGTCCTCTATGCGGGTTTCTCGGTGGGCAGGTATAATCTGAAAGGGCATAGCGTGATCAGTATCGCAGTCTGGTTACATTAAGGAACGGTTGGAGTGTGCATCGCTTAACTTAGAAACAGCCTCTTACCTATTTTAAGAGCATTTTGGTTGAACCGCCGCACCTCGGAGTACTTTCGTCTCCTACACCGGGCTTAATTCCAGCACTTTCCCTCCTCGTGTACTTCCGGTTTCGCAAGTAATCATGGTAGTTGTGGTTTCTTCAATGCATCTCCATATTTAACTGTGATGGCTCGGCCTCATTGCCATTAGAGTTGTGGTTTCTTCAATACATCTCCATAGTTGACTTTGATTGCTCGTCCATATGTGGATACGTCATAAAGTTGTCAATTCGAGTATGGAGAAAATAGAAAATTGCGACTCTGTGTCTGAAAACATCAAGCGGCTAAAAACGCTTCAAATGCGGGTTGTTTGACTTTTAATGGAATTGGACCTGTCTCGCTGACGTGTACAAAATTCATAACAGGCACGGTGGAAAACCGAAAAATAACAGTAGCCATTTTAGTTTGGGAAGTGTGCCAGGATAAACAAGATCACTTGCACCTTAGTAGTGATGTGCATCAATCGGCTGGCCCAACTCATATGTTGGGTTATTACTCTTTTGCTTCTTATCTGTGATGTTCAAACACACATAAATTGTTTAAAGATAAGTTAAACGTGGCCATCATAAAGGAAAATATGTATTATCTGTAAATGGAGGCACAGATTGCATGCAAGGTTATTTCGACCACATTACTGAAATATAGGTTCCTTAAAAGATTCAGGGGCATAGGTCCAGTCAGTTAAGTTTGTAAATTTCAGTGAGCTCATTTAGTCCATGGGTTGCTGCATTAAATTTTACAATTGGCATTGCTTCTCTCTGAGACAATTTCAGGTCTAGGTCTCCCCCTCTAACATCTTTCTCTACCTTGTAGATTACCGTCCACAATAAATCCATCTACTTATGATTGTTTATGCGCCCGTGGTTAACCAGTGGGGCTGTCTGGACGTTTTTATTAATCCATGACTTGTGCTGTTGGATCCGTAAGCGAACTTCCTGATTCGTTTTTCCTATATAGATCAGTCTGCATGGGCATCTGATACTGTACACGACATACCTTCAGGCACAACAACATAGTATGGAAACATGAAACGTTCACGAACTGCAAATCAAGGTATGTCGTGTACAGTATCAGATGCCCGTGCGGCGATTCAACCAAAATGCTCTTAAAATAGGTAAGAGGCTGTTTCTAAGTTAAGCGATGCACACTGCAACCGTTCCTTAATGTAACCGGACTGCGCTACTGATCACGCTATGCCCTTTCAGATTATACCCGCCCATCGAGACCCCCACATAGAGGACAGCCGGCTACAACTTACAAGTAAGTCATATGCTTAACAATGTTACTGAAACAGTCGTCTAGTGATGTGTAGTATATCACAATGCCACCTCCCTTGTTTACAGGTCAGGCTGCCCCCGAAATCATCCAGAAAATCAATTTTACGGCAAGTAAGTTCCTGTCAGACACAGGTTCATTTAGATAAGGTCATTGTTTGCGTGCCTCTGATTGGTTCTTGTTACCTTTTGCACAGAATTATTGGGTCCTGGATACTCTTTTGTGTATCGTCGGGTGAATTCACATTCCCATTTCAGCTTGAACAAAAAGAGGTATGATAAGGAGGTTTGGAGTGGCGTAGGATGTAGTAAGGATGTTCTGAATCAAGTTATTTCCCCCAAAGAAAGGTTTTGTTTTCCTTTCTTCGCAGCTTGATGTCCTGATGAGAACTCTCAAGCCACTGAGAGTTCGGAACGCATAGACTATTAGTGCCATTTAAGCAAAAGGATTGATTTTGAACTTTTTCAACAAAAACTTTATTGAAAAAAGTGACTTTTTATGGCTTACTGTGAATATTGTAATTCCAGTGTGTATATATATGAATATGAGAATGGCTGTGTATGTATGAGAGGGTATGACTGTATTTGAATGAATGAAAACTGTATATTTGTAAATTGGTCAAAAAAGTTTTTTGTATTTCTGTTCATTTGTATAGGAGGTCTTGTATATTATGCAAAAGTGGTGAAACAATAACCAAATTACCTTTTGAGAAATATGAATCAAAAATAAAACAAGAGATTTATTCAGACATATCTTGTCAATGAACCATAGTGTGCAATTCGTATGGTTTATGGTCATAGAGTTAAATAGAGACACAGTATTGGCATTTCTTTTGTTTAATTGTATCTAGTGGCTCAGCCTTGCTGTTGGGGACCCAGACCCAGTGGTAGTTTTTTCACTTTCTAAAAGTGGCATTTCTAAAACAGTGATGTGAAATTCAACTTAACCAGTCAGCAGGATGTATCACTACAATTCTAAACAATATCAAACATTAAAAAGCTATTCTTAAATGACCAGGAAATACCACTTAAAAGTGTAAAAGGGAATTCCCAATGCTAACCTACCAGCGGAGTAGGCCTCACAATAGTGAAACATGAAGTAGGGTGTTTGTCACTCCCTTGACATGCAAAACATAAAAGTATCTGTCATACCTTTTCCTTACACAGCACTCTGCCCAAAGGGTCACCCAGGGCCTACCTGAGGGGTGGCCTAGATGTAATAAAAGGGGTGCTTAAGGCTTGGCAAGTAGGCTCAAATGCCAAGTCAAAATGGCAGTAAACTACACACACAGGCCCTGCAGTGGCAGGCCTGAGACTTGGTTAGAGGGCTGCTTAAGTGGGAGGCACAAGCAATATAGCAGGGCCACTAGTAACATTTAATGTACAGGCCCTAAGCACATGTAGTGCACGTTACTAGGGACTTATAATTAAATTAAATATAACAAGCGGGTATGAGCCAATGTTACCATGTTTAGAGGAGAGAGCACATGTACTTTGTCACTAGTCAGCAGTGGTAAAGTGTCCAAGGTTCTATCTGAAGCCAACAAAAAGAAGGTCATAAAAAGAGGAGGAGGAAGGCAACAGGTTTGGGGTGACATTTTCCAACTGGGCTGTAAAGGTTATTTTGACTACTAAAATAGGATTAAGAATGCATCAATTCAATATCTGAAAGGAGTGTTTTGTAGCCATCCCTTCCGAGTATCAAATAGGTATCTTACGTATAAATATTTTGCAACCAAAATTCAACAGCATAGCATTGCAAATTTAATGATCTCTTAAAGAAGGAGGTAACCCATTCACAAATAAAGAAAGGCATCCTAAGAGAAGGTCCCCTTTATGAGTATAATCATTTTTTTTAATGCAGCCAAGTTTCCTGTAAGGAAAAGGGGGCTGCATAAAAGAGAACTAAAATCAATCATAGACATGGTGATCTGCTTACACCATTGGGCCACCATCTCTCAGAGGGTTCCCAATCCCAGTAAGTCTCAATTTTTCAGCTACCTTTTGATTATTGATGAGGAAGGTCCCATTACAACCCACTACAATTGTGAATTTTGAAACTTGGCCTATTGGTACATAGATCAGATCAGCGTATTTTAAAGTGGTAGCAACAATGCTGGCCACAGTGTTTTGTACAGTTGGCCCTAGTCTCTAGCCATTGAAACAACAAGGGGACATGAAAGCAATAGTGCAGCAAACGGCAGCTCCGCACTACCTAGCGGGAGCGAGGATCACAACCGGTATAGATAGAGGGCCTGAGTGTGACTGAAGTATGTGATTCCAATGTTTATGTGTTCCCCTAAGGGCACTTGAAGAGATGGCTGAATTCTCCACGGTTTAGGTCCATGATCTATTTTCAGTATCCGCTGATTGATCATGCTCAAATAAAAAATCCATGTTTGTAAAGCTAATGTCCCTTAAAATACACCTTCCAGACACTCTAATGCCCAGAGTCAGATTGTGGAGTGGTCTAGTTATACACGCAGCTTCACGGAGTGCGACTGCACTGCCAGATAAATCGGGGACTAGCTGTAAATGTAAAAAAATGAAAAGTGATACTTGTATAGCGCACTACTCACCCGCAAGGGTCTCAAGGCGCTTGTACGAATACCGCTGTGGAACCCATCCTGGCTTTCCCTGTGAGGCGTCCACTCCTGGGCACCCCCAAGGAGGAGGCCAGGCATCGTTAGCGTTGTGGGGGCCGTGGTGGAGATTAAGCAAGCTATTGCCCAGAGTTGCAGAGTGGGACTCCATGATTGGAATAGGCACCGAGGCGAGAATTATCAGGTCCATGGAATTTTGAGCCCAAGACCCGCCAAGGCGGGAAATTGAACCCTGGTCCCGGGCTAGACCTCTGCATCAGGGTCTGCCGCTCTAATCATTGACCCACTTCTGAAAAGCATTAGAGACGAACATGGCACACTCATGCACATGCTCACTAACAATGAATAAAAATGAATGTATACTACTTTAAGAGAGCTCCTGTGGACCAGCTAATACGCGCCTCTTCCTTGTTGTGCTTTAATGAAGAAGGGAAGCTGACGCTATCACAACAGTGAACGTCATCACTGACGCACACAAGCAGGGCAAAGAGCGACAGCAGTGTCTAGACATCACAGGATGCAGTACACCTTGGCTTAAAAGGAGATGGTACCCAGAAGAAGGTTCCAAGCACACTGCATGGTATACTTGCCTCTCTTGCCCCCACACCACTCCTAATACAAATTGTCCAGAGAGTTAGCTCATACAGAGCTTTCAGATTAATTCAAATGCATTTCTGGGTCAGGTGTTGCATATTAGGTTGCAAAAGAGAATTTTGCACAAGTGCACCCGAGCACAGAATTTTCAGCAATAAATTCATGTGCCCATATTAGAGTAAACCTATTTTCAATATCTCCTATTATCACAGTTCTGCCAATCAGTGCATCAGCAAGCAGCATTTACACTGAACATTGATTGTAGAGCCTCCAAAATCTGGAACCGTACCTGTATTTTTCACATCATTATTAACTTAGCTGTGATTCTTACAGCTATATCTTCTTTATAACCAGCTGTCCCGAAAATAAAATCACTGGTTCAGGATGTACTGCCAACCCATTTATAAATAAGTACATTCCACGTTGCGATACATACTGTTCTAATGAATTATGGCCAGGCAAAAGAAGAACAGGACAAAGAAAAAACCTTGAGCTGCACTTACAAAACACCTTAACATTTTTTCAAACAACTGAATACTGAGACAAAGAATATACTGGATAAGTGAATTTGAGATTATAGTTCCCATCTATATAGACTCACACGTGCTTCACAAAAACACCACGTTCGGCCGAATTCAGAACAGATAGAGCAATCAAGACACAGCAATAAACCAGACAACAACACTATTTGGCTACATTGATCAAGCAATTAAATCCATCGCTTGCTGCAGACAATAAAACATAGGGCAATGCCTGTTTGACTCAGATAAGGATATTGGACCCCTAAAAGACGTAGGGTCAGATTTACGTACCTCTCCGACAACACAGCGCAGCATCCAAAGTTGCTGTGCTGAGTTGCATGACAGGGAGAGAGCAGGAAAGCTCCAAATCTACAGAGATATAGCCCTATCCCCCCACCCCTTGTCCCTAACGCACAATCAGGCTGCCGAGCGCCATGCACATACCTTTGGTCCTTGGTGCAAAGATGTTTGCATGAGTCTAGCATAGGTTTTGTACAAAATAGTATGGCTAGACAACCTGCAAATCTGTTGCTACCTTATATGTGTGATGTGCAGTGCAGCACACATGCAAAGTTGAAAAAGAAAGGAGAAATAAAAGCATTTCTCATTTTAACGCCTGCTTTCGAGTAGCCATACTTTTCAGTGCAAAACCCTGTCTAGTATTTTCAGAATAGAGGGTTTGGCGCCCAAAACCAAGGGTGGTTGCAGTGGAACACCCATGTACCAACCACAGGATGCCCCCTTGATGCAGAGTAATGCAAAGCAGCGCTTCACAGTCGTTTGCATTAAATGTTCTTACACACCAACGCAAATACCAATTTGAATCCCAAGAAGTATTTTGCATTAAGTCTAAATCAAAAAAGTAACACAAACTCAAAGCAAAACTTTTGTAGACATGGGCCTAAGTGGTCACCCTACTCCTAAGGAAACTCTAGTGGACCCCACTGCTTTAACCCTTTCGATGCTGATGACGAGCTCAGCTCGTCATCAGCCACGGGGGGCGTGTGCGGATGACGAGCTGAGCTCGTCATCTAACGCGGCTTTTAGAAAAAAGCCGCGTAGCGCGAAAATAACCGCCGCAGCGATGCGGTTAACAGCAGTGCTGAGGAAAAATAAAATGATAATAATGGACACAATTATTTTATTTGCACTGATTAGTTACTGTGGAGAACCTAACAGAAGTGCAGGTGCTTCTGAGGCTATTAGGTATTTCTTATGCATTTGAAGTGATGTACATCTGGATCTGCATAACTTGAAAAGTAATGTATGAGCCATGTGCCTTTTCATAATCTGCTGCATTTCATGCACTGAGTTTTTCTAATGAATGTCGTTTTGATCTTGCATTGTTAGGATAACAATTCATTTTGGGCTTGTGCTATGTATAATATACCATATATATTTGTATATAATCCTGTGCGGAGTCAAGTCAAACTTTATTTGGTCGTTCCGACCATAAAAGTGCACATGCTTACAGGGCAAAGTGGTAGACATGGATAAATTGCAATAACACCTCAAGTGTGTTAGGACCGTAGACGTGCAAATGCTTTCAGTACAGAACTTCGGGTTTGATTACACGACAAATGTTCATTGAATGCATTACAATAATTTATTATTCCAAGAAATAACAATCATGATAAAAATAGTTAAAATAATCAGTTAAGAAGCTAAAATGATAAAAATTGTGGTTAACCAAGGGGGATTCCCTGTTAAAGGGCCTTAAAGAACCCACTATAAAATCACAATAAAAAAATCGTACCACAAACGATATTAGAAACGCATCATGTTGCTGGCATGTTCTCATTTAACGAGTTTAGGAGAGTGGAGAAGAACAACTTCAAGGCTCACCATATCACTTCTTTAATATGCGCCTTTTGATTAGCCACATTTTTCCAAGAAACACAACTACTGCACAGGTAACAAATGTTCTTGAATCCGATTTTAAAATACGCAGCGCTTCCTGGTGGCATTGTTTTCCCAGCAACCTACACATGCGTGCCAACCATTTGTGTCTCGGGGAGTACGGGTCATCGCCACACAGCTGTAAAGGAGTTCACAGGAAGAGATCCAAGTCTAAATTGGATATAACGCTTTCTATCCTGTGGGATTGTGATGACCTCCAATTATTGCTCATGTACACTTTGGGTTTTAAAGTCAAAAAATTCAGTTGTGAGGTGACCACCACGTGACTGTGTTACATGAGTCTGAACAAAACAGTAGGGGAGTGCAAGAACCACTTGCACTGCTTCCGAAGGCACACCAGTAGGAGTAGGGGCTCCTGTAGTAAACGTTCCCATCAAGGTAATCAAGGTAAAGAAAACTTTGAGAGAGTTGTCAATTGTAATCCATTTAGGAATCAATGTATTCGATGGGTCACATATTACATCATAGTGACCATTTGGCAAAACAATGCATTCAATTTAATTTTCAATGACATCCAATAATCCACAGATTATCCCTATGCATTTCGGGACAGAGCCCTTCATCAGGGGTGATAGACGATCTGAAAATAAACAAACCGACATCAGGAGGGAGAGCTAACTTCCACAATGTATGACTGTTATACATAAGAGGATGAATGTGAGGGTACTAGAAAACTAAAACGGGACCATCGTGCTAAGTACTAGATAGTGTGTACTTAACGGGGAATGAGTGTGGAAACCAAGAAAAAACGAGCATCAGACTCAGGAGAATGTGTCCCATCGAATAAATTGATTCCTAAATGGATTACAATTGACAACTCTCTCAAAGTTTTCTTTACCTTGATTACCTTGACGGGAACGTTTACTACAGGAGCCCCTACTCCTACTGGTGTGCCTTCAGAAGCAGTGCAAGTGGTTCTTGCACTCCCCTACTGTTTTGTTCAAACTGCTAGTTCCTACCGGCTGGAAGGGACTTATTCCTTGGCACCCTAAGATACGACTATTATCTGTTCACCATTTACCTCTTTGAACATTTCTACCAGGAGTGCCGCCATCTCCCCATATTTCTTACATGAGTCTGAGCCACCCAGTTCCAATATTGGGATTTAAGCAACCTTTTACGTGGTAAAGAACAGGGATCGCTGGAGTTCCATTGCCTCCCTCAACCTTTTGCTGCGAATAGGGATCTAACTTTGGTAAACCACCCGATTTTGTTTAAACAGTCTAGTTTGCAAACTTCATCGGCCACAGCTCCATAATGTGAAAGCCAGGGGTTTGTTTCAGGCTCAACCAAAAGAGCAAAGGGCAAAGTCGTACCTTGTTCACAATGGATTGCCTGCCCATATCAAGCCTTATAGTAAGAAGTGGAGTACTTTGGGGAAGAGAGCAAAGGGATCTAAAAAATGTATTCTCAGTGGTTAAGAGACCCTCTGAGTTCTTTAACCCCCAGAGTTCAGCTCCATACAAAGCAGAGCCCACTACTTTATGGTCGTAAATCTGTAGTGGTGCTGCTATTGGTCTTGACTAGGTGAGTCTGTGCTCCTTCAGCAGAGCCCCGGGGGTCTGCTTCTGCTGAAGAGTCCGCTTTGCTATGTGGTGCTTCCAGGCCATTTCCTCTGAGAGGGTCACACCCAGATAGTCAAATGTGACTACTCTTTCGAGGGGGGTCCCCCCAAGAGTCAATTTTCCTTTAAATGATTTGTGGGGGGTTTAACAATAAAAGTTTTGTTTTTCATGGGTTGACCTCCAGGCCTCTCAACCCACAGAGAGAATCAAAGCGATCTAACAGCAGTTGGAGGCCACAGGGGGTCTTTGAGACAGAGAACGTGTCATTCTCGAATAGCAGAGTTGTTACTTTGACCTTTCCCAGCGAGGGGGCATCTACTAAGTAGTTGACCACTCCGTTTGATAAAAAGCGAAAACAAGGTGGAAGCCAACACACAACCTTGTCTGACCCCTCTATTAACTCTGATCGGGTTTGCCAACTGCCCTTGCTCTCCCCAGCGAATCCTTGTGAAGGCGGATGACCAAGCGAGGAATGATGATGGAAACCCATCTCCTTCATGACTTGCCATAACTTGTGTCTGGGGATGAGATCAAAGGCCGACTTCAAGTCGATAAATGGTGTATAAAGAATTCCCCTCTCTATAGTGACTGTTTTCCAGGCCAGTAGTGAAAAACGAAAGACCTGATCAATGGTATTTACTTTCTTTCTGAACCCTGCTTGAAATGGAGATAAGATATTAGCCTCCTCCATCAATTACGTGATCTACATGAGAAGGGCATAGGAGAAGACCTTTTGGGCACCATCAATAAGGCTAATAGGCCTATAGTTGGATGGAAGTGAACGATCGCCCTTTTTAAATACCGGGATGACCTCGACCTCCTTCCACGAGGGTGGTATTGCAGCCCCGGCAGAAATACCATTGGAGAGTGCCCATATGTACTTGGACCAGTTTTATGTGTCAGAAAAAAAGACATCACCAGGGAGGCCATCAGGCCCTGAAGCCTTGTTCCTGATCACCGAGTGTATGCTATGTGATATTTCCTCCAGGGTAAACAATTTGGGGGTTTAGAACAGTAGTTGGTATGGGAATCAAGCCTTCAAAAACTAATGTTGCTGTACCAGTGTAGACTGCATGGAAGTGTTCACTCCAGGTGGAGGTGGCAATGTTATTAGTAGGAGGCCTTGGTCTATCCGTATCTCCCCTGGTCACCAAGAACCAAAATTGCTGTGAATCCGTGTTTTGGCAGGCATCCTTGATCTGAAGCCATCTATCCTCTTCCCAGTCCTTTGTGGCTTTGGCCTGGGCATTCTTGTAGGAGCTCCTCACTACTTTCAGATCTGCCTCATAGTTGGATCCGATAGCCATGATCAGTTGTAATATTCATTTTCTACATTCCTGGTTTTACCAGGAGGAGTGAGGACAAACTTGTTTCGGTTTGCTCTGTGATCTAAAAGGGACTCTAAAAAAAGTTTACTGTTTAAAAAAACATGTGTGGCATAACATAGTCTTTATAAATCGGTTGTGCTGCTCCAGTAGGCTAAATAGCTCATTAGTGCTCTCTAGCAGTTTGTCTTTCATGGCCTCTAGTTTCGAAGTATCAGTGGCTACACATGCCCACAGTCGCCTGTTGTTTTTAAATGGGACTATCTCCTTCGTGGTAAGTTACGTTGTGTGGGTGGCCAAAGTTTGTATCCCACAGCGGTGACATGCCAAGCTAGAGATCATTGTGGTCGCTGTCAATGGTTGACCCAACCACCATATCCAGCACCCCATGCCACAACTTAACATCTAGGAGGATGTAGTCGATGCGGCTCGTATTGGTGGTTCTGTTGAAAGTGTTAGCCCCCTTCTTATTGTGCTTAATCCGACCATTGGCAGCTCTGAGCCCATATTCAAGGGTCACACCATGTAGCTGTAAGGCTGTGCAGGTCAGTTTTTATTGAGTGGCCAATCTAAAGAGGGAACGAGCCACATCTTGTCCACCTTATCGCTGTCAGTTACATGATGGGAGTCCAGGGGTTCAAAGGTGGTATTGAAGTCCTCTACCACTATTACCGGTGACTGTGAGTACCTCTCCTCTAGGCAATTTTCCAGGTCCAGGATGGTGGGAGAACTACAACCAGCCTTGGTGCCACAGGCATAGACAATAAAGAGATCAAGTCCCATACCATTGCTGCCCCTGATGTGAATGGTTAGAATGTCGGAGCTTTCGATGTTAGGTTCTCGGGTAATACATTGAGTATTGATTTATACCCAGATCAACAGTCCTCCTGATGTTCATCCTGATCTACTGGCGACTGCAGGATGGCAAAAGGTGACATAGCTGGGGATAAAGACAGGGGTAATAGACCAGGTTTCCAGCAGACAGCAAATATCAAATTGCTCAATAAACTGAGACCAATGTGGTAGTGCCAGCTTGGGCCTCACTCCTGCAACATTCCACAATAGTATGCAAAACCTAGGAGATGTACCCCCATGTACGTGGCGGGAAATATGGATCTTGTTCAGTCTGTATCCTGGTACTTGGTCTACAATATTGTGAAGTCGTGTTGGAGCCTCCTCTCTTGGGGTAGCAATTGTAAGCTGTTGAAAAAGCGGTGGTCCCCAGGTACCGGGCTTTAGAGGTGGTAGTATTGGATCTATATAGTGGCACAGTTTAGTTCCTAGGTGCTCAACCTGTCTAGTGCAAGGGGCTGATGAGGAAAGTGGATTGGTTTGATTTGCCAGTCAATCATTAATGGCTAAAGGTGAATCAGAACCTAGAGTGATTCCTTCGCTAGTGGTTGTAAACTGCTGCGGGTTGCTAAAGGGATTGTATTTAAGTCTAATACCTGTTTGGGTGGGTGAACATGATCTTGCCTCTAGGGCTATGAGGTTATGGGCTAGGTGTGCATCCCTGAGATGTAGTTCTATAGAATCCGTTGGAGATTGCGATGTGATAATCTCTTTGCCCATAAAATATCGTCTCTGATGATGGATCTACACCCCCTCACCTTCCAGATCCAATGTATGGATTTATATATCGAGGAATCTTTGCCCTCGTATTTTATATGTGAAATAACTTTGGGTACATTTGTCATATAGATGGGCCTGATCATTCCAATAACTTAGTTGGCAACCACTTCCTTCTTTTGTGCGGTCTCTGCTTTGCGTTACGTCAGATCTACCTTTGATGGTCATTGTTGTGGGGGAAAGGTGAAAATGGACATTAGATAGACTATGCTAGTCAAAGTGTTCAATGGCCCCTGTGTAGGTCCCTTTATCTGCACTGGGCAGCGTACCTCAGAGGTGCCTCTATCAATCAAAAGTTTGACTTGAGCGTTAAGTGCTAAAATTGATGTTTTTAGTGAGGTTATTTCTGCCCTCAGATCTAAGATAATCCGAGCGGTATCCTTGCTCTGTGAGATTATTTCCACATGGTGGTTCCTGACCCATTGCACACTTGAGTCTTTTTTTGAAGGTTCTGTGGACAACCTTGGCAAAAAAAGATCTGTCTCTAACTCGTCGACTTCCCCCTGTTGGGTGCTGGGCTGTTCTTAAAATGGTAAAAACCTGTTTAATAAGACAATGGTGGTGGAACTACAAGTGTTTATCAGGGTTTTTTCTACATCCACATTGGGGAGTGGGAGTGAAACTACTTCCAAAATCCCATTGCTGTCTGTAGAATATAGTGGTGGTGGTGCAAGGGGGCAACATTTTTCTACACCTCGTTTTGGTAAACATTGCAGGAATCTGTTTTGGAGTGGGACTATAGAGAAGAGAGGGCCCCTCAGGTGGTTGACTATTGACCGTAGTGGCTATGCGTGTGTCAGGAGTTAGGATTTCCTGGCATTGCACTATTAGATTGTCAATATGATCAAGTACACAGTTATTGATTGCAGTCTTTCGAGACGGCTTACTTCTGCTCGATTGCAGACAGAACCCTTCAGGCCCGCCCGCTCCCTCACAATTGGACTTTTTTTTCCCATAACGATGGTCCAAAAATTATGGTGTAGATAGATAGTGGTTGATAATATCTTCAGTGGTGTGTATGAGAAGTATATCACAATACAGATCAACAAATACCTAAAGGTATCTGACAACTGCAGCCACCGCAAGAATATGTGGCTGGTAAGTGAAATACTCAGATACAGTACCCAAATCCCCCTTTCTTAATGTGTAAATAGACACGGAAGGAGGCTTGAAAAGGAAAAGTAAAGGTACTCCACATCTTACTGTTTGGAACTTAGAGATAGTAATAGCTATATCTATATGTTGTATGTGTCACACATCATATATCATGTGTCTATCATGGTTAGAGTACGGCCTAATATAATTATTGTGATAACAAATCCTCCCAAAACATAAAGGGCGCTCAGTCCACAAATAGCATACGAGGAACAACAAATCAATTCCAGGTCAAACAGGAACTGCAGAATATCGCTAGGTGTAGACGTTGCTATCAGAGTCTCAAATTCTCAAGAACCATAAGTCGATGGAGGAAACAGGATGGTGGTCGTGGCTCCGGCCAGGGGCAATGAGTCAGACTCCTAGCGATCAGCTATGACATATGGGTTGTTCAGACAAGATGATATAGTGATGGAGAAGGCTGGCAGTGGAGAATAGCCCAGACCTGCTTTATCCTTGTACTTGTCAAAAGTTATTGCAATTGTAGGCCCGCTATGAATTAAAAACCCGGTGTTTGTTGACATGGACCTTCCTGAAACGAAACCTGACTGGTCAGAATGAATTAACGCCTGAGCAATTGGTGTAAACCGCTGTGCCCATATTTTCATAAGAATCTTAAAATCGGCATTAAGAAGACTGATCGGTCTATATGAATTGACATCCTTCTCGTTTTTTCCCTTTTTAACAAAACTAACAATAATGGACTCTTTAAAACTTGAAGGAACCGCACCTCCCAATCGAACAAAATTAAATAACTTAACCAGAAAAGGGGTCAATTCTTTAACAAAAGTTTTGTAAAATTCGATTGGGAGCCCATCTGAGCCACACGCTTTTGCCCCAGCAATTAATCTCACTATTTCTGACACTTCCGAAGCTAAAATTTCGCTCTTTAATTGTACGGATGATGGACCAGGTAAAATGGGGAGATTTACTTCGTCAAAATACTTATAGATACAATCAGGTCCAACCTCGTACGTTGTAGAGTATAACTTAGAATAATGGTCCAGAAATACCCGAGCTATGTCATTTTTTTCTCTAACAATATTTTGCGTTATTGGATCAATGAGCTCAATTATAGTGGCTTTCTCCTGTTTGGTTTTAGTTTGCCCTGCTAACATCTTTCCCACCATTTGGCTCTCCTCATAAACTCTCTGTTGGTACGTTCTAGAGCTATTTATTTCTTCAATTACAAAAAATTCTTTTAAGGCAGCCTTCGCCCTTGCCAATTGTAATGTCGCATCTTCCCTTCCCAAATTACTATTATTCATAGCATTAGCCACATTCTGGTGGAGGTTGTTAACCTTGTCCCGCCTTTCTTTCCTCTGAGCGGCTGTGCGTGCGATCATCTGACCTCGGATAGCTGCTTTAAACCCGCCCCAGACTGAGAAGATTTCTGCAGTGCCTTCATTTAGGTTAAAAAACTCTAATATCCAATCTTTTGTTAAGGTCACCCAGTTATTGTCTTGGAGGAGTAGACGATCCATCTGCCACCTGGAATAGGCCTCTCCTCCCCCTTCAATCACACACTCAAGTGATATTAAAGAGTGATCTGAGAAGGGGTTTATCCTTATAGAAGTATCTGACACCAACAATGATCGTGAATTAAGAAAGAAATCAATCCTCGAGGCCGTATGGAATTGGTTAGAATGGCACGTAAATTCTGCCGCTAACGGATTACTATTTCTCCATTGGTCCACTAACTGATGTTCCTGCATTAGGGCTTCCAAAACTCTCCTAGTTTGTGGTTTCAACTCTTTTTTGTTTTTATTAGAGGTATCCTTTTTTAAATCTTGGATAAAATTAAAGTCCCCACCCAATACTAATTTTCCCGGGATCCCTCTAAGTAGCTCAGTAATCCTCATTAGTGGCGTGGTATCGTCACTTATCGGGCCATAATAGTGAACAAAATTTAAACACATCCCATTTAACTTGGCCTCTACCCAAATCCATCGCCCCATTGGATCTCTCTTAATTTGTCCAAACTCCCATGGAAGACTTCGACAGAAATATATGGCAACTCCTCTTTTAGCTAACCCTGCCGAGGCAAAGAAAGCATGGGAGAAACACCTGGGAAGATATAGTTTTGGACAATTTGATTTCAGATGGGTTTCTTGAAAAAATAAAACCTGTGGTGAACAGAAAGCCAACCACCTTATTAGAGCGCCGTATTTGGACTTATTCAGTATACCATTAATATTAATAGATAAGATATGACACTTATTATTCATTTTTATCTAGGTTTTTCAAATATCTCACTACACCAATTCTCACATTCTTTTAGTTCAATGCCTCTGTTACTGCTCTTTTTACTGCTACATTTTTTACCCCCCTTAACCCTACCCCTGTCCTCCCCGGCCTCCACCCCCTAGAGGTGGACCCCCAAATTTCCCACACACTCCACCTCTTGCCCTCCCCAATTGCTTTGCGGGGTGCCATGGATCTGCACCCAGGTTGACCCCCCCCCCCCATGGTAAATATATTATAAACCATCTGGCTAGACTGTTAAATCATACAAACATTTTCATCTCCAACTAGAATTCTGGAGAAAAAAAAAAAAAAAAAAAGACCCTCCACCAAACCATTTGACCGGAGCCAGTCGTTGACCCCACACCCGTCACCAAATTATTGAGGCCCTGTCATCTCCTTGAGAAGCTCCTGAGCATCTTCTATGTTAGTAAACATATGGAACTTCCCCTTCACAAGGACACGTTGTTTCGGTTAATAAAATTCCAACTTTAATTTCAATGGTTGATGCAGAAAAAGCTTTCGACCTGGTGAATTGGGAGGCACTCTTTATTGGTTTGTTAAAATTTGGGTTTCCAGACATGATAATAAGCATGTTAAAAAACATATATCAGAATGCGCAGGCAAAAGTGGTAGTTAACGCCAACTCGATAGGAGTGATTAACATCAACCGTGGCACCAGGCAAGGCTGTCCGATGTCCCCTATCTTGTTTACCTTTTTTATTGAGCCCTTGGCAATAAGAATATGCAGCAACCCAAATATCAAGCCACCTATAGAAGGAATGTCAAAAGTTAAATTATTCGCAGATTATATTATTTTATACCTTCATCCCGATAAATTCAATTTTGATAATGCTCTCCAAGAGTTTAATCAGTTTGAACAAATTGGTGGTTACAAGATCAACCAAAATAAAACCGAGGTGCTAGTACTGAATTCGGACTGCAATTTTTTAACATCCAATTTAAGATTACAAGCACTTAATAACGAACCCATCAGATACCTAGGCATTTATGTCTCCAATCAATTCGATCAACTATATAGCTTGAACTATCTAGCAACTCGGAAGAAAATTAGAACTCTACTGGAAAGATGGACTTTACTGCCCTTAACTTTGATTGGCAGGGTCGAACTTATTAAAATGTCGATCCTTCCTTTGTTGGTTTTTCTTTTTTTAAATGTTCCACTAAAAATCAATTTGCGCTATTTTAGGGAAATTGACTCAATGGTCAGGGATTTTGTTTGGAATAAGAAAGTTGCAAGGGTGAAATTAAGCACACTACAGCTGGGAACTACACAAGGGGGCCTAGCGTTACCGAATATACGATCATACTACACGGCCGCAATTTTGGATCTTGCAGCTCGCTTACTGGCACCTAGTAGACAGCCTGACATGTTTTTTTTATGAAAAAATGGTCGAAGAGGCAGGCTCGCAGGTTCCGATATTTTTAAAAACAGCAAAGTTACCAAAGAAGACCAGATATAAGACCATTAGAGATATAATAAAAAGATTACAGTCCGTTCTTAATCAGGAAGTGGGGGGTGGTTTGCGCTATTTGAGAATAGAGGAGTGCAAGAGCCTCGGTCTTCAAATCCACTCAAGTAAAATTCAAAAATGGATGGAGACAGGCTTTGGGGATTTGGGGGCCTTCTTTGTTTCAGGGAGGCTCATTACTTGGCAGGAGGTTCTGGCCAGGTCCGATAATAAACTAAAAACTGGGTTTTTGGAATTTTTTCAAATCATAAATTTTATACATAAATATAATGTGCCGGCAGGGGAAATGCCACTGGCTATTGCCCTATACAAAGTAAAATTAACAGGATTAGGGAATTGGTATAAATTCCTTAGGAAGGGGGAAGCTTCTCCTTTAGTCGACGGAATCCTGGCCAAAATATCCCTGGAAACCAACTGTTCCTTCTCGTGGCAGGAGTGGGAAAGGATCTCAGAAGTGGGTCGTAAGTCTCTCAGAGCGGCCAATTTTAAAAGAATGTCGTTCCTATCCTGTTGGCTGGCGTACCTCACTCCTAAAGCATTAAGCAAACGCTTTTTGGGAGTAGAAAACAAATGCTTTAGATGTCAGCTTCATGAGGGGGGTGATTGGTTGCACATTTTTTACACATGCCCAAAGCTGTTCGATTTTTGGTGTAAGATCTTTTCTTCAATCAGCAGGGCCATAAATAAAGTAATTGAACCCGAAGCCGAAATAGCCTTGTTTGGCATTTCAACAAAGAGAAGGGATTTGCTCAGTGCAGAAGTAACTTTCACTGCAATCTGCACTTTAGTCGCCCGTTCTCTAATCCTTCAAAACTGGAGGTCAGAGGAGGTACCATCTTATTTTAAATGGGTAAATAAAATGCGACGGACGAAAAGATTTGAAGAGGCGGATGCTAAAAGAGTAGGGTCCACGAGAAAATGTATGAATATTTGGAAATATTTTCCTATTTGTGCATCTACCACCACCTCATAGCATTTCACACGAGAATATACTAAGAACACACACGGTCTGAGGTATAGAAACGAATACTATTTACCAAAAAAAATAAAAAAAAAAATAAAAAAAAATATATATAGCACTTTAATAAAAAATTATACGGCACGATTGCACTTTAAATTTTTTTAGCACTTGAGCACTTTAGCACTTTAGGTTAAAGGTTCAATTGGAGGAGAGTATTCAGTTTTTTGCACTAGCCGTGTGTCAATTATTGAAGCTGCTAAACTGTTTAAGTGTAACTGAAATTGAATGTTCTTGGTCCTTTGGTTTTAACTGTGTTTCTTCTCATGTGCTTGATTTTATTCTGATTTTATTCTGATGATGTGTATAATAATCCCTGCTGAAGTATGTTTGTTAAATAGGTACTTTTTTGTATTTCTTGCACTGACCTCTGCTCTGCTCAATAAAAAAATTAAAAAAAAAAACAAAAAAAAAAAAATTGTAGGCCCGCTATAGTAGCATGTGGTGCGAGTTTGAAACAGATCCACTTTGTTAACAAAATACAGAAAAGGGGGAAAATGCACACAGACCCCAGGCCTGAACATAACTGCAATAAGTGGTTGATCAAGATGAATTAGAGCAAGCACAATCACTCAACTGTCGGAGATGGGGTCCTCAGAAAGAACCATATGGAAGAGGGGAGGCCCAGCACAGCCTCTTCCGGGCTCCGATGGGCGTGGGTGGGTCTGCCCTTGGCCCCGGCGTTACGTCCTGCACTGCGGGAGCCCTGGCGCAGTTGTATGCACCTCCTGGCATGCTCTTTGCATTATAGCAGCTCTCCTGCCACAAGGAGCTCCGGCAGATGTAGTCTGGATCAGCTGAGGTAAGGCAAAAGGTGGAGCAGGAATATGAGCGTCCTGCGCTGCGGGAGCCCTGATGCGGTTTTGTGCGCCTCCTGGTGCCCTTGTTGTGTGATAGCCACTCCCCTGCCGCAAGGAACTCTGGTAGATGTAGTCTGGATTAGCTGAGGTGAGGCAAAAGGTGGAGCAGGAATACTGGTGTCCTTTTGTGGTGTATTCAGTGTGCTTCTGTGTGAGTGTGTTTCACAAACGTTTTACACATTGCCTCTGATGATAAGCCGGACTGCTCTGCAACAAGCTACCAGAGGGTAAGCACAGGGTATCTTTGGCGGGCAACTTACCTGCCCTGACTATAGTAATGGGCTCTGCCTGGCTTGGGTGCATACCCTAGCCATCCAGAAACCCAATTTCTAACCCATAGCAACAGGAATTATGAGTCGTGTGATAATTATCACCCTCTGACTTTCGACCTGGTAAATTCCGTCACAGCTACCGAAATGTATCGGGGGTAAAGGCCTGCAAAATGGGCAAGACATTCTGAACTTGATGTGTTAAATATCGATTCCGTATTTCTTGCCTTATTTTGAAGGGCACAACTTGTAATTGGAGATAATTATTATTTTGCAAAGGTGTGATTATATCACCTTCTCAGCCCATCACTCGTAAAGAGTGCCGATGTCTTTAAACGGTATATGTAAGGATGTGAACTGTACTCTCTAGGAGCCAGACAGTGCCTTCTGGGTAAAAGCAAAAAGTTGCAATGTTCTTTTCCGAGTCATCTTACTCATATCTGATCACAGGGTGACGCAATATCAATGGTACAGGTTTCTCAATTCCTTGAAATGCCATGTGCTATGCTGCTGGATTTTGAACTAAATATTCAGTGAGCGAGCACTCAAATATTAATATATTTTAATGGAATTCTTCAACGTTTCATAGACATCAAGGATTTTGAACCAAAGGAATGCAGAATCTATGAAAATGCTATCTAGGAAACTAACCCAGGACTAGTGGTGTGCAAAAGTCACGTAATTTGCCATTGTGTTATTATGCAAATCCTTGTAAAAAAATTACACTATATCATGAGTCATTTCATGAAATGCAAAACTGGCCTTTGGTGCTGTATTTGAGGTAAAAATGCATTCAATATGGGAGAGAAGGACCATTTTGTGCTTAAAAAATGGTGAAAAAACCACAACCGCCACAATCAGCCGCTGCGGGCGCTCTGGTCGTTTGTACTGCTCCCAGTGATGTAACAAAGGCCCCCATAGGGCGGGGGGCTGAGCTCCAAGAGGCCCCCTTAGCACAGTACCCTGGCCTGAGAGCTCCTAAGTGAGTCTGAAGGGGGGCTCTATGTACTTTGCTAAGCGCCCCTCAAGTTTTGTTATGCCACTGGCTGCTCCCTTGTGTTCATGCTAAATTTCTGTCATGAGCATAAAGTAATTCAGCAACGTGCCATAATCGTGCAATTTTAGACATTTTGGGGCTGATATTCAAGCCCCTTCAGCCACTTTTTTGTCATTTTTACCATGGGAAAACTGACGTACGGGTGGTGCAAGGGGCTTGTAAATATGCCCTGTTGTGTTGCAAGTGTAATGCAAAATTAACTAAATTATGTAAGATGACCCCCTCATAACAGAAATTTCACTGCGGCCTACCCAACATCTTGTTCAAAGAGATGAGTGAAAAGAAGGAAGCTGCAAAAGCACCAGAGGGACAGGAAGGATTATAGAGAGGTCACAAAGGGGCATATTACCAAGGGGGTTTATCTCCGCTTTTTTGGCTTTAAAAGCCAAGAAAGCGGAGATAAAATGATCTCCCTATTGCCTAGCTGTCGCTAACACCAGTTAGCGACAGCTAGTAGGAGATAGCGACCATCCTGGGCCCCACTTTGCATGTCAGTGATATTTATCACTAATGATATGCAAAGTTGGCGTGCCAAGATGTTAGCGACTGGAAACAGTCGTTAACATCGCTATCTCCTATTACCAACTTTTGGAGATATTCGCACTAAGCGCGAATATCTCCAAAAGCTAACACCTGCCCCTGAGCAGTTCTTAGCCATGTTATCCAATGGGAGGTGGATAACATGGCTAAGAGCATTAGCTCGGTAATGCACGAATATCGCTGACTTTTCAGCGATATTCATGCATTGCGGCGATTTTTATCGCATTTGCGATAAACCTTGGTAATACCAATGTTTATTTGTGGTAAAAATCGCCGCAGCTCAGCGGTAAATTTTTGTCTCTAACCAAGCAATAGCGATAATTATCGCTATTGCTTGGTAATATGCCCCAAAGTACCAGGACCTCTTTACGTTTCACTAACCTTTGCCTGTATAAGCGACTAAACAGATTCCCATCACCGTAGTCTAAATGAGCAGGGGGCATCTGTCCATAAAAAACTTGGCCATATGAATCTTGATGAAAGCTTTATAAAGCTTAGCAGGCACCGCCGGAAGCTTGATATCCAATATATTGAATTCTTGGGAAATCATGTTGATTGTCTATTACATGGTTGTACCCCTGGGAATAACAGTGTTAGCAGGCTATGCACATATTTGTATTGCATATATTGAATGTTCTTCCCCCATTACTGGATCTGTCCAACCCTAAATGTGAATCTCTCTGATACCCGCCAGGATCATCTTCGCGCCTTGCAGTTGTTCCTAAAAAAAAGTTATTTTCCCACTATTGTATCCTACCTACCCTTATTGTGATGAGCTCTGATACCCGCCTGGGTCATGTTTGCGCTATACAAAACTTTATAAATAAATAAAATTAAAATAAATAAATAAGTACCTGGAACACAATAGGGTACATCAGGGATGAAGAAAGATAACCATGGGAGCATGCTTAAACAATCAAACTGTTCTTAAATAAGAAATTACTTGTATCGTAATCTCTCTGCCCTTGTACAGAGTGAAAACGTGCAGGCGCTTTCTGGAATACTGCTTGTGGGTTCCCTGCTCAATGAGCAAATTAAATGTAGAGTGTTTTAGCCTTTTTAAAAATACATGTCAGTATTACTCAGCTGCTTGTTTTATCCTACACCTATATATTTTCTGTTGCTAGTATCATCAAGGGAAAAAGAGAAAATGTTATTGATGTCTAAAACCTCAACAGAGGTAAGTGCCAGATAATGGACAGCTTTTAAGATCATATTTTGCCTAAAGCATGTTTGTGGTCTAGTTACCGGATCTCTTTCATGCAGAGGATATCAACCTGGGAAGTGGTGGGACATCAAGATTAGATTAGGTGGTACTACAGCATAAAGTGATGCTGTGATGAGCCTGGGGGAGGTGGACTTCATAGGCTGAAGTTATGAAATACAGATGAGATAATATAAACGGGTTTTGAAGAGTCCGGCAGTATCTTAGAAATCAAGCGCATTGTCCTAAAACTGCCAGGGTATTGCAAACTCCTATAATGTATCAATGTTTCAGGAACTGAGATCGCAAACATGATCACACTAAGTAACCAATCACACAATTGCATGGACCTTGAGCCAATTCCTCATTTTGCAGCCTATGGCTTCTCAGTTTGTGCAAATAAGTAAAGAATTGCTAATAGTTTGGCAAGATGTCTTTCCCCAAAAATGCCCTCTATCCTGTGTCCCGGCTTCCCTCAGTGAGAAAATCTGACCAGCGATGAACACGTCTTATCATGAAATAGTAGTTGAAGCCTACAGTGTTCATTTACACTAAAAACCAAAGGTGATCTAGTGTCTTAACAGGGTTCAGAATGTGGCTAATTGACTAGATGAGGAATGAAACGTTGAGCTCAACCGCATCACCTCTGTGGAGCCTAGGTGGCTCTACTGAGTGCATACAAATGGCCACCTTTCTTGTCTAAAGCTTTTTCTTCTCTGCATTCCCTTGGTTCATGAAATTGAAACTGGACTTGTCAGAATCAAAGCATGTGATCCCCCCAGTCTAGCTGTAGTACAGAATATTTCGCTGCTCCCACTTCAGGCCGAAACAGAAATCTAGTGTTGGTTAACTTTTGTGTGAGGACAGCAGCTATATGGAAATATTGGAAATCTATCAAAAACACAGTCCTTATACTAAACAGATGCCGACCTTCAGGCTATCAAAGTTTTGTCACTGAAGGCTTTCTAATTTATATGATCCGCACATTATCAAGGTGTGTTTATAGATTTCTGAAACATATATGTGTATGCAATCATAAACCTTCCTCAAATGCCAGTGAATTGTTTAACCCCTTCGATGCTGATGACGAGCTGCTCGTCATCAGCCACGGGGGCGTGTGCGGATGACGAGCTGAGCTCGTCATCTAACGCGGCTTTTTGAAAAAAGCCGCGTAGCGCGAAAATTACCGCCGCAGCGATGCGGTTAAGCTTCCATTACCATGTAGTTGGGATAAAGTGTCAATGAAGCAGGTAAGAGCAGTGTGGCGGGTAGTCGACATATGACGAGGGAATCTTAAAAAAAAAAAGAAAAACAATTATTCTTTTTTTAAAAATTGTATTTAAGTTTCCCTCATTGTCCTATATCGACTCCTCCGCCACCCCCTGCCCAACCATTCTTACCTGTACGGGCTGCGCTTGCAATGAAGTACTAATAAACTAGAAGAATAAACCAGAAGACATCACTCTTGTGACCTGACTTCAGTTGACTGAATTACATTTTCACTCGTCAGTGAACCTCTAGTAAACCTCGAGCACCAGACTCAGCAAGGAATAAAACATCCTTACATCAACATATTGTGTAGCTATGTCAATTTCTGAACACGCATACATTCTGTTTAGTCTTGTGTACAAAGTTTTTGCACTCATTCTAGTTGTAAGTGCGACCACCTATGTCCAATTTTCCAGAAGCTGCCACCCTTAGCTACCGCAGACTTCAAAGGCAGGCTATCTGGGCTCCGACTCAAGGTGGTTACATGGATGACACCCATCTTTAAGGGCACATCTTGAGAAAAAGTCCTCAAGTTTATTTGTACTTGAATTCTAAAAAAAAGCACTATAGAGATGGTATCTAAATGGCTCTAGAAGGTCATTTTGCTCACTTTCAAAACTTATATTGTTGTGAAGTACGTAGCGTGTCACAAATTGGAGAATTTGGGGGGAATGTCTCCTTCATCATTTTTATTTTGGGTCAGATCTTGGCAGTTATTTTAAATTGAAAATTGTGTTATGTTCGGCGGCATTTTTTCACTGCACTTGGAGTGTGTTAGACTCCTCGCCACTGCAGTGCACTTTTGCTGAAGCCACTGCCGGTTAGCAGGCATTTTGGACGTGACTCTTGCGCCTAGCGGTCAGCGGTCCAGTCGTTGCACGTTGCACACCGGCATTGGGCAAACTCTATTTAACTGGGCTCAGTCCGGCTGTGCGGCGCTCTAGAAGGTCATTTTGCTCACTTTCAAAAATTACATTATTGCGAAGTACGTAGCGTGTCACAAATTGGGGAATTTTGGGATAATGTCTCCTTTGTCATTTTTATTTTTGGTCACATCTTAGCAGTTATTTTAAATTGAAAATTGTGTTATGCTTGGCAGCATTTTTTCACTGCACTTGGAGTGTGTTAGACTCCTCGCCATTGCAGTGCACTTTTGCTGAAGCCACTGCCGGTAAGCGGCCATTTTGGACGTGACTCGCGCGGTCAACAGTCTAGTCGTTGCACTTTGCACACCGGCATTGGACAAACTCTATTTAACTGGGCTCAATCCGGCTGTGCGGCGCTCTAGAAGGTCATTTTGCTCACTTTCAAAAATTACATTATTGTGAAGTACGTAGCGTGTCACAAATTGGGGAATTTGGGGGCAATGTCTCCTTTGTCACTTTTGTTGAAGCCACTGCCGGTTAGCGGATATTTTGGACGTGACTCGCGCTCCTCGCAGTAGGCGGTCCAGTCGTTGCACGTTGCACACCGGCATTAGCCAAACCATATGTAAAAGGGCTTTGGTCGAACACGCAGCGGATGAGCGCAGCTCCAGCGTGCCTGGCGCGCCAAAGGCAAGCTCGTCTGCGCCCGTTCTGACTTAGCTACTAGAAATAACATCCAGTACTCGAGAGTGCTTTTAAAATCTTTCAGACCTCCACCATGTTTGGCATGCAGCCTCAATCCGGTAGTTCTAACCAATCCAACTGCCTGCGTGGACTGTGGGTATGCTTTTACACAAAAGCTTTCTTCGTATAGCATAGCTGCTGACTCACCCCCTCAGAGGCTAGATCTCTGAGGAAGCATTATGTAGATGTTGCTGATTTGGTCTGTGATAACCTTTTAGATCTATTGTTTATCACTGAGACCTGGCTTGACGCATTTGCCAAACGCTATTGTGGGCCAGGCCACCCCGGCTGGCTATAAAATCTATTGGGTGGATCGCCCAGTCGTTAGAGGTAGAGGCCTGGCCATTTTATATAGAGAATGTTGGTCCCTACATAGTGAAATATCCACCATTTGGAGTGATTGTGAGGTCTTGGACTTCAGCTTACAACTCTCTGACCATTTCACTCTGGGGGTCTTTGACCCTGGACCAGCTAGTGCTTTTTTGGAAACTTGTGGGGACGCTCTGGCAGATAGAGCACTGCGCTTCTCGAATGATATGCTCCTTGGGGACATTAATATCCATTTTGATCTTATGGAGGCGGCCAACTCAGCGGTTTTTATGGATTCTCTCCATTTAGCTCATCTCTCCCAATGGGTCAGGTTTCCGACCCATCAAGGTGGGCACACTCTGGGCACCATCTGCACCAATTTTCCTATATCGGTTGTGAGGCCACTTCCTGTCACCTGGTCAGACCGTTTTCCCATATTTTTCTCTTGGGATATTAAGCGTTCACCTTGACTAGCTAGTTTCTACCGACCTCCCACCTTTAGGAAATTGGATGCTGGGCAGCTTAGCAGTTGCTTGGCAGCCTTGCGTCCTTCCCTTTTAGGGGACCTGGAGGATAATGTGTCCAGGTTTTCTGACTGGATCACCGAGTCTGTTTGCGCCCTTTCTGTTCCAGGTCAGTTTAATCTTGGTTCACTCCTGAGCTGAAGACTTTGAAACATGCCTGTAAGGTACTGGATAGAGCATGACGTTCCAGCGGCTATTGCTCCTTTGCCAAACTTGCTCTTAGAGCCAAATAGAAACTCTACTATGCAGCTATTGGGTCGGCCAAAGGCCGGTATTTCTCTGCTCGCATTGATCAGGCAAATAACAATTCTAAAGAAATATTTGCTATTGTGCAGAGTTTCTTGGCTCCCAGCGCTCCGGGCTCGGTGGTACCCACCTCAGATACCTGGTGTAACACCCTGGTGAAATTTTTTAAAGACAAAATAGTCAGCATATAGGATACTTTTTCGATCACATCCAGGTTGCCTATTACCGCCTCGTTGGGGATGCAAGTGACAGAAACTGCTTCCATCTTTTCTGCATTTAGCTCAGTTGATCTGCCTAGCACTCTTAGAATTCTTAAGGCACTTAAATCTGGTTCACCTAACGACCCGAGCGCAGCTAGGCTTCCGTCCGAAGTGGCAGACATTATCAATTCTGTAGTTAATCTTATGGTTAATAAGTCGCTCCACAAGGTGTGTGTCCCAATGTCATGGAAGCAGGGGTTGATTCTCCCCCTCCTCAAGAAGCCATCACTTGACCCTATGCTCCCTGAGAACTATCGGCCTATCTCGCTCTTGCCAAGTTTGGCCAAAGTTTGCGAGAAGGCTGTTACGTCACAGCTTACCAACTATGTTGAGGTGTCTGGCTTGCTTCATCCAGCACAGTCTGGTTTCCGTGTTGCTCATAGTACGGAGTCGGCGATGTTGGTGGTGACAGAGGCGATCAGGGAGTGTCTGGATTCCGGCGGGAGAGTAGCCTTGGTTATGCTAGATCTCTCTGCGGCATTCAACACCGTGCCTCATTCTTTGCTCCTTGATCGCCTAGCAGAAATTGATATTTCTGGATCGGCTCTGTGTTAGATCAGATCCTTCTTGGAAGATAGGTCGCAGCAAGTTTAGCTTTCTCCTTGTGCCCCGGTGTCTCTGCAGCTGACAACTGGAGTTCCCCAGGGGTCATCGCTTAGCCCTCTTCTATTTAACATCTATGTTACTCCGCTGGTCTATCTCGCGGAGTCATTAATGGCTAAAGTGATGGCATATGCGGATGACACACAGCTTTTGTTTTCCTGGAGGAAGGGCGCAGCACTGTCTATCCTCTGTTTTTCACTGGCTGGCGAATGCACGGTTGAAGTGTAATGAAGGAAAATCTGCGGTGCTCCTAGATGGCTTGTTCCCAGTGGACTTCAGAGAAAGGCTGTGGCCTCCAGATTTTCGCCAACCCACCGTGGGTAAGGGCACTGCTAAAAGTCTTGGTGTCTGGTTCGATGAAAACTTGAACTTCTCGACACAAGTGAAGAAACTGGCAGGGAAGTACTTTGGCACTTTGAAAACGTTGAGGACATTTCTCCCTCTTTTGCCAGATGGTGCCAAGTGAACTGTGGTCTGGGCTTTGATGTTGTGTCGTATTGACTAGGCCAATGCTCTTTTAGTTAGTAACACAAGAGGGGTACAAAGTTCCCCGATGTGAGTGAAGAGGACAAGTGTGTGTAGAGCGTAGAAGAAGAGAAACAAGGGAGGGGAATTCCCTTTTTAGAACTAAAACCCTCACACACCTAACAAGCTAGATGTCATGCTTCATCATATGGGTTCTGCTCCTCATCAGACTGGCGCTGCAATGTCTGATGGGCACCCGTAAAGGGGCTCTTTATCGGAGATCTTTTGTTCCAGCCATATGGTGCATGCGGGTGAGAGGGCAAGTGAAAGTGTAGTCGTGAGATAGTGGTGAGTTAAAAAAGGTGGGTCAGTCCACAATGAACTTTTATTGGCGTGGCCGACGCCCTTGATTAAAATAGTGGGAGGGGAGATATATGCTGAGGAGATTCAAAGCAAAATACCTACAACCCTCTGATCAGGTCAACATGTTTCTTGCCCAAATGGCAATTCTTCAGGACCTAGGTATTCAGTACTACACAGTGAAAAACTAAGAATAAAAGTGTGTTACAACCTTATTTCTTGAGGTCAGTAATTAACCAGTTGGCTGCTAGTGGTTTTCCCCTCCTGCGCTGAAAAGTAAGATTTATCATTGTTCATGACAAGGTCACCTCGTCATAAGAACAGCTCCACTGTGCCTCATAATGAGCTGAGCTCGTCATGAGCAGGGAAGGGGTTAAGCAGGCCAGCAGGTCCTGCCAATTTGATGCAACCCTAAGGAAAATCCTAAGGCGCCCCGCAGTCAGCTCCTGTGGGACCTGCACGTATGGGTCAGGTACCCGTTCGGCGTGCGGTCAGACCCAATTACACCTACCCCCACCGTCTGGTCAGGACAGAGCAAATTTTGGTTGGCAGTCCTGGTTATCTTGCAAGGAAATTGCAAGTAGTCCAGAATTTGGCAGCCAGATTGCTACTGGGACTATCATCTAGACACAGTGTTCGTATTCACATGCGCAACTTGCACTGGCTCCCAATTAAATCTCGGCTAAAATTCAAAATGCTGTCTATTGCTCATCGGACCCATTATGGTTTAGGCCCCTCTTATCTCCAGAAAAGATTTGCTTTTTATAAACCTAGTAGACAGCTATACTCGTCCAACCAGCTATTGTTACAGACACCCAGGTTCAACCGCCAAAGGCTTGGCGGGAGCTCTTTTGTTCGAAAAGCCGGCTTGGCCTGGAACATGCTACCATTGGCACTCCGGGGCATCAAGGACGCTCTGCTTTTTAAATTTTTTTTAAAGCGTTCCTTTTTTAGCTTTTGATCTGTGTGCAGTTTAATGTCTGGAGCAAGCGCCGGGACACTTTGAGTAGCCGTGCGCGCTATAAATAAAATATAGCATAACAATATAACATATAACATAACCATTATTGGCTCATGAGTTGGAGCAGAGGGTCCCTGCCCCTCCCAATTTGGAGCCTTCTTTCAGATAAACATTTTCATCATAAAGGTATGCCTTATAATTGTATTTATTTTTAGGGGCTGAGTGACCCTTCTTCTGAGCAAGGATCAAGACCTCAGGCATGCAGGAGTGACTCCTCCACTAAGGCGTAGGAGCATCGCCCCACTAGTTAAAATGCCCCAGTGAAAAATAAAATGGTAATAAACATTATTACCATTTTATTTTTTATTGGCTCTGCAAACCCCTGTCTCCAGCAGAATCTCAGGATGGGGGTGGGGTGGCTGTTGACAAAGCAACAATGAGGAGTGATGGACTGGGCACTTTAAAGTACGCATGTCTCTTTGTCTGACCTCTTGCACGTCCAGCCAGAAAATGCGCACTTTAAAACTCTCAACCCTGCTGTCTTGGATAGCTAGGTTGAGACAGAGCAAAAGCATGAGATTTGTTTGGTTAGGGGACTTTGCTTGGCTCGATGTAGAACACCAGAGAGAGGACAGAGGTGAGGACAGAGGTAAGTCACTTTTATTTCCTGTTTTTTTAAAATTTATTTTATGTTTGTATGTATCTCTAAATCGCCAATATGCATTACATTACCGTTTTTAAGTGAAACATTTTAACTTCAAAACCATACTGTAATGCATGTCAGCATGACGTTAATCTAGTTTATTGTTTTGCCCACCCCACTACTCTCCATCGCAGGAAGCCGCCACTGCAGGCATGTCACGTTACTGACGCTGGGCTTACCTTTCAACATCTCTTTAGTCCCACAGGAATGCATGTTGATTTGCGGTGAAAAAGTAGTGCACGATAGAATGTGGCCTTTGGGCGGCGCAGGCTGTATCCCTGTGCGACGCCACGCATCAGTCACGTCAGCCATCCATCCCATTCTATTTCGTCACAGGGCAAGATTGGTTAGCGAGACGCGCTGAACCCAGCCATCCCCACTCTGTGAAAAAAGGTAAAGTGTGGATTCAAGTAGCAAAGTCAGGCGAAGAATGAATGTGAGTGAGATGGAATTGCTGGCAGAGACATATTTCCGTTGAACGTCCCCACTGTTAGGCACACTTTGTCTAAATCACGCTCGCCTGTCCTGCAAGTAGACTGACCACCTGTCACTCATGCAGAGACTGTAATGACGGAGCCATCCGGCCCGTCCTCACACCCAGAAGTGTGGCTCACTGGTTAGAGCAGGCAGACCCTGAAGCAGAGGTCAGACCCGGGACCAGGGTTCAATTCCCGAAGCGGCAGGGTCTTGAGCTCAAATGTCCACGGACTCGATAATTCTCGCTTCGGTGCCTGACCTAATCATGGGTTCACACTCTGCAACTCTGAGCATTAACCTTGCTTAATCTCTACAACGGCCCCCCGCGGCGAGATGCCTGGCTTTCACCTTGGGGATGCCCTGTAGGGGCTATCTCACAAGGAAAAGCCAGGACGGGTTCCCAAGGCAAGCGCTTAGAGACCCCTGGGTGATAAGCACTATAAAAATCCAATATACAATACAAATCAATACACATGCATACACCTCAGGGGCGGGTTAGCCCCTGGGTATAAATAAACGGGCGTGTGACCGCTCGTGGTCTTCGGCCCTAGTACTAGTCAGTGTGTGCGTGTCTTTAATTTCAGTATTTGCAAGGCCCCACTCTGCGGCCTAGGTTACCCTTGCCCCTCAGCGTTCAAGACGCTACAGAGACCACAACATTCAGATTGGAGATAATGCCCGGAATAACAAAAGTCCCGAACACAAGTAAGCAGTGCATACAGCTCAGTCTGCCGAGCGCGATATCTTCTATAAAGTTCTTCTAGCTAGTTTTTTTTCTGCTTTCTTTCGCTCTGATCTTCATCACTTCTTTTCTTTTGCTTTCGCTTTCATTCTAGTTTCCTTCTCTGTAGCTCTTGCATTTCAATCTGAATTTACTTTTCTCCCCATACTGTAGTGCCCAGCCCTTACTAAATCATCCTCTGACCTAATTTTCCCACTGATCTCTCCATCCCCTTGTGGTTCCTGGAAGTCTTCGTTTTCACAAAGGGTTTTATTCTGAATTGAAAAGTCAAAGAATAACCTTTTGCGCTACATTAATTTAAAACATCAAGGAGCCTCATTTATGAAGTTTTGCAGTGGGGCAGTGCCGCAGGCCTTCCTGCGGCGCTGCACTAAGGCAAAAGAAAAGGGCAGGAATGCGCTTCATTTGTCAGATACGATGCACTGTGGAACAAGGGAGCCTGAGTTTCGGGATGATTATTTTTGTGCAGTTAAGGAAACCTTCCTGCACAAAAACAATCATGAGAGGCTTTTTTCTCTTTCTATAGAAAAAGGAAAAACAACGAGAAATAAAGATATATCTCCTTGTTGCGCCTCGCTTATGGCTCCCCTGGGGAGGTGTACATTTTTGGCACAGCCTCAGAGTTACGATTTCTCATAAATCAGGTGCAGTGTCAAAAAGCCATTGATGTTGCTGGGAACATCCCCAGCAACACCCATTGCACGCCCCTTTAGTGCAGAAAACTGCATTAAAGGGAACAATATTTACGAGGCAGCATTAAGTAAAAAAAGTGGCTTAGTGCTGCCTCGTAAATATGGTACAGGCTCTTGTGCCACGTAACGTCACAAAAAGAGTCACGTTCCTGTGGTGCAATGGGCCTCATAAATAAGGCCCCAAGACGTTAATTATTTCTACACCAACTGAAAAGGCTAGCAAAGTTAAAAAGATATATTATTCTCAGTGCCTGCTGCCTGTTGTTTCACTTGCCCATTCTCTCCCAGGCCTCTCCTGACATTCAAAGTTTGGATTTGGCATTCATAGCGACCATGTACATTCATATATATGCGTATATTGAAATGTGGCATGCATTATGCATGTTTTATCAATTGTGCATTGTTTGTAACTAAGTAGGCTTGTCTGTGTGTGGTTCGGTTTAGCTGCAAGGTAGATGCACCTGCTCTAACACGTTAAAACATTTTAATATGAAGACTGTTGGGGAGGCTAGCAACCCCGAGGGGAGTTTACACCGCTGATGCACGCAGTTCCATGAATACAGCAGTCAGTTGGACTCCACCTGGTCGGCTTCAGCTAGAACTATCCATAATAAATGTATTACTTTCGGAAAGTTTTACTGCTTGTCACCATACCGTTACTCCGTAGTGCAACTTTTGCACAATAGAAGCACAACTAGACATTGTGCAAAACATGCACCTTTTAACTCCATTTCATACTCAACCAACTCTCCCTACCTCCGCATTATGACTTGTGATTTCGCCTTTTTTGTACATGATTTTGCACTGAATGATTGCGATATTTGTTTTTTTTAGGATTTTTATTACATCTCACAATCTTTTAACAATCAATTATTTTAAAGTTGATCGTTGAATTTTAATGTTGAAAAAGCTGTATTGATTGCAGTGTATTTGTATATGTTTATCCATGATTTTATTACCTTATCAGGCCGAAATAAAGTATCTCTTGAACTTGAATTCCATTTCATATGATAGTTGAAGCTAAGCAACGATCACGGGCATGCTCCACTTCAAAAATGCCATATTCTGAATAAAAATACTGAGGTTTATTATTAAATATTTTTTTTATTTTACACTTTTCGTCAAAGCCCTTTACGAAGAAATTATTAAAATGCAAAGTTTAAACTTACATGGAAGAATGTAAGGCTGAGTCAGCCCAGCGTATGTCCAGACAACTGACCTGCTTACAACACATCTCAGTAGAAGACGCTTACCCCCTCAAATAATTTACCTGTTTCAGGCCACTTCGAAAAACAAACGAAGCATTTGGGGACAAGAATTCAAAATTACAGACAGTGAAGCCACTTCTGCTGCCGCTTTCATTTTAACTTATTTTATTATGACTTTTGTATACGACCAAATGCAGTACGAAAGGTAGCGTCCAACCACAAGACGCGTTTCATTCATCTACATTGATTTTGCAACAGGGAAAGAAAATGTTGCATTTAGACATGCAGCTAGCAAATTAATTTTATAACTGTAATTCATTTTGATGATATCACACCTCCCTACAATAATGTTTATGTAGGGGCCATATCTCTACCTATTACAACCACAATGCCCCAATACTGCAGTTGTTGCACACATTCTCTTGTGCACTTTTTTCTCTGAGACTTCATGACAGTGGTCACAGGTGCATTCTTATTGATAGTCTTAAGAAAGGGTAGTTAGAACAATTGAGCGTGTAAACTTATCTGCTTCACACTCCCTGAGCATATCTTCATTCAGGATGTATGTCGTTACAACCATACTTTTACAACGCATACCTTTACAACGCATTTTTACACCGCAACATCCATTACAACGCAATCCATTACAACGCATGCCATTACAACAAATTCTTTGAAACTACCTTTACAACGCATTCCACTACAACGCATACTACATTTACAAAGCATACCATTACAACGCATACCATTACATTGCATGTATGGTAAGTATTGGATAGTGTAGGGGTAAAAATGACTATTCTAACTCCAGGAGGGTGCAACAGTAGGGCAGTAGGGTAAGTGTTGGATAGTGTAGGGGTAAAAATTACTATTCTAACTCCAGGGGGTGCAACAGTCGGGTAAGTATTGGATAGTGTAGGGGTAAAAATTACTATTCTAACTCCAGGGGGTGCAACAGTAGGGTAAGTGTTAAATAGTGTAGGTATGCGTTGTAATGGTATGCGTTGTAATGACTGCGTTGTAATGACATGCGTTGTAGTGACATGCGTTGTGATGGTTGCGTTGTATTGGCATGCGTTGTAATGGATGTTGCATTGTAAACATTTTGTTGTAAAGGTAGTGCACTGTAAAAGTTGTGTTGTAAGTGTTGTTTCCCCTTCATTCAAGCACCCAGATGTGAGTCAGTTCAGAGGGTGGGCATTAGCCTAAGCACTATAAGCTTTCTCAATTTGTGCAACACCCCAGGCATATTGAGCAGCCTTAAACTATTTACGGACAATAAACCTTTGGCATATTTTAGTTGGTTTTGGAGTGCTCCCAGCTGCAGTTAACAAATGTTTTGTTTTTCATTTAAAATTTTTAATAAATATATCATTTGATTCCAATTTTCAAGCACAGATTTCTTAGACTGATAGCCACCGAGCCTTCTGGCCAGGTCCCTGTGCCTCAAGCAGAAGATCAAGCTTGCTAGTCAAATTGATAGTTCTTTTAGGTGCCCTATGAGGATCTCCTCCAAAATGCCTGCGAAAACAATGATCTTTTGGTCAAGATTTAGTGAAGATGAGGTAAAAAATGCATCATATTTTACAAAGAAATTATATGCCCTCCATCCCAGGGAACCACCCTCTGGGAGCAAGCCTGGGTCAGTCTCACTTGCTGAGCTCACTTGCGGGCTACAAATGTTATTTGAATTTACACCCTACCACTTCCAGTGTTCACGAGCCGCCCTGTGTTTAACAACAATGCACATCTTATCATAAACGTGCCTACACACTGAAATGAGAGCTGACAGAGGCATCTAAATGAAAACAATTGGAGTGATATAAGTCAGATAAACATCAAACTGTACCAGCAAGGAATCATCAAAAGGTCAGCCCTTAATAATATTTGGTATCAGGGCTGAAGCTGAATATACAGACCTAAGTAGTATCTATAAAAGGCTGCTGTTTTATTTGATACTTCTGTTTAGAGTAGAGATATATAAGGCACATTTTTCCCTATACCTCCAACTTCAAAAGAATGGTTAGGCAGGTTTATTTTTTACTATTCCCATTTGGGGAAAAATATAATGTTAATGTTGCGACAGCATTGTGGTCATGTCTTCATAGTTGGTGAACCCGAAATCAATTCCATGATTACACCAGTGAAGTACTCTCAGACATCTTTTTTTTTGTGGTTGCATGTAAGTCTGAGTCCCTTGCCATAATGCAGAATACAATCGGACAAGGTTAAGACATTCTAAATATTTCGTGTAGGTCTACACATTAGAGCATATCATACACTGAATGAGGACAAAAAATGTATTTCTATTTGAATTCGGTAAATTAAATTAGATTTGTAAACACTGTGTCTGATTATTTTTACAAATTACCAAAACCACAGTGGTTTTCACATATTCAGTAGCCAAAAACCATGTAGATGCCATACAAAGCCTGTTAACCAGACAGACCTGCTGGTAAATCATTAGGTGGAATCCCTTCAAAAACCCTCAACCCCATTGAGCTCAGTTGGATTGATGCATTGGGTTCATCCTGGAGCACGCAAGTAATGAGTTTTCCACTACCACAGTAGGATATTCATTTTTTTGGTAAGCACTAGAGGTGTGAACCAAGAGGTTGTAGTCGTTTGCACTAGTTGAAGTGAAACCATGTTTCTACCAATCCTTGGGATAGCAAACCATGCTCATGACCAGGGGTTTCAGCTTCAAGGTTATAGTAGTCATTGGCCTTTATGGGACTTACGTCTAATCTTCGATCACACTTCGGTACACAGAATGACAAAGCAGTCTAGGCCAGAGGTCTTCAAACTTTTTGATGCCGAGACCCCCCCGTCAAAATATTTTAGGCGTTAGGACCACCTCCTGACAAAAATTTCTAGAACTTGGTACTCATCATCATTGACAACTATTGACGACCATGTAAACCCCGAATTCCCACAGCAAATCATTTTTCCAGTGGGGAAATATTATTAAACAGTGTTTATCAAATGAAAGATCAGTGAGCGTGGGTGCATGTTCAAAGGTGTGGCTAAAATCAAAAGGCCTCATTTATAAGGAATTCGCCTAGGGCAGTGCCACAAGTCTTCTTGCTGCACTGGCCAACGCCAATGAGAAAGGGCAGGAATGCATCTTATTTATGAAATATGGTGCATTCCTGTCCTTTCCCCCTGCATTGACGCACAAATTGCTGCCTAGCGCCAATGTAGACAGGATTGTTTTTGTGCAGGAAGGTGCCCCCAGAGGGGTTATCCTCTTTCTATGTGAGCTGCAGAATGCAGCACACATGGAAAGAGGAACAAATAAGAGGAGACATGAAAACATGTCTCCTCTTTACGCCTGCTGTGGGAAAGAGTAAGGTTTTGGCACTGCCCTAGGTGTACATGGTTTGGTAAATCTGGGGCAGTGTCAAAATCCATGGGTGTTGCTTGGGAACACCCACAGCAATGCCCATGGAACTCCTACTTGACAGACTAAGGCTAGGCAGCGACTTGTACTGCTTTGTCTTACTCCATATGTATGAGGGCACTCATAGCCATGCAGGGTGACTTTGCACCACCTCATAGATACGATTGCGAGGCTTGTGCTGACGGAGCATTAAAAAAATTATGCTCCGGCAGCTCAAGCCTTTCATAAATCAGCCCCAAAATATTTTGCTAGTTTTTTAGGTCTTTCACCATCAGGTAGCTACATATAAAATTATGGCTAGCTTAAATGAAAAATAAATTTAAAAAAGTTGTTACTCAGTAGGAAATGCACTGTAGTACATTAGGAAACCTCTATTAGTTAATGCACCTCAAAGGTCTGTGTCTGTATCCAGAGAGCCACAGAATTTTGGGACAGGTTTACAAGCCCCATGTGCCTTCTTGCGCCGCAATTGCATCACTTTTATTGACGCAACGGCGGCGCAAACAATTTGGCTATTTACAATGTTACGCATCTAGGGAGATGCATCACATTGTAAAGCCCTGCATCACATTATACCTGCACCAGGTATAATGTATGCAGGCTAGGCGTTTATTTATTTATTTATTTAATTTCTTGTATAGCGCAGGAATCAATCCCGGGAAGGGTATCTCCGCGCTTTGCCAGCTAAAACAGTTTATTAGGTAGAGCAGCATTTTAGGTGGTTTATGTGGGTGGGAATGCTTCTTGGAAAAGGAGGGTTTTTAATGCCTTTCTGAAGGACAGATGGTTTATGGTGGTTCTTAGGTCAGTGGGAAGGTTGTTCCAAAGGGCAGGGCCAACAGCGGAGAAAGCACGGTCACCCTGTCTGGTCTTCTTTGTAATGGGGGGTTTTAACAGGGCTTGGTTGCAGGAGCGCAGGGACCTGCAAGGCTGGTACAGTTCAAGAGACTGGGCTAGGTATTTAGGGCTTACTCCATACAGACATTTGTGTACCGTACAACAGATCTTAAAGTGGATGCGCTGTCGTATGGGAAGCCAATGCAGTTCTTTCAGCAAGGGCTTGGAAGGAGTCCTGGCAGGTGCACCCATGACCAGTCTGGCTGCCGTGTTCTGGACCACCTGCAAACGGCCAACTTCATCCGTACTGGCTAATGTCAGCAGGCCGTTACAGTAGTCCAGGCGGCTGGTAACCAAGGCCTGTACAAGTGTCTTTCTGCATGTAGCAGGAAGGAGAGGAAAGACACGCCTGAGTAAACCAATGGTGTGAAAACACAGACCCGCGATGTAGTTGGTGTGTTCTTTCATGGTCAGTTTTTGGTCAAACTTTACTCCAAGATTTTTAACGTGTGTTTTGGGTACCGGTACTGGGCCAAGGTCGATTGGCCACCAGTCAGGGGTCCAGAGGATATTTGCTTTGCCAAAGAGCAAGACCTCAGTCTTTGTTACATTGCACTGGAGGCAATTCCTCGCCATCCAGTGTGACACCGCTCTCATACCCTCAGCAAAATTCCCCTTGATTTTAGGGTCAAGGGAGCTGAAAGGGTAGAGGAGCTGAGTGTCATCAGCGTAGGAAACCGGTATGAACCCGTATTTTCGCACAATCTCAGCAAGGGGGGCCACATAGACATTAAACAATGTAGGGCTAAGGCATGAGCCCTGTGGCACCCCCTTCGTGAGCCCCCTTGAGATGGAACGAAAGGGGCCCAGGCTGGTAGATTGTGATCTCCCGGCGAGGAAACTCTCCAACCAAGATAATGCAACGCCTCCGATTCCTACTCCCTGCAGCCGATTCAGTAGGGTGTTATGAGACACAGTATCGAAGGCTGCGGACAGGTCCAACAGCACTAGAATCATAGAGCCCCCTCTATCTTGTGACATTTTGATCTGATCTGTCACAGAGAGGAGGGCTGATTCAGTGCTGTGGTTGGGCCTGAACCCAGATTGGGATTGGTCCAGGCCCCCTGTCGCTTCGATGAAACTGGAGAGGGTGGTGTTGACGTGCTTCTCTGCCAGTTTGCTGATAAAGGGGAGGAGAGAAATCGGGCGAAGGTTGGAGAGTGTAGACCAGGGCATGGTGGAATTTTTGCGAATAGGGTTCACTACCGCCTCCTTCCAGGCAGATGGAAGTTGGCCTTTGGCAAAAGACAAATTAAGTAGGTTCTGAATATGAGGACCTAATATCTCAATTAGCGGAGGGATGAATTTAGCTGGTATCAAATCAGAGGGAGAACCAGATTTAGTTTGATTAATGAGAGTAGTCAAGTCCTTAGTAGTAATTTTGGGGATGTCCAGAAGAGTTTCACCAGATGTCAGTTGTGGAGCAGTTTCAGGGGCCTCAGTCCCCAGAGTGTCAGAGACTGTAGTGATTTTTTTATATATTGCATCGATTTTTTCTTCAAAGAACTGAGATATATCATCACATAGTTCTTGGGTGAAGGTGTCTGGACTTTCACATACTTCAGGACTAGTGAAGGTTTGAACGATTTTAAATAACTCTCTGGTAGAGTTGCCTGCTTCTGTAATTTGAGTGGCCAGACTCATTTTCCTAGCTTTTTTGACATTTTTGTAGTAGGAGGACATAGCCTCCAGGTAGCATCTCTTGTCTTCCCTATTACCTGTACGTCTCCACAATTTTTCCATTTTTCTACATTTCTTCTTTTCATTTTTGAGAGCTTCCGTATACCATGTGTCCCTTTTCGCTATAGTAGGTTTTTTGGCATTTTTCTGTGGAGCTAGAAAGTCAATAGCTGTTGTAAGCGTAGAGTTAAACATGGAGAGAGCAGTATCAATATTATCGAAATTGGTAAGTGAAGGCTGTTCCCAGACTTGAGTGAGTTTGGGGAGAGTGATTTTGTGCCATGGCCTGCGTTTAATAGAGTGGGTGGCCGGGCGGTTAGTGGAATTGGATAGGTGAGGTATGGAGAAATCGATACGTTTATGGTCCGACCAATTAATATGCTTAGGGGGATGACAGTGAACGTTGGGTTGGGTAGTGAGGACCAGGTCTAATGTGTGACCACCAGAGTGAGCGGGGCCACTACTTCTGGGGTGTAAACCTAGCAACGCGAGGTCAGAAAGAAATGTATTGGTATCCTGATGGTCAGAAATGTCAATATGAAAATTGAAATCTCCAAGTAAAAGGAAATTTTCCTTAGCTTTCAGATAGGGGGCTAGTAGTTCAGTGAGAGCAAGGGAAAAGCCAGCATTGGGTCCAGGTGGACGATAGACCAAGGCTCCTTTCCACTGTGTTTTAGAGATGATTTTTAAGTGAAAGATGAGTACTTCCATAGTAGGGAGCATCACCTGTTCTAAGACTCTGATACTCAGGGTGTCTCTGTGTATAATAGCCATTCCGCCTCCCACCTTCACAGGGTGGTCGAGGCGAAGGATTTTATATCCGATGGGTATCCCTAGAGTGATAGTAGGGATAGTGTGAGGTTTCAGCCATGTTTCAGTTAGAAAACACATCATGGGCTGAGTGTTGTAGATAGTGTCCCACAGTTCAATGCAATGCTTGGGGAGTGATCTAACATTTAGCAAAAAGCTATCCCAGTCTCCCTAGTCATCAGAATAATCTGTAAGCTGTCCCAAAATAACATGAGAGGGCAAGGCTTGAAATCCGCATTTGATGCAAGAAAAAGGACCCTCAGGACACGGGAGCGCTTTGTTGTTACAGCGGTGCTGTGGAAGGGGTTGTAGAGCCCTAAGTGTTTGGGGAGCATACCTGATACGAGGTGTGTGGGATACACAATCCATAATGACAGGGACAAGGAGGGTGGCCCCAGGCCCCGTCCAGTCGCGGACGGGCGCAGACGGGCTACTCTTAGGCTAGTCTTCGGCGTTGTCTTCGGCTCCCCAGCGCGCGACCGCTGCGCGCTCTGTAGGGGGCGAGGGCTAAATAGCCCCGGTACACTCAACTGCTAGAGCGCTAACCGCCAGCAGTTAAACAGGAAGTGGTGTCCTCCCTCACTCTCAATCCGAGGGAAGACGAATCAGCGCTCTAAATGCGTTTTCCAGACTTCAGAAATGCACAAAACGTCAAGAATTGAAAGAGGTGTGTGCAAGAATGTGATCAGCGGTAATTTTAAAAAGGTTTCCTTAGTTCACAATAATTTTTAAAATCGATCATACAGCTTTCCTTAATACAGCGCAATAGAGATAAAACAGTCTGTAGCTGGCTAGCGGGTCAGGAGGTCCTGCCACAACCCCTTACCGCAGCGCTAATGAAATCAGGCTCTGCCTAAATAGCCCCGGTACACTCAACTGCTAGAGCGCTAACCGCCAGCAGTTAAACAGGAAGTGGTGTCCTCCCTCACTCTCAATCCGAGGGAAGACGAATCAGCGCTCTAAATGCGTTTTCCAGACTTCAGAAATGCACAAAACGTCAAGAATTGAAAGAGGTGTGTGCAAGAATGTGATCAGCGGTAATTTTAAAAAGGTTTCCTTAGTTCACAATAATTTTTAAAATCGATCATACAGCTTTCCTTAATACAGCGCAATAGAGATAAAACAGTCTGTAGCTGGCTAGGTGGTCAGGAGGTCCTGCCACAACCCCTTACCGCAGCGCTAATGAAATCAGGCTCTGCCTAAATAGCCCCGGTACACTCAACTGCTAGAGCGCTAACCGCCAGCAGTTAAACAGGAAGTGGTGTCCTCCCTCACTCTCAATCCGAGGGAAGACGAATCAGCGCTCTAAATGCGTTTTCCAGACTTCAGAAATGCACAAAACGTCAAGAATTGAAAGAGGTGTGTGCAAGAATGTGATCAGCGGTAATTTTAAAAAGGTTTCCTTAGTTCACAATAATTTTTAAAATCGATCATACAGCTTTCCTTAATACAGCGCAATAGAGATAAAACAGTCTGTAGCTGGCTAGCGGGTCAGGAGGTCCTGCCACAACCCCTTACCGCAGCGTTAATGAAATCAGGCTCTGCCTAAATAGCCCCGGTACACTCAACTGCTAGAGCGCTAACCGCCAGCAGTTAAACAGGAAGTGGTGTCCTCCCTCACTCTCAATCCGAGGGAAGACGAATCAGCGCTCTAAATGCGTTTTCCAGACTTCAGAAATGCACAAAACGTCAAGAATTGAAAGAGGTGTGTGCAAGAATGTGATCAGCGGTAATTTTAAAAAGGTTTCCTTAGTTCACAATAATTTTTAAAATCGATCATACAGCTTTCCTTAATACAGCGCAATAGAGATAAAACAGTCTGTAGCTGGCTAGCGGGTCAGGAGGTCCTGCCACAACCCCTTACCGCAAAAAGCCATGTAGAACTAACGCAGTGAAATTTACAACATTTCACTGAGTCGCTATATGCATTCACTGCTTCAAAATCCCCATGCCTGCTCAGACCAGGGGTAATGGATGATGCAGGGCTTTTTGTGTGAGACTCACCTATCTGTTGTGGCACATTGCTGGAGTTGCGTCACTTTTATGAGCAATTCCAGCGATGCGTCACTTTTGTGCCAACAGATGCGTCAGTACTTCTGACGCATCTGTTAATCTTTGTGCCATGGAGCACTGTATTGTAAATACAGCGCATCAATGGTTGTGCAAGGACATTAGGCACTGGTGCAAGGAAACTGCCGCATCTATGCAGATGTGTCAGTTCCTTGTAAATCTGCCCCTAAATTTGGTTGGTGCATTGGGTAACACTGATTCGTGGATTTTTAGTAGTACGAGGTCACAGACTGTGACAGAAAGCACTGTGAAAGTGTAAGTCATTATTTTATTATTGTTTTACACACATTATAAGGTAGACTGCTACAAACTGTGCAAATAGTTTTAGGATATAATGGAGCTTCCAAAGTGTAGATTTTAGTAATACCAGACCATAAGTAATGTGTTTTTTTTTTGCATGACTGTCCCTTTAACACCTCCTCAGAGGCACTAAGCAGTTAAAAGCATGCACTGCACAGGCCACTTGCTAACTCTTCTTGCTACCACTAAAAAAAAACGTATTTGCCATCACAAAGCAATTAAAGCCAGAACCACTCCCAATCACCATTTACATTTGTAGATTACCTCAAAATACAAATTTGCATTTGCTTCAGGTAAGCAGGCACTCTGGCACTAAGGATTGTTTCAGGCCCAGCCCAGCTTTTTGGTTTCACAGCACAGGAGACAATTAACTTTAGCTGTAGCATTTTAACAATGTGTCCCGGTTTTCAAAACGAAGAGCATGTTTTAAATTCCAGGCAAATGTGAGGCCTGGAAATACCCGCCCCCCTTCCCAGGGCTCCAGGGCCCCCCTGGGGGTCGCGGCCCACAGATTGAAGCTTGGTGTGAAGCTTGCTGGAGGTAACTGAGAAACCCCAAAGCAGGTCTATGTTTTGCAGAAATGGGGGTGAGCATGGATCTGGAAATTATGAAACACCACACTGTCTATGGATTGTTGTCATGCCCACTGCTGCCTTCCAGTGCTGGCTCCGCGCACATCACAGAATCAAATCTCTCATGGATTGGCGGTTTAGAAGTCAGCCTAGGTGATTGCAGTGGTCTAGCCCTAATTCTTACTCAGTTTGAACCCATACACCAGCTTCAGTGGCACTCTTCATCACCCCAGATAGAGCATACAGTTACTGCTTTTAAGGCATGTGGACCCTGATGCACGAGGTACAACCCGGGTGTCCATTTTGCTTTTACTGTGTCCCAGTGTTGAATTCATGCAGTTGAGGTGCACAGAGGAAAAAAATGCTTTCCTTAACACACCTCTGTAGCACCATGAGTTAAATGCTTGTGAAAGACATACATATAGATTCATCAAAGTCCCCTTTTGCGAGTCTCCATTAGCGATTATTAAGGAATCGCTATTACAGACTCGCAAAACGGGATGCATGTAGAAATCACAATATTTTTTTGCGATTTCTACTGCTTCCTGATTTGTGATTCGCAAATTGCTAATCGCAAATAAGGATGCGATTTCCCATTCATTCCTATGGGCCTAAAGGCCCATAGGAATGAATGGGGAGTCAATCCTTATTTGCGATTAGCAATTAGCGATTCGCATATAAGAATGCGATTTCAAGGGTGCCAGGGTGTCCAAAGGACACCCTGTAGCACCCCTGAAATGCAAATGTACACAGGTGTTCATTTTTCTAAGTTGTGTGTTACACACACACATGTCCAAAGGACATGTGTGTGTGTAACATACAACTTAGAAAAATGAACTAAAGTGCATTTTTCTAAGTTTTCGCTATTTACCACGAAGTTACACTTCCCAGGTAATTAGCGGCCCCATATTGCGAATTCGCAATTTTTAAAAGGTTCATGAATAGCATTTAAGGAATCTCTAATTGAGATTTCTTAAATGCGATTCTTCCCAATTTAGCGAGTTATGTAATAACGATTTTTGCATTTGGTATGCAGAATCTGGCCCTTTGCGAGACGATTTTACTTTGATGAATCTGGCCGTATGTTCTCTGCGGCATGTTTGTCCAGCAATTGGGATTCGCCCAATGCACCTCCAAAATAGCGTCTCTAATACACCTATGTGGAAATTGAGATGAAATTTAAATTTCCTGTTGTGAGGAGTAACTCTGCAACCATACCACATGCCCTGGACAAAGGCGGTCATGTGAAATAACCCGAGTGGGTTTTTTTGTTTCTTCTCCTTCAGCATTTTGTGTGACCGCAACACCAGCCTAGTTAGGAATATAATTCTGACAATTTTTTTTTTTTTTTATCAACCTTGAGATTCGGATTTTGGTGTATGATTTAGTAACACACCCACGCTCTCACAAATAACTTCAAAATCCCTAAAAGCCATCCCTAGAAAAAGTGTAAAAACATAATCAAATACTAATGTGGTACATTTAATGTGCTTTATGATTGAGCAAATACCTTGTAAACTTCTATTGCTCTGAGCCTTTCAGATAACGGTGTAAACAATTTCGCATTCATTATTTGCCCCCCTTTGGAGACCCTGTAAAATCTGCAACCTCAACTCCCCCAAATCGACCTATGCCGGAGAAGTAGATTGAGTTTGCTGATAAAAAAACGACACCATGAGGGTCACCTTTGTAACGGAGGGAGGGATTTAGGGGAAAATTAATAACGCACAGGCTCTGAGAATATACTGCTGAGCTCAATCCAGATGGAACTGGTAACTTCCGTAATCAGCCCCATCGGAATTACCTGGGCACCTGTAATGAGGCCTTTTATGTCTAAACATAAAGAAAAAAACTGAATTGGGAACTGGTTGCACATGTAAGCAAAACAGGTCATCCATCGCTTCTACTTTTAACGAATAAATACACAAAGAACAATTTCGCTTTCAATTCACAATTTACCTGAACTATTCCTTGTTCCGGGTCACAGCATCGAACGTGAATGACGAGCTCGGATTCAATCTGCACACGGTGAAGAAACAAAGCAGAACACTCAGTATTTCACTGTTTGAGGAGAAAAAGCGCAGCATAACATAATTTCAATGCACATACATATCGCATCAATGAGTTGATTCATAAATCTGTGCATTATTGTGTTCTCCCCGCCTCCTGGATGTAAGTTCTGTGCTGTAAACCCTAGGGCCTTTCTACTGTTATGGATTTTCAATTATCGTTCAGAATATTCATAGCAGTTTCCTGGCAATAGAATGCTCTCCTTCCCTAGTCATCAATTTTAAGGTTAATAAACACGTCATCTTAAAACTGTTATTATCCCAGAGATTGTGGGTGCACACTGCACTGGCAGGATCGTTCATTGCTGAGGCATCCTTTACCCCACCCATGTCAGAGGGCTAATTGTCCATTAGCCCTTTTAAGAAAAGATTGGTGCCAAATTTGAGCCAGTTGTTGAGGTGGGGGACACCTATACTCATTTTTTGGGCTGCACTTCAAATCAAATCAAATCAAAAATACTTTATTTCCAAGAAATACATTCTTACAGAAATATAGCACATTACCCAGTTCATAAGTAAACAATCCCGAGTGCCATCGAATAATAGTCTGCAGCACATATTTATATCAATTTAACCAACATATGACTTTGGCTAATAGCCATATAAACACTTAAAATTTCCAATGCTAATTGACAGCAGATGGTCGTCAACCTAGTCCCACATATAATAACCCGTTCCGTGCTTGCGTCGGCCAACAGGCGACACAAGCACTACCTCGCTGGTTCTGCACACGTCCGTTGGCCGACGCAGCACCGACGCACTCTTTAACTCTCCCGCACTGCGGGAGAATTTTCCGAGCGGTTAAGGTGTTAAGAACATGTAAAAAGACAAAAGATGGCAAATTAACCATTAACTTGCAGCTCATTTTGCTCAGGTTAAACATTGTAAAGTGCAATGTGCATATCAGCTTATCACATTCACATGGGTCGCTTTATCAATGTTGTTAACAGGTCAAATTTCCCTTCTCATGGTAAGCCTTGCCAGATCATCCTCTTGATGCGAACAGGATTCAGTTAGGTCTTCAAAACAGTCCCGCACATTTTAAAAACATTTTTGAGGCTGGCACTTATTTTTTATCATCAAACTTTGATCCAGAGCAAAGAGAAAACACAAACGTGAGAAAGAGGATGGAGAGAAAGTAGGAAAAGCAGTGCCAAGGGAGAAAGAAGAGATGAAAATGAAACTGCAAGAGTGAAATTAAGAGGCAAGGAGTGTTTTGTAGTGACTTAAACAGACATGAGGTTGAATGGAGACAAGCAGCCCTGATATTCGGCACCCTGACCTTCAAGAGCTCAGGTCTTGGTCTTATAGCAATATTTTGGACCTCTGCACTTCTTATTTTAAAAGACTAAGCACTGAAGACCCCATTGAGGAGCTGCACATGATCCGGGGTGGGTATGCTGATGCCAACACATGCCTAACAGGGGCATAGCAAGACCTTTTGCCATCAACAACGGCCACAGGTAAGAGCAAGGGAGGTGGTACTGGCAATCCCTGTGTTTTTGCCGTCACGTGACGCCCGCAGGTAAGAGAGGGAGGAGGTCCTCCGCCCCCAAAACTCGTGCCACCAGGGGCAGACCAAGTCCCCACCCACCCTTGTTACACCACTGGTGTCTAATTAACTATCAGAAGGTTTAAGAATAAAATATTTTTAAATGCTGTTTCATTCAACTAGATAGTATGGTACAGAAACACACCTCAGTAACATCTATACTACTATTATAAAGAGAGAACAGAAACCTTTTGGCAAGGTAAACTCGGGAACCACAGAGCCAATCCACACACTCAATACATTGTTGTAATCCTCAGGGTGTGTAGATTGATATAGGCTGCATAAAATAAAATAAAAACGTAAATTAAAAAATTAAACTTTAAAAACAAAGTAGTCCCCTAAAAGTAGCGCCGGCCGCGACGTAGCGCTGGCCGCGACCTAGCGATGTCCGCAACGTGCGTGATGACGACAGGCGGGGAGGAGCGGTGACGAGCAACGAGAAGTGGCGGTGAAGTCCGGAGCGCGGGGAAGAGCGGCGGCTCAGGTAAGGCAAAGGCAAAGGCGAGGTGGGAGGCGGGAGGCGGGCGGGAGGCGGCCGGTAGGCAGTCTGGGCAATGTCGGGGCGGGCGGGGTAAGGCAAAGGCAAAGGCAAAGGCGAGGTGGGAGGCAGGCGGGAGGCGGTCTGGGCAATGTCAGGGCGGGCGGGGGCCGGGGCGGAAGTGCACCCAAGCCTGAAATGTTGCCCCCAGCCCCCTTCTGCCCCGGGCAACGCTGCCACAATCCAGAAATGCTGCCCCCAGCCCCCTTCTGCCCCAGGCAACGCTGGGGCGGGCTGCTAGTTCTTTTATAAACTCCAACCTATGTAACTTCATAATCTTTCAAGTACGGGTGATTTTACAGTTTTCGCGATGCAGCACGTGAAGTCTAGAAAGCACATGTTCAGGAGTGCATCAAACATACACACGGCAACTACTTATTCAAGCACCAAGTCTCATAAACTGAGACAATGCTCCATTCCTCTAGCTTCAGCTTGCACCAGTTTGTGCAAGTCTGAAACAGTACTCCTTTACTGCACAGCTCAAAATAAGTAAGGGTATGCATTTAACCAAAAGTGGGCTTTTCTAGCCACCTCAGTTCTTCTCACTGACACAACTACGCATGCAAGCAGAGTCAAGTCACAATGCCAAGTTCAGAGGATCTTTCAGGGTCTCATACAGGACACAGATGCTTCCCACAAAGGCAAAAATACATGTGTACCTTAACAATGGGTGGGGTAGTGGGGTGGATTTCGACTGACGACCACAAGGTAAAATTAAACAATTAATTAATTTTCCCTTGTGGCCATCAGTCAAAATCCCCCAAACCTACACCCAGCCCCATCGTTCTTACCTCCACGGGCTGTGGCTGAGTGCATGTAGGCTCCTGCCCGCGTCAAATCAGATGACTCTTCTGGGCATGCAAGCACAGCCTGCACCATACTGGACATGGCACCAATTCACTCAGGTTCTCTCTTAGTTCTCAGTATCAAAAGAGGGGAGTGCAACACAGGCCCAAATTTAAACCAATGCTGTGCAGTAACATGGACCGGCACATCCTGTTTGATGACCAATGACACAGCTGTAGAATGCAAAGTGGATATCCCAGAGCAGGAACATACTCCATAAATTGCAACGCTGCTGTTGTCATTCGTTGTGTATGTGCTCAAACAGCTGCCTTGTGTGAGGCACAGCCTCACGGTGTAGCACAGAGGGGATATTGCACCGTTTTAGGGAGGATTTGACCTGGAAGCATACCCTTCCTGGTCAAATTCTTATATGGAGATAAACACAGAGGGGTCATAAGCACTGGATTTGTGCTATGCAAAGCAGCACACATGCAAAGCGCCAACACATTCCTCCTAATTTGCACCTACTTCCCATTATGATATGAACCAAATTGTGTCACACTATTTTAGTTAATCGGACTTTGTGTCAATACCTATGGATGTTTGCCCTGATCCACTCACAAAAATGCCACCTGAGGCAAAGTCACTCAAAGTGGTCTTGGCGCTGTGAAAATATCACCTTTCCAGGGCAACGCACCTTTAAGGTTGGATAGTAGATCAAGCGTCTCTTTGCACCACTTTCTGTCAAAGCACTAGTAATTTTAGGTCTCTGAATTATATTGTAATGGCACACACATAGCATGCTGCTCTGTTCGCCCCAGATCACTGTAAAATAAAAGGATTAGGCCGCTGGAACAACAATAATTACATTTTTGCATGGTCATGAAGACTCACTGGATTATAATAGAGTTTAAAGAATTCATGATGTGATAGTCCACTGTTTTCGACGAGCAGATGGGGTTTGGAATCTCCAAATTTCCCCACAGAAAACACTTGAATTAAAGGAGTTGTACTAACCTATAGGAAGCATCCATTGTACCATTCTGGTATTGAAAGCTCCCCCAACCCTGTAGATGTTGACAATCCGTTCTCACCCTTTGGCTATTTCTGTTTTTCAAAAGTGAACTAACTCGGAGTTGGCGGGAAGTGCCAGGGAGACAAAGGCGCAGCTGGGCTGCAACCTAGGTCCCAGGGCACTCTGCCTAAATTCAGAACCTGACTAAGAGACAAACAAGAAATGAAAGGATTATATTTCAAGCTCTCTGGAAATGCAATCTTTCTACAAAACGGTGAGAAAAATGTTCATAGAGAAACAAGCAGCAGGCAGCCTTTTGGATAGTGTGCTGTACTCCTCATTCTTCTCATGTAGGGGAAATACAATTTGCAGTGTTATATTGTAAAAACTTAGCCCAAGGGCATGATAATGACAAGACAACCAGACCGTACACATGTTTTTAATGGGTTGGAAGACTACATGATTTGCTCAGAATCACAGGAAGTTGGGGCAAGGCTGGGATTCAAACCAGGAAGCACAGTTCCAAAGCCGGCAGTAGGTAGGCCACATTTCCTTTGGTGTGCCCTTTATTAGGGAGGCTAATATGGTAGGCCTCAGGTACTAGAGGAACACAATCAGTGCATAGGCTAACATGGTAGGCCTCAGGTACTAGAGGAACACAATCAGTGCATAGGCTAACATGGTAGGCCTCAGGTACTAGAGGAACACAATCAGTGCATAGGCTAACATGGTAGGCCTCAGGTACTAGAGGAACACAATCAGTGCATAGGCTAACATGGTAGGCCTCAGGTACTAGAGGAACACAATCAGTGCATAGGCTAACATGGTAGGCCTCAGGTACTAGAGGAACACAATCAGTGCATAGGCTAACATGGTATCCCTCAGGTACTAGAGGAACACAATCAGTGCATAGGCTAACATGGTAGGCCTCAGGTACTAGCGGAACACAATCAGTGCATCCAGCCATAGCGCATCAATTGTGCTAAATGAGTCCAGGAACTACCAAACTGAGTGTCACACTGTAATACTGGGTGTCATACTCTGGAGGTGTATTCACTTGATGCCACTAAATTAAATTGTGCCCTAGTAAGATTTATGGAGCACGCTGCAAAAAAACTTAGCGAGGTGCCCACAGTTTGTGACTCCCCATTGTAACAAAGTTGTCAAGTTTCACTTGTTCTTTCCAGCCCTTTTGGCTATTAATGAATATGACATTTTATATGAAAGCCTTACTTGATATTGCTACCCATATGGATCTTTTTTATGAATATGATATTTTAAATGTAATTTTGAAACCTTTCTAAATGTTTTGTATTTGCAATGGTTTTTTTAAATCACGCAATAAAGTCCATTGAAACACTTGATGCCTTTGACACAGGAAAGCAAACACCACAGCCCTCTGGAAATTTGGGTAACAGCCATTTTCATGCTGTAAAATATAAGCACTCATCGCATCTCCATCTCTCAAGTGCTTGTGGTCATAAGCGCACTTGTGTCAGGTAACATTCATATTCTCTCCTGCTGTTGGTCCAGTCACCTCTTATCATTCTGGTGTGGAAAATGCAAGGGTGCCCAACTTACCATGGAGCATTAGCACAATTAGCGCACCCCTGAGTATTGAACCCTGTCTTGAAATCCTGTTGGCAATTGGCGAGGCTTGAGAAACTGGCTGAGAGACAAAAATCAATGAGTAAATCCATCCATCCATCGACTCCATTGTTTGAAACCCATCATCATGGCTCACATCACAGCCCCCATTCGCTTCTCGAGATCAGCTCTACTTTCTTTCCTTCATACGAGGATGAGCTGGTGATATTGAGAGCCTCATGAAATATGCATGCCAGTGGCTCAAAGAGGTGTAATGCCAAGGTTATTCAGCTCATGAAACCTCCAGGGTTGAACATGCCTTTTATTGCACTGCGCAATTCCCTGGTGGGCTGGAGCCCTTTGGGGCCCATTTTGAAAGCCTGTGACCATTCCAGGTGCCTCGTCATTTTCCTCTAGCTTTTCAGATGAATGCAGCAGGCTCTCTCTCCTTTTCAGAGAAAGAAAGAGGGAAAGAGAGGAAGGTTGAAAGAAAGTGATGAGAGAAGGAAAATAGAGAGAGGAGAGAAGGAGAGGGAACGGATGGGAAAAGACACCTAGTGCTGTGATCAACAGCCGCCTGGACTACGGACGCTCCCTCTATGTGGGCAACACCTCACAACTACTAAGCCGACTGAAAACATCCAAAATTCTGCAGCCAGACTCATCCTTGACCTTCGGAGAAGAGCCCACATCACCCCCCCGCCCCCACCTCAGAGCGCTCCACTGGCTTCTTGTCCAAAAAAAGTCCCAGTTCAAATTGCTGCCCCATACCTACAAGTCCCTGCACAACATAGAATCAGCCTACTTCAACCACAGACTGAATTTCCACCAACCCAGAAGACACCTATGCTCCACCTCCCTCTCCCTCACCCACATGCCTGCTTCCACACAAGCAGGAGTGGAAGCCGCACCTTCTCCTACTTGGCTGCCAAAACCTGAAATGGCCTGCCAATCTACTCCGGACTGCATCCACCCTACAGAAGTTCAGAGATAGCCTAAAAACCTGGATGTTTGACTGACAACTCCCAGCAGAATCACCCCACCCCCAGTGCCAGGATACCCTCACAGGTGATAAGCAGTGCTCTACAAAACTTTGATTGATTGCTAGTGCTTGGATATGAAGGGAGCAGGGCTTGTTTGATCATTTTGCAAGCTCTTCTTTTGGTTCCCGTCTGGCTTTGTAGACCCCAAATGGTCTATCTTTTGTCCTGTAGGGACCCGCTCCATTTATGCATTCTCGCAAAAGTGTTAATGACTCTCCCTTCCCACACTTGCCAAGCTTGGCAAAGCAAAAGCCCCATTGGGCAGTCCCAGGAAGACAAACTACATGTTCCTGTGCCTATCTGCAGAGCAGCTGTATTTAACTCACTCAGGAAAATTGCAATCTCTACATACATTCATGCTCCTGCATAGCCTAGAATTATATGAAATGAAATGAAATGAAATGAAATGAAAAAAGAATTTCTAAAGCGCACTGCGGCCAAGCGGCTTCCTGGCGCTAAGGGGCACATCAGTATCAGCAGAGGATCCCATGGAGATTAGCCGGGGTAAGCCTGAAGAAAAAGAAAAGTTTTGAGGGCTTTACGAAAGTGAGAAAAAATAGGGATAGAGCGAATAGAGAGAGGGAGATTGTTCCAAATCTGGGGAGCCCGCACAGAGAAGCGGGTGCCCCCGGTGCGGGATTTGCGAAAGCGTGGGACGTGAAGAAGGGAAAGAGAGGAAAAGCGGAGAGAACGACTGGGGACATGAGAAGAGATTAAAGAGTTAATGAAAAGCGGGGCAGAGCGAGCGTGCGCCCGAAAGGCCAAACAGGCTAGTTTGAACTGGGACCTGAAAAGAACAGGAAGCCAATGAAGGGTTTTGAGGGCCGGAGAGATGTGGGAGGATTTGGGAAGACGAAGGATAAGGCGGGCCGCCTGGTTTTGGATAGCTTGGAGACGGCGAGTTTCGTAGGCAGGAATGCCTACGTACAAGCCGTTTCCATAGTCCAGGCGGGATGTAATCAGGGCCGTGATAATGGTTTTAAGGGCGTCAACAGAAAAGAACCGGGAGATCTTACGAATAAGACGGAGGGAAGAAAAACAAGAAGACACAACGGAACTAATTTGGGCATGCATGGAAAGGTCATTGCTGATCTTGATGCCCAAAGTCCGAACGGAGGGGACTGGGGAGGGAGGAGGGCCAAAAGAAAGGGGCCAGTGAGCAGAGGACCAGGGATTAGACGAGCCACCAGTGAGGACGAGCTCTGTCTTGTCGGGATTGAGCTTCAAATCATTGAAGCTCATCCACTGGGAAATGAAAACAAGAGTGGAACAAAACTTAGGGAGAGAGTCAGCTGGGGATGAGAGATCAAAGACGAGCTGGAGGTCATCTGCGTAATTGTACACAGAGACCCCCAGCTCAAGAAGGGAGGAAACCAGAGGGCGGATATAAAGGTTGAAAAGAAGGGGAGAAAGAGAAGAGCCTTGAGGGACCCCGCAGGTGACCGGAAGAGGGGGAGCAGAAAAGTCAGAGAGGGGAACTGCCTGTGATCTGCCCTGAAGAAAGGACGCGATCCAGGAGAGGGCCGTGCCCTGGATGCCCGCTGTGCTGACACGGCCGAGAAGGATGGCATGATCGAACGTGTCAAACGCAGCGGACAAATCCAAGAGGACCAAGGCCTGGGGGAGGTTGCTGTCGGCCTTCCCCTTAAGTTCATCCAGGACCGCGAGGACCACACCCTCGGTGGAGTGACCGGGACGAAAGCCCGCCTGGTGGGAGGCCAGGAAATGGTTCTCCTCAATGTAGGCGGAAAGGTGGGATGTCACGTAGCTTTCGAGAATCTTCCCTAGGTAGGGGAGAAGGGAGATCGGCCTAAAATTCGATGGAAGAGAGGGGTCCAGGCCGGCTTTCTTCAAGATAGGAAAAACAATAGCAGATTTAAAGGAAGAGGGACCGCAACCCGAGGCCAAGGAAGAATTGAGAAAAGTAAGGGGGGGGACGGGACAGCTGGTGTAAAGAGTTCTGAGGATCCGTGCAGGAGCACAGTCCGCAGGGGAGCCAGACTTGACCTTGACAAGCAGGTCGAGGAAGAGCTCAGATGAAATCGGTTCAAGATGATCCAGAACAGAGGGAGGCAGATGAGAATGATCAGGCGGATCAGGCCGAGGCACAATAGGAATATTGGCCTTAATGGTGATGATTTTATTGATAAAGTAATCGTTCAAAGAGTGGCAAAGAGATTGAGAAGGGGCAGGGGAAAGACAGGCGCGGTCAGAGGTGGCAAGACTGTGAACTAGTGAGAAAATCTCACGAGATTTAGTGGCCGAGAGGGCCACTCGCTCAGTAAAGTATTTAGATTTGGTCGCTAAGATGGCTTTTTTATAGTTATTGAGGAGGGCTTTGTATTTGAGGCGGAGGGTAGGGCAGTAATTACGTCGCCAATGATGCTCCGAGCGCCTGAGCTCTAATTTCAGGGATTTAAGGTCGCTGGAAAACCACATATGAGCGTCATGGCTGCGAGCAGATTTAATCTTTTTAAGTGGGGCGACCTGGTCACAAGCAGAAGAAAGCCAAGTGTTAATAGCAACCGCCTGACTTTCCAAAGACAGGTCAGTCAGGATAGGAGCAGATGAGGACAATAAGGAAGAAAGATCATTAAGATCAGTCTTGTTCCAGCTCCGAGCCAGGATGTTTTTAGGCAGGGAGGCTTTCTCGGCTTGGGCCAAGTGAGTGGAGAAGGAGATCATGGAGTGATCCGACCAGACACAGGGGAGGATAGAGGTGGCCGAAAGGTTACAGCGTAAGGACCAGATTTGGTCCAGGATATGACCGTGAGTGTGAGTAGGGGCCAAAACGTGAGGTGAGAAATTAAGAGACCGCAGTGTGGCAGAGAAATCTTTGGAGGAGGAGTCCTCCCTCGGATCACCTGGCCAGAAGTTAAAGTCCCCGAGCAGGAGCAGCGAGGAATTATTTACCGCCAAGGTGGCCAGGAGGTCCTGCAGGGTAGACACAAATGATGGCATGCTTTGAGGGGGGCGGTACATGAGTACCACCGTAAGAGGTACCGGGAGGTTAAGGGAGCGGGCCACCAGAAAATCGACACTGGGTATGCGGGGGTGCGGAAGAAGCTGGAATTTCATAGAAGAGCGAACTATCATCGCCACACCACCGCCAGTTTTTCCGTCGGGGCGGTCAGCGCGAAGAGCATAGTGGGTACTAGGGAGAATAGCGAGAAGGTCCGGGAGTGAATCAGAAGAGAACCAAGTTTCAGTGAGGAAGAGGAAATCCGGGGAATCAGTGTCCAAGAGGTTGAAGAGGGCAATTTGATTTTTGACGGCAGAGCGAGTATTAAGGAGGATAGCAGAGACGGCAGGAGAACCGGAAGTAGTGTCAGTGACAGAGGGCGTAGAAGAAATAGAGGAAGAAAGAGTAGAAGAGACGGGACACGGGCAAGGAGGGTTGGGGACATAGATACCGTGCGTAGATAAGTGTTGGACTACAGAGGGAGAAAGAGGGACAGAGGCAGAAAAGGATAACAGTTGGGCAGAGGAGTACGCCAAAGGAAGGGCAGGGTCTGTGGTCCCTGGTCCCGGCCCGTCGCGGACGGGCGCAGACAGGCTTAACTTAGGCGCAACTTCGGCGTGCCTTCATCGCGCCCGCTGCGCCCATCCGCTGCGCCGCCGGGACTGGCCAACCACAATGTAGGGACACATGAGGGGGAGTGGCTAGGGGGGAGTGGCCCAAACGCTGCAACGCTGACCCAGAGCCGCCCAAGATGGAGAACTCGCCCGTCTCAGGAGGAGACGATCAGCGGGAGGCGCTCTGGGTGGCGTGCACGAGGGAGAAGATGGAGGCTGCTAAGAAATGCTGCCGTGCGCAGGAAGTCCAAAGCGCAGCTGAGGGGCACAGCCAGCGAGCGAAGACCATGGTCAGAGGGTGATTAAAAGTTAACGTTGCTCCCGGCGAAGCCTCGGGAGTTCTGTGTGCTGAGTGGTAGGCGCGATGTCCACAGTGCGCCTAAAGTACTGGTCTGGGGGGGAGTGGCCCAAACGCTGCAACGCTGACCCAGAGCCGCCCAAGATGGAGAACTCGCCCGTCTCAGGAGGAGACGATCAGCGGGAGGCGCTCTGGGTGGCGTGCATGAGGGAGAAGATGGAGGCTGCTAAGAAATGCTGCCGTGCGCAGGAAGTCCAAAGCGCAGCTGAGGGGCACAGCGAGCGAGCGAAGACCCAGGTCAGAGGGTGATTAAAAGTTAACGTTGCTCCCGGCGAAGCCTCGGGAGTTCTGTGTGCTGAGTGGTAGGCGTGATGTCCACAGTGCGCCTAAAGTACTGGTCTGGGGGGGAGTGGCCCAAACGCTGCAACGCTGACCCAGAGCCGCCCAAGATGGAGAACTCGCCCGTCTCAGGAGGAGACGATCATCAGGAGGCGCTCTGGGTGGCGTGCACGAGGGAGGCCTACATTATTGTTCCTTCCAGAAGATCAAACCCAGGGTTCAGCCACACTGTTTAGGTTTCTCCTTGGCCTGCAAAGGCATGGCTTGCCTCATCTTTTCAAAACCATGCACGAGCTACAGGCAGTTATAATTTTGCAGATGCAATCTGTACATAAGATGGCCCTTATAGCATGACATTTAAACTTAAATCTTTCATTGCATTTCACAGTAGGTTCTAGTAACTAGCCAACCCCATGATGCTGATGAATCAATCCCAGGAAGATGAAAAGCTGATTTGGAACTTCCTCGAATTGAAACTGCCATGCTGCAGACTAGGCAGATACCTGCATCAGAAAATGTGCAACGTCCAGCTTGAACTATCGTCAAGAAATAGGTATTAGCTGCATCTCCCTACCAGAAGGTGACTAGCAAAATACATGGTTGGCTGCTGTTATCATGTGTGACATCTTCAACAAGTTCTGCCTTTGAATCCTTAGATTTTTAAAGTGTAGATTAGTAATAGTAAAATTAATCTTATAAATCTCAGAATGCAAAATGTTGCTGGCTAAAAATCCACAACAGGTTTAAGGTGTCACACATTGCAGCATCCACTTGGCAGCTGCATGTCCCAATAAGGAGATCCAAGCAGACAAGAGAAGTCAGAAAAGAGATGAACTATGATCGCACTGTGGCTATCTCGGTTCTTGATGTTGATATCAGACTATCGATGAACACAATTATTGATATCTCAAAATAATGTGACCATAATATTGACTACACTTTATTGTGGAGGTAAGTTTCTAACTCCACATTTACCTACCTTGAAGATATATCTTATATCTATATCTATATTCACTGAAAAAAACATAGGTTATAGACCTTATATAGTTAGGGATTAGCATTTACAAAACCTTGAAAATTCACTGAAAAAACCATAGGTTATAGACCATATATAGTTAGGAATTAGTATTTACAAAACCTTATTTTACTCACACAAAACCATTGAAATTCGCATATATAGTTAGTTGCACTAACTATATATCGCGCACCCGCAATCCACTGCTGATGATGTCACATATTACATCATTCATGACATGGTCAGTGACATCACTGATGACATCATTGATGACATCTCAAATGACATCACTGATGACATCACTGATGACATCGAAAATGACATCACTGATGACATCACTGATGACATCTCATTTGACATTATTGATCACATCACTGATGATATAATTCATGTGATAATACGATGAACCTCTTCAGACTCTAATATAATAATATAACCTGAAAATAACACTTTTCATTGGTTTAGAACATTTTTTTTCCCAAATGATGAAAGCCCTCACCTTTTTTCCTCACTCTGACTTTCATCTTTGTGAGAGGAAGACCTGTTTCTGCTTGTTCAGTCATGGAATCTGTAGTAGCTGCAGCTGGTGGACCCCCACCACCACCACAACCACCTAGGAAGGAAGGACCACTTGCAAAGTTCCTTCCAAACCCAGAGGAAGAGGAAGAAGAAGAGGAAGAGGAGGTAGAGCCGAGGCAGTTCTTGCGTGAAGAGCTCCGGCAATCCCACCGCTTAGACCATTTTATATGGCAATTTTTTTCTTACCCTCGAGGGCAAAAACAATGCCCGGCTGGCGACATGCCTCATTGCGATGCAGTTCTGTCCCGAGGCACAGACAAAAAGTATAGTTTTGGAAACTATACTATGCACCGCCGCATGCAGAGGTGGCATCCAATCAATTATAGCGTTGCTGAGGTGCGTCACCTCCAGGATAACCCACCAATAATATTTTACTGTTTCCCTTGGTTTTCCCCTTGTTATGCTTTCTGGAACGCTACCCAGTGCGCGGACCGGGCGCTAACCGTGCAATTTTTTTTAAAATAAAGGCTGGTTTTTTTTACATATATGGGCCTCCTCAGCCACCCTCAGAAAACTTAGGGGGTAAGGATATGTCTCCCGTGCCCCCTTATACCCATTCCCAACATTGTTTATCCTCCGTCTTGTGACTAAATTCGTCCGAAACACAAGATGGCGGACTCCCGTTACGCTACCGGTGAGCTACCCGGTTCACGTACCGGGTAGCGCTTCCACCGCGAAAAATCAATTTATTTTTTTATTTTTTTGCCCCGCGGGCCCTTTAATAGCCCCCACATCAATCCTAGGGGGTCTACCTTGCCCCCTTTCATTCATTTCCCCCTTCGTTTATTTCCACCTCTTGTCTCTCGATCCTACAGAGAGACAAGATGGAGCCGCTCCGGACTGTTTAGAATGTTGACAGTCACCGGAGAGCCAATCAGCTTCTCCTCGCGAAGTTCTGTTACGCGTCTGGTTCGCGAACCGGGGCGCTAACCGGGACGCTGTCACAGATATATATAATTTTTGGAACGTTAATTTCTCAAAATCCACTGGAGCACATATCTTGAGACCTAGCAAAGGCACATCGGGCAAACAGTCTCTACAATTTTGCCAAGTTTCATAGAAATCCATTCAGCCGTTCGAGCTAAAAGTGAGTCCAACCGCCCTATGGAACACACAATGTTAAAAACATGTTTTGGAACCCCCCTTTTTTCTTGGCCCCCGCTTGACGAAACCCCCCCAAACTTTCAGGGGATGTTCAGAAACAAAATGTGCCATTTTCCTGAAAATTTCAGCCAATTCCGTACATCAACGCCTAAGTTATTCAACATTGAATTTTCAGAAATCCCTAATCAAAAAAATCCTAACTATATATACCTACTGGCGACTGCCAGTAGGTAATAAATATCTATCTATATATCCATATATATCTATAAATATATATATATATATATATTCACAGAAAAAACCATAGGTTATAGACCATATATAGTTAGGAATTTGCATTTACAAAACCTTGAAAATTCACTGAAAAAACCATAGGTTATAGACCATATATAGTTAGGGATTAGCATTTAAAAAACCTTATTTTATTTGCACAAAACCATTGAAATTCCATATATAGTTAGTTGCACTAACTATATATCGCGGACCCGCAATCCACTGCTAATGATGTCACATATTACATCATTCATGACATGGTCAGTGACATCACTGATGACATCACTGATGACATCTCAAATGACATCACTGATGACATCACTGATGACATCTCAAATGACATCACTGATGACATCACTGACATCTCATTTGACATTACTGATTACATCACTGATGATATCATTTATGTGATAATACATCTTCAGACTCTAATATAACCTTTGATACACTCAGTGTAAACAGGCACTCACAGACTGTCACACATCCATGGAGTTACTCACACACCTATTCAGTCATGCAAAGAATCAATCACATCTCCATTTCCTTAACTATACAGTTATACACACCTTACTTATTCAAACATATACTAACACATATTTACTCTCTTATACAATCCTTGATACAAGTTCACAATGATTCATACAGCCACTCTCACATTCACTGACTCTTATGTTCAGTTATTTATATATGTCAACTCTCACATGGAGTGTGCTTTACATATGTACTTACTTTGACATGTAGAACTGAGATATCCATTCACTCACCAATATACTCATGCACACAGTCAACTGTCCATACAGCTGTTTCTACATGCACTTTTGAACCCATACACCTAGGGAATCAACCGCTCACACATCTATGCACAGAGTTATACACCTCCCAGCCACCCACACACACACTCAGTCTCCCATACAAATACTTGGGCAACCATTCAATAACCCATATAGTTACTGATATAGCTACTGATTTAAACATGCAGCAGTTTACAGAAGAACATAAATATTGATTGCCAAATTAAGACACTTTAATCACTAACCCATGCACTCAGTGAGACACATTTAATCATTCTCTCATACAGTCAGTCATGCACCTACTAAATCCTTCATCCAGACACTTATACATCCACTCATTCTTCAATATGTAAGACATATTTTAACTTTACAGAAACATACAGTCACTGGGTGTTGTCATCAGTGATGTCATCAGTGATGTCATTTGAGATGTCATCAGTGATGTCACTGACCATGTCATGAATGATGTAATATGTGACATCATTAGCAGTGGATTGCGGGTCCGCGATATATAGTTAGTGCAACTAACTATATATGGAATTTCAATGGTTTTGTGCAAATAAAATAAGGTTTTTTAAATGCTAATCCCTAACTATATATGGTCTATAACCTATGGTTTTTTCAGTGAATTTTCAAGGTTTTGTAAATGCAAATTCCTAACTATATATGGTCTATAACCTATGGTTTTTTCTGTGAATTTCATTGGTTTTTTAAAAGCTAATATCTATAGCTGTAAAATATATTCTTTATTAAGTGACGTATCACGTAGCCCGTGAGACGCCTCATGATGCATCGCATAACCGTGACGTATCGTCTCTGCAGCGCAAACCAAACCCAAAACGTAAGCGCGCCAGAACACGCTTAAAGATATATATATATTTTTTAACCTTAATTAGACAAAATCCACACGTGCACATATCACAAACGTTCAAAAAACACAATATGTCGGACTCCCGTTACGCTGCCGGTTAGCTGCCCGGTTAACGTACCAGGAAGCACCTTTACCGCGAAAATCGCAAATTTTTTTTTTTCACCCCCCAGGGAACTTTAATAGCCCCCTCATCAATCCTAGGGGTTCAGGAGGGGTCTGCCTTACCCCTTTCATTCATTTACACCTTTTTTTTTTCCACCTCTTGTCTCTCGATCCCACAGAGAGACAAGATGGCGGCCGCTCCAGACTGTTTACAATGATAACAGCCAATCAGCTTCTCCTCAGACTCCCGTTACACTGCCGATTAGCTTCCCGGTAGCTGCCCGGTTAGCTGCCCAGTTCGCGTACCAAGACGCGTCTCTACGGCGAAAAAATCGGATTTTTTTGTTTGTTTTTTTTTGGCCCCACGTGGTTTTATAATATCCCCCTCATAAATCCTAGGGGGTCAGAAGGGGTCTACCTTGCCCTCTTTCCTTCATTTCCCCCTTTGTTTTGGCCTCCTCTTGTCTCTCGATCCTACCGAGAGACAAGATGGCGGCCACTCCGGACTGTTTACAATATTGACAGCCAATCAGCTACTCCTCAGACTCCCGTTACACTGCCGGTTAGCTTCCCGGTTAGCTGCCCGGTTAGCTGCCCGGTTCGCGAACCAAGACGCGTCTCTACGGCGAAAAAATCGGATTTTTTTTTTTTTGGGTTACACTGACGGTTAGCTTCCCGGTTAGCTGCCCGGTTAGCTGCCCGGTTCGCGAACCAAGACGCGTCTCTACGGCGAAAAAATCGGATTTTTTTTTTTTTGGGCCCGGCGTGGCTCTATAATATCCCCCTCATCAATCCCAGGGGGTCAGGAGGGGTCTACCTTGCCCCCTTTCCTTCATTTCCCCCTTTGTTTTGGCCTCCTCTTGTCTCTCGATCCTACCGAGAGACAAGATGGCGGCCGCACCGGACTGTTTAGAATGTTGACAGACACCGGAGAGCCAATCAGCTTCGCTTTGCAAAGTTCCGATACGCGAAAAGTTCGCGAACCGGAGCGCTGCCCGGAGCGCTGTTACAGATATATATCTTGATTTAAACGTTAATTTCTCAAAATCCACTGAAGCACATATATTGAGACCTAGCAAAGGCACATCAGGCTAACAGTCCCTACAATTTTGCCAAGTTTCGTGGAAATCCATTCAGCCGTTCGGGCTAAAAGTGAGTCCAACCGCCCTATGGAAATTAACATGGGAAAAACGCGTTTTGGGACCCCCCTTTTTTCTCGGCCCCCCCTTGACGAACCCCCCCCAAATTTTCAGGAGCTGATCAGAAACAAAATGTGCCATTTTCCTGAAAATTTCAGCCGATTCCGTCCACAAACGCCAAAGTTATTAGACATAGAATTTTCAAAAGTCCCATAGGAAAAAAATCCTAACTATATATACCTACTGGCTATCGCCAGTAGGTAATATATATATATATATATATATATATATATATATATATATATATATATATATATATATATATATATATATGTATATATATATATATATATATATATATATATATATATATATATATATATATATATATATATATATATATATATATATATATATATATACTAGCAGCCCGCCCCAGCGTTGCCCGGGGCAGAAAGGGGCTGGGGGCAGCATTTGAGGCTTGAGTGCACTTCTGCCCCCGGCCCGGGCCCCTCCCGTCCCGGCCCCCCCTCCCGCCTGATCCTTACTTCAGCCGCCGGTCCCGCTCCAGGCGCCCCGCTCGCACAGGCCGCCACTCTCCAGGCTCCCCACCTGCACAGGCCGCCACTCTCCATGCGCCTCGCCCGCATAGGCCGCCACTTCGCCCAGCAGCAAGCAGGGCCACAGCAGTCCTCCCAGCAGGTCGCGATCTTCGGCGCCATTTCCGGAAGTGTTGCCAGGGAGCGCAAACGCAAATGATGTCATCACGCAGACGTCGCGGCCGGCGCTACTTGCAAGGGACTACTTTATTTTTATTTCGACATTTTTTAAACAACGTATATATTTTTTTTTAATAGCCTATGTCCTTCTGCTTGCCCTGAGGTTTTCAAAGATGTCTTGGGTGTTTTGATTGGTGGTGTACTTTTCGAGTTTACCTGGCTCAAAGGTTTGTGTTCTCTCTTTATAATAGTAGTATAGATATATATATATATATATATATATTCACTGAAAAAACCATAGGTTTCACACCAGTTATAGTTAGGAATTAGCATTTAAAAAACCTATTAAATTCACTGACAAAACCAGTTATAGTTAGCTGGAAATTTTACTGACATAAAACCAATGAAATTCCATGTTATAGTTAGTTGGACTCACTATAACTTGCGCGTGCAATGCACTGCTGATGACGTCACATATTACATCACTCATGACATGGTCAGTGACATCACTCATGACATCACTGATGACACCATCCTTGTGACATAGTGACAGACCTCCTTTCACTGTAATGTAACCCTTGAAACACATATTCAAAAATAGAAACTGAAATTTAAAAAAAATGGAGATACCCATATCAGTTACAACAAGCAATTCAGTAATTCCACCATCTATATGCACATCCAGTCATTCACCAACAGTTCTATATAGTCACTCATACATATACTCACTCATCATATGAAGTGATACACCTATACATCCTGTTACACAACGACAGTCATCCAAAAGTTACTCACACACATACTCACACGTGCAAATAAACTATTGAACATCCATTTATTTGAATATAGAGTTATACACACACTTCCACCTTACTTGTATTGAAAATTACACATATTTATTCTCTTAAACAATCACTTATAGAAACACATACTTATTTAAACAGGAACTCTTACAATCTCTTACTCTCACATATACTCACTTATATACATCAATATTCACATATACTAGATTAAAACATATGTAGTTACTGATAAAGACACTAGTGAGACAGTCATTCACTCACTAACAAACACATATACACACTCATCCACCCATACAGTCCTGCACATATGCTGTCTTCAAAACACATACAAACAGAGAGTCAGTCACTCATGCATCTATGTGCTAAGTAATACCCCCACCAAACCATATAGACACTCATACTGATACTAAGAGAAACATCTAATAACCCATATACATACGCATGTAGCTACTTACCAACACATGTAGCCACTTATACACAAAGTGAAACACTAATATATATATTTAAATATTTAAACATTACTCACTAATATTTATTTTTCAGAAAGACACATATTCACTGGATGGTGTCATCAGTGATGTCATGAGTGATGCCACTGACCATGTCATGAGTGATGTAATATGTGACGTCATCAGCAGTGCATTGCACGCGCAAGTTATAGTGAGTCCAACTAACTATAACGTGGAATTTCATTGGTTTTATGTCAGTAAAATTTCCAGCTAACTATAACTGGTTTTGTCAGTGAATTTAATAGGTTTTTTAAATGCTAATTCCTAACTATAACTGGTGTGAAACCTATGGTCTTTTCAGTGAATTTCAAAGGTTTTTTAAATGCTAATTCCTAACTATAACTGGTGTGAAACCTGTGGTTTTTTCAGTGAATTTCAAAGGTTTTTTTAATGCTAATTCCTAACTATATAAGACCTGAAAGCCCACCAGGAATCTCCAGTATGCGCCAGGGGACTGCATTGCAGAGAGGTGTAATGAAGCCACAACCCTTTTTACACCTCTCTGCAACGCAGCCCCCGTGCATGTTTGAAGAGGGGAAACTAATTCCCCTTGCATACTGGGGGCCCCTGGGGGCCAATTAGCCCACCTGGAACCTCCAGTATGCGCCTGGGGCTGCATTGCAGAGGTGTAATGAGACTATGCCCCTTGTTACACCTCTCTGCAACGCAGCCCACTGCCGCGTTTGCAGAGGGGGAACTAATTCCCCTTGCATACTGGGGGTCCCTGGGGTCAACTAGTCCACCAGGAGCCTCCAGTATGTGCGAGGGAGCTGCATTGCAGAGAAGTGTAATGAGGCCACACCCTTGTTACACCTCTCTGCAATGCAGGCCACTGGCGCCTTTGCAGAGGGGGGACTAATTCCCCTTGCATACTGGGGGTCCCTGGATCATATCTGCCCAAACACCGATATTCCGAACGATTGTAAATGACTTTTCTTGAGAAACATTTGGATTTGGATTATCATGTCCTATACTTTGGAATTTTTGAAAGACTGACTTTGAGGATGCTATAAATTACTCAAGTCTGCCCGAATTGTGTGGGTAAAATTGATACCTAGTCACTTTTAATAAGAATATACTTATGTCTCGTCTAACATTTGGAAGAAATATCTAGTTATATGACAACGGGATACCGACATAACTTGAAGGAAATAAGAACGCCCTGAAGAAGTTCTGTTGTACAGAACGAAACGTTTCGGCTGGCTGTGGTACATAAACTTAAGGAAAATAAAAGCATTTGAATATACACCAAGATTCAGCACTTCAATAAGTACTCTAAGTGATATGATTTGATTGGACTCATTGTGAAAGTGGTGCTGTGCCAAACTATGGAATATTCTCCACTACTCTCTACTACTTACTCTCTCCTACTCTCTACTACTCACTCTCTACTGCTCTCTACTACTCACTCTACTACTTACTCTCTACTACTCTCTACTACTCACTCTCTACTACTCACTCTCTACTACTCTCTACTACTCACTCTACTATTCACTCTACTACTCTCTACTACTCACTCTGCTACTCTCTCTACTGCTCTCTACTACTCTCTACTACTCACTCTCTACTCTCTATTACTCACTCTCTACTCTCTACCTCTCTACCTCTCTCTTCTCTCTCTACTAATCTCTACCTCTCTACCGCTACCTCTCTACCTCTCTACCTCTACACCTCTACCTCTCTACCTCTCTCTACACGCCACACATATAGACATATATGCATATATATATGTGCATATGCATTTATATATATGTATGTGTATGTATAAAAAAAAACAACTAAACATTTTTTTTTCTAATCAGCTACTTTTAAAACTGTCATTCTTTTTCCCCATGGTACACTCCCCGGTACGCTCCCCGGTGCGCGTACCGGGCGCTCCCCCCGCGAAAATCAAAAAAATAATAATTTTTTTTTTGCCCCGTGGGGACCTTTTATGGCCCCCACATCAAACCTAGGGGGTCAAGGGGGGGTCTACTCTGCCCCCTTATGGTCATTTCCCCCTTTGTTTTGGCCACCTCTTGTGTCTCGATCCTACCGAGACACAAGATGGCGGCCGCTCCGGACTGTTTAGAATGTTTACAGACACCCCAGAGCCAATCAGCTTTCTGCGCGCAAGTCGCGTGGCGCGCCCGGTGCGCGTACCGGTGCGCTTACCGGAGCGCTGCTATAGATATATATATTTTTTTGAACCTTAATTACTCAAAATCTACTGGAGCACATATCTTGAGACATAGCAAAGGCACATCGGGCTACCAGTCCCTACAATTTTGCCAAGTTTGGTGGAAATCCATTCAGCCGTTCGGGCTAAAAGTGAAATCGACCGCCCTATGGAAATTAACATGGGGAAAACGCGTTTTGGGACCCCCCTTTTATCTCGGCCCCCGCTTGACGAATCCCCCCCAAACTTTCAGGGAAGGACCGGAACCCCGCGAGGCCATTTTGAGGAAATTTTCAGGCAGATTCGTCAACCGGCGCCAAAGTTATTCCAAATAGAATTTTCAGATTTAACATTGAAAAAAATCCTAACTATAACTACCTACTGGCGACCGCCAGTAGGTAATATATATATATATATATATATATATATATATATATATATATATATATATATATATATATATATATATATATATATATATATATATATATATTCACTGAAAAAAACAAAGGGCACAGGAACGTTATAGTTAGGCTCACATTTCACTCATAGAAAACCAAAGAAATACAGCAGTTATAGTTACCTCAGCTAACTATAACTTAGGGCCCTGCAATGACCTCACATCACTCAAGGCATGGTCAGTGACATCACTGATAATATCAGTCATGACATCTCAAATGACATCCCCCAGTGATTGTGAGTTTCTTTTAAAAGTTTCTTAGTGTTGAACAAATATTCTAAGGTACCTCAAAAGTTATATTAGTTTACTTTGTGTACTACTAATGAGTGATTCTATTCTAAAATATAGATTATGTTTGTGTCTGTGTTACAAGGTATATGCGTGTTTTAGTGGGTATGTGTGTGGCTGAATTGGTGAATTAGTGGATGTGTGAGCATCAAGTTTTAAGTTTTTATTAATTTAGCACAGTTACTTAAAACCATTGCTATACAAAATCTACTTTAGCACAAGTATAAAATTTAGCTTTTAGCACATTTTTCCAAGTAAAAACAAGGCTAAAGAAAAGTTTTCAAGGCTTAGAGAGCAATATGCTTATTGAAGAGCAGCATTATAGTTCCCTATGTAAGCGTTTTGCTATGCTTGGCCGGATAAAATAGTTAAGACAGAGAGTACTGGGCAAAAGGACGAAAAAAGTCTGTAAAGAGTCTTTGTGGGGGAGGGGGAGGGGGAGGAAGCATGGCAACCAGGGGAGGTAATAGAAGATTGTCCAAAAGTCTCACAGATTTTCCAAACCTAGCGAGCACTTGAATGTCAGTAGATGTAAAACACAAGGCCGAGGCCTCCCAGCACGTCCTGGCGCCCCATTTTAAGAAGAAGGGTTTCAAAAGGGACCTTCTGGGGGCTGCTAGTGCCGGGCAGCAGCACAGGAGATGTAGCCATGATTCGGAGTGGTATTTACATAGCCTGCAAGCCCCCCCCTCGCTTGTTGGGGCCCATTTGTTGAAGGCCGTCGAGCGCAAGCCTAGAAGTCGCATAAACATTATGTTCCTCCGAGCCACTTTGCTTAAGTTTTCCTGGCAGTATGCTTGTGGACGCCCAAGAAGATACGAAGGGTTCAAGGGGAGCAGAATGGTTGATGTCTTTAGAGCCTGCAGATCCATGGACTGAGAAATAAGTTTGACTTGCTTATTGATGGTGCTTTTCCAGGCCGAGTATGGGATAGTGACTAAGGGGAGAGATGACTTGTCAATCTCTAACACTCTTATGGCCTTTATAATCTGGGTATTCCAGGGATTGCCAGGGCTAGACAGGATTCCTTTTAGCTGGAATTTAAGAGTGTTATCACCTGCTTTTAGGGTCCTAATGAAATATTTCAGGATATCGGCCTCGCAGTGAAGAGATTGTCTTTGTAGACCCAGCTCCAATCGTAGTCTTGCCCGCTGAATAAAACTTGGCAGATGGAAAAGTTTTTTGTAGGTGGAGATTTGGGCGAGCTCAAGACTGGAGGAGCATGCTCCGGGAAAGGCCTGGTTTCCGTAAGTTAATGCAGGAAGTAAAGTAGCTTTAGTCACCTTCAGGATGGCTTCTGCAAAGGGGCTGCTCAAAGTTTGGTTCAGCCGGGTCAGGGAGTATGTAATTGCGCCTGCTCTCTTTTGCAAAGCTGCTAGGTGAGCTGTAGGCCTGGACGTCTCGTTGAACCAGACTCCCAGGTAATTATATTTTACTGTTGTGTTAATCCTGGCGGGCCCGATGTTCCATGCCAGCCATTTTTTGTTCTTACATCTGCCAAATACCAGTACCTTCGTCTTTGCCTGGTTGATTTTCAGGGCATTGGCGGAGTTATATGTATGAAGCATACTTAATGCCGGTTGGAGACCCGATTTTGCTTGGTCCATTATTACAATATCATCTGCATATTGTAATATGTGAAGAGGCTTTTTAGCGGGTCCCAGTTTTGGCGGGAGAAGGTTACTATTCTCCAAGAATGTACCGAGGTAGGCTGTGTAGAGATTGAACAGCAGCGGGGCAAGAACACAGCCTTGCTTTAGCCCATCTTTGACGGCAATTCTTGAAGAAAGTGTCTTTGGGCTGGTTTTAATTCGAACCCACGTGTTCTTATGCAGGGAAATTAATGCACCTAGTAGGCCATGCAGTATCCCCCATTTGGTCAGCTTCCTCCACAAGATGTTCCAAGACACTTTATCAAAAGCTGCGCTGTAGTCTATAAAGCAGCAATATAGTGGAGGATGGTTTTTTTGTGCTGCTTTTTGACTCAGAGCGGCTAGAGTAATGATGTTGTCTATTGTGGAGGCCGATGCCCGGAACCCAGTTTGGTAGTATGGTATTATGTTATTTTCTTCGACCCATTTTTCAAGCAACCGGAGAAGACATCGAGCGTATGCCTTTGCCTCCAGGTCTAATAGGGCAATAGGGCGATAGTTAGCCGGTGACGCAGGGTCACCTTTTTTTAATATGGGGCATAGAGTTGAACCTAACCAAGAGTCTGGGAGCTGGCCTGTCGCGAGGGCGTTGTTAATAGGGGAGTCAGAAGGTCCACCCACTCTTCCGGGGCGCATTTAAATAACCCGGCTGGGAGACCGTTGGGCCCTGGAGCTCCGTCTTTTTTCAAAGCTCGAAGATACTTGGTGACCTCGGCTGCAGTGGTCAGTTCTAAAGTTTCTATTTGAATGGAAGCAGCACGATCTCTTAGTTCTATCACTGCTGGCTCGTCAGGGTCACTGCGATAAAGATCGGACACATGCAGGGCCCAGGCTTCTTCACAGACTGCATTTCCTCTCGTCTTGTTGGAGGAGCGGAGTTTGATCATATAATCCCAAAACTGGGACTGACTTTTGCTCTTGAGAAGGTCGAAAATTTGTACCCACTCTGACTGTTCTTTGAGTCTCTTGGTCTCCCATAGGGATTTCTTGTAGGTCGTCCGCAGCAGTGCCACCTTTTTGGCGGTGTGCACGGTTCCAATCAGTTTGTGCTGGCGGACGGCCTTCCTGAGGGTCTTTCTTTGGGAGGCTAACAATGGGTCATGGGTTTGCTTTGGATGTAGCCCGAATGTTCTTTGATGGACCACGGGCCTAGCCAGGAGATCCTGTAGCTTAGCAATGGAGTTATCCCGCCGGTGGTGTGATTCTGTCGGGATACTATGTCTGAAGTTACGCGTTTCGCCCTTGAGCCAGGTTCCCACCTTGGTGGATCCCTGTGAGTCCCATTTGATTCTTCTAACCATAGTGTGCAATTCGGCTTGCGTTGAATGCCCCACAACTGTCGTTTCGAGGGCGACTTGCACTTGCAGGTCCAGTGTGGCCACTATGGGTTTATGGTCACTCTCCAAACGATAGGGAATTTCCATCCTGGCCAGACGATTACCCAGAAGCGGGGAAAGAAAGATGTAATCAATGGTTGAGATTCTCCTGAATGTTGGCAAGAAATGGGCGTCCGGGTGCAGTTCCAGCGAGATTTGCTGAGCCGAGCGGAAGTTATGGGTTGTTAGAAAAGTGATCATCGCTTCTTGCTCTTTATTTTTCCTTGCTAAGAGGCCGTTGGATGCGAGGTCTTTGATGTTGAAATCTCCTAGTAGCAGTACCTCCGTGGATGCAAATTCCGCTAGAAGATCTTCCAGTTGTTTTATCATCAGATCCGTTGTAGTTGATTTTGCGGTTTTTGCTGTATTATGATAGATGTTAATTAGGAGGATAGAGCGTGCCCTGCCTGAAAGAGACAGGCCAGTAATCAGAACCGTCTGCCCTGCCGTCAGGTTCTGAGTGACAGGGGTAGCCGTTAAATTGCACCTGTGACTGATCAAAATGGAGAGGCCCCCTGAGGGTCTTCCGTAAGAATTGACCTTAGCGGCCGGTTGAAAAAGTTCATGATAACCAAGCAAAGGCGATGGGGATAGAGACCAGGTCTCCTGAAAGCAAATTATGTCGCTTTTGTTCAGGAATTCAACGGCTGATTTTGAAGCAAGGGTTGACTTTAGCCCGCTCGTATTCCAAGATGTGATAGTTAGTTTGGAATCGGGCCAGTTGGTATTCTTGTTAGGAGGATCGCTGTTGTTGGGCAAAGTTAATTGACGACTCTGGGACTAAGTCTCCGTAGCGCATGTCGTTGACATGGGGGACAGGGCAGTTAAATTTGCAGCTTATCATACGTTGATTTTTATAGCATGCAATGTTTAGGAGATTGTCAGCTTTCAACGCTTCTGGAAGCCAGACATGGGTTGCGCCCCGGGACCCCTTCAGTACGCTGGTGAGCTGTTTCGCAGGGGCCTGTGGGAGAAGGACGTGGGGGTATTTTTGTTGGGTGGGAACCCACATTTTAATGCCCCAGTTTTCAAAGTGGTTGGCTTTCTTAAAAATTGCATTCCTAATGGATTCCTGGGACCACATTGTAATGGTGGCCTCTGAGCCCCCTCTCCCTGGTATTGTGGAGAACTTGACTGATGTAAGGTCTGAGGAGGTGATCCCGGCCAGTGCTGGAATGCAGTTGAATAGGCGGAGGAGATTGCATCTGTTAAGAGTGTCATGTGGGCCCTTATGCTCGTGGTGTGGATAAAATACTAGTTCTGCTCTCTTTTCTGGGCTCTGGTGATCCTGGCTCCAGGCTGTTCCAAGTAAAGGAGCTGTCGCCATCAGGAATTGGAAGCGTGCTTCAGGTGGGTAAATAGACCCCGCCCAATTGACTTGTCATTCCCGAAACTTGTGGCACTTGAGGCAAAGAGTAGCTCTGCGGCTGTGGATGGAAGTCCCAACAGGCTTTAGTTAGGTCTTCTAATTGATGGAGCGCACTGCGGTCTGTGGCAATGCCCACTATTGGACTGTGAAGATCCGTGTTCTTGATTTCTGCCATTCCCTGGGGTTGAGGTGGACTATTCCGGTCTTCCATTATTGCTTCAGTGATCTGTACAGGGTTATTCTGGTTCCCAGCGCTGTGGTCTTTGGTACTTATTCCTGTAGATTTGTTTGGCAGTAATACATTTACTGTGTTTGCGGTGTGTGCTTCTGGGGCTCTTGTGATCCCAGAACTGCCCAGGGTTGGTGACCCGGGCTGTTCCTTGATGACCATTGAGTCAGCGGGGGACTTACTTTTCTCGATATTTTTTATTTTGGGTTTTACTGGTGGTTTGAAAATGGGGAAGTAGGGGAGACCCCTTGGTTTATTAACTGGTAGACTGAGTGCCGCTAACCCTTCGAGCCCCAATCTTCTTTTCAATAAGCGTTGTTTTTTACATTGTTTTTTAAGTTTTTTCCTTTCCCGCCTTGACAGTGAGGTTTTCGTTGGAGGCTTAGAAACGCTGTGCGTCAGGCCCGTATGGGTGCTGTCGGAGCGATCGGATCGCATGGTTGATGCTTGCGTCGATGTGGTTTCAGCGAGTTCCAAGCCCGCTTGGAGCGGGCCGGGGCTGGTCCCTAATGAAAGACTGGCCAAACTTTTAATAGCTTTGTCGGCACGAGGGGGTGTATTTTTTCTCACAGGGCATGGGCCGGCTACTGAGGCGGAGCGTAAAGGGTCTTCGAGGATAGATGGAGTTTGAAACTCTTGCATGGGCATAGGCTGAGATGTTCCTTGTCTGTAGCTGTGGCACTCAACGCTGTTCAGGATTGCGCCCATGATTTCGGGAGGGACGAAAGTTTGTTGATTATTGGGCTACAGGGACAAGAATTCCGATTGCCAATTGTCCCTGCCAGGCCTTCGAGGGTGCGTATCCTGGAGCCCAGATCCGACAGTGTTGATGCCAGAGTTTGCATTAGATCGATCTGCAGCTCCATTTTCTGCGACTGCCATTGCGTGGCCTTGGCAATTGCGTCTTGTATGGCATGGAGGGATGTCAGTGAGACCGAAATAGAGTTTATGGGGTCCGACAGAGTGAACACGGATGATTCCTGGTCCTCTGGAGGGTTTCTGAAGAAGTTTGAGGAAGGACTTAAGTCTGGTGAGTGGTTGAGTGATTCCTCAATTCGACTTTCTAGGGAGGCCAGGAATCGGTTGGATAGTTTGTGAGATAATGAGAGGGCTTCATTTTTTGGGCTCTTGTTTGAAGGTAGGAGGACGTTCCGGCTAGTTGAAGGGGCCCCTGAGCATGCACTTGGACTGGGTTGTAATCGAGCCTTCAATGTTAAGTCTGCACTAGAACAGTTGTCAATGTACTCATATGGTGAAAACAGAACGCTGCCATGGACTTCGGCTTGGACTTCTAGCTTAGTCGCGTTGTTTAAAGTCGTGATGTTTGTGGAGTCTGAGCTGAGGGCTGATAAGGATGGATTTCCTGAAGCTGCAGAGAAGACGCTCAGTGAGAGAAGAGAGCTGTCATGAGCCGTGACGGCAACCTCCTGGGATAGGATGAGCAGCTGAATTGTCTTGTGAAATGACTCATGGAGTGTCTCATGTGTGATGGAAGATTTGGGTGAGGGTAGAGAGGGTTTCTCCGGGGTTGAGTTTTTAACGTAGGCAAGTCCGGGGGAGTGGTGGTTATCAGTCTGGGCGTCAGCTTTTAAGTCTGTTTTTTTTTGCTGAGATGATTGGGTAGAGGAGAAGCCTTTTTGGACAGTGGTTTTAATAAAAAAACTCGCTAATCCGAGGTTGTGATTGCACTTGCGAAGATAGGTCGCCTGTGTTTGACATCTCGTCTTTGGGTGGTGGCGACTCCTGCTGGGCCCCTCCGGGGGAGGTAGAGCGGAGGGTAGTATCCTTCCTCCGTGGGAGTCTTCTAAGTTGCTTGGGGTTTTCCATGATGGACCCCCAAGGTGATAATCGCCGGTTTAACAGGGGGGGGCTGCACTCCTCCTAACCTGTCAGGAGTGGTAAGTGCACGGAGATTTAGGAAGAGAACCAGAGAACATGGACCAGGGCAGGGCTTCTCACCTGTTAACTGGTGGCCCCCCTCGACTCCCTCGGGCTTGGCGACTTGGTAGCGGCTTGGTGACGGTGTGGCGACTCCCCTTAACGCCGGGTTTTGCCCTTCCGGATCGTCCTGCGGGTTTGTCCAGTGGGCGTTAGGCTTGGAGATTTGCTGTGTTCCCTTTGGGCTACTGGAGGGTGGGAAACGGGTAGCAGAGTGAGTGATGGAGTGCCAGGGAGGGGTTGGGTGGCAGCGTGATGGCGGGTGGTGGAAGGTGGTAGAATGGTGGGCTGGTGAGTGGCTCACCTCACCTCACCTCAGCTCAGCTCACCTCAGCTGCCGAAGCCCGCACGCGCCACGCACCTGCCGCGGCTCACTGCAGCTCTCTGCTTTCTTTTCTCAATGTGCGGGGAATACCACGCCTCCTCCGCCTTGTGCCTGCCTTGCGCCTTCAATGCTCCTTTAAGTGCTCCTCACCTCAAAGTTCTTTATGATCTTTTGTGGTCTTTTATGATATTTGTGATCCTGTGTTCCGGTGGGCAGCTCTGCGCTGTACTTTACTCTGCAGATGAAGCCGAAACCAAGCTGGGGCCGGAGCCGGGACCTGGGGCTGGGCTGTGCTGTAGTAGGAATAGTCCGCTTCTGCCTTCTGCCCGCCCTTTCTCTCGGCGTTCGCGGCACGCTTGGCAGGGGGAGGCGCAGGCTCCCGTTTGCTCCGTGATCCCTCGGTGGCGGCGGGACCTCGGCTTAGCTGCTCTGGATGAGAATTTGCGAGGGGATAGCAGGCTGGGAGCTGGGAGCTGAAAGTCGGATGCCGGTGAGCCGAGACAAGAGCAGCCGGCGTCCTCCTTGCACACTCGCTGACTCAGGATTGGCGTGAAAATAAGTCCATCAGGGGGAATTGGGAGCACACAAAGTCAGCAGATCCCAAGCCTCAATATGTATGCACTCACCCTCAGTCAAAATGTCGCCAAAAGTGTTCCCGCGGCTCCTGCCGCTACAGGGTGACTCACTGCAGCTCCCACCACGACCGGGCCATTCCCGAATTTTATTCGCGGCTCTAAATGCTTTTTGTTTGGAGCGGCTGTAAACCGTGTCGCTCAGACCTGGTGCCGCTGCTGTAAGGACCTCGATGCCCTTCCTTTCCTTCCCTGCCCTGCCCTGTCCCTCTCCACGGGGAGCAGGAGAGCAGGGGACGGGGGAAAGACACCGGCCAAGAGGACGCTTCACCTGAGCTGCAGAGGGGGAGAAGCGAGGTGATTGAAGTTGGTCAAGAGCCTCCCAGCACGTCCTCTCGCTCGCTCGCGTCAGTCCACAGCACGACACTCTGGGATCTACTGCTTCTGCCTTCCCTGCTCTGTTCAACTTGATCAGAGTGAGAAGCGTCCTGCTGTGGCAAGGGCGCCCCTTCGTAGCTGTGTGAGTAGCTATACGGGCGAGTAAGTGGGTGTGTAATGCCTTTCGTGGGTGAGTAAGTGAGTATGTAAGCAGTGCATGGCTCAGTGAGCAGGAATATGAGTGGCTTTAAATTGTGAATGAAAGGGCGTATGAGGAGCTGTATGGGTGAGTGAGCAGGTGCATGAGTGTGTATAGGTGAGTGAGAGGGTACATGAGTGGCTTTATGGGTGTGTGAATGGATGTATATGTGGGTGTATAGGTGAGTGAGTGGGTGTGTCAGTGTCTGTATGGGTGAATGAGTGAGTAGGTGTGTGAGAGGCTATATGGGTGAGAAAGTGAATGTGAGAGAGGCTCTACGGGAGACTCTTTGGTTCTCTCAGTGGTTGTTTGGTTAGTGAGTACATGTGTTATCTGTATGAGTAAGTGAGTGGGTGTGTAAGTATGTGTATGAGTAAGTGAGTGGTTGTATGAGTGGCTGTATGAGTGGCTGTATGAATGAGTGAGTGGATGTGTGAGTGGACCTATGCATAAGTAAGTGGGAGCATGAGTATTTGTATGGGTTTGTGAATGTGTATTTGAGGTGTGTGGGTGTTTGAGTGAATGAGTGTCTGAAAGGTTGTATGGGGAATGAGTGGGTGTTAGTGGTTCTGTGGAGGGTGTCATCAGTGATGTCACTCCAAAGCTTTGCACATAAGTTATAGTGAGTGTATGAGTCTCTGAGTGCATCTGTGAATCGGTGTCAGAGAATCTGAGTGGGTTTGCAGGTACTTCCTCAATAGTGTGAGTCAGTCTGTGAGTGAGTGCATGAGTGTCTGAGTGGATCTGTGAGTAGGCACGTGAGCCTCTCAGTAGAATGTCAGTGCTTGCATGATTGCCTGAAAGGGTCTAGGAGTTGCTGTGAGAGTCCCTGAGTAGTTCTGTGAGTGGATGCATGAGAGCCTGAGTGGGTTTGTGAGTGAGTTTGAGAGTGTCTGAGTGCATCTGTGAGAGGGTGCATGAGCGTCTGAGTGGGTCTATGAGTATGTGTGAGAGTGTCTAAGTTGGTTTATAAGTGGGTGTGTGAGAGTCTGAGTGGATGTATGAGTGGGTGTATCAGTATCTGTGACTGTGCAAGTGGGTGTCTAAATGTCTGTCAGGGTATGTCAGTAGCTGTGTGAGTGACTGGGCCACAAAGGAACTGCACCTGTGACTTAATCCAAGAAGACTCCACAGTTTTGCACAGAATATCTACCTAAGTGATGTACTTACTGTTTTTTTTACTGAGTGCTACCTCCTGGGGTAAATGTCCAGTATGTATTCTACACTACAGCTGTGTAACGGAGCAAGAAGAAGTGTCACCAGTGTCCTTGTATGCGTTTTGACAAAGTGATTGTTCCTAGTGTATATTTATCCAGAAATATGTGATAACATAAATCCTCTTATAGAGAAGACAACAAGACTACAAAAAGGTAAATCTCCACCAAACAAGGATCTGTTTTCTCGTTCTTCTTGTGTTTGGTGAAGATGTCCTCATATTCAGGGCCGGACTGGGAACTGAAAGCAGTCCTGGCAAATTTTGGCAGACCAGCCCCCGCCCGGCGCGCTTAGCGAGCAAGTGCAGCAAGCGAGCACGACCATTAATAGGGGGATTTGGGGAGTTCTCCCCCCACGAAAATTTTAGAAAAAGACAGACCAAAATGGTGTATTTTACAGCACATTTTTCATTACATATTCAATTGTATCAACTTTCAAATCACAGTAAATAGTAGATGACGACCTTAAAGAACACCAGGTTACCCACCCAGTCATATGTACCCATATACATTCTTTCAGAGGGCACCAAAAAAAGACACAAGTAATAAATCAGAGAGAACAAAGTAAAAGTGAGACCAACCCCCACTACTAGGGGGAGTTTGGGGGCTTGTCCCCCCAAGAAAACTTTGGATACAGAAAGGCCAAAACAAAGCATTTTTCAACACATTTTTCATTTAATTTTTACTACAGGAAAGAGTTTATGGGTGTATATTCTTTAAAGTTCTTTTAAACTATTCTGAGTGTTATGTGAAGAAGATTAGCAGATACGCATGTCCATTTACTTTGAGGAGTTATTAATTGGCATAGCACTCCATCACTAGCAGCAATGAAAGTCCCTGATTTGTGCTGCATGCACCAAAGAAAGTACAAACTGCTCCCAGATAAATGGGAGGCCTCAGTCAGACAACAAATTATTTACCATGGATCGGGGATATGTCCGCAAGGATTTCTGATGCCTACATGGGATGGTACCGGACTTCACTACTGATTTAATTTTCTATGGATTGATGTGTACACTAGCATCCATTCTGGGTCACCCAGATGCCATGCTAGTGTACACATAACCGCTGCTGCTCCGGTTCTCATATGATAGCCTAGAGCTAGGCCAGCTAATAGTCAAGTATCCTTATAAAGAGTTGACAGGGGACTCCTTAATATTGTAAACTGGTACTACAGTCAATTCATAAATGGGTATATCATAACCTGTTCAAACTAGAATTCACTGCTTGCACTTTTATCAAAAACAGCTCAATATATGACTGGATTTGCCCCGCCATACTGGCAAAATGACCAGTAAAGACATTAAATAATTTCAGACACAGCATTACTTGTGAAAGCAGTGTCGGTCTGAATTATAGGCAAGACAAAAGATTTCAAAGGGTAATCTAATATTTGACCAAGCCTTTCCTGGACCTTTTAAGCTCTCAGAGGTCTTAAATGCTTTGAAATTCCAAAAGACCATACTTTGTAGTCAACAAAATTGTGCAAAAACTTCGTTTTCAATCTGCTGGTTGGGATCAGCGAATTATTGGGCAAACCTAGGAGGCATAGGACAGATGAGTGAGACAGACGTATGTCGAGTTAGCGTGTTCACTTAATGTGCAGGTTTCAATCTACTTTCCACAGGTTTCAGTCTATACTGTGTAGTAACATAATAAGGAGCTGGCACTTTGGTCAGTCGCAGGTGGACATCACTTGCAGCTCCAAGTCTATGTATCCTCAGATACCCATTTGAGGAGGGTGAAGATAGAAGAGGGTGAAGAGGAGATGGGATTTAGAGAGTGTCTGGCAGCATGTTAGGAAATGTTCTTGCATTGAAATAAGACTTTACATACCAGGGTTTCTGGTATGGCTCTATATTTGTACATACCGAGATGATGTGTATTTTGGCCTGACAGTGGTGCTGGACATACCTGGGCAATATGTTTAGCTTTAGATCATGTCAGCATGAAATGAAATGAAAATGAAATGAAAAGAGATTTTGTAAAGCGCCAACTGCCACTCCTAACGGAGTCTCCTAGCACTGTAGGCAACAACAGATCAAGTGGATGACATAAGCCTAAATTAGCTTTTGGCAGCAAGCATCTGATAGACCAAATATCCATGTCTTTAACAGTTTTCTGAACTGCCCCTCATGTTCCATGGCTCTAAGCTCCTTGGGAATGCGGTTCCATGCTTTGGCTCCCAAGACAGTCGCTGATCTTCCGCCTGTAGTGACTAACCTAAATGCTGGAACACTGAGCAGGTTAGCAGTGGTTGACCTTAGTGTCCTTACAGTAGTGTAAGGCCTAAATCTTGCTGAGAGATATCCTGGGCCTAGGTGACGATGGGCTCTAAAAGTTGTCAATAGGAGTTTGAACAAGACCCTTTTACAGACCGGAAGCCAGTGAAGGGTCATCAATGCTGCTGAAGCCTATGCCCTGCGTGGTAGTCCTAAGACCAGTCTGGCCACTGCGTTCTGGGCCACCTGTAGTCTCCTCAGGATGGCTTTGTTGGTTCCTGTAAGGAGACTATTGCAGTAGTCCTGTCTCGATGATATGAGGGCCACTACTACAGTCTTTTTAGCCACCAGGGGAATCAAATTAAAAAACGTTCTCAGAGTTTTTATGAACCCAAAACAGGTCCCGTCAATTTCAAAACATAGGGCTTGAAAGAAAGGGCAGAGTCAAACTACACACCTAAGTTTCTGGCCACTTCCACCATTGATGGCGGTGCTGTGGTATCGTCTGGCCACCAATCCTTTGGATGAAAGGGATTGTCTTTCCCAATTGGTAAGATTTCTGTCTTGTTGGTATTGCAATAAAGATGGTTTTCCCTCATCCATTGCAACACGGCAGTAGGACAGATTTTAAAGTTTCCCTTTGCATTAGTAGTGGTATTGTCCAGGGAAAGGATCAATTGGGTATCGTCGGCGTACGACGTAATCTCAATCCCATAATTAGTGATCAAAGAAACAAGAGGGGCCGTATATACATTAAACAGCAGAGGACTTAAAGAAGCCTCCTGCGGCACTCCTGTAGTAATGACTTGTACTGATAACATAAATGGTCCCAGCGAGATCGATTGTGTCCTGTTGGTCAAAAAATATGTAATCTATGCACTACTATTTTGATTTTTTGTATGAAAGGAATCTCCACAAATAATGGCTGCTTTCATAAAATTGTATTCTAAAGCCGAACGATTATTGACCGCAAACAGTCAAACAAATGTAACCTAAGGATGGCTCCACAGTGACTTTTTTTAACCAGGGCACAGTTGGAACTTTAGTGATGCTAAAGGAAACTTTTAAAATCTGATTTTAATTTCAGTAGAATTAAGATCTTTTAACGTTTTTATCTGTGTTATATTCCATGTTTTTTATTAACTGAAATAAATGTATCTATCTATTTAAAAAGAAAAAAATACCTGGGTATGAGGGAGTCAGGAAGGATTGTCCAATGGCTGAGAATGATCAATTCCAGTTCAACAATGCTTCACTCACCAGAGGAATCTGGTTTCTGGTATGATTTCTATATCCGCACATTTTGTTTTATGTCATGACAGTGGTGATTTACAGTTTTAAAATATTATGATAGTATGTCCTTGTCATACTATGGTAAAGTGGTCACTGTCACTAGGATGTATATACAATCTGATGAGCAAGTGAGCCCTGAGGTATACTAATGAGTAAACCTTGCCAGTTGCACCACCCTGAACAGGAGCTCTAGTAGCTTCATCTGCCACTGACTCTGTGAGCTTTCTCACTTCACAATTAGCAGCACTTGCCGCTTTGAGGATCAGTGATCACCTTCACAAGCTGAGAGTATGAGAAGTACTCTGTCATGCAGGAATAATAACCCTGGCAGCCTAAAAGAATTTTGGATGGTGTGTTTAGTGGCAGAGGAACAGTGATGGACAGTATATTCTGACATACACTTTTGAACTTGGAGCTTGTGATTTGTATTCCCCTTTTATTTGGAGGGGACATTACCTGAGATAGGCACTGCATCGCCTGTAGCAACCACATTATTCTGATTTCCATCCACTTTTTTTCTGCAACAAAATTCTTTTATGGGCATATCCGTGTTTGCTTAGAAGGGATTTTGCTACTCGGTGGTCTGATAAACCTAGAACTATTGGGATATTTTATTATTGCTCTTTCAAAACAGTTTTTAAAACATTTTTCTTTTCAGCAGCTTATTAGACAAGCATTGGCATAGCCAGTAGGTCTCGCCTTTGGGAACTTGTATGCATTTAGCCATGCAGCACATCATCCTGGGTGCTACCACACCTACTGATACTTCACGTGCCACAGGTGAATGGGGAGCCTGAGCTTCATGCCAATAAAGGCCTGGCTTGTATGGGACACATGGGGAGAACAAGCTGTCAGGTACTACACTATGGAAGACATATAAACAATATGAAAGCTTGGCAGTTATGCTCATGAAAACGGTGTAAATGTATGCTGAACTCACTCCCAAGGTATCTGAGGGGATATTAACCTCAAAAGATTATATCAATTATATCTTCTACCAACCCAAGGGTCACATAATACACATTGGGTTGCACACTCCCAAAGGTGGAAGCACTAACAGTGCTTGTGGAGAATGGGTCACTCACACTGTCCCCAAACATCCATAACCAAGCAACACCAGCTCTCAGTGCATGAAGCATATCAAGGCGGCCTGTGGCACCGTGATCTCCTGGGAAACTGAGGTGAAAAGCAGCTACAGCCTGGGAGCCATGTTTGGAGCAAAGATGGGCAAGGATTACTGTGATGATAACAGCGCAATAGTGATAAAAGTGAAGCCCAAACGGATATCAGATACCGTAGTATCAGCCCCAGTCAAAAACAGATAAAAGTTAATGAACTCTCACCCTAAATGAATGTTTGAATGAGCTCTCTTTCTCTGTAAAGTTGAATTATCTAGCTATGCAGTATTGCACTGATCTGGCTTTTTATTTGTACGTATTTCCAAATATTGCTAATAATACTCCGCCGTATCTCAACCTCAGAATTTGTTATTGCAGACAGCAGTGGACGACGGAAGCTCGCTTTTAATTTGCATTTATTCAAGCAAGCTTTGCTGCAGCCAAAAAGTTGTCAATCTAAATTGGCGTTTTTGTAATTACTTGCTGCATTGTTATTTTCATGGAGCATGTGTTTGCTGTTGGATGGAACTGCATCTTTTGAAACAATTGTTATTTCTGCGTTACCGAAAAGGAAAGAAATGCAACCTACAACTTTAACTTCTGCGCTGTGCACATTGAGTGTGATACGTCTGTGCTACTCACGGCATTCAGCAGTAATCTTTTGCGCACAGAATGCACTAGAAATGCTCTTACAAATGCCTGCTTTGCTTGGGTGACAATAGGTAAAATACAGTTGAAGTCATCAGGTAGCAGATACAATTGTTAAAGAAAGGCACAGAGGATATTTATTCTTCTAATTTGATAATCTGATGTCCAAGTGCTAATATATGCTATTTATACCTGTCAAGTGTAACGTAACACCTTCAGCATGTCCTTGCTGTGCACTTTTTAGGTTGTGGCTTTTGCTAGCGAAGGGAGAGAAACCATGTGCGCGCACAGACAGGCGATGTGCATGCGCATGGTGTCTCCTCTCTGCAAGCAGATAAGAAAAGTGTTCATGAAGCAGACGAGCCGCAGCGCACAGGCATTCCAAGGGCGCCTGTTCCGAGCACTTCCCTTTTCTCTTATCTTATGGGCCATTACTCAGGTCTTCTGTTTCCTGCCCTCACTACTCTACCCCCACCCCACTCTCTCTGCAGTTCCTCCCCTCCAGTGCTGTGTGGGGCGCAACAGCGACTACTTGTTTAAGCAAAGTAGCAGAAAGCGTTTTATAAACATTGAAAAGTGGACACCAGAATAAAGCATTACAGAAAAACTCCAATGTCGACTGTTAATGGACAGACAACTCCACCAGCACGAATGCATAGTTTCTTGGTAAAAAAACACCTGGATAACCAGTGAGAACAGCCTGCAACATACAGTCTTTTAAAAGTCGCGCCCATTTTAATTTAACATGGTCATGAAATGGGGAGCTGTGGCAATTCTTGTTTTTCTCTGTCATTCCTACTTCATTCTCAACCCCCTGCCTCACAGAGACACTGTTTGTGCTGCAGCGTTTGGAAGCAGCTTCTCAGCACCGAGCACTATACAAAATACAAATACATGATTTGATGGAATGGAATCTTAATGTCAAAACAAAATTCTGCATACGTGGATGCGTAAGAAAGCAGAAGACCAAAGAGACACCTTTCTCATGAGCGGTAAACACATATAACCTACACTAGTGCCGTGAAAAACACAGTATTCTGGGAAGCATTATAAAACACTCCCAGAAATGAAACTCTCTTTACAGCAACAGTGCGCAGGGGGGAGGGTAAACCCAAGGGTAGAGAGTCGCCTCAGAAGAAGTTTGGGAAATGAATGCAATAAAAGCGTGCAAAGCTTGCGCCCAGTGCATGGTATTCGACCCTTGTGCACAGCACCCTCCCCCTCCGCAGTGCCTGTCTGCTCAGCACATGTCAGCACCCTTTCCTCCGCACTGCCCGTCTGCTCAGCACATGTCCTCCTCACACCCGGGATGCACCGAGCAGTAGGGCCAGGAGGTGTATTATTGCTCTGGGCGAGGACTCAGACACAGCGTTTACGAGCCCTGGCACAAAAAAAAAATTTAAAATCATGTTTCACCAAATACACTCACACCCTCTGTGGCATGGAGGATGCTTCCAGGTGCGGTTCACACAAGAGAGAGAGGCGCTCCCTGCGTCCCTCCGCGGCGGCGGCATTACTAGGTGCTATGTGTCAGCGCCCATCGGCGTCTTTGTTAGCTGGCACTGACCACCCATCTCACCACAGACCGACAGGGTCCTGCAGCCTCGCTCTCAGAGGCCCTCGACAGTTCTGGTGGTAAGAGTGAGGCCCCTCTTCAGATGCCCGTGTCACCAGGGCGAACCGGGAACAGACGGGCCCACGTGGAAGCAAAAAAACATGTTCCACAAAAACCTAAACTCCAAAATAACAGCTGCCAAATTCTCTGCCTTACATTAAAAAAACATAAATGTCGACTGTTATCTAATTCCTAAATCCACGTCACTACATTAGGAGGGGGTTAGTTTCTTCATCTGACACCACTGCTCACCGAGGCCTTCCAGACGGAAGGGAGGGGAGGCTTACCCGTGGTGAATTCGAGCAGTTTTGGGCAGCGCTAGAGACAACTATCAGAGATAGGCCTCCATTTTACCCTCCACGCTAAGTTTCTTTTTCATTTTTTTCTTCACTCCTTTTCATTTGTTCGTTCCTTCCATTTTATAGTACATTATTAAACTCTCCTTCATTCCTTCTTCTTCCTTCCTTTCATGTCTTTTCTCCTCATTCCTTCCTCTCCTTACCTGTATTTCTTTTATATTCTGTTCCTCCCTTTTTTACTTCCTTTGTATTTTACTTAACTTTTCCTCCTTTCCCCACCTTACTTTATACCTGCCCACTTTCTACCTTCCTTCTTTCGTTCCTTTCTTTCTCACTTCTTTCGTTCTTCACTCTTTTCATTTGTACGTTTATACCATTTTGCCATACTTTCAGCTCTTCCTCCTTCATTTCTGTCAACATTTCATCATTCTCTTCCTACTTCCTCTCTTCCTTAAATGCTCTTTTGCTTCGTTTCTATTTTCCTTAACCATTCCATCTCCATCTTTCTACTCCTTCCATCTTCTCCCATTCCTTTCAGCCGTACTTACTTCTTCCCTTTATTTTCTCTTTTATATATATATCTTAGTCCTTTATTCACTTCCTTCGTTTCTACTGTCCTGTCTTCTAATTGGAGTTTATTGCCCCATCGGCTATCGCCATTCCTCACAATTATTTCATCTCCCCCCCTCTATACCATCCTCACTTTCATTCTTCCTGTTCCACTAACCCTCCTTTTGTTCCTTTTCTTATTCCTTCCTTCACTCCCCCTCACTCCCTTGCTCATCTGCACTCCCCTTCCTATGCACCTTCCTTTTCTTCCTTTCATGGTTAGTGTCCTGCTTTTCTCCCTTCCCGCTCCCTTTCTTCCTTTTTTCCCATTCTTCCTTTTTTCCCTCCTTTCATTCTACACTCTTTCCCTTCTTCCCTTTGAGCACCTCCCTCTCCTTTCTTCCCTTTTTCCTTCCTTTTTAACTCCTTTGCTTTTGTTTGTCTTTCCTTCTGGCCTTTATACCTCCGTCCCTCCTTCCATTCTTCACGCTTTCATTCCGTCACTTAGCTCATACCTGCCCTCCCTCCCTCCACGCAGTCCTTTACCTCTTCCCTTGAAAGCCCTCTCATCGAACATACCTTCTAATTTCGCACCTGCAGCGCTGTGAAGGCCCATTTTCCTGGGCAAAAAAATACATCATTGCCTCTAAAGCAGTGAAAAGAGGCAATCTGTTGGCGCTGTTGTTCAATTAATCATTGTGTTACAGCCTGTGCCACGCGCCCTGCTCTGCTTGTTAATGTAAGCTACCAGTGCGTTTCATGCCGGAAATGCTGTTTATTTTGGGGCCTAGCCTTTTGCTTTTAATTCCGGCCCAGCCGGCCCCTCAGTGCTGTAATGGCGGTGCATCCATTGAGGGCGTTGGTGCGTTGCCCCACAAGCCGTCCACGCCCGGAGCTCCCTCAGCGTCTCTGAACTTAAGTAAACTCTCAGTTTACTTAAATTCAGAGACGCGAGGGAGAACTGAGTCTGTCAATCATGTCAGACAGTCAGCATGACGCTGGACCGCCCACCCCATTAAGACTCTGAAGGGGTTGGGCGGTCCAGCGTCATGTTGAGTGACATCATCATGATAGTCAGAACAGGGGTAGCATGCAGCAGCACAAGTGCGCATGAGTGGGAAAGGAGGCAAATGTTTCCTCCGTGACCACTCATGCGCACTAGTGTCTTCTCTGTCTTGCACATGCCCATTAGGAGAGTGAGGGTCGATCTCCTAATGGGCAGGCGGGCAGAGCGTAACCCTGCTCTAAGTCAATCCTGGCGCTGGAGCAGCGCCAGGATTGGCTGAGAGGGGTTGAGAGGAGTTGCGACTTGTCAGTGATCCGGGTGTTGTGTAGGCGCCAGCGAAGGTAACCAATGCGGCGCAGACCTGCGTAGGTAGGATAGATTTATTTTAAAACTCCCCCCTCGGCCCCCACCCCCGCGCGATTCCAGGTGTCGAACTAACCTGGCTGGGCAGAGACTGGTGCAACTTCGTGATGGCAGAGGGCAGGGGATAGCAGTCTCACTCTCGACGTTTCACAACATCCTGTGAATCTGCGCAAATCACTTAATGCTGGAGCCTAGCAAACAAAAATGTAACCTTTCCTGTTTGGAAGGTACCTGGAGCTCATGTAAAACGCTTCAATGCATTCAGCGTGAATTAACGCTATTTAACACTGCAGAAACAGACATTTTTCATAGTTTGTCACTGTCCGCAGCAATCTTGGCTCTGGTCCATCCTCTATTATGCCTGGGTAAATGGTCACTATTGAAAGGAATCATATTTTGATGCGTCACTGCGATGTCCTCACGCCTCTGAGGGAGTTATCTTAACGTGGGGCTCGATGAAAGTGTAATAATTAACTGTATGTATGCTGGAACGATGATTAAATGAATTTGTGTCCGAGGTATTTCAGTAGAGGAAATTATAAGAACATTTAGAAGCCATAATCTGCTTGGGAAGCATAATGGTGAGTGACTTGGAATGCCTGTAATGTATGGTTATGAGCTACAAAGCAGCTGTGCTGTGCATCATAAGAGTGTGTTAGAACACCTGTGTGTGTTTATAATGCAAAGGAAGTATATGCCTGTAGTATTAAAGTTTGTCAGGCCTCTCGGCCGTGGAAGCACGCCACTCCGTGCCTTATTGTTAATTGCTTACATGTGGTTTAGCATTCAGGTCAAAGGCCGCCTCTTCAAGAGTTTTCGGTCTGTTGAAGTGGATTCACTTGCTGTCGGGCTATTCCGTGTGTTTGAGGATCCAAGAGTATGGTTACTATGACGCATACTGTACCGGCACATCTGTGGGTTTGGAAGTAGACGCTGCACCTGCTATAGTGTGCACTGACTTGCACTTCTGATGTCAGTGTAAAAGATTAATTTCTAAGAGTTCTGGTCTCACCTCTGAATATATGATGCTTACATTTTAGAGCTGCAGAACATGCTCGGAAGCAGTGCAGGAAATGCAGAGACTGACTGTTCATTTATGCATTTCTGTTTTTACAAACTTTGTCCCTACTGACAAATGTAACAGCAAAGCTGGTCTGGCTTATTTACAGACAGATTGCTTAATAAAATATTTTATGAGGGTAATGCACCCGCTGAAGGGCACATTTTACGCCCCAGTAGTCCCAGGGTATAATGGCAGTGAATTGATGTTGGTTTGTGCCCTTGCTAGGGTGATTTGTGTGCACTGCTCAGCATGATCACAGGTTTGACTCAGCAAGCACAGAGGGTCAATGCCTCTGATGCAAAGCATAGCACATAACATGCAACCAATAGACTTGTCCTCAAGGACGGATGTGACAGCAACTATATTCTTGTTTACTTGTTTATAGACAGTCTGAAGTTGCCTTATACTCTGTATACTTACAAACCAACCATGGCCCATTCAGGCGACAGAGCGCTATACAAACAATTCACCCTGTGATGATGCCTGGTGCAGGTTACGTTTGGGGCAAATAAAACATGACAGCAGTGAGCAGGGTGTTATTGTTGTCCCACCATGGTTAATGCAAAGGTAGTTCGAATGCGGGCATGTCACATAATACATTTACCCCTCACCACTTTTAAAAGTCGCTGGCCGCCACTGGGATTGCATATTTTCATGCAAATGACTAGACTCACTTGTGGGCGTCAGACAGGGGGTCTAGATGTAATAAATTATGGAGTGCCTCTCCTCAGCGTCGACTCGTATGTCTGGCCTCTCAGATCATGAGATGCCTGCCTCCTCCTAATATTTACAACAAGGGGTGGTGAGGGACAGAGTCTCTGAATTAAGCAGAAAGCTCTCACCCAGTCAAGAGATCAGGGCTAGATCCAACACCGTTTTTTAGCTCACTGCACCAACCCAGTTTCAGAACCTGGCTGTATGCAAATTAGTCTGTTCCTGTCCCAGTGCATGATGGGAACAGGGCAAACCAAACTACAAAAGCCAATTCTTACACTGGGAAGGAAACAAGCTCCCGGGGACCGGTTTCTGGCATTACAGCCGTCTTCGGCCCGGTTTGCTTGAATCCTGATGGTGCAATGAGCAAGGGTCTCACATCTGAGAATACCCTTCCACGCTTAGGGTGGACAAAAATATTTACAACAAGGGGTGGTGAGGGACAGAGTCTCTGAATTAAGCAGAAAGCTCTCACCCAGTCAAGAGATCAGGGCTAGATCCAACACCGTTTTTTAGCTCACTGCACCAACCCAGTTTCAGAACCTGGCTGTATGCAAATTAGTCTGTTCCTGTCCCAGTGCATGATGGGAACAGGGCAAACCAAACTACAAAAGCCAATTCTTACACTGGGAAGGAAACAAGCTCCCGGGGACCGGTTTCTGGCATTACAGCCGTCTTCGGCCCGGTTTGCTTGAATCCTGATGGTGCAATGAGCAAGGGTCTCACATCTGAGAATACCCTTCCACGCTTAGGGTGGACAAAAATATTTACAACAAGGGGTGGTGAGGGACAGAGTCTCTGAATTAAGCAGAAAGCTCTGATCTTTGGACTGGGTAAGAGTGGTCTGCTCAATTCAGACACTCTGTTCATCACCACCCCCTTTTGTAAATCGATTTTGGCCACTATAGGTGTGGCAGGGTATACTCAGACATGAGTCCCTTTCTCACTGCTCCATCAGGATTCAAGCAAGCCGGGCCAAAGAGGCTGAAATGCCAGAAACCGGTCCCCGGTAGCTTGTCTCCTTTCTGGTAAAGAATTGGCTTGGTAGTTTAGTCTGCCCTGTTCCCATGATGCACTGGGCCAGGGACAGACTGATTTGCATATAGCCAGGTTCTGAGCTGGGATGGGGCAGTGAGATAAATAACGGTGATGGATCAAGCCCTGATCTTTGGACTGGGTAAGAGTGGTCTGCTCAATTCAGACACTCTGTTCATCACCACCCCCCTTTTGTAAACTGCCTCCTCCTAAGTCCCCTCTGCAAGTCACACGCACTTTTTGTAAAGATGATCATACGCATTGGGGATGCGCGAGCCCCAATGTGCATGATCATCATCGCCAGACTCACCCCAGCTAAGGGTGAACTGTAAAACCGCGGCGCGCAGATTCGGCGGGGGCAGGAGACATCTGAGCATTGCGAGCGGCATGTATGTGCAGCTGCAGGTGGATTTCTTTTAATAAAAGAAAATTGGGTAACGGATGGTGAGGTTCCGTGACGATTTGAACCCGTGTTTTCAATATTGTCGGAAATACATAATATTGGTATCAGCGAACCGCAAATGATCCATTTAGCATATCCTGGTGTTTTCGCTATGCTACGAGCAAGAGTACTCCTGTTACAAACACATTTCTGATCTACTCATGGCATCCATCTTAGATCATGGCAGCCATTTTGTGTTTCTTGCCCTCACATAAGCAATAACCTCTGATCACTTCATTTCAATTAAGGACACGTAGCCTTAGCCGGAGATTCACCTCTCTAATGACACGTGCACCTTGGAACAGAACACGCTGTAGCTGCATGACTCGACAAAGGCTGCCTCCTCTGCCCGAGGCCAGCCCTACCGAACTGGTTCTCGTGTCCATTGTCCCGATCATGATTAGGCGGCCGAAGCCGGTAGCCTTGCCCATTTACTACCCACAAACATCCCTTATCCCACTTTCCTATCTTCCACACCTGGCTCCGTTCCTTTCTTTCTGAATCTTTATTAGGGGGAGGTAACGAAATTTACGATGAGGCGGTCCGGCTCTTGAATGCAATATTGACAAGGGATTGTGATGAACTAGTGGGAACCCCTCTTCGTAATGTTTGACATCAGATATTATCGACGGTTCCTGTGTAACGCCAAATATTTATTGTTTTAGACACAAAGGTTTTGGGAATGTACTACATGTAAAGAATTTGCCCCCAGCTTAAAATTCAGTATATAAGGAGCAACCCTCTTTGTACAAATCGAACAGGCTCCTAGATTCTGCCCGTGTGTAGTATCTGTGACTTCTGTGTCCCTGCAGTAATAAACCTTTGGTCTTTGACGCTACCATCGAGAAGCCCGTGTTTCTGTTCATTTGTGCACCAAGGCAGGTGGAACTCCGGGGTCTTCGGGTGTTGTTCCCTGACACCTCTGGACGGAACCAAAAAAGTCCAGAACTCCAATTGGCGCCCAACGTGGGGCGACGTCATTCGGTACCGGTCCAAAAGCCTGAAGAGTTCGAGAAGCTTCGTGTGAAGATTCCTGAGGGAGGCGCCCCACTTCATCGATCCCGGCATATCGCAAAAGTGGCCCTAAGTTCTCTTCCACGAGGGTTCCCGTTCAGGACGGCTGCAGTGGGCCGTTGCCTTGACCGTCGCCCTGTCTTGGACCCGAGGTGCAGTCCTTAGTACAGCGAAACGTGACGGGTTTCTCCTTGGTGACGTCTACAGTGCCTCAGTTAAGTATTTAGTGGTTGTTAGTTGGTTACTTCGTGAGGGTTGTTAAAATCCTTTTTGGTTCTTGGTTTGGTTTGGTTTCGTAAGATTATCACTGGTTGTTCTGATTACGATAATCTATTTTGGTTTAGTTTGGGTATCGATACATCAGTTCGCTTTTGGTAGGCCTAAGTTCTTGGTTCAGGTGCACATATCTGTTTCGTGTTTTGTTTGTTCTGTGTTCCGGATTGCAAAATGGTAAGTCGGAGAAATTGTATGTTGTCCTGTTTTGGTTGCAACAGCGACTCACGATTGGAGGACTCATGTCTGGTTCCTCCGATTGGGACTCCCCTATATGACTTGTACTGTAAACATGGTGTGGGTCCTATATCTTATAATGAGGTGTGGGTCCGCTATACGAAGAAAGATGGTGTCCTTAGTTGGCCACTGCATGGTAGTTTTGAACCCGAAATTCTTGATAATTTAGAAGCGAAATTGTTTAGGAAGAAAGCCCGGCCGGCAATGTTTGATTCTTTCCGCTACTGGCGAAAAGAATCTAAACAAAGAGAGATTAAAAGATTGAAGAAAGAACAGAAAGAGCAAGAAGAGTTGACTCTAGAGCAAGCGGCTAAGCAGCTGCAAGTTAACGAGTCTGAGAAGGCCATAGAGGTGGCCATTAGAGAGCATAATTTAGCGATCGACAAGTGCTACCCTGCCTTGCCATCGAAAACAGCTAAAATACTGGAGGACCCCGAAAACGATCCTCTGTTGTCTTATCTGTTACGGTCACCTCCACCGTATGCACAAGGTGCTACGGCTCCACCTTTACCGAATGTTCAATTGCCGGTTGCTAGACAACCCGGTATTCCTGCTCCTCAGAATCAAGCTCCTGTACCTCCTGTGGTCAATGTGAATGTTCCTACGGCTCCTCCTCTTCCTGGGTTGCCGACTTCTATACCTGTATCTGTGTCGCTTACACCTACTGTTCCACAAACTATTTTCCTCGATACTCCTACTGTCCCCCTATCTGTTCATACCTCTACTGTGTTCTCTGCGTCTGCGAGTGTGTTGACTCCACTTTCTGTCCGTCGAAGAATCACTGATTCTGTTTCTAGCATTCTGTCTCCTTTCTATAAAACTTTAATCAAGACTCCTGCTTCTGACTCTGTTCAAAGACGTAGTCAGCTTCCGAGCACTGAGGAACGGGGAATTTTAGATTCCACGGCTCTCAGATGGATTTCGAAGAGTAGAAGATATAGTACGAGAGATGTGCTAGATACATTTATGCAGTGGAAGGAACCAACGCAACGGTATGTCTTTGATGAGATGTGCTCGCTGTTACGTGAGGAGATAGAAGAAGATGATGTTGAATCAAATTTAGAAGACTTAATTAAAGTTCAGAAAGAGTTTGCTGCAGGAATGATCGTAGGTCAAAATATAGAAGAAGCGATGGAACTAATTTTAAGTTATAGAAGTGACCCATCACTTCGTTCACCAAGAGATTTAGAGAAAAGTAAGACGAAGCTAAGTCGCCAATATCCAATGAGAGAGGTTCCTCCAATTTGGCGCGAAGCTGTACAAGCTGATAATGCCAATGGTATTGTAGCCGCTCCGGCCCAATTCCAAAGAGTGTGGATACACATTCCATGGAAGCGAGCCGGAGTGCTAGCAGTGAAGCAGGCCTTGCCAGACCCGCGTAAGAATCCTGCTGGATACTATAAGGAACTAACACAGACAGTTGAAGCTTGTATAATGAACTTAGCTGACATCGACATGTTATTTGGTAATGTAGTTCCGCAACCAATTTGGGCTAAAATTCGTAAAGAGAATCATCCAGTTGCCCTAGGTGGTGATTGGGCAGATATCATTGCAGCGGATGGTCAGCAAATAGGTGGTGCAAAACCCGAACCCCTAATTGCTAATCTTCCAGGTAGAATAATCGACTTAATGAAGACTCTGATGCCCGCACTGTGTGTTAATTGGGACAAGTTGTCCGCATGCAGGCAAAAGAAAGACGAAAGTGTCTCCGACTTTTTCACGAGGTTCGAAGAGACTTTTGTAGATCATAGTGGTCAGGATATGAGCACAGAAGGAGGACAAAGACTGTTTGTCGATAAGTTCGTACATAATTTGTTACCTGAGTTATGCAATAAATTAAAGGATTCCGAGAGTGCGTGGGCTGTTTCTACAACTGCGCAAATACTTGCAACTGCACAGTATTACGAAAATAGGGATAAAGAGGAAAAAGAGAAATCAGATAAGAAAACGAAAGATTTAAAGACTAAAGTTCTCTTGCAACAGGCGTATCCGCCTCGCACGAATCAGACTAATACGCAACAGGGTTCGTATCAAAGAACAGATTATAGCTCACCTAGGCCCCAATATCAGTGGAACCAGTGTGCGTACTGTAAGAAAGAGGGTCACTACAAGAATGAATGTCCAGTCTTAGCGCAAATTAATACAGCAGCAGCTCAGAGAGGTCGTGGTGGTTTTGTGCAAAATTCTAGAGGCCGAGGGCGAGGTGCTATGCCTCCACAAACAAATGATCGCCCTTCCAACCACTTTGATCAACGAAATGGACAGTCTGCTCAGCAAAATAGATCTCAACAATATCTTGTTGAAGACTATTGTGAAGTGGATGAGGGATTTCAGCAAAATGGGTACTAGGACAGCCATGGACAGAGAGAGGGAGTAGTATCAGTTCCAGTGGATCAGAGTGGGCCTTATGTCGCAGTAGCAACATCAGGTGTAGTCGAACCGTTTCTGTTGGATACTGGTGCAGCAAAAAGTTCTATCATTCATGCGAAACTCCCTGGCGCACCTTTGTCCGGCTTAACAAATGTTTCTGTAGGTTTTTCAGGCGCCCCTGTTCACAACCCCATATCTGGTCCTTTGTCTATTTCTGTTGGACCGTGTCAATTGAAAGCACCCCTGATTTTGACGACAGGTTGTAATGAAAATCTGCTTGGTTTAGACTTGTTAAAACGACTATATGCGACATTGTACTGTTCTCCGGAAGGAGTACAGCTTACATTGGGCAAAAGAATCACCTCTCCGATGTACTTGTCAATGGATGCACTCCCGCCAGAGCTGCGTTCACTCCCTGATTCTCTTTGGGCGACTGGTCCTAATGATGTAGGCCTTTTAGAAATACCACCATATGTAGTCACTTTGAAAGCAAATGTAAAATTTCCACGAATTCCTCAATATAAAATATCTAGTGAAGGTGAGCGTGCACTTCTACTGATTGTACAAGATTTGATTAAGAAAGGTGTGGTTGAAGAAACTAGAGGAAATGTTTGTAACAGTCCTGTATTACCGATTCTGAAACGAACTGATCCTACAAAGCCTCCAGTGTATAAGTTTGTCATCGACCTCAGAGAAGTCAATAAGATTGTGGTCCCGCAGTTTCCTGTGGTTCCAGACATTACTGCCTTGTTAACATTGATTCCTGCTACAGCCACATGGTTTTCAGTCATCGACTTGGAGAATGCCTTTTTCAGCATTCCGATAGCCGAAGAAAGCAGGGATATTTTCGGCTTCTGTCTAGGAGGTCGAAGTTTCAGATTTAAACGCGCTCCACAAGGCTATTGTGAGAGCCCATCTATTTACAGTCAAGCATTAAAAAGTCAGTTAGATTCCTTTGTCCTTCCTCCAGGTTCTGCTCTAGTACAGTATGTAGACGATCTTCTAGTGGCTGCCGATGACAAGGAAACTTGCAAAGCAGCTACAATTTCGTTATTGCATCATTTGTCTAATTTGAATCATAAGGTATCACCTTCGAAAATGCAATACTGCTGCCAAGAAGTGACCTACCTAGGTCATCTCTTGTCAAAGGAGGGAAGGACCCCAGAGAGAATAAAAGCAATTACGCAGATGAGTGTTCCTCGCACGCAGAGAGAAGTACGTGCCTTTTTAGGTATTACCTCTTACTGTAGGCAGTGGATCCCAAATTTTTCTCTTTTAGCGAAACCGTTGGTAGCTTTGACTGGGAAAAATGTTCCGAGTCCAGTACCATGGTCTGATGAATGTCAGGAGAGTTTTTCTGAGTTACGAAAAGCATTATGTTCAGCTCCTGTATTGGGTACACCTGATTACAGTAAGCCATTCACGCTCTACGTTCACGAGAGAGAAGGTTGCGCGTTGAGTGTTCTGACACAGACATTTGGTGATAAACAACGCCCTTGTGCGTATTTTTCATCAACATTAGATCCGGTAGCTAGAGCGTTACCTAGTTGTTTGAGAGCTACAGCGGCAGCTGCGGCTTCCATTCGACAGTCTGCTGGTTTGGTGATGAAAACATGCTAGTGGTTATGGTTCCTCATGCTGTGGACACACTCATGAATCGAACCAAGACACAACACCTTACCAGTGCGAGATTATCTGGTTACGAGCTGACATTATTAGCGAGTCATATTCAGATCAAAAGATGTAATGTATTGAATCCAGCAACGCTGTTGCCGGCTAATCAAGAGTCGAGTGATTCCGAGCCACATGATTGTTGTTTTAGAACGGAGGAAGAGACAAAAGGACGTATTGATTTAAAAGACACTCCATTATCAGATCCAGATGGCACGCTGTATGTGGATGGGTCATGTTTTAAATTGGAGAATGGTGATGTGACTGCTGCTTACGCAGTAACGACTCTAAGAACGATTGTGGAGACTGCAAGAGTGAGTCAGAATTCTGCCCAAGCTGCAGAATTAATAGCTCTAACAAGAGCATGTGTTTTAGCTAAGGGAAAGAGAGTGAATGTGTTTACAGATAGTCAGTACGCATTTGGCGTGGCCCATAGTTTTGGCCGTTTGTGGAAAGAAAGAGGTTTCATTACGTCCCATGGGACTAAGATTCAACATGGTCAGCTAGTTAACGATCTGTTGGAATCTCTAACCTTGCCGACTGAAGTTGCGATTGTAAAGTGCAGTGCTCATAAAGCAATCACGGATGATGTTGGTCGTGGGAATGCTTTTGCTGATGAAACTGCTAAAAAGACAGCTAGAGACATGATGAGCAGAATGTATGTTGCTACGTCTGCAAGATGGATTGCTGAGTCTGGAATGTGTGAGGATACAATGGAAAGTGTGAAAGAGATTCAGAAAGAGGCAACTGAGGAGGAAAAACGTGTATGGAGAGAAAGTACGGGCAAGTTGGATTCGAGTGGGTGTTGGATTGATTTGTCAGAACAACAGCGTTGGATGTTGCCTGATGCGTATGTGCTTGCAGTGGTGACAATGGCGCATGGAGTAGCGCATATAAGTTCTAAAGGAATCTGTAAGATGTTGGCTCCGGTCTGGAAGAATGATGGGATCAGTAAATGTGCAGAGAGAGTGGTGAAAAATTGTATGGTATGCCTGATGCATAATCCTGGCAAGGGAACTCCAACTCCTGCTGGTCACTTCGCTCCTCCTTCCTGCCCCTTTGAAGTGATTCAGTTAGACTTCATTCACATGGATCGGTGTAATAATTTGAAATACGTCCTGGTGGTAGTCTGCTTTTTCCAGATGGATCGAAGCATACCCACTAAAGGACAATACTGCCCTATCAACTGCCAAAATTCTTCTCAAAGAATATTTCCCTAGATATGGTATGCCACGGATTGTATGGTCAGATAACGGAAGTGATTTCATAGGGAAAGTTATGCAGAGTGTGTGTGCCGGTCTGGGCATAAAACAGAAGTTCCACAGTGCGAACCATCCCCAGTCTGCTGGTTTAGTTGAGGGTTACAATGGCACCCTCAAACTAAAACTAGCCAAAATACAAGCATCCACTGGTTTATCCTGGCCAGACGCACTTCCCCTGGCTTTGTTATCAACGAGAGCAACTGTACATTCTAGAGTAGGGCTTAGTCCCTACGAGATTGTCTTTGGCCGCCCGGCAAATGTGTGGGGTGTGCCTAGGCCAAAAGAGTTTTGTTCTCTAGAATATCCTATGTTGATCGACTACCTTTACGACTTGACTGCTAAATTGAGTCTTATTCACCAACAGGTTTTCGATGCATTGCCAAAGCCTCCGGAGAGTCCAGGGCATCAGCTGAAACCCGGCGATCAAGTTGTAATCAGAAACTTCGCGAGGACGAAGAACCTTCAGCCCAGATACGTCGGCCCCTTCCAAGTCTTGCTTGTGACAAGAACCGCAGTTCGTGTAGCTGGTCGCAAGCACTGGGTACATGCATCTCATGTCAAACGTGTACCTTTGCCACTTCCTTACGACGACTGGGTGAAGAAGGGAATTGGTGCCTCCGAATTTGAAAAAACGCCAAAGTTCATCCCTTTCAGCGATGCCGAATTGATTACCGACACTCCGAACTCTGACTCTCCTCCTGAAAAGACTCCTTTGAACTCTGAACATTTGTCTCCTGCATCAGAAAAAACTCTGTCATCTGCGAACCTGAACACTGCAACAGCTACCAGTGATACGCTATTTGCCGATCAAACAGTACCTGCAAAGCAAAGATACAATTTACGATCTCGTAATATGGACAAATAAAGCAGGCAACTGCCCATTGTGATATTTTGAAATTTTGAACTTTTGCCTTCAGCCAGGAAGTTTGCTATTGTTTTATTGTTTTTTAAAATTGCCTTGCCGTCTGGGTAGCCGTAGGGTCGTGGCTGTGTGCCTAGTTGAATCTGCGGGGGTCTGACACAAGGTCGATCTTTCTGTTGGTTCTGGGAACTCCCAGGGCTGATAGAGGCATTTTCATCTACGTACACATCATCAGTGGTCGCGAGCGGATTGTAGAAGATGGAGCTTCCTGAGCTGCAACGTGAGAATGTGATTTATGTTCGCAGAAACAGACTTTACAGAATTCTTCACAGCAAATGCTTTTTGATACAATGTGCCATTACATTTTTGATTGTTTTGATAACGTTGGTGGGTGGAATCGTCTTCGGTATGAGTTTGATTTTTGTGCCAGTAACCACAGTACCTCCCCTTGATCCTGCTACTTCTACTGTTTCTTCTATACACTCTTTTCACTCGTTTCCTGAACATGAGCAAGCTCGACGCTCAGAATTCATTAATAACACTTTTGTACAGCTCTTGCACCAACACCAACTGGTAGTTAACACTACAGACTGCTGGGTGTGTGGCTTGATACCCCACACAATGGATAAAGGCATTCCCTATCTGGTTTTGCCTTTCAGCTATAATGGATCATTTCAGGCCCTTCAAACCATCTTTGCTTATGCCCTTGAAACCTATCCTCCGCGTCCACCACGTTCCACTAAATATAACTCTGCCAACAAAGCTTTAGTCCAGGGAATTATTGACATGATCAAGGACGTCAATAATACTCCATCTTACCCTAGAGACGAATTGCGAGTATATTTGAGTTGGAATTCTTCAGAGTATCGCCTTAGTTTGGGAGAAAGCAAGCGTAAAAGCTCAACTCCAATCTGGGTCGTACCTCACCGAGGTCAGGTCTGTTTGCAAGGTAATGGGAGAAATCCGAGAGCTCAGCTAGGGAGGAGTGAGTGCATAGAGACTTACGTGTTTCCGTCTAACTCTTCCCCTGCCTTTCTTACTGCTAGGGGTACCTACTTCATCTGTCGAGACAGAGCTTATACATGGTTGCCTGCTGACTTTTCAGGTTCATGTTATATTGCTCGATTGTTGCCTCCAACATACACTGCTTCATCTGACTACCACAAGACCAGAATAGCAAGAGGTGTTTTCAGCAAGGAAGATACCGCTGGTCAGGAAGCTGGAGACTTCTTCAAAGGCTTCCTTCCGTTCTGGGGGCCTATGGCCAATAGTAGAAACATACGTCAGCTAACACGGGTAGTTGAATCTACTATTACCGAAACTGCTGGTGCCCTTAGCAATCTGACAGCTGAGCTTCAGGCGGATAGACTCATGACGTTGCAGAACCGTATGGTTCTAGACATAATACTTGCAGATCGAGGTGGGGTATGCAGAATGATCCAATCGAGCTACTGTGTCTTTATTCCTAATAATGCTCCAACAGTCTATGAGGCGATCTCGAAGCTACACAAGATTTCCGACTCTATTCATGTAGACAAGGGAAACTGGTCCTTCATGGAGTGATTTTGGACTCTGATCTCAGCGTGGGGATGGAAGGTTCTAATGGTCATTGGTGTCATCTTAGTATTCCTCTTCTCATGCTGCCTGATTATCCAGTGTGGTCCTGCTCTGTGTAGTCTTTGTGCTGCAACCTGTTTTAGGAAACCACCTGCGTTTGGAGAAAAGGCGCGAGAAAGGATGATGATACAACAGCATGTCACTGACCTGATGAGCATAGAATTAGACTCTGACATAGACTGAGTAATTGCCTATGTAAGGGCAAAAGGAGGGTCTGAGGTTCCGTGACGATTTGAACCCGTGTTTTCAATATTGTCGGAAATACATAATATTGGTATCAGCGAACCGCAAATGATCCATTTAGCATATCCTGGTGTTTTCGCTATGCTACGAGCAAGAGTACTCCTGTTACAAACACATTTCTGATCTACCCATGGCATCCATCTTAGATCATGGCAGCCATTTTGTGTTTCTTGCCCTCACATAAGCAATAACCTCTGATCACTTCATTTCAATTAAGGACACGTAGCCTTAGCCGGAGATTCACCTCTCTAATGACACGTGCACCTTGGAACAGAACACGCTGTAGCTGCATGACTCGACAAAGGCTGCCTCCTCTGCCCGAGGCCAGCCCTACCGAACTGGTTCTCGTGTCCATTGTCCCGATCATGATTAGGCGGCCGAAGCCGGTAGCCTTGCCCATTTACTACCCACAAACATCCCTTATCCCACTTTCCTATCTTCCACACCTGGCTCCGTTCCTTTCTTTCTGAATCTTTATTAGGGGGAGGTAACGAAATTTACGATGAGGCGGTCCGGCTCTTGAATGCAATATTGACAAGGGATTGTGATGAACTAGTAGGAACCCCTCTTCGTAATGTTTGACATCAGATATTATCGACGGTTCCTGTGTAACGCAAAATATTTATTGTTTTAGACACAAAGGTTTTGGGAATGTACTAAATGTAAAGAATTTGCCCCCAGCTTAAAATTCAGTATATAAGGAGCAACCCTCTTTGTACAAATCGAACAGGCTCCTAGATTCTGCCCGTGTGTAGTATCTGTGACTTCTGTGTCCCTGCAGTAATAAACCTTTGGTCTTTGACGCCACCATCGAGAAGCCCGTGTTTCTGTTCATTTGTGCACCAAGGCAGGTGGAACTCCGGGGTCTTCGGGTGTTGTTCCCTGACACCTCTGGACGGAACCAAAAAAGTCCAGAACTCCAATGGTGCATGCAGCACCAGCAGGATAGTTGTACTTGAATGCTGCTGGCGCTGCCTTGAGCGGAGCGAGGAGAGACACAGCAGAGTACTAGTCTGACTGTATTTCAACACAGTCAGACTAGTACGGTCGGACGGCCTGTCAGTCACTGTCAGGGTCCAAATCGCCCCCAGCACAAAAACCGGCCCCTGTCCCAAAACCGGCCCCCATCCCCTTGAGCCTACCGGGGGATTTCCCGGTGCCCGACATTATCAGTCTGGGTCTGCTCATATTCCTCGGCATTAAGAACGCCTGACCAAAATCAGCGGGAAACGCATGGGGTGTCACTTGTTAAGCAGCTCTGCATTCTGGCAAAAGGCAGAAAGACCTTTGCATTCTACTAAGGTGGGCAGGGCCAAACGGCAAAGCTTCCAAACGATTTTTACATTTGAATACTTGTAGCAATTTAAATAAAGAACAATGGACTCTGCTCTCACCAGGTAAGGACAAGAAAGAACCCACTATTCATGGCCATTACAGATTGTCTCCAAAAGGTCATTGATGCATTCAACTCCACAAAACATTTCGGAATAGAGTTGCAGAAAAAAACACTTGTTTTGCCTTCGCCAACCCACAAGCCAGAATCATGTGTCCTTTACAGAAGTGGAGGATTATTTGTATTTGTAAGTACTTCCTGTTGCAGTTTAATTTTTATGAAAAGAGCATCAGGACAGAACGGCCCTGGGAAATGCAGCCCCCAGGGCATGACCACGATTTAATGGTGGAGGGGGGCTGCACATCCCCCTATGCCAGCCGTTTTTGGCCCAGTGATCCTATTCCTCAGGGCCTGGACATGAAACCCTGTGTGTCCTGGAGCCTGAATGTCTGTTATTTATAGGTAACAAGGACCCCCTGAAAATATGAATATAGTGATTCCTAGGTCAGGGATAAACAGCTCATGGAAAGTAACAACCTAGGCAATTCAATACTTGGTGCTCATGAGGAAGTGACAAAGGAGAGAAAATTACTAAAAAACATAAGGTTAGTGACTTTGATTTTATTAACATGAAAGATAAAAAACACTACTAAAAAGTTGATTCTCAAATGTCATTAATCAACTATAAAAATTAATCAGACCAACATTACATGATATCAAAGTACAATTAAAAATTACAATTAAAAAAATATAGGAAGAAAAGACGTAAAGTGGCATAAAGTTTATGCCACTTTACCTCTTTTCTTTCTAACCTTATGTTTTTTAGTAATTTGAATTGCCTAGGTTGTTACTTTCCATGAGCCTGAATGTCTGCACAGTCCCAGCCAGCTACCCATCTCCTGTAGGTACCGACATTGCTCTTGCACACAGGGAGCGGCTGAAAATGCAGCTCCCGGAGTGCGAGAGCAATACTTTTATCTCTTTGTATGTTCCGGGGGTGGGCATGCCAGGACATAGCAGGAGCAGGCCATGGGGGGTTGCGGTCCCAGGGCCATTTTTGACTCCAGGATGAGGGCCACACTGTCCCCCTCCTTTGATTTTTAACGGCATGCCACAGGGAGGTGGTGATCTTCGGAGCTGAGAACGGCCTGGGAGGAGAGCTGCACAGCCCCCCTCCTTCTGAGAAAAAAAAGAAATCCCGAGGAAGGTGGTGGCCCCCAGGGAAGCGTTCCATGCAGACCCTCTCTTTAACGTGTATTTTAGCCCCAGGGAGGTAGTGGTGCAGTTAACTTGCTAACTCACGATATACGAACCTGTCCACCAGAACCGTCTAAAATTCAACTCAAACAAAGTATACCTACAGGCTAGCAAAATGCAATTCCCCACGTAGAACAGATGGCTCATGACCTGACTCAACCCTGGGAGCAATTAATTCACTGTCAAATGTGGACCCTATTATAGATAGCCATCCTTACTCTGAATCAAGAAAGTCTACCCATTGTGTACTAAGGGAGAATAGATTGGTATCATGAAGCAGTGGCAGGGCTATCAGGGGCCAGCTGGTAAGCAACTACATGGGACATATACGGAACAAGGGCACCCAAATAGTCAATACTTCAACATGTAAGAATGTGGCAGTTGGCTGCAGTACCAGCAATTCTGTAAGCCTGCCTAACACTGTGCAAGCCCGCTTAGCATATGCTTCTAATTTTATGCTGGCCTCCTGGAATGTGGCAGAGCTAAGTAGAAACCTTGTGTATAGCTCCCATACATAAGGTGGGCTATGTAACCTATTGCCACCCTTCATTCAGAAAGGGAAAAGGCCGATCAGCATGGGGATTGATAATATGGGTAAAAATAGCCCTCGTTGTAAGATCACACTGCTTTGTTCAGAACGCCCGGATATTTTGGGGATTGGACTGAAGGCTGCTCAGGTAAATCCATCGACATTTACAACATATATGCTTGAGGAACAAAGGGGGGCAAACTATGAGCCATATTCTGTCTTCTAGAAGAGTTGCTGGATGAGAGAACAGTACAATCCCTGCTATTGAAAGCAGGTGATTTTAAAGTGGCATTTGATCCACTTAACACAAAAGATGTGACAGAGACTAGCAAGGAAGATGCCAAGTGGTCGGTCCCTTCACTAGACCTTCGTCTGGTCAAGAAATGATCCCAAGTAGTGCTCCAAGTAAAAACATTGAGCTTGGGGTTTGGGCAGTAAATGGCAGGTAAAAATCAAATAGAACTGGTGCAAACACCTACAACAGGGCAAACAGACCGAGCCACATTGATTATATTATGTTAGATTTGAGACTCTTATTGACACATTTGGGGGTGAAACCACCGAAAGTGACCATAACCTGCTTATTTTAAGTATGCTACCAGTTTGCGAAGGACCAGGTACACAGACCATTGCCCAACAGTGGACGAAGGATGTTCGACCATCTAACGATAATCGCTGCCTAAAGTGGCGAAAGATAGTTATATGTGACGACAAACTTGCTGTGTTACGTAGGGACTTGTTGGCAGGCACAGGAAAACAGGAGGGCTAGCTGAAGTAGATAAAGTCCATAATCACCTCTTCGAACCACTGAGCTCCCACTTCACTATAGTTGGGCACCACACAAAACTCAAGTACACAAAAAGGGAGCCAGAAACATGATTCACTAAAGAGTGCAGTTAGCCAAGGCCAAGGCAATAAAATCAAAATATGGTGGACAAATTAGAACGACAAAGAAGAATTCAAAAAGCAAAAAGAGAGTGGGATGAATCTCGATGGCAGTCAATCAAAGACTTTTGTGCTGTCAGAGACCAAAATAATTTTTGGTCACTCATTGCATGGGGCAACGAAGCAGGAGCTCCACCTCACCCAAATTACATTTAGGCATCAAATGGTACGATCATTTCCAAAAACATGACCTAGATTCCAATACATCGCCCTTGTTGGGAGTTGTCAAGGAAATATCTGAGATCCATGGTAGTGATCTCTACTCTCTGGGTGACATCGAGGCACCTATTAGCTGAATAGTTCAGGCAAAATCCCCAGGCCCGATTGTATACTGGGGGACCTCTTTTTATATGACAATCTTAGCTGAACTGACAATACCCTATTACTTTCAAATGCCATAGTATGAGGTGTCCCCATCCCAGGGTCCTGGAGAGGGGCAGAGATGGTACTCTTATATAAAAAAGGGCACAGAGAAATACATTGGAACTACTGGCCCATTAGCTTAATAAATGCAATACAAAAAGTATTTTCCGAGCCCTTCTACAAAAGAAAAAGGCTTGGGCTGAGGAAAATGCTATTTGAACACCATACCAAGCGGGCTTCAGAGAAAACAAGGGGACAATAGACCAGGTGTTCCGCCTTCCTCTTCTATTCTAGAAAGTTGTGGTCATTAGTAAGGGCAGATTATATATTGCCGTTATAGACCTAAAGTCGGCTATTGATTTAGTTCCCATACAGAAGATGTGGCAAGTTCTTGGTGAAATGGGAATTCCAACAGAACTTCTGAATTTTTTTAATAAGGCTTCATGAAGATTATTTTGATCACGTGAGGTGGGGTTCGCAGGGACAATCCACAGATCCTAATCCAGCCGGCAGGGGAGTACGGCAAGGATGTGTATTGGCGCCCACACTTGTTTCCCTAAATAAGAACAATGTGGCATGATTTGTTTCCCAAAATCCCACCGATGCTCCAACTCTTGGTGGGGACAAGATTGTGACCCTCCTATTCGCAGACAACACCTTGCTGGTGTCTAAAACCCCGGGGATTAGTTTCTCTTAAATCAATTAAAACAATTCTGTGATATGCAGGGTCTAGAGATCAATACCAGCAATACAAAATGTATGACTCTAAATTCCCACAAATCACATAGGTGTAGGCCATCTTTGGGAGGGGCATCATTGGAAAGAGTAAACATATTCGATTATCTAGGTATACAATTATCCTAGAAGAGGTGTTGGAAGCCTCATGTAAAAAGAGGGCTCTGAAGCACAGACAAATAACAGGGGCCCTGGGGAAAGAACATCGCTCCTCACTAAGCAAGCTGGTTGCCGCTGCTATGCAAGTTTATGATCTAAAATCAGTTATTTCCGCTTTTTATGGGTCAGAACTATGGGGTTTCGACAAATTAGAGGAGCTCAAGAGGTCAGAGCATACATTTTTAAGAAGTTTGGCGATGTTGCCTCAGAGCATCCACTTCATCCCCTTATGCTAGATATGGGTAAACGATCTGTCAACGACAAAGCCAAGCTTCGTCCATTGTTATATTGGGCTAGAATTAGGTCGACCCCGGAAATTTCCTCATACGCTGAAGCTATAGGGAAAAGTAATCCACCTTGACACCAGTAAAAGCATCGGCTGGCTGGGCAACATAAGGAGGCTGCTAACAGACATAGGGTTGCAGGGCGCCTGGGACAATTCTAATCCATCTCTGCTTCGAAAGACCGTAATAAAGAGGCATTATTGGGAGTGGATCATAGAGGCAGATTGTCAGAGCTCTTCTTGGGGTAAGTTAACAACAGAATTGAGACTTCATAAACAGATCAGCTTTTTGGAACCCTACCTCAACTTCATAAAAAATACCACACAACAGAAAGCTGTACATTCAGTTTAGGTTCAGCTTCCTCCCTCTGAACGACTTTCAACATAGATGGCACAACAATACATTAACATCGGCAAACTGTCCTGGGTGCAAGGCACCTATTGAATCTGTGGCACATGTTGTGTTTGCTTACCCGGCTTACGCATGGCCCAAATCATAATGGCTAAAACTGATTTGCAAAGAAATGGGCACACACAACTTTCGGGAAGCCATGCAAATTCTTAAATCAGACAGAAGACCATTGTATGCTTGTGCTGTTGCAAAGTTTCTTGGCCACATGTGGGGCGTTAGGAAAAGAATCCAGGGTGGAAGACTATAATGGGGGCCAACGTTATTTGTGTATATATTGCATACTGTTTTAATGTACTATTGCTATAATCTTGTTTCCTTTATGAATAACAGAGCTAGGCCACACCTGAAAGTCATTTATGAGCATTAGTTAGCACTGACTCAATTGGAACTTCTTTTTTTGTGACTGGTTTCTAATATAGAAATTGTACGCCTCAAGGAGACTCTATAAGATTGATTTATTAATATAATTGTAATATTGATGTATGTATGCATTTTATATTTTGTAATGTTTTTTTTTACCATTCATAGATGCTCTTATTTCATATTAATTTCTTGTCGCTATGCATTTAAAGTCAAATATAGCAGATTTATATATTGTCATCGGTGGTATGCTGAGAATGTGGAAACCTTTATGGAATGCATGCCAAACTAAAGTATATTTGACTTGAACTGACATACACTTCACCCTGCCCACAGGGGTACCTTGGGCCTGCCTTAGGAGTGACTCACATGTAATAAAAGGGAAGGTTTTAAGCCTGGCAAGTGGGTGCACTTGCCAGGTCAAAACAGCAGTCACAACTACACGCAGACACTGCAGTGGCAGGTCTGAGAAACCCTTGAAGGGCTACTTGTGTGGGTGGCACAACCAGTGTTGCAGGTCCACTAGCTGCATCTGATGTACAGGCCCTGGGCACACACAGTGCACTATACTAGGGACTTAACAGTAAATGAAATAAGCCAAACATGAAAACTATCTATGAGGGCACACCAGATACACTCTTTCAGGTCACAGGACAGGTTCTGAGTCTCTCATTGTCAGGGAGAGGCCTTTGCACTCATGCTCAATTAGTGAGACACTAGAACAAAAAGAAATGAAGGAAGACCAGATTCTTATGCAGCTGAGCTGTCAGGGCATGGGTACACACCTGCTCACCGAGCAGGGGACCTTCCTCTCCCAAAGGGAGTGTATGTTCTGTTCTATGAACTGGTCTTGGATTGCGCATCCATGCTTTTTTACAGAGCAGCCTCAAGCAGCAGTCATTTAAGTAGCAGATCACAGTTTGTACTTATGAAGAGTATCTTGTAATGGCTCACACCCTACTCCACTTGCATATGAAGCTGAAAGCTTACAATAGAATGTCTCATCACTCCACTCCCTTCAACCACTCAACACTGGCCCACCTAGTCCCCCATATCTGCTGGTATCCTTCCCCACATGTTTAGTGCTCTGTTGCATTGCAGTTAGATATCCTGTTTTTCTGACTACATATATACATACACATGATTATCAAAGAGGAAGGAGGAAACCTGGATGAACCTAAGGGCCTCATTTACTATATTTGTGTATGGCTGTGCAGCAAGCCTTTCTGCTATGCTGAAGTGCGCCACAATAAAAGGGCATGAATGCTTCGTATCTACAAGATACAGCACATTCCTGTCCTTGTCCCCATCGCCGGTGCACAAACAGCAGCTGTGTGCCATCGCAGACACACTTGCACCATGGTTCAATGTTGCCTTCATTGCAGGGGTGATTGTTTATGTGCAGAAAGGGACAACTTCCTGCACACAAACAATTATTAAAGGCGTTTTGCTCCTTCTATGTGTGCGCAGAGCAGAATTGAGCACACATAGAAAGAGAAAAAACAAGGGGAAATAAAATTATTTCTACCCAATGTGCCAATTGCTACACCTCCCCTGGAGAGGCGTAGGATTTTAACGCATTCCCAAGTTTACGACATTGTAAATCTGGAAATGTGTCTGGTTCCATGGCTGTTGCATGGGAACACCCACAGCAACACCCACGGAACATCTCTTTTTACACAGAGTAATACGTGAAAGGGGCCTCTATTTACAAGTCCATGAAAAGTCATGCAGGGTGACTTTACGTGGCCTTGTGAATATGGGGAGGCACACTGCGCCACCGGTGCATCTAAAAAAGTAAGGCACTGGCAGTGCAATGGGTTTGTAAATAAGGCCCTAACAGCCAGATTCATCAAGGGAAATTGCGCTCGCAAAGGGCCAGATTCCGAGAATCTGGCCCTTTGCGAGCGCAATTATTGCATTTGGGATTCATCATCCCAAATGCAAAAATCGCTATTACAGATTTCGCATTTTAGCGAGGAATAGCATTTAAGGAATCTCTATTTGAGATTCCTTAAATGCATTCATGAAACTTTTAAAATGTGCGAATTCGCAATTTCCGGTCGCTATTTACCGCGAAGTCTGACTTCGTGGTAAATAGCGAAAACTGAGAATAATGCACTTTTGTGCATTCTTCTCAGTTGTATGTTACACACACACATGTCCTTTGGACATGTGTGTGCGCAACATCAGTCTACATTTAAATTTCAGGGGTGCTACAGGTTGTCCTTTGGACACCCCTGGCACCCTTGAAATCGCATCCTTATTTGCGAATAGCAAATTGCTAATCGCAAATAAGGAATAACTCCCCATTCATTCCTATCGGCCCATAGGAATGAATGGGGAGTTATTCCTTATTTGCGATTAGCAATTTGCTAATCGCAAATAAGGAATGTGTAGGAATCGCAATTTATTTAGCGATTCCTACATGAATCCCATTTTGCAAGTCCTTAATAGCGATTCCTTAATAATCGCTATTAAGGACTCGCAAAACGGGACAATGATGAATCTGGCCATTAATGTTTTGTTTTAGCTAGCAAGCATATAAATTCTGTTTTGATGGTGGTGAATTAGAAGAGAAGACTAAAACATTGGCGGTTTTTCTAGACACTCTCAGGGTTATTTACAGTTTGATGGATGCAACACATCCACCAAAAATAGGCAAATTTGCCCTATTTGGAACATATAGATGTCAATGCACTCTTAAGAGAGAGGATAGGGCATTATCTGCTTTTTGACAGATATACCCTATCTGCTAAATTGTGAATCAGGCCTTCTGCCTTCTATGAAGCTTTGCCAGCATGGTCTTGTGCCACCTTGAAGTGGGACATGTTTTGCTGGGTATCAAGTATTATTAACAACCACTTATTATCAATCATCACCACTGTTAGACCTAATCTAATTGGAGGCGGTTTCCTCTGTATTTTTGCCTTTGACTCCCATGGTTTTGCTGTGTGTTGGACTTCGTTTTTGCTGGTCTAGATAGTTTGGGCACTTTGCCACTGCTGTTCAGTGCCAAAGTGCAAGTGCTCCCTCTGTAAATTGATGTCATGGATTAGTGTTTCCTTAATTGGCTTAGTTGGTTTACTATTAAGCCCCTAGTACAGTGCACGGTTTGTGCCCAGGGCCTGTAAACCAAATGCTGCTAGTGGGCCTGTCGCTCTGGTTGTGACACCCACACGAGCAGCCTTGAAAAGGTAACTCAGACCTGCCACTGCAGTGTCTGTGTGCAGTCTATTACTGCCATGTCGACCTGGCAAGTAGGTCCTAACCTTCCCTTTCCTTACATGTGATTCACCCCTAAGGCAGGCCCAAGGTACCCCTGGTGGCAGGGTGCACTGTATGTGAAAGGTAGGACATGCCCTGGTGTGTGTGGCATGCCCTCATAGTGAAATACTGCCAACTTCGTTTTTCACTATTGAAAGGCTATCTGTCCCACAGGATAGAATGGGACTTTATTTATAACATCTTATAAATATACCTTTCCATTGGGACAAGAAAAGAAGATAACAATTAGTATGCCCGAACTCAGAATGTAAAGATGCATCTTTTAGAAAGGATGAGTTTTACATCCAGTGTTTGAAAATATCACGTTTAGAAAGTGTGTATTTTTTTGCTTAGCCATCCTGTGGGCTTCTGCTATGGTTGTGTATTGACTGTCTGGCTTTGGAGTGACAGGGGTTGGGGATGTGCATTCTGTTCAGACAGCCACTTGGGGAATTGAGGTGTGCCCTGCCTTCCAGGGTGAGTCAGGGTCGGGCTGAATAAACCTGGGCTGCATTCAGAGTAGGGGTAGGAGATCTCTTTCACACCTGAATGGGCTTGGTCTGCTTTGGATAATGCTGTCTCCACCCCTGCCAGAGAGCTGCACCAGAGAGGACAGAACTTGTTTTGGCTGGATCAAGAGCTTCTCTGCCACCAGAGAACCAAAATAATTTGTGCTATAAAATGGGGTGCCCAGACCCCAGACTTTGAGACTACTTCTGGAATTCATGAGGAACCTCTGAAAAGGAGAAGAGCTGGGAAAAGTTGAAGGAGATGTACTGCCCCTTTGCTGTGTGCTGTCTAGGGTTGTCCTGCAGTTATTGCTTTCTGCTGAGGAGAGGAATGTGTGTGTATCCTGCTTGTAAAGTGCCTCCAAGGGCTTGAAGTGGAGCTTGCCCCCTATTCAAGAGGTCTCAGGAACAGCAAAGACCTCACTGTCCTTCTGGGCAGCATCTCTGGAAACACTAGTTTCAGTTTCAGAAGAAAGTAACAGCCAACTCTGTCACCAAGTCTGTTGCAGGTTTCCTTGTCATGAAGGCACCGCAGAAGGCCCCTCCGCACTTCATACTGCAACCTTGATCTCATCAACGCCGTCTGGACGATCATCACCAAACTGTTGCTTGCACTGTGTCCTGTGGGCTTTGTACTCTGCACCACCTTGCTTCACCCTGCCTAGACATCACGGACACCATCGCAGCACAACCAGAACATTGACCGGTTCTGTCGTCTGCATCGCAACCTGGCAGCACTGCATTGAGCACTGCCTCCCCATGGTCTGCAGGCCTTGGTCTCACTGACGCGTCTGGACAATCATCACCGAGCCGCTGCCTGCACCGCGTCGTGAGGGCACCTCACCCTGCACTGCTTCCATTTTGCAATGCAACAACGGTTGCCCCAACCGACTCACACCAACGTGTTGGCTGCAACGAAAAAGTAACTGTTCACAAATTGGTCCATGCTGTAGCTGGCCTGTACCAACATGGTCAGCTGGAACTGTTAGACTCTGTTGTTTTCAGCATAGCAGTAGCCCTGGACGGCGCAACAATTCTGCAGAACTGTGTTTTGTGGATATTTCTACAATTTTAAGGTTTTCTTGCAATTTTTTCGGGAACTGTGTTGTGGATTTTTGTCGTTTTTGGTCTTGTTTGGTTTAGATAAAGAATTGCTTATTTTTTCTAAACTGGTATGGTGTCCAGTTGTAGTGTTTTCACTGTATTACTGTATGCATGCATAAATGCTTTACACACTGTCTCTGAGATAAGCCTGTCTGCTTGTGCCAAGCTACCAAGAGGGTGAGCAGGGGTTATTTTAGACGTTTACCCCGTTACCCTGACTAGGATGAAGGATCCCTACTTGGACAAAGGTGCAAACCACTGCCAACTAGGGACCCCATTTGTAACAACCACTTTCACACATTTGATGCTTTCTTTAAATTTTTATTTAAATATTGTTTGTCTACTTTCTTAATTATTTAGAGCCACAGTGAGTTAAATTAATTTTTCTCCTGCAACTAAAGTGCACTCAAAACTACCAGCACATAATCGCTACCAACTCACCACCCAAATCGGAGCTGTAAAACAATGCCAGTATCCAAAATTATACTGGATTTCTTGATGGGTGCATGCCAAAAAAGCCTACATTCTGAAGGAAAGTCAATATGAATAGCTCAAGGTACCCCAGTCTAAATGACTGAAGATTAACAAGCAAGCTGCAGATCATTCAACCGAACAGCATGCCTAATTGGGTGATTTTCTTTTACTTGGATGTGGACATTGAGTGAATCGGCCCCTGGCGCCTGTAATGACAGGGGGATTTCATTCACAAATGTGTTTGATATTAATTTACCCTTCACCCTCAAGTGACTGTGCAGATGCGTAACCATTGAAGATTTTCTTATATTCTCTGAGGGAAACATAAACATAAAGCAGCAAAACAAAATCAGTGTTTTAATGCAACAGGAACATGCCAGGTGGTTTATTACTGATATTGTCACTTCCTAGAGTGGGTTGACGTAACTTCTTTTCCATCCCATTTTTTAAAAGAAAAGTAGCCTGCTCCTGAGACTATCAAATTGTATTGTAGGTTAAAAGAAAGACTCAGAGAATAGCATCAAACTTGTCTTCCATGCTACCAATCAGCGCTGAAACATCTTCCCAGTGGAGTATTTAGATTTAGTGGCAATGAAATGCCCAATGCAAAATCTGATGCATCAGTCTGACTGCCGTATTATGATACAGGCAGCCCGGCCGATGCCTGCAGGGTTATCTGCTCCACCTCCGACAAGCTCAAGGAGCGTGTTGGGGTAGAGGGTGGATTGTATTCCCCAAAATGGAGGCAGTGCCTGCTCAGGAACAGCTGTGGAGATTATGATGCACATTTCGACAGCCTTCTTATGGCGGTTGGGCCGCCATGATGCCCCTCCAAACATCCGTACATCTTGTCGAACACATGGTGAATGAGTGTTTAAAAAGTGTAATTTTTATATTGCGGTTGGAGCTGCAGCCCACAGCACAAGCCACAATAGGAAATATACACTTTCTGACAACCGTGAAGCATCTTAATTTGGGAAGCGGGGCCACTGACTAGTTGTTGGGAGGTCCAGTTTCGGACACAATGCCGGTCATAATGAGTCCCTATATTCTTTTAAACATCAACAGTAAGGTTATACAAGCCCTTCAATCAATAATAACTATATCCCGGAAACAAAACATGCCTAAGATACATTAAAATCAATTATGAATAGACACATTTTAGACTTAGACTTGCATCAGTTGACTTATCTTATTTTTATAGAGACAAGTGTCATTTCTTGCCAGTGAAAGCCAAATAAACTGCTAAAAAGTAGGTACTCCTGGGGTTTTATTATGACTGGCTAGTATAATTCCAAAATATGGACTAATACACAGCCTATACAGTTTGTTTGGCACATGAATTATGAGTTATTAGGGTTTTACCAAACCCGGTAACCACCAGGTGTGGTAACATCTGCATCTGCCAACACTCAATTAAATTTAGACAGGTAAGACTTGTTGCAATTCAACAGTAGACATATGCCTATAAAATACAGAGCGCAGTAGGATTTTTACATGGTAAACCACAAAATCTGCATCTGACGCCCAGCTTTGCTTTCAATACCTGTAATAAGTGATAATCATCAACCATAATGAAATCCACAAACACTTTAGTATCCAATTTTTTTTAACGTTGGCAATAATAACCGCACAGGTAACCGGGGTACTTGTAATGAGGTCTTGTGTTGAAGAAATCAAGGAGTACACACCAAAAGTGTGAGTATCAGACATTTTGTGCATTGTACATTATGAAGGGGTTGGTAGTGGGTAATCCAAGATTCTGTTCTCAAAAAGTATGAAGATTGCCAGTTTATTTTACTATTTTTGGCGACCCTTAATCTATCTACCTTTAAATCAGTTTGAGCTTTGAGACATGAAGGCCTTTATGGAACATCACTGAAGTGAATAACTGAATTACTTTGACTATCTGAAAATTCCAGAAAGCAAACCATGAGAGAAAAAATATCTATTGCTCCTACGAATATTGTAACATAGCGGTTAGTAACTTGATGGCACTCAGCTGAGATGCCAGTAAATAAAAAAAATGTTATGCAGTCTGGAGAATCTAGGAGCATTGTGTGTGTCCACTGCCCGGAAATTCAAGCTCAAAGAACCAGCTGATAAAACGAAACACAAAATATGTATGATGTGCGCAAAGCCCTTATTGTCCTGCAACATCACAGGAGGTGGTGGGAGGGCAATGGCAACTTTGCTTTGTCCTGAATGAACCTGCTTGAAGACAGCTAGATGAGAGCTTTTGAGAGTTTATGGAGCTCCTCTGTGAGCACTGAGCTGGGAAGCTCAAGCCGCTCAATTCTAATGCACAGTTCGAAAACTATTGGGTATTCAGCATCTAGGTCACAGAGCCGCAGCAGCAGAAACAACAGGACTATCCAGCTGGGAAAGAACAGCCAAGTACATCATGTAACAAGTACATAACAAGCACACTTTTGTTGTTTTCAAAACAAAAAAGGGCTCAAATTTAAGACTTATTTTTTTACTGAAATGTGGACAATTTGCAGATCAAAAGATCATTTAGTAGGTTAGAAACCCCCCAATTCCTACTGTTTAAAATAGCAAAATGAATATATGCAGTAAAAGCCACAACATGTTCTGCAGTTTTCGAAAGCTGCTTGTTTACAAAAGTGATGAGAATGCTCTGGGATGCTTCTTCCAATTCAGCTCTGGTCAATAGACCTTTGTAGTAGCCTGAGAGGAAGACAGGGTAACAGCAATTTAAATCCTAAGATACACTGTGACACTGTTTCATTTGTAAAAAAAATTATAATTGCGGAGGCTCTCGTCAGGAGGCAGCTTGCACCAGCCCATTTCTCCTGTCAGGGCCGCCTAAAACAGAGCCAACTGCTAACCATGAAAGTGGGGAGAGGAGGTGATGTAATGGCCAGAGTTGCTGTCTACGGTCCTAGGGAACCAGTCTCGAGTCTCACCACCAGCTCAACATCCAGTAATTCTGGGCAAATCACTGAATCTCTCCGTAAACGAATGTGTCCTTAACTGGTGCTTATGAAAAGCGCTGGTGTTGATGATTAAGTGCTGGTGCTGAGCTCCGGAATCCACAGGCTCAAATTAGGCACTGCTGTGTGATCATTAGGATCACATAGCAAAAGTCTTAGTCAGTAACTTGTTGTTAAAAGCTTTACTACAAACTCAAAACCAGACCGATGTAATATATATCAATCTAAGAAACATAGTATAAAAGTATGGAATAACCAAAAGGAGACCAAAGCGTCTTACAATATTGGTCCTCAACAATGAAGAACGTGTAAGTATCTTAGTAGTTGCGACAGAGAAAATAAGAAAAAGACTTTGGTGACTTATCGAATAATTTTGACCCTTCTCCCCATACATGGAACGATTTGCAGCATCTATTAAATCGTACACTAACAGAAGGATAAGGGAAACCCATTTAGCAAAGTAGCAAGAAAGTTGTCAGTATCAGAACCTCTGTAGAAGTTCTATGCGTAAAGATTCATGCATAGCATAGAGCCACACAATCAGAAAGGTCAAGTCTCAGGAAAGGTCTTCAAGTCTCAGGAAAATCTGACTAAAGCCAAGGTTGGCTCAAAATTAAAATGCACAAAAAACATTTGAGAATACATGACCTCATACATATCATAATATTTTTTCCAGTTTCCAGAATAGAACGTGGCACCTTGAACACTACTCGGATATTACAGTCTTCACTTCCAAAGAGTCCTTGGCTCCTCCCTTCATCTGATAGTACATACAAGTAACACTGCCTTTGATCTTTATTACAATCATTTGCCCTTGTCAGTTCATCCTCCTCTATCTCTAAAATCCAATGTGCTTTTCACCTACTAACAAATGCCTTAGTCTGCACCTGCAAATGAGAGAAACATGGGGAAAAACAACTTTCACATTAGTACTAACTGTCTCTACTGTAAGCTTAAAGCCCACAATCAAGCTAACTTAACATTTCTCTTTAAAATAAATTCGTTCTACAACTTACATATATTCCAATAAATGAAATAATAAATAATTAATCAAGCTATATCGTGTGGTACTCTTTCATGTGGCACAATAACTAATACATGTAATTTTAAACAAAAATGAATGACAAAGGGTCACAATTCATAAAGAAAGCTTTAACAAGCATATGATTCATCTCTGGCGAGTGCACTGCAATAAATGCATGTTAGTGCACCACTATACAAGCTAAACCTATAGAAGATTAATACCAGCAGTCCAGATGTTTCTGAAAAGGAAAATGTTAAAATGCACACACACATACATATCAAAACATACAATAGATGCACTTCCATACTTTCAGTGCACCATATTTCTTTTGTGGTATTGTGTCACATAAATACAAAAGGCCAAGGGCCAGATGTACAACCATATTTTACAGTTGCAAACGGGTATTCAACCCTTTTGCGACCGCAAAAAACGTTTTTTGTATGCGTCAACTCTATTTTACGAGTCACAGACTCCGAAAAATGCGTTTGGGACTCTCTATAAGGAAGGGGTGTGCCAAGGGCGTCCCTTCCTAATAGTGAGTCCAAATGATATGTGCCATTGCTTTGCAACCACATTTGCAGTCACAAAGCACTCACAGTTTACCACCTACTTCAAGTAGGTGGTAAGCCATTCGCATGTACATGTGTGGGTCTGTGTGTTGGCAAGTATCTGTACATGTTTGTGTGTGTATATATTTATGTGCCTCTTTTTTGTATTTCCAATGGTTTGTGTGTGGGTATATGTATGTGTAACTGAGCTGAATATGATGTCCCTCGCTAGCATACAAGGTCCCTCAATAATGACAATTCCAGACACTTGGAACTAGCAGTGGTGTCCTATGTCTCACGAGCATAAGTGTGTCATCAATCTAACAATTAAAGCCCTGGCATAATGCTAATACTTATTTTCGAATTTTGGGCAGACGTTTTTCAATGGTGACCACCTGTGGTAAAATGGCAAACATTCTTGCATACTATAACCATCCTTGGACTAATCATGGCCATCCCTTCAAGACACTGGCCAACAGTGCACAATGATAGCCATCCTGGTTATATTGTGGATATTCTTCTATTTTAGAGTTCAACCATTGACTAACAGTGAACCCGCCACAATATCAGCTATGCTTGGCATAATGAGTGCATGTGTGATGTAATCATGGCCATCCCTGGTCTGATGTTACCCATTACTGTCACATTCTGGATATCCTTGTGTGAATTGTGGCTACGTTTGGCAAAATGGTCCCACTCCATGGCTTAATGTGGGCATCCTTGGTATTGTGACTGTCATCGCTCACATGTGATTTTCATCCCTCACTTGTGATGCTAAGTCCAGGACATAACATGTAAAAACTTCCCACAAGAGGCAGGTATCCATTGAGTACTATTATGAATAGAGTTGTTTTTTTTTCGAAATTGAAATCGTCTTCTGCTTTAAGCATTTAATGTATTCACCCAGAATAGAAAACTTGCATTTAATGATAAAGTACCAAAGAAGACATTCTGTACAATTCCATTCTGTTCACCTCATCAGCAAACACCTCCTAATACATAGAAATACTATTTCCACATATTGTATTGCACAGCATATTTCCTGGGGAAGTGACAATGATGTCCTTATTCAGTCCACCACAAAGTAATTGAACAGATTGTCTTCTAAAATCTGAACTGCTTTTCTGTTAACATATTGGATCCCTAAAGACCTCTCGGCCCCATTCCTCAACGTGCTCCGAATTTCATCCACAGGGCAAGACTACGACTTGAGCTGGGCCTTCAAAGACAATCTATTTTCTGTGAGGCTGATACCCTGAAATACTTTATAAGGACAATAAAAGCTTCCGACAACACCCTAAAAGCCTGGTTAAAAGAAACTCTTGACAGCCCTGGGAATCCGTGGAATCGTCAAATCATAAAGGCCATAAGAAGGCTAGACATCGATAATTCATTACTAACTGCAGACACTATTCCATACACAGTCTGGAAAAAGGTTATCAATAAGCAGGTTAGACAAATTTCCCACCTGATGGACACCCAGGTTTTAAAAACATCAACTATCCTGCTTCCCTTGAATATCTTGTACCTCCCTGGGTTACCTCAATCTTACCTCCTGGAAAATTTGAACCCAGTGGCCCGGAAAAACATGTTCATGCGTCTCCTAGGTCTGCGCTCCACTGCCTTCAACCGATGGGCTCCAACAAGTGAGGAGGGGGCCTGCAGGCTGTGCAACTACAGGTCCGAATCATAGTTGCATCTTCTGTGCTGTTATCCCGCCCTTGACGCTCCCAGAAGACTTCTTTTAAAACCCTTATTTTTAAAATGGGGCATCAGAACATGTTGGGAGGCATCGGCCCTTTGCTTTACTTTCTTAGACACTCAAGTGCTTGTAAGGACTGGAAAATATGTGAGACTCCTGGACAATCTCTTTTTACCCTCCTTGGCCCCCGCTCTGCCAGTACCTCCCCCCCAAAAAACTTATCACAGACTTTTTTTGTCCCCTGTTCTAGTATTCCTGTACTAATTTATTTTATTCTAGGCTCTGGAATCCTGTTATGTGATTATAATGGTAACTACAAGATTGTCTTGTTAGTTATATGTATTGAACTTAAACCTTGATGGTTTTCTTAGATTTTGCTTTTAACGTGGTAACTGCGCTATGTTGGCACTCTATTGAAATGGTTTTAATTAACTGTGCTAATTTAATAAACCTAATCGGCACAATTGACTTGCTATAGATTCATAACTTCTAAGACCTTAATGTTTAATGAGTGTCTGTGAGTAAAAAACAGAAAACTCATTAAGTTCTCTCTTTCTTTTTTTACAATGTGGTCAATGGCACCGTCTCTCATAAGTAATTTCATTTGGCAAACAGGCCACATACTTAATTATCCTTTTCCATTTTGAACAGGACACAGGTCAGGATTAGCTGTATGTTCATCTCTACTCATTTTTATTTATTTTTATGCTGGCACAAAAGTTATTTACTTTGTGCTAGAAAAAAATCAATTGCGATTCACGCTTTAATAAAATCAAGGAGAAGAGTACTCATTTTTCCAACTTCTTTTGGACTTTCAACTCTATGCAATATTTGCTAATACTTTTACCATTAGTGGACTAAGCCAATCAAGGTTGGAAATGAAATTAGAAATATTGTACTTCTGACTGTCAAAATTAGTCCTTTGGAGTCAGTCCTTGCTAATTAACTTTACATGTTAATGCTGCCTAAAATAACAGAGCTAATGTTAGTCGTCTGCAACAATTTTTCCATGTATAATAACTGAGCAAGTGGGTTGGCATGTGACTCCCAATTACCAAGAATACCGTTGAATATTAGCACTGTTGTTTTGCAAACTGATGAAAAATGTTTGGCATCTGTCCAACATGGAAATTGGTGTCAGGCTTCCCCTTCCTCTTTGCACTTTTGAAGCATTAAGTAATAGATTCGCCACATGTATTTTAAAAAATATTAAAAATCACTCCCTCCCTTTCATTCTAATGTAAACATTCATTAGTACCAGCTACCACCATTTCAAAGCGAATTGGCCAGAAGCCACTTGTTTCCATATTACCAAAGTGAGCACATGCTCAAAGAAGGGTAAATAGTTCAAGAATGATTTCCATTTATAGTACAAGATATTGTCCAAAACATTTGTAAATTGTGAGCTGTTGGCTGAAAGCATTGATGGGCACTAATTGAATGCATAGGGTCTGATGAAGTAACCATGGGCAGTTTACTGCTTTTTGTTTCCCTGTAGCAAGCACACTGGAGATTATCCACTTCACGTTGCCTCCTTGTGCCTACAGGAGTCTGGATCCCACATATAGTTCTCCCCCAGCAGACAGGCGAAGTTTTATGTCTTCAAGATGCTTTATTTCCAGGGCCAGGAGTGTTCTGAGGAGTTGGTGTGAGTCTTATCATATACTGTACCCAGTGACTGGAGAATTCTCTCCAATTAATCATATCTATTTTCTCGTAAATACCTCTTCTACTTTTGCACCATTTCCACTGCTGATTTATTGCAAACCTATCAATGAGTCCTAAAACAAGATGGCTCCCATCATCCCTCACCCCCGAAGGAACTCTGCTCTTTCATCTAGACAATTTCCTATGCAGATAAAGGGCCACAATGTAGGTCACACAAAAAGGTCACACAATGTAGTGCAGCCCCCAAAGAGGCTGTGTTGCATTGCGTGACACAGAAGGAGCAGGAGAGTGCTATATCTTGGGAGATATGGCTCTCTCGTCCCCCTTCTCTAGTGCCCGAGCTGATTTCAGCTGACGGTCGCCAGGCACGCACTTAGCGCCGTAGGTTAGCCTTCCTGTGCAAAATACTATGCCTAGACACGTTTCAAAGCTGTTCCCACTTTGTATGTGTCCTGCACAGTGCAGCACCCATGCAGTGTCGGAAAAGCACGAAGAAATGAAAAAATTTCTCCTGTTAGCATCTCCTTTGAAGTACCGTTAATTTTTGGTGCAAAAATCTGTCTACAGTGCTTTGCATCTAAAGGCATGGGTGGTTTTATGGGAAACCCTGTGTACTGCCCTTGTAGCGCCTACCTCGGCGATAAGTAACACAAATCAGTGTTTTGCCCTGCTTTGCGCTACTTTTAGGGTGTTTTCCAGCACTAAGTAAATTCCACAAAAAGCATTTTGCACTGGTTAGCGTTATGTTATGTTATGTTATGTCATGTTATGTTATGTTATGTTATTTTAATTTGTAGAGCGCACAGCTACTCGGAAGTGTCCCGGCGCTTACTTAAAAAAGGAGAAAAATGCACACTTATTCAATTAAAGGAGTAGCGTTTTTAATGTTTTCTTGAACACAGTGGATCTTGGATGGCCCGCACGGCCAAGGGCAGCATATTGCAGGCCAAACTTGCTTTGCGCACAAACGAATTTCCCCAAAGTCGCTGGCACTTAAACTTCGGAGTCTGCATCAGCAGCTAAACAGAAGAGCGCAACTGTCTCCCTGGTATATAGAAAGCGAATCTCTTCTTCAAATAAATAGGGCCTAGACCATAAAGGGCCTGCTGAGCAATTGACAACATTTTAAATTTCAGACGAGATTCAACAGGAAGCCAGTGTAACGAACGTAAATGAGTCAGAACACTGTGCCTAGATGACAACCCCACAAGAAGTCTGGCCACCGAGTTTTGTACCACTTGCAATTTCTTCACAAGGAAGCCAGGGCTGCCAACCAAGAGGGCGTTGGCATAATCCAAACAGGATAGAATCAGTGCACGGACCACAGTTTTATCTGGCCGTGTTAGTCAGAAAGGGGCGAAACATCCTCAAGCTTTTCAGCAAGCCAAAACAAGTGCCAGCCAGTTTTTTTGCTTGCGTCACAAAGTTCAAATTCTCGTCGAACCAGACGCCAAGGTTTTTGGCAGCACCATTTTTCTCAGCCGGTCGGGGAAAGCCCAAGGGCCAGAGTCTCTCTCTAAAATCCGTCGCAAAGGAGCCATACAGCAGTACTTTAGACTTTCCTTCGTTGCATTTTAGCTGAGCATTAGCCAGCCAATGAAAGACCGAAGACAGACAGTGTTGGGCTATCACGACCGAGTCATCCTCCTTGTTCCAAGTAAACAACAGCTGGGTGTCGTCAGCATAGGCCATCACTTTAACCACATCGCTGCTGTGCATTTTCCCCTCCTGTGCTGGAAAGTGTCCTTTTGCTTTATTTATGACGAGCTCAGTTCGTCATCAGCACAGCTCCACTGTGCCTCATGACGAGCTGAGCTCGTCATGAGCATGGAAGGGGTTAACTCCCTGTGACTCCACCAGATAAACCAGCAGAGTCACGTAGATGTTAAATAGGAGAGGGCTAAGCGATGACCCCTGCGGCACCCCAGTGGTTACTCGCATGGACGCAGAGGTACTCTGAGGGAGCCAGACCTGCTGCAGCCTACCTTCCAAGAAGGAATTGATCCATTGCAAAGCCGTACCAGAAATTCCAATTTCAGATAGGCAATCAAGGAGCATTGCATGAGGCACTGTGTCGAACGCCGCCGAGAGATCTAGCATAACCAACGCTGCTCTCCCGCCGGCATCCAAACACTCCCGAATCGAGTCTGTGACCTCTAACAATGCAGAATTTGTGACGCCAACCCAACACAAATTGTTTGAAAATCTACTTCTAAGTGTCTTTCCCTTGAGCAGGGGGAAAACTGTCTTCCCCTTTGCTGCGATGAAAGTACGGTTGTTCATGGGAATAAATGGTAGTTGTTTCTGCTATCATTATGTTGCATCTTCATGTAAAATAGTTGAGGCTGCCCTTTGATCTTCCCACCTATCCTGTTCCCTTCCAAATGGCTAACACTTCCTAACTGACCACATTCTGACAATACACTTGCATTCTTGGGCCAGGAGAAAAATCTATTGTCCTCCAGAAGCAGGACTGCTAGTTGTCAGCTAAGGCTGTATTGGACCTCTGTTGTAAACCTTAGAGCAACTCAGTTATAAGCTATTTTTCTCTCCAGCAGCTCTTGGTGCACTACCATAAGGGCATATTTCCCTTAGAGTTCTCAAAATCTACTTTCACATTTGAAATATTTTTTTTTAATTAAATTGTAAATAATTAATAATCATTTCTCTGATAATTTCCTAAGTCAAAATACTAAAACTGTGATTTTTTACATACCTGATATCTTCCTGGAGAATGTAGGTTTACCATGCAATGGGCATAGGACAACTGTTCAATGTGTTGGTATACTCCCAATTTGTAATATGCCACATCTTTATTTATGTAAGCCCAGCCCTTTGAGCTTGAAGACACCCTTTAGGGGTGACTTAACTGAAAAAGGGTTATCTACACATTCACTTTTCCTTCCTATGTGTTACTGCCAGGCTTTTAAACTGCAACCAAGGCAGAGCAAGATCGTGCTCTCTGATGCCATACATCTTTTCCTATATGTGGATGTTGTAAATATACACTGCAGAGCACATACTTTTTTGTTCAAATCTGTTTTTATTTATTTTTGCTTTGCATTACATATCCTAAAAAGGCAACGTATCACATCAAGAGCCATCAGTACATTACTTTGTCTATTCATGGTATAGACATATCATTCAATTAGAGTGTTAAACAGGATATACATGGCTATACCCCCACAAATACTGGATCAGGGCTAATCCTCCCGAGTTGTCTATGTCACGGAGAATGAGGGTTACAGTACAGTAATTCCATGGTCTCATCAGCATGTGTTACAGAGTCTCTTCCGATCTTGCCACAGATACAATTGAACAGTTGTTATGGTCAGAACTATCAGAACTAAACAAACCATGGCAGCATTAACCAGCATCAGTGCAATCATCCCTTCTCATGTCCCCCCACGACTCCCATTGCCCCATCTCCTGACATCAGCCTTATAGAAGTTTCCACCCTATTGGCTGCGGCTATGCCTGCCCCGGGCGTTACGTGCAGTATGTGCAAGTACCTGATGTTACTACTAACTGTTGGCAGGTTATCAAGCCTTCAATGCGTGGTCTCATCAACTGTCCGCTGGCTGAGCCCCCAGACTGTCCCCTCCGGTCTGTCGCAGGGTCTGGAGCAATCCCCCCCAACTGGTTAGCTATGGGCTCTTTTCTTAGTACCAACGTTTCTTCCCTCACTATAGCAAGTTCCTCCGCTTAGACCCAAGCTAAAAGTGAATATTTCCATGGATATATGTGTGGTGGATCACATGCTTTCCACCGCTTAGTGAGACGGCGCTTAGCAACCACCAATCCCAGATCAAGGAACCTAGATGTGACTTTGGTGGTCGGGGTTCTATGGAACTGATGTAAGAGGTAAGCGGGCCATTCAAAGGGGATATTGCGTCCTGTGCATGTATACAACCACTCACTGACTGCCCTCCAGTAGGTTTGCAGCCCGGGACAGTCCCAGAGCACATGTATCAATCCTGCATCGGGCTCCGAGCAACGCGGACAATCTGCATCCTCGCAGTGGAAGTATCTGTTAATCAGCTCAGTGGGGAGATATGCTGTGTGGACGATAAACAGCTGTATCTGTCGAAATCGCACATTTCTGGGTACGCGGACTGGGCTCTTCAGCACTTTTTCCCACTCCCTATCTTCCAGTTGACGCCCCAGATCTGTCTCCCATGAATGTGTTCAGAGTGACACCACGAACCAGCGGATTAAATGCCGGCCCCGTCCCATAACATGGAAGAACTGTATGGTAAGGTGTTGGCTTGGTTCTGTGGTCATGTACCCCCATTTAGCAGTTAGTGTCGTAGTCAACGATCTATGTCTCAGGAAGTGCCCTGACGGCAGCCCTGTGTTCTCAGCTAGGGATTCAAATGGTAGGATTGTTCCGTCCGGTACAGATCTCCCAATGTCTCCACGTCCGCTGCATGCCAATCCCGGAGCTCGGCATGTGTTAGTACTCCAGGTCCAGTAGGGGATCCCTCTATTGGTATTGCTGGCGCATAGGGAGTGAGCGTTCTGGTGAGGCAGAGGCTGCGGCGGTAACATTTATATGCAACCGCTAGAAGGAGTGGCTTCGGCCCAGCGGTTTTAGTGGCCAGGTGGAAAAGCCTGGTGTTTTGCTCCAGCTAGTAGGGAGGCAGCGTAGTCGCCGTGTCATCTCGGCCCTTGTCTGCAAGCCAACGGGAGACCAACTGTAACTGTGCGGCCAAGTAGTAGTGCTCAAAGCAGGGTGCAGCATGATCCCTCTGGTCAGTCGGTAGGTACAATTTCACCAATGCCAGTCTATGTCTGGCGTTCCCCCAAAGGAAATCCCTGAGCAACCCAGCAAGTGTGGCAAAAAAGGATGCCGGAATATATAGAGGGAGATTAGCAAAATAATACAGGAGACGGGGGAGGATCACCATCTTGGATAGCGCCACTCTACCAGTGAATGACAGTGGGAGCGTATTCCAGAAGCACGCCTGAGCCTTGATTGCCTCCAAGGCCCTTCCTAGATTACCGTCAAATAGTTCCGCCGGCTGACGGTAAATCTGGATGCCTAGGTAGCGGAAGGTGCCCTCCCTCCACTGTACCCTCGTGTCATGCAACGTGTACCCCGGTTCTCTGCTTCCCTCCCCGAAGGCACAGATGAGGACCTTGCCAGCGTTCACGCGGAGCCCAGAGATGGCCTCGAATTTGCGTAGGGTATCCATCAGTTGTGCTGGTATATTCTCTATGTCTCTTACGTAGATCAGGAGATCGTCTGCATATAGCGACACCTGGTGTACCGCGTCACCTAGGGGTATTCCATCTCCTAGTGTTGCACGCATTGCTGCTGCTAAGGGCTCTATTGCCAGAGCGAACAGGAGGGGTGATAGCGGGCACCCCTGCCTGGTGCCCCTGCGTATTGGAATAGCATCAGAGATGTATGGCCCCAACTGAACTCTGACAGTGGGATTCTTGTACAGGAGGCCTACCATCTGTAGGAATCCGGGGCCTAACTCATATCCTGTTAGTACTTCCGCTAGGTTGCTCCACTCGAGACAATCAAAGGCCTTTTCTAGGTACAGCACACCCCGCTCTGGACCACGTCCCCAAACTACCCGACGCCGCTCTAAAAAAACTTTGCAGATTTAGCAATGTGCTGCGTTTTGGTACAAATCCATTTTGGTCACTGTGAACCAGCTCAGGGACCACCAGTGCCAGCCGGTCTGCCAACACCTTGGTGAATATCTTATAGTCTGCGTTGAGTAAAGCCAGAGGTCTATAGGATCCCAGGGCTGTGGGGTCCCTATCTGGTTTCAGCAGGGACACAAGGTAGGCCTCGCTCATCGAGTGAGGCAGCATGTCCTTCTCCAGATCAGCGGCATAGAGGGTGTGCAACCGCTGCACCAAAGGTTCCCGTTAGGCTTTGTAATATTCAGCCGTGAGGCCGTCCGGGCCTGGTGTTTTCCCAGACGCCATAGATTGGATCACCTCCCCGAGTTCGTCTAAGGTAAGCGGACTATTGAGTGACTCCTGGTGCATTGGCAAAAATGTGCACAGCTGGTCGGGCTCTAGGAATCTTTCCAGCTCTGGGCCTTGGCAACATCTCCTCAATCGGTATATTTATGCATAATGTTCCACCATAACACCATGAATCTCGCGTTGTGTGTACACCAGATTCCCATCTGGTGTACGAATGGCTCCAATTGGGGCGCTTCGAATTTCCTGCTTCAGCAACCCAGCTAAGAGGCGGTCCGCTCTATCTGCTGTAGCATGCGTGCACGCAGTATGAGCTGTGCAATTATGGCAGCGTAATTGCTCCATAAGCTCAGCGTGCTGAGCCCGGAGGGCTTGCAGGTGGTCCGAGTGTCTGCCCCCTCCCTCGCCCTGATGCTCATATTGGAGCAGCTGTGAATCCAGGCGGGTAAGTGACAGAGATAGTCTCCTATGGATGTTCCAAGTGGCCCCCAGACAGTGATCTCTAGTCGCTATTTTATGGGCATCCCATTCCACCAGAGCACTGCTCGCCATACCTTTGTTAAGTTCAAAGTATGTGAGGACAGCCGTTCCGAGGGATGCACGGAATACTGAATCCTCCAGCACGGCAGGCTGAAGGCGCCATGTGGGGATGGGGGACGACCAGCCTCCTAGGTGAGCTGAAGGCGCAAGGGGTTATGGTCGGAGTGCATCCGCCCCAGATATTCTGACATTTCAACCAGGTGCAGTAGAGAGTGTGAGCCCACCACCCTGTCCAAGCGTACATGTAAGTTGTGCAACGCAGAGTAGTAGGAATAGATATGTTCATTGGGGTGGAGGGTGCGCCACATATCTATCAGTGCCCAGTGTGATAGCCAGTCCGTGAGCGCCTGCGCATTTGACGCAGCTGGTGTCTTTCAAAGGGGGGAAAGGATTTATCTATATGCACATCAAGTACCGAATTAAAGTCCCCACCTAGCAGCCAGGGGGGTCCCGCGTGAGGCGTCAACACCGAGGACAACTGTGTCAGAAATGACGGCTGATCGGCATTTGGGGCATATATCGATCCCAATAATATTGCCTGGCCGTTAAGGGTCCCCTTTACCAGAGTGTATCTGCCGTTGGGGTTTGTCACCACATCCTCGCAGACAACCGGGGTACCAGCCCTCACCCAAACAATTGTGCCCCTTGCGTGTGCGGTATACACCGTACCATACACCTGTCCCCTTCAACGCCTGCGCAGCCTGTCTAATTCCTGCTGTGTTGTGTGCATTTCTTGTAGTAGGGCGATTCCAACTGAATGCCTCTGGAGGTAAGCAAATATAGAGTAACTCTGCGCTGGTGTGTAAATGCAGCGTATGTTCCACCTAACCACATTAGCCCGTGTCATTACTGGTGCATTTGATCTCTAGTTTCGTCTGGGGTGGGGCACTCAGTGGTGTACGGGGGCTAAGGACATGTACTAGTGTTCCGGATTGCTGCAACCAAAACAGTGATTTAACGGAGAATAACATAACAATTAGGGCGAAGACTGTGGAGCGTTCGTCCAAACTTCTGTAACAACTAGAAAATACAGGCTAAGTCAGCACGTTGCCTGAGGGGTCACGCACACAGTTAGTTTTTTGCTGCGACTATCCCCCTCCATTTCCTTGTAGCTCACGGGCCATCTAGTTGAATGCTCAGAGAAGTGTGCAAGTCCAGTTACACAAGGTGTAGTGACCTCCTGTGCATGTCCTCCCTTACAGCAACATACGGAGTGTGGCCGAGCATATGTGCAACAACCACCACACTATCACCCAAAGGGCGGGTGCGATCAGCGATCCTACTGGCCCCCCCACCTCTGCAACCCAAGGGAGAACACAGCACTGTGCAGTTACGTATCTACTTGCGTGAGCGTCCTGCAGCAGAGTTCAGCCTGTTAGTTCATTGTCCTATGATACCATCGGCAGTTTGCGGCGTCATCACTGGTGGGTCAGGGTCATCAGATATTTCGGTTGATGGTGAGGAGGAGCCACTGGCCACCAGGATGTTTCTCATACAAACGTCAAATTGATCCTTGGCATGTGGGGAACCGATGGTAGTGACCGCTGCCAGGACGTCCCTCCTTTCCCTTCTCATGTCTTCCAGGCTCGTGGCTGCCTTCTCCGAATTCATGTTATGCCACGGCCCTCGGCGTCCTCGACGTCTGTTCCTCCTGCCCGTTGGGTTGCTGCCTTCAGGATCTGAGGGCCTTGCTCCTGTCCAACGCCTGTCTCTTCCAGCCAGTCCCATACTTCTGCAGGGGAGTCGAAGAATCGGGTCCCCTTCTTCACCACCATCCTCCGGCAAGCGGGGAACTACAGTGAGTACGGCAAGTCCAATGCTTTCAGCTGGCGCTTCACTGCCATGAAGTTACTCCTGCGGCGTTGCACTGGAGCAGTGCAGTCTGGAAAAAGCATGACTTGGGAGCCACTCACTCTGGGATCATCCATTTTGCACGTTTCCAGTAGCACCGCGTCTCTGTCTCTGTAGTTGAGTATCCTGAAGACGAATGGGCGCGGTCTGGCCCCTGGCTGGGGTTTCTGTGTCGGCACACGGTGGGCTCTCTCCACCACGAACTGCGGTGACAGGTTGCCGTGGGGTAGCAGGATGCGAAGCCAACGCTCCATGTATTGTTCTAGTTTCCTGCCTTCCTCGCCCTCTTGCAGCCCCACCACGCGGACTTGTTATGGCCGGAGCACCCTTCCACAACTTCTGCTCGATCTTCCAGGGCATGTATGCAATCTATCATGTCTTGTAGGGCAGCTGTGTGACTTTGAGTGATAGGCTGTAGATCTTTGAGTGTGTGGCCTTGCTCCATGACCTTCTCAGCCAGTTTACGGTGATCGGCATGCAGCAGTGTAAAGACCGTGGTGACTTGGTCTCCAGGGAGGTTCTGTTGTGCTCCAATGCAGTGCCAATTTACTCCACCGCAGCGAGCACTGAGTCCATCTTGGCTGCCAGGACTGTAGTCGAGGGCTCCATCTCACCCTCTGCTCCCGCATGCACAGGGTCCAGGCTGCTCGCACGTAGCGTTCCCTGTTGCAGTTTGGCGCACATTCAGCCCATCACTGGTTGTTGCGCCGTGGGCATTTGCAGGTAACTTGCAACGCTGTTTAGCTCCCAGCGCCAGCCGCACTACTGATGATCAATTGTTCCCTAGGTTGGCGTGTGCGCATGTCCGCGTGTGCTTGTGTTTGCCCCATAGGCGTCAGGGCTCATGGCAGGGCAGCAGCTCGCAACACCTTCCAATGACTGGGCTTCGTTGTTGGGTCTTTCTTCGCAAACACCCAGCCGCTGCTGTTCTAGGGCTTGTGGTCTGTTTACATCAGCGCCTCCTGGGTGCCCTATGTGCCCACGTGCAAGTCCCAGCACGTGCCACTGCTCGCAGTCAATACTGGGCAGGGTGCTGTGAATTCCGATCTCTCTGCGTGCAGCACCTTCCTCTTTAGTGTGTCACCCCTGCCACAGGAGCTGCGCACATAAAGTAGAATGTCCCCGCCAGACCGCTCATCCCAGACAGTGCGACAGTCTGCCCATGGGCTTTCACGACTTCTTGCACTTCTAAAGCTGGTCCAGATCCAGTATGCCTCCTTCGCCTCCTTTGCCTCTTCCAACATGCAGGGTGTGTTATGACTTGCGCTGTGCCTTTGGGGGCCGTCGCGTCTTACTGATATCAGCCAACAAGAGCCCAGCAGCTTCGATCGGGCAGCTGCCTCCTCCACACGGGCTCTGTGCTTGCCACACTGTCTTTCCGCTCACTGCCCAGTGTCCTCTGTATGTGGGGGAGTCTCCGTCATGAGGGCCCCCACTCAACCTTAATGCTGTGTCCCCACGCTTTACATCCACTGCTCAGTCTATCTGGAGGATCCAGATCGCTTCAGGGCCCTGCTCCTATCGCCTGACCCTACAGGGTCCCACTGCCTGGCAGTTGCCAGCTCCTCGCCGCGCCCTGATGCTTCCAGGCTGCAGCTTACACGGACCTCACTCTGCATAAAATGGCGCCAGCTGTAAAATGGCGCCTGTCTGGTCCGTCCTCTGCTGCGAGGCGCCCACGCCGCTTAGTTAGCACCTGCTACCAATAGCTCATCCTGTGGTGCGATCCCCGGGCGCGGCACCCCTTAAGGGCCCCCCTCTCCCGGGAGGTCAGCGGCGAGGCCCGCATCCCGCAGCGGGGCCTTGGCGGGAATCAGCACCTCGCCTCTGGCGGCAGCACACCGCGCCAGTCAACACAAGCGGCTCCGGTGTGGGGGGCTGCCACAGGACCACAGTTCTTGCAGGTCATGCTCTTCACCTCGGTCTTGCTGCATGTCGGAGATTCCCGGGTGCTGCAAAGTGCTCCAGGCCGCTCCCGGACATCCTCACCCCACCATCAGCTGGCCCCAGGGGGTCAGTACGTCGCCCGTCTCCCAGGGGTCCCTTCTGGCACCTCCTCAGGCAGTCCGCAGCACCACAGGGATTCCTTTCCAGCAGCGACCATAGGGTGCAGCGAGCTCAGCCACGTATCCGGTGTTAGCTCCGCAGCGGCCTCTTCCGCACAACTCCTGCCCGGTCATGCGCCCTTCCTGGGCCGCACTACGTCTCCAGATACCAGCTGCCTTTCCACCCGGTGGGATGGTGCTCCACTAGGTTTGCCAGATGCCTCGTGTTAACGGTGCCCTGGTCCCGCTTGTTTTGTGCTTAGATGGCGCCATTTCAGGATCAGTTCAGCGGATAATTAGGGGTATCGCCAGAGCTCCAAAGAGCCACATTCGCCATGTTAGTTGGCTGGCCACGCCCCCCACAGCAGAGCATATATGACATTTATCTTCCACACCACTCGCTACACACAACACATATTTCTTGCAGCATCCGTTGTGGCCTAACATGAAAGATAAATAAGTCAATTTGGTGAAACCAATTCACAGTGCGTTTTATAGAGAAAGCACTGGTGCTGGTCCTCTTTTCAGCAGAGGCATAGTGCACGGAGTTCTAAGGCCTGCAAAATCAGGTAGGAAAAATTGCAAGCACCACAAAATAAATCACATACTTTCTGTCAAAAAATGCTGGCTAAGTTGGTCTGAGAAGACAATGGATTTCAATAAACAGAATAGCTACATGGGAGGAAAGGACTTTTAGGCACAAACATTGCATGTATAAGGGGGTTGACGTGCAAAATCACTGAACTGCTTTGTGATCTGGCGTTTAGTACATGAAGCACCAAGTCTCTTAATGTATTCTAATGATTCTTTCAGAAAACACAATCAATTCATCAGAACATGGTAAATTTAGATTCCTAAAACCTAAAGAGTTTCAAAAAACAAAATTGGATAAAAGAAATTAAATAATTTCCCTTACCTCCTATTACCACTGCCCACCCCTAAACCCCAAAATTACCCTTATCTCCCTTTACCAATATGGACCCAAAGCTCTTACATTGCCTTTACCTCCCTTTACTACTGCCCACCCTAAACCCTAAATTGCATGTACCCCCCCTTTAAGTCTACCCACCGCTAAACCCTGAAATGACTCTTACCTCTCTTTACCACTGCCCTACCCTTCAAGCTAAAATAACCCTTACCTCCCTTTAACACTAACCACTCATAAACCCTAAAATAACCCTTACCTCCCTTAAACCACGGCCATCCCTTAAACCCTAAAATTATCCATGCCTTCTTTCACTACTGCCCACCACAAGACCCTAAAATTACAGTACCTCCCCTTACCACTACCCACCACTCAACTCTAATATAACGTTTACCTCCCCATAGCAATGCCCGCACTTAAACTCTAAAATTACCCTTGCCTTCTTTTACCACTACCCGCACCTAACCACCTTTTATTAACCCCTCCCATGCTCGTGACGGAACCGTTCCGTCACGAGCCTCGGGTGGGCTGTGCTGGTGACGGAACGGTTCTGTCACGGCCCGCTCGCCGCGCCTGCATGGCGCGAATTCCGCGCCTGCGCTGACGTTCTGAAGAGCGGGCGGGGCCGTGACAGAACCGTTCCGTCACAAGCACAGCTCACCCGCGGGTCGTGACGGAGCGGTTCCGTCACGAGCACAGGACCGCCGCGCGGCCCAGCGAAGGGGTTAAATAACATATTAGTTATGTTTTTTTTTAATTAACTTAACTGCCTGTTAAAGGCATGCGTGGTAACGGTGCAAATACTTACCTGTGTGTAAAGTCTGTGAGGTAAAGAATGCATTGAAAAGGCTGTCTCCTCTCAGAAAGCACTCAATAACTGTAATTACTGAAGTGCCTTCGACCATCACTTAGAAGACAATACTTACTGAAAACTGTAGAATAGGAGGAATCTTGAAGTTTTCGTTGTAAAAGTTGAAGGACAAAGCAAGGATATGGCAATGCTGACACCTTCAAGTTCTAAAAGCATTACTGGCCATCAAGGGCCTGATTAAAAGTGCAGGTTATCTCCACACCTGGTAAATAACGATGCCACAGGGTTCGCTATTTATCGGGTGCGATAAATAGCACCCATGATTTTCCGGAGAATAATATGTGGATTTTTGTGTTTAACTCACCAAATTCGTCATGATAAGGTAATTGCCATATAATTTCTCCCTATTAGATTTTGGCAGGTTTGGTCTGCCAAAATGTAGCGAAGTTTGAGGTATTTACACATCCGATAATTATTGGATGCGTTCAATAACACTCAACTCGTTATTCTGTCAGGTCAGAAAAAAACGAAAATCTCGTATTCAGACCCTACGTGAAAAATTCCTACTCTTGTTTCGCACACCGACCCTTTAAAGTAAAGTAAGGGAGGGGCAGTAACTAGATCGCAAGACTGGGGGGCATATTACCAAGCAATAGAGATAATTATCGCTATTGCTTGGTTAGAGACAAAAATTTACTGCTGAGCTGCGGCGATTTTTACCGCAAATAAACCTTGGTATTACCAAGGTTTATCGCAAATGCGATAAAAATCGCCGCAAATGAATGAATATCGCTGAAAAGTCAGCGATATTCATGCATTACCGAGCTAATGCTCTTAGCCATGTTATCCACCTCCCATTGGATAACATGGCTAAGAACTGCTCAGGGGCAGGTGTTAGCTTTTGGAGATATTCGCGCTTAGCGCGAATATCTCCAAAAGTTGGTAATAGGAGATAGCGATGTTAGCGACTGTTTCCAGTCGCTAACATCTTGACACGCCCACTGTGCATGTCATTAGTGTTAAATATCACTGACATGCAAAGTGGGGCCCAAGATGGTCGCTATCTCCTACTAGCTGTCGCTAACTGGTGTTAGCGACAGCTAGGTAATAGGGCGATAATTTTATCTCCGCTTTCTTGGCTTTTAAAGCCAAAAAAGCGGAGATAAACCCCCTTGATAATATGCCCCTGGCTTTGCAGTCAATAATGCTTTGTTATAGGCTCAAAGCTTTATTTAAAGGAAGGAACCTAAATCAATTGCTTAGTAGCTGACACCGTTTTTTTACACAACGTAGGCAGTTGCATAAGTGACGTCTAGCGTTATTAAATATCCTACAAAAAGAAAAAAGCTGCAGCACCTCATGAAGATATGCAGTTTAAAACTTTCCATACTGCTGTTAACACGCTGCACAGACTTTGTAAAACAGACTTTAACTACGGATAAAGCTAATTAAAGGACTGTAAAAGCCAATAGCCTCCTTCCCACCCAGAGCCATTTGCAATTTTCTCATTACTTGAGTTGGGAACTGCGCTAATAATACAGCCATTTCTAGTCAACTGCATATTGGACAAACTACAGCGGAGCCCTGATGTGATCACATCTGCTTTTAGTGCCTATTGGTTTATATGGCGCTATTTCACAGAGCTGGCTGGATTTCACTTGGATAATGAGCACGAACAGATGTACTTTGCCTGCAAAATCCAATTTGCAGTATTCAATGGATTTTAGTTAAATGCTGCATCAAAAACCTTGTTATTCAAACAAAGATTTCCTTCTCAGCTCTTTGACTGGACAAGCGTTTTTGAAGGGAAAATAAACAAATGGTCTGTGGTAGTCAATCAATCAAAATAACATAATTTCGGAAAAGCCAAAACATTTCATGAAATCCAACAAAAACAAAATGTTCTGTGGTATTAAGTCAAGCTCTGATATACATATGGGCATTTTTTGCGTCTTTTTTATGGTACAAATTAGGACACTGAAGTCCAGGACTGTGCAACAGATCATAATAACATCTTAGTATAAGAAATCCATAGGAGGTACTGTTTTTTGGTACAAATTACAAGCCTCAGAAACTCACTACCAGCCAAGATTTGAAGGAAGGTCCTTCTCCTACCTGGCCGCCAAGACCTGGAACACCCTCCCTACCGACCTCCGCCTGACCCAAGACCACCTCTCCTTCAGGAAGAAGCTCAAGACCTGGCTGTTCGAGCAGTAGCGGCACCCCCCCCCCCCCCCCTAGCGCCTTGAGACCCCCTGGGTAAGTAGTGCGCTCTATAAATGCCTTGATTGATTGATTGATTGAGTTTACGCTCTATAAAAGAGGTGAAAACACAGCTATTTCCAAGAGAACTAAGGGGCATATTATCAAGGGGGTGTATCTCCGCTTTTTTGGCTTTAAAAGCCAGGAAAGCGGAGATAAAATTATCTCCCTATTACCTAGCTGTCGCTAACACCAGCTAGCGACAGCTAGTAGGAGATAGAGACCATCTCGGGCCCCACTTTGCATGTCAGAGTAATTTATCACTAATGACATGCAAAGTGGGTGTGCCAAGATGTTATCGACTGGAAACAGTCGCTAACATCGCTATCTCCTATTACCAACTTTTGGAGATATTCGTGCTAAGCGCAAATGTCTCCACAAGCTAACACCTGCCCTGAGTAGTTCTTAGCCATGTTATCCAATGGTAGGTGGATAACATGGCTAAGAACATTAGCTCGGTAATGCATGAATATCGCTGACTTTTCAGCGATATTCATGCATTGCGGCGATTTTCATCGCATTTGCGATAAACCTTGGTAATACCAAGGTTTATCTGCGATAAAAATCGCCGCAGGTCAGCGATACATTTTTGTCTCTAACCAAACAATAGCGATAATTATCGCTATTGCTTGGTAATATGCCCCTACATTATCCTATGATCCTTGGATAGGACCAAGAAAAATAATTGCTTCTACAAGTACTAGGTCACAGATCTGGGACAGTCCAACCAGCACACAACTTTCTATGTCCGGGTAAGTTATGAAGTACTGAGCTATGTTTAGCTTGGGCATAATATATAGTAATGTGAATTCATATATCACCCTCAAGGCCTGAACTATGATTAATACTATAATGCTTAGTGTTCGGTTGGGTGACTGTAGTTCAATCAGGCAGTATAATGCCCTTATATTGTTCGAGCCTCCTACAATCACATAAGACAGAACCACTAGCATCATGTCTTTCATACAGTACTTTACAAGTCTAACGCAATAAACTACCCATCCCCAACTGAAAAGATATGAAATAACTAAAGTGATCTGCCACATGTTGCGGTCCAACGGAGAACTCAAATTAAGACCACCAGTGACTTTCCCACCCAGCTACATGCTATATTCGCTTCATGACATCTCACAATGACAACTATATATGGGAAAATAGTAACAAATTCCATCCCACCAGGACCCTCCACTACCTTTCCATCCAACGTATGCCTCCACAGAATCATAAACTCTAAACAAAAAATCTCAGTGCAGTAACCAGCTAAGTGGACTATGGCCATTACAATTACCATAAAAACTTTAAAATAAAATTCTCAGACAGCAGACAACACAGTGCAGAATGTAGCTAAGAGGCCTATGCTTATAGGAGATACTATAAGAGGATGTGCAGTGTTTTTCAAACCTTCCAGCTTGCTGAGCATCATAACCTTACACTTTTATCTCATACTTCTTCAGCCATCACACTACTAAGCACTGTGTCCCATAACAGGATAACCACACCTTAGTGGTCATAATGCATGCCATGGAACCAGCTCTCACAAAGGCTCAAAACAAAGAAAACACTCTTCCAATCACAAATCCTACCCGGTGTAGTCTATTAGCTGTGTCAGCTAATGGTTCCGATGCACAAACGGGTGTAGTAAGCACTGTATAAATGTTACTTTACAGTACAATTTGGGAAAGGTATTCAATCATAAACTGTTAGTACTATTTAGGATATTTTGCAATGAGTAAGAATAGTGGCCATAAGATGATGTCTTCTGAATTTTAGTACATAATGTAGTAAGTCAAATTAATCAGTTATTATTTTTGCTTATTCACATAACACTTTTTGAGCTCTTACACAGAGGACACTATTTCATGTATCACAAAAATCACAGGATGTACTTAGTTGGAAGTGGAACATTGTATTTCTTACCGGCAATCTTCAGAAAATCTGGTAGTATTGTCCTCGTCCCATTTGTCACTAATGAGGTATTTCTACACCACAAGACAGAAAGCACAAGAAGAATGCTACATTTTTAAAACTCCCTTAAGGCGGCAGCCTACAAGCCTTTTCTCACCCAGCATCCCTCCAGAAAACTCAAGTCTCCACCACAGAAGTCCAGGTTGATGGGAGGGCAGTAGTGGCGTGACAAATGGGATGAGGACAATAAGACCAGGAGTGATAAATAATACCAGTGAGTAATATGACATTAACATAGATCCCCGTATCCTCGTCCCATTCATCACTAATGAGCAGCCCAAAGCAAACCCCAAGCCCGACGAAAATACAGTTCTTACCAGGAAGAAAGCTAAAAAACACAAAACCATATTTGAAAAGAAAAACTCTAAACGTGATTTATTTGTGAACAGCACATGAAAACTCATGGCAAAGCAGACTGCAGCATGCCCACACTAAAATGGTGCTATCTGACAACACAATTCAAACAATAATGATGGACAAACGTATTTGGAGAAGCCCAATTAGCTGCTGACAAATTTCCCCAATGGAAACCCCATGAACCTCTGCACAAGAGGCTGCCATTCACAATTAGAACGCCCCTGAACCAAGCACAGAATAAGTCATGTAAATGACCTGCTTATTCCAACAATTAATGGACAACAAAGAAGCCTTTTCACCTTTTTTGGCAGAACTAAAGAAAACATAAAGAGAACCAGGCCATCTAAGGGACTAGGAGAGAGTCACGTAACTCTAAAGAGCCCATTTCACATCCAACAGTTGCCACTGAAAATCACCCAGAGATTCAATCTATGCCAAAGCCAGCAACACGATCTCCTGAGTCCAGGGAAACTGAGAGAAAACCTTAGGAAGAAAAGAAGGGTTCAAACATAACATAACACCATCTGCACAGAAGGAAAGAAAGGGATCCTTCACCAACAGAGCTCGCAATTCGCCGAGACATCTACCAAACATAATAGCAACCAAAAAGACCACTTTCAATGTCAGAAAAATCACATCAACAGCATCAAAAGGCTCAAAGGGCTGAGATACCAGTTCCCGAAGAACCAAAGGCAAGTTCCACAATGATTGTAGAGGACGTACAAAAAGGCCTAGAGATGGAGAAAATCTTCGACCATCTAGCCACTTATGAAGCATGATTTTTGCAAAATAATCCTGCTTGATCAAGTCTGCTCATATTTGTGTTATTAACAAAACAAATGAATACTGGTGTGAAAAACTATTAACATGGGTGACTTTTTAAAGGGTTACGTGAAAACGTGCAAACGAAGCACAACACGTTTAGTAGTAAAAGTAGCATTAGACATGCAGAAAGCGTGAATAATATAAAGTATTTTTTATATGGACTAAAACATTATGAGAGAGACCTGAATAAAATGTTGCATTATGAAACCTTCCCGTAAAAATATGAAATAATAATAACAATAACGCTTATGTAAAATGTTTCATGAAATGCTTATTTCCTTTCTTTATAACATGCGCGAGGCATCATTATTATTAATAAGCCTAATTAGATTATGTTTATGAGTTCAATAGGAATAATGAATCTTTTGCCATAACGAATTTCTTATGGGTTTTCTTTACATTTCCTTTATAATGGAGTGTGTTTTATTCCTTAGGAAAACTGTTGGTTTGCGGTTTATGGTTTTCTTATGAAGGCCTCAAAATTTTGCTGGAGTGATTTTCTTCCTTAGAATGTAGGCTTTACATTTTTTTATTTTGTTCTTCACTAGTTCTGAAATGCTGATTTGTTTGTTTAGTTGTGCACAAAGTAATCTTTAGAAATTTCCTCTCTGTGCTAAATGATTTTGTCCACAAATGTTGCAAGCTGATGTAAAGTATGCACAAGGACATGGATGAAATTGCAAGATTCTTTTCCTGCTTCTGTGGAAAGATGACATCTTTGGTATTAACAATGGAGTGTTTAAAGGAACCTGGATGAGCTGGATATGATGATGATCACCTCATTTTCAAATCCAATGAGATTGTAAAGAATTTGTGAATGTAACTTTTGGGGCTTAGACATTTTGGGTATAATAATTACTGTAAGAATCATTTTAGTAGTAGCTGTTTCTATGAGAAGAGAGGCCATTACTGTCATACATTCTATGCTACTCCGGCTGGTTATCCTTGCAATTTCTGAACAAGACTGTTCTGAGAACTCTGCCCTTCATCGGCTGGTGATTCTGCACTAGCTTTAACCCTTTAGCCGAAGGGTTAGCTATTTTCTGACTTTTGCCCGCTGTGCATTAGTAATTCGTGATGTGGGTTTGTATGAAATCTGAATTGCATATATATATTGCCAAAGATTTTTCTCTTTTCTCTCTCTCCCCTCTCCTTTGTTATTGATCTGATTATACATTGTTTCTTTATTGTGAATTACCTGTATTAATGTATAACGGAGTTCGAAAATACTAATATACTTGTGTAATTGACCATTCAAACCTTTTGGTATGCAAGATAAAGGTATCTTGATAAGTAATTCTGAGTCTGTCATTACTAATGTATGTTTAGACATAATGTATGATGACAAAACTGTTTAGTTAGGCTATTTCTTCATCCTAGGCCCTCATGAGGGAAAAAGCATCCGTCTCATATTGCCTAGTCCCTATCAGCTCTACAAAAGATCTATCAGAGGACCTAATGTCTGTGTTGGCTCAAACCTTGTATTTAGGGAAATTGTAAACTGATCATTGGTAATAAATAATTACACTGCTTCTGCTGGATCACCCCGAAATCATAAGAGTCAGCCAGATTACCCCAGGGAAATCTGAACACCCTAATAGCAGACCACTCAGCCCTCAGAACAGAGACAGCGAGCTTCTTTTTGAATCCTTCACAAATAAATTCAAGAATTAACTTCAAAGGACAGTCCAAGGGAGAAATGTTCAAGGAAGAACACCACCTCTGAAAACTATCCCAGTGTCGACCATACAACTTCAGTGTAGAAGGCTTCCTAGACTGTTGATTGCCAACAGCTATATGCCTAGGCAATCCCTTGTTCTGCAATCCCTTCCTTTCACCCTCCACACTGAGAAGCTGAGTTTCTGAAGTGAGAAATATGTGAAACCTGCAAAGGAGAGGGAATACAAGGAAGAAAACAAGGACCTTGAACCACCAAGGACTGGAAAAGAGGAATCCATGACAAACATGGCCAAAACTGACAATAATTGTGTCCATGTCACTATACCTTTACCCTGTCCCTTACTCACCAATTCACTACCATTACCCCATCCCCCCCATTTTCTTGTCACATTGAGAGCACTGTAAATATCGGTTGAATGGCATTACAACGCAGGCTTTTTCCCCGCATGCCATTACAACACGGGGATTACAAGGAAAGTCGTTACGACGACTTTCGCTGGAGGGCGCTGGATAGTGGAATAGTTTAATTTTCTATTCCAACTCCAGCCCACGTTGACAGTACGGAAGGTGTTGGAGAGAATATTAAACTATTCCCTATTCAACTGCGCCCTCCAGCGAAAGCCGTTGTAAAGACTTTTGTTGTAATCCCTGCCTTGTAATGGCAGTGCGGGGTGATCCCGCGCGTTGTCATGGCTGTTCCCCGTAAATATCATATGCACTACGAAAGTATTCAAACTATTACATTGCGATCCATTAATGCTTTGATTTACAATTGCATTTAATGACGGTGTTGCTCATGGAAATTAAATTTCATCTCTCTTGAATCAAATCAGAATTTTTTGCGATGAATTGTTTTTCACAATTTTATGTATGTTTAATACGAATTAGAAAGGAACTACCACTTCTTTAACGTACTCTACCACTGACCCAGGCCGGGTAGTTTTATGGGTTTACCCGGTTAAAACTCAACGCTTTTTGGGAGGGGCATATAGCTAGTATTCTTCTCGTTTTTATAATGTCTTGTGAGAGAGAAATACCTCCTTAGTGGTTAATGGGAGGAGGACAAGGGGACCTGGGGGTAACGTTCCATAGTGTAAAAAGCTTCCTAAATGTTTGTACACATTTCAGAAATCACTATATGTACATAACCAGGGGAGTAACGAAATAACCAGACGAGTAACTAAATACACACTATTGGCATCATATGTGAGAAATTAAATGATACTTATGGAATTTTGCTTATGTTGGTACTTAATTCAAGAAAGGCAGTATGCCTCAAAATAAAAATATTTTAAACCTCATTAGAGGCTGTTACCTCATTTCCAACTAAATACCTCAGAGAGAGACTTGCTAATATTCATTCAAACATTTAGCTCACATATTGCTCCATTAAAGCCCCCCTCTGCAATTCCCTCCACTTCTCTCCAAACCCACATTGGATTTCATTGTTCACATTAAAAACAGGAACATTTCCTCACTACTAGCTCCCCTAAATGTTATAGACTGAGTTATTGAACCCAGAGCCGAGGTTCAGAAACACTCTGAAACTTGAAGCCATCATACCAACAATAGAGGCCAATGGAAATGTTTTTCAGCCTACTCCAATTTAATGGTCATCCAAATAACCCATCATCTTAAAACATCAATAATTGTATCATATTATCTCATCTGTTGCGTATTACACTGACCCATTGTCATGCTTGTTCTTTTTTTTTTTTTTTTAGTTCTGTAAGATTTTATTGAATTTTTTGACAATGGAGAAGTACAGAAATACATACAAAAAAGTGAAGAAATAATTCATTAAATTACAAAGAAGCGAAAGAGAACAATCATAAAAATACAGTCATCAGTAAAATACATCGCAATATAATATTGTCAATCAAAGGAGAACTTAAGAAAGGGAGAAGGGAAAGGAAGGGGAGGGCTAGAAGGAAAAGGGAAATATACATTTCATAGCATAATAACTTAGATAAATATAGTTACCAATAAGATATTATCAATAAGAAAACAAGAATCATAACTGTACATACGAATCTATAGGAGACCAGAAAGATTGAAAATGTAAAGAATTATGACGAACACCTTGTAACGATAATTGAGCACCTCTTCTTGTAAAGATAATCCAGGACCACCAAGCATGGACTGAAAGAGAAGTAGCATCCTCCCAACAAAAAGTGATGGATTTCAACGCAGCCAAAACCAAAAAATTAAATAATTTTGCTTCATTATCGTCAAGGGGCACACTCAAAGCAATAGATTTACATATGACTAAATTATAAGAGGGTAAATCGGAAATAGGTAACATTTTCAATATTACATTCCATACTTCAGACCAAAATTTCCTAATAGTAGGACAGTCAAATAACAGTGACGTTAAGAACCGGGATGCAATTTACAATGCCAGCATAAGTTAGATGGTAACAATTTAGCTTTAAATAAACGCAATGGAGTCCATAAAGAATTAAATAAAATATAAGCATTAGTTTGATAAATTGACACTGGCAAACATCCAGAAATACAATGAGTCCAAATTAATGACCATGAATCATTTGACAGAGATAAAGATAACTCATTATTCCAAAAAGTGGAAATGGTATCAACATTGGAACCTAAGGATACAGTAAGTTTCTTATAAAATACAGACACCGCTTTAGAGGACAAAGAAACAGTATTAACATAAACCAAAAAATCAGCTGTCATTTTAGAAGGAATACCATTTGGGAAGGAATCTAAAATAGAATTACAAAGAAATTGATATTTTAACAAATCTGATAAAGGCAGATTGAATTTCGATTGGAGTTGAGTAAATGGAATAAATGCATCATCCAAGAAAACATCTCCAAGATAAAAAATACCTTTATCAATCCAGGAAGACCAAAAAGAGATATTCCTATTTAATTTGATTAAGGCACTATGCCATAGGGACAAATGCACCGTAGAAAGTAAAGGGGATTCAAAATTGGAGTCTAAATCATTAAATATTAATCTCGATGATTTGATTATGGAAGAAGAATGTACAATCTTAGATATAGGAGACATGGTTAACAAGGACAGTAAAGGAAAAGGTTTTACAAGGGATGTCTCAATATGAAGCCAGATAGGGGGATTAACAATAGGGGAAATATTAAACCATAACGAACTTTGTTTAAGGATAAATGCCTTATGATACAAAAAGAAATCAGGTAGGGCAAAACCAACTTGACATTTGGGTATTTTTAATTTTTTATAAGCAATACGGGGAGGCTTATTATTCCATAGAAATTTAGATAATAGTTTGTCAATATCTTTATAAAATTTGAGTGGAAATTGAGTTGGTATCATAGCAAGAGAATAAAATATTTTGGGGGCAATAGTCATTTTAATAGGTTCCATACTCCCCCACCAGGAAAGATGAAGGGAAGACCATTTGGCAGCTTTTTGCTTAATATACTCATGAATGAACTCACAATTTAATTTCAAGGTAGCATGGAGGGATGATGAGAATAATATTCCAAGGTATTTCAATGTACTCTTTTGCCAAACGATATCTGGTGAAGGTAACATATCAGGAGTACATAACATATTTAGCGGAAAATATTCAGTTTTACTAACATTTAATTTATAACCTGACACAGTGGAATATTTAGAAATAATATCAAGCAAAAATGGAACAGATGAAACAGGATTACTAATAAATAATAACACATCATCAGCATACGCCAAAGTTTTAACAGTAATATCATTGATAGTAATACCATGAATGTTGTCACATTTTCGAATGTAATTAAGAAATGGCTCTATACCCAATAAAAATAAAAGAGGGGAAAGGGGACAACCCTGACGAGTTCCTCTGAAAAGGGAAAATTGGTTAGAAATCTGGCCATTAATAAACAATCGAGCAGTGGGAGCATAGTATAAAGCAGAAATCATACGAATAAAGGATGGTCCAAAATTAAAAGATAATAAAGTTTTAAATAAAAACTGCCAATGGATTTTATCAAAAGCTTTTTCAGCATCTAATGCCATAACACCAGCAGGGATAAGGATAGTGGAGCTTTGTTCAATAATATGTAATAATGTTCTCGTATTATTAGCAGAGTATCTATTTTTCAAAAACCAGATTGGTCTTGGTGGATGATTGAATGAAGGACAGGCGCTAACCTAAAGGCAATAATTTTAGCATATAATTTACAATCCTGGTTAATCAAAGAAATGGGACAATAATTAGCAACAAGTGTAGGGTCTTTATCAGGTTTAGGAAGTACAACAATTAATGCTTCAGAAAAAGAACCTGAAATGGTACCTGATGAAGAAAAATGAGAAAAAATCTGGCACAAATAAGGTAAAAGATGATTTTGGAACTCTTTATAAAATTCGGCAGGGATACCATCAGGACCAGGGGATTTATTCTTTGGAAGCGATTTAATGGCTGAGAGGATATCATCAGTAGTAATAGGTAAATCTAATTTAAGTTTATCAGAGGAAAAAATGTGAGGTAAATCAGAATGTTTTAAAAAGGCATCAATTATAGATTCATCACAACAATCTGGTTTATTATATAAGGTGGAATAAAAATTTAAAAACTCTTGAACAATATCATTATGGGAAAGTGAAATTTTACCTTGAGGACATTGAATGGAAGTAATCTGTGTTTTATCTCGTTTAATATGTAAATAATTAGCCAGAAGTCTACCAGACCTATTGGTGTTAAAGCAGAATTTAGCATTAGATTTAGAAAGTTGAATCCCAGCTCTTCTATTAAGAATAGCATTAAATTCATACCTTAGCTTTTGTAACTTTAATTTATATTGAGGATCACTAGACGTAATAAATAGACGCTCAAAAGGAGCTATTTTTTTCTCTAAAGATTTAACATTAGAATTAAATTTCTTATTTTCATGAGCCATAATAGAAATAGTAGTACATCTGACATAGGCTTTAAATGCATCCCATCGAGTGGTAATAGAGGTAGAGCCTTCCGGATTGAATGTAAAATAATCCTGAATTGCTTGGAACAGTTTGGGTTTATGAGTGTCATTAAGGACAATATCAGTATTCATACGCCATCTCGACTGTTTAGTAAAAGAGGATGAAACATTTAAAACAAAAGAAATCATTGCGTGGTCTGAGATGTCAATGGTACCAATGGTAGCATTATTTGCAAATTGAATGAGGGAAGGGGAAAGGAAAAAATAGTCTATTCTGGAATGGGAATTATGAGGATTGGAGCAAAAGGAAAACTCTTTACCAGTTGGATAGTGCAATCTCCAAATATCCGCTAACTTGGTGGTTTGAACAAAAGTCTTAAAGGCATGAAAAGTCTTGGATGGTCTAAATCGAGATGTAGATAATCTATCCAACAAGGGATCTACAAAAACATTGAAATCTCCACCAAAAATCAATGGAACATTTCCCAACTTTAGAACTCCAGTCGTAACAGTAGCCCAGAAAACAGGATCCTCAGCCGTAGGGCCATACACATTAATCAAAAAGAAAATAGAGTCATGAATTTTAACTTTGGCTATAATATATCTACCTTCAGAGTCTGAAATCTTATGTAAAACTTGACAATGTAATCTTTTGGCAAAGAAAATAGCGACCCCGTTCTTTTTACCTTTAGCAGGTGAAGAGACAATAGAGTCAACCCACTTTTTGTTCATATAATTTAAAACTTTATCATCAACATGTGTCTCTTGGACAAAACAAATATCAGCCTTAGAGTTACCTAAATAATCTAAAATATTCAAACGTTTTACTGGGTGTCTTAAACCTTTTACGTTAAGAGAAACAAGTTTAATATTATGAACATTAGCCATTAGGATAGAAGAGAAAGTAGAGAAAGGAATGAGAACAAGAAGAAGGCAGAAAAGGACAGGTTAAAAGAGTAACTCTGAGCGAAAAAGAGTAAGGTACAAACAAGCAACATGAATAAAGACAAGGAAACGCACACCCGTTCCTCAAGCATGGCCAGTTACCGTTGGAGCCCATGAAGACATTTATGCATAAACATACCACAAGAATTCAGCGAAATCAAGTCAAGAATTAGGATCTTGTGTATCCATTGATGGAGGAGCCAGCTGTTCAAGGAAAAGACGAAGATCTTCTGGACGCTGAAAAGATTTAGAGACATTGTCTTTCCAGACCCGCATTGTAGAAGGATCAAATAGGCCATATTTGAAACCAAGGCTCCTCAGCTGTGGACGAAGGGAAGAGAATTCCTTACGAGTAGCCACAGTTTCTTTAGCAAAATCCTGATGGATGAAGATTTTGGTTCCATTCACCAACAATGATGGGATTTCCCTCACAGCTTTTCGAATAAGAACCAGATGATGATGACACAGGACCTTAAATATCATCTGCCTTGGCTTAGAATGACGAGGATTGCGATGTGACGGAACTCTATGGGCTTTATCAATCTCAAATTTTCTGTGAACTTAATATTCAGGAGACCAGGCAGAAGAGATTCAAGATAGAGCCAACAATTGGTCCCTTCAATTTCCTCAGGTAAGTTAAAGATGCGAAGATTATATTGCCTATTGCGATTTTCCAAGTCCAGCAGCTGATTATGCATTGGAATAATTCTGGTCATTAAAGGAATCAAAGCATCCAACTCATTTTTATTATCTTGAATTTTAATGGTATTATCCGACACCTTCATCGATATAGAAGCCATATCTTTACGAACATTTTTGACTTCTAAGGCAATGGTGTCATTATTCAAACGTAAGGCTTTAATTTCCTCCAAAATTAGGGCCAAAGAAGGTTCTGAGGATTCCACCACCTTAGATTTGGTTGGAGGAGGGAAACCTGCTGCTTCCTTTTATTAGTGGAGGAATTCTTAGAATCCATTTTGAGGAGAAAAAAAAATATGCCTTAATATGTAGAAAATATATGCGTCAGAAAACACTGGAAAACCCCAGGTGCAGCAGCTAAACAGTACAGTAGGTGGAGCTAGGCCCAAGCCAGCCTCGGTCATAAATAACTCTCCGCCCCCAGGCTCACAATTCCGGCAGTACCTTGAGGAGCAGCAGGGAGCAGAAACCATAGAAGGCGAAGAAAACACTTCCGGCGAAGAAAGTCGTCAAAAAAGAACTCCACGGGTAAGTAGAGGCATCAGGAGGCAAGCGCCGGTATTTTCGCTGGAATTGTGACAGAAATTCGTCGTTAAATTAACTTAAAGGCTCCGAGGAATCACGGAGCTCCGGTGGCGGCGGCCATCTTGGTTGACGCGCTCGCGCGTCTCCTGTCATGTTTGTTCTGAAAATGCGACTCTAATACTGTAGTACAATTCCCTCACATAAAACCAGGTTACCTGACAAGAACAATTAGTCAAAGAGGGAGATCCCTGGAGTCGAATAGTCGACTAGTAACTATTAGCCTTTCCTATGTACAAGGGAAAGGTCACACACTACCATGGGTGTTAAACTAACACAAAAATAGGTTTTTCCACACTGAAATAAGATCGTTTACAGTCTATTTTTATTAAAATTTCAATCAATTTGAACAATAAAAAACAGAATAAATTCATATACTTTTCACACCACAAATTAAAATCCAAGTAAAAAGATACTTTGGAGAGTTAAAAATAAGCAGGAATATTATTCAACAGTATTGCACGAATATCATACAACTATAAACGATAAACAAAGACACAATCAAAGCATATTCACTGTAAATAGACGACAAACTACAAATAGTCACAAAAACCCCTCAATTTATATGTGGCCAACCAGATATCTAGGCCACTATCATTTGTCAGATCCAATGGCCTAAATCCGTTTTGCTATTGTAAAACTCTAGTGGAGGAATGACGTGCCCATCTACAGTTTTATACGGCCCTCATTGGATTCTATTAGAAAAAGACAAACAGTGCGTTGACGCGTTTCGGTGCTGTACTCTGGATTTAGTTGCACCTTCCTCAGGACTTCTTATTTTCTGGGGTTTCATGCAATGGATGGTTCCACCATATCTTATAGATCATGTGGGGGACGTATCATGATATAGATAACTTTAAATTTCCATTGGCTTCTGCCAAAAGTATGGGCTTCTCTCCCTTCTGGTAGGGGCTCCTTGTCTTGGCTTTCCTTGCTTTGTGCTTGACAGGCGTATGTTCAAGTCATGCGCATCTATGGTGAGTATTCTTTATCCCCGGATAGGGGCTCCTTGTCATGGGTTTCCTTGCTCTGAATTTGTCAGGCGATTATTCAGGTCTCGTGCATCTGGTAAAATTTTAAAAACCTCTTAGAACGGGCATACCATTTCTTTAGTCTTCTCCAGAACTGGATATGTTCGGATCAGCGCTGCGTGTGTGCTTCTGCCTCGTTCGTCCCCTCGATCTCTACCTGACAAGAACACCTCAAGTTTCCTTGCTAATTCGGCGCAAAGAAATACAACTCCCAAAAATGCTGTCCTTCATCAAACATGGTTTGAGCCAATCCCTGGGCCTCATAACCTTGCTAGTGAAGAGCAGAGGCAAGCAACCCGTAGTGGCTGAGCTTCATCTCCTTTAAAGCAACAATAACTACACCTGCATTAAGTTTGAAGGATTGGGTGACATTATATTGATATCAATACTATAGATTCACAAAACACAGCATCTACAAATCGCCTACCACTACATATTCACAATAAGTATATATTTATACCCTTATTATTCCTACTTCTATATATGCTTATCTTGACTTACCGTGCCCATGTAGCACTTAGGTAGACACAGTGGATGCAATACTTTTTTTAATACAATATAGTGAGTATGCAAGTTTAGCATGAAACAATTGATGGTTCTAAAGTTGAGAAAAGAGGATGTAAATAACACTTAATTGTTGTGATTTGGATATAGCACTAACCTGAGCAATTCAAGAGCAAAGAAAGGCAAAAGGATTTAAGGATAGCGACACATTTTTCAAGCACTTGGATCATCCTGATCACAGTGTACCATCAAAGAAATAAGATAGACAGTTAATTCAATCATTCAAAGATGGAGCAAGGACAGATGGTGAGCAGAGGCTTGATTTATGAGAAATAGCACATTGGTCAACGAGCGGTCAAAAGAAGCGCATTGGTGACGTCGCATATTTCCCAATGAGTTCAGCAACAACCTATGAATGCAAATACAACTAATGCCTGTTTGTCATTGCATACTGGTCACCATACTTTTTTTGCTCTAATTTTGTTGCTCCAGTAATATGCACTGCCATGTACAACGTATACAAATATTTTTAGGTTTGTAACCTTGCCAATGTTTACATTAAATCCAGATTTGGAAAATGTTGGACTTTTCTTTAGCATTGCATATTTACGGAAACATCCTTAACACCACAGATCCAGTGCTTTGTCGAGGCAGCTTGGATATATATAATGGCGTTGCTTTATGATGCTCACCATGGGAAAAGCTCTAGTAAAAATCCTGGAGCAGCATCTGCGCCCTCCGGAGCATCTTGCACACAATGTGAAACTATGATTAACTACAGTGGTGCTAATCGGTTTGTTGGGCAAATGATGTGTTGTGGTTTGGATCCTTAGCTCTTTGACAGCACCCACTCGGGAGTCACAAAACCGCGTGCCATCACGAAAGACACCAGAAAGAGACAGATGGACTTTCAGTTCAATTTCACTTTATTGTCTTAGAACAAAAGTGGTCATTTTCAGCCAGCTCAAAGATGACTGCAGTGTTGCACAGTCACAGGCAGAGAAATAGATTTCCTTTTAATGCGATTCCAAGTTAATTTCACAGGGAATTATTCCCAAGTTTCCACACAATATACACTCTATATTGGATGTCTCTGTGATCTACTGTAGAAATACCTCAGGTCCTTAACGGAAATCAACAGAACAGTATCAAACTATCTGATTTAACAAAAACACCTCCATTTGTATAGTGAAATACTTATTTAAAGCTAAAATTGGTATCTAAGATTTAGAAGTGCAAACAACAAATGAAGAGTAAGATTACTCTTGCACAAATACTGATTTACAAAAGTAAACAATTATAAATTAACAATACTTTGTGCAGCAAAAAGTAAATTGATTGGGATTAGCAAGCAAAAAAAACCTTGAGAGCCAATCTAAGAGGCTTGATTCTCATTTTATTAATTAACAGCAGTAAGACAGATTTGATGGAAGAGCGCTGCCCCCTCTCGCCCTCTTTCTATGACAATACAAATATACACGGACACTTCAATAAAGTAGATTTGTTAGATGCGAGGCTTTTATTGTTTTCAGTATGTAAAGGCAGCTTTTGAAGGTGTCTCGTTTATTTTTCATGTGCACTGCTCATTATACATCTTTATGGGAGAGTGTACTCTTTCCATCAGCACATACTGAAAGAAAGCTAACACCTGATTTAATAATGGATTTTTGTGTCACCATACTAGCTATTGTCCATGCTGGGTGTGTTTTCCTGAAGCCTCTACTAATAGGCACTGCTCTATGTGTACATTGCTTACCCAGATATAGCACGGTAAAAGCGCAGCATATTTTTCTAGAGGTCTTACCCAGCATTACTTTAATGGAATCTGCTTTTTTAAAATAGTTCTTTTTATATTTTACCATCAAAAAGCATCACATTTGATGCAAAAAAAGATGTCTTCCTCTCACTAGCGATAGGAATGAAAACTGTACCAGACCGTGTGATAAAGGGTTAAGCATCAGAGCAGTCCTCGCATTTTAATTTCTGTATTGTTGGATGCCCGTGTAAGATGCCCAACCGATGGTGGGCTCCTATGCTTGTGTGAGGTCATTTCTAAATAGGGGTGTCTGAGCGGTAGCAGCCTACTGGGCTCATACTGAGGCTTCCTTGGAGGCTCAGGCTATACACCCTTGATACCAATGAGCTAGATAGAATACAGGCACCTGATATTGGTGGTGGTGGGTATGGTGGCGAGAAGGCATGTGATAAGTATGTCAGGTTGAGTTTAGAAGCACAATCCAAGGTGGTTGATGGGATGGTGGCAGTGAGATAGAGACAAGTGGCTAGGACAAGTGTTCTCAGGCAATGGAAAGGGCAATCAAACACATCTAGGCTGTTCTGGGATCCATGGATCTTAACCTTGCTAACATGTTCTGGTTGTTCATCTTGACCAGTACAGTTAATTTTTCCAATTGAACATTATTTTTTTGAAGACGCAGGCTTCTAAGCTTTAAACTACCAAGACAAGACTGAGGGACTCGTTAGAAAAGGAGGGATTATTGGAATTTACGGTTAATTGAATACTAATAGTGGGCTGCTATGAATGTTTCAGGGCTATACAGAGGATTCTATTTTTAAGTCTTTCCTCCCTCTCTCCAAGCTGGATAACTTAATTGGTATCTAAGCAAGCTTCTGGGGGTGGGTCAGGCCAAAAGGAAAAAATTAGCAGGCCAAAGAGAACAGATATGTGGCAGCCTGAAAGAAGGTTTTACTCATTGGTATACCTGTGTCGAGGTGGTCTACAGCGGCGAACATCTGCAAATAGTTTCTTTGTGACTAATCATTTCTAAAGTACTTTTATGCCTAGTAAGTAGGGTTTGTGTGTCTAAGCATTGGTTGAGGTAGATGGGAGCCCCACTCCGGCAATAACCACAATCTTTGTGAGGGTGAACCACAACAGTCACTAATTTAACCTGTGCTTACCCCTCTGGTAGCCGGCACACAAACAGTCAGACTTAACTTAGAGGCAGTGTGTAAGGTGTCTATGCAGCACCCATAGAGTAACAAAGTGAAACCTGTAGTAACCATGTAGGGATCTTCATAAGAGATCAGGTAAGTTTATTACCATATATGAGCTACACAGTAGCAGGGGATGCACACACAGGAGGTCCTCCGTGGCCAAATACAGTTCAACCATCTCAAAATCATCACAACATTCTAAACTGCCCCCATCATGACATTCTCAGCTAGATTCTCTATGTGATCAGATTCTAGCTGTGTGGTAAGTATAACACCTCTTTCCTTCTCCCACAACTAACACAAAACAACATCAAATGACACCTATTAGAAATACATACATTGAGGACACTCACACCACTGTACAAAATCACATACTCCTGAACCACATAAAATAAATCAGGTGCAAAACCTCCTAGGTTTAATGCTAAAATTGGTATCTAAGATTTAGAAGTGTAATCAACACAGGGAGTGTCAGGTTACTCTTTTACAAATACTGATTTACAAAAGTAAGTAATTATAAATTAACACTACTTTATGCAGCAAAAAGAAAATTGATTGGGCTTAGCAATCAAAGAAAAATCTTGAGTGCCCAATCGAAGAGGCTTGATTATCATGTTATTAATTGACAGCAGTAACACAGATTTGATGGAAGGATGCTGCCCTCTTTCACCCTCTTTCTATTGACTCCTGGGTGTAACAGTCAGCCTTCAACATTTGTCATCATGTACTTCTTTTGGCTGTTCACATTTCTGTAGATATACAAGATTATCAGAAGGGATACAAATTTTGTGGCAAGTAACTTTACGGTTGTCAGGCACCTTACTCACCTTTAACATTTTTGACTAGATTCTACAAGTGCCCCACACTAACTCTAATGGTATTACCACAAATATTTTCCACCATGACAGGACTACTGAACTTACTTCCCTTTCTGCACATGGACAGAAGACTTGATGCGAACCTTGTTGCCAACCTCCACAGTGATCAATTTGACACTTTTTTGTCATACCAGTCCTTCTGCTTTTCTTGTGTAAGACTCACATTTTTCAACCAGAGTCCTCAACTGTTCCATATCTGACTCACACTTGAGTGGATGGAAACTGGTGTCCACCTTCCTACATCTCAGCAGTTGAAAGGACAAAACCTTGGTGGTAGAAATTGGTGTACTTCTATGTAACAACAACATGCTCCGGACAGACTTTATCACATCTAGATTCGCCCTCTTGGACCACTTGATGCACTCACCCACCACTTGGTTCATTCTCTGCACAAGCCCATTGGTTTGAGGGTGTCTTATGGAGCTCCTCAGATGTTTCACACCACACAACTCCAGGAACACTTGCTAATAAACTGTTTGCCATTATCTGAAAAAAGAAATTCAGGCAATCCCTCTCTCATGAAAATTTCTCTAAAAAATTCAAAAATTGCATCCGCATTAGGTTCTTTAACCATCTTGCGTGCAGGCCCTTTTGATACATAATAAGCCATTACAATAATAAATCTGGCAACACCATGCAAAGAATCATACAGACGCATAGTGTCGATCCCCAGCTTGATCCATGGCCCTGAAAGACACTCAATAGGTATGAGTGGTGAAGTAGCCATCTTAAGACTGTTGTCAGCTGACCTGCAGACACAACACACTTCCACCATCTCATCAAGTTCAATCTCCATTCTTGGCCACCAAAAAGATTCACAAATATGTTGCTTGGTGAGAGAAGTCCCCAAGTCTCCCTCATGGGCATTAAGAATTATACTGTTTACCACAGAATATGATGTGATAAACTTATCTTAACTTAGAAGAAATCTCATCACTCACCTTTTAATACAGTTCCAACAAAGGAGACACTACTTTCTCTCTAGCTCAACCTCCTCTAACTAGGCCAATGACCTGTTGAAAAACCTGATCACACCTCACAGCCTCTATAAATATTCTACAAACCTTCAATTTTGCAATTTCTAGAGAAGCTACTAAGCACTCCTTAAAGTCTTCATCCATCAAATCAGACAACTGTGCATCTTCCCCTTTGCACATAAAACGTGAAAGAAAATCAGCTCTGCTGTGCCTCCCACCTGGGATGTAGGCGACATTGAATTGATATTGCATCAACTTGGTAGAAAGCTTTAACATTCTGGGTGTACAACACTTAGGGCCAGATGTACAACACTTTCATTTAGCTCCTCGCAATTTGAGACAAATTGCGAGTCGCAAATTGCGGGGCGCTAAATGAAATGTACAACAGTGTGTTTACACTATTATACGGTTCCCAATGGGCTCGCAAATTGCAAGGCTCATTAATATTAATCAAGCATCTTATTTTATTTATAATGCATCCCATTTTCCTGAAAGGAAAACAGGATGCATTTTTTTTTTAAAAACGAAACATTTTCGTTTCATTTTTTAAGGGCAGGCAGTGGTCCCTAGGACCACTGCCTGCCCTTAACAAAATTATTTCACATGCATTTGCAAAGGGGAAGGGGTCCCCTGGGAGAAAAACAAGATGCATTTTTTTTTTTAATGAAACGTTTTCTTTTCATTTTGTAAGGGCAGGGAGTGGTCCCTGGGACCACTGCCTGCCCTTAAAAAATATTTCACATGTATTTGCAAAGGAGAAGAGGTCCCCTGGGAACCCCTTTCCATTTGCAAATGAAGTAGGTAGTAATTACAAGTGTTTTGCGACCGCAATTGCGGTTGCAAAACATTAGTACATTGTTTTGAGACTCACTATTTGGAAGGGAACTCCCCTTCCACTTAGCCTCCCCTTCCACATAGCGAGTCAAAAAAACGATTTAAATATATATGTACATGGCCCAATATGTTTTTGCATGCGCAAACGGGTTCACAAACCTGTTTGCACATGCAAAAACGGGTCGTACATCTGGCCCTTAGTTCCATCCCCACCCAAGATATAATCAAGTGGCTTGTGGTCTGTTTTCAGTTTAAACCGTCTTCGCGCCACATATACGTGTGGAACTTCTCACTAGCCCACCAGCAAGTCAACTGTTCTTTTTCTGTAACAGAGTACTGAAACTCTGCTTCCTGTAGAAATCTTGAAGTGAAAGCTATAGTGTGTTCAGCTTCCCATCCTTTTCGTGAGAATAGCACCTAACCAGACTTGGTTGGCATCCACTGTAATGGAAGAAGGCATACTGGGGTCAAAAGCTTAAGAGCCTTACTTTGGCTCAACAAATCTTTAATTTGCTGAAAAGTCGAAGAACACTGTGCTCACCACTCAAATGTGGTAACCCTTTTTGAGTAAATTGTTATTGGGGCTGACCCTAGTCACAAAAGCAGGGATCAAATAAGAATACAATTCACACAGTACAAGGAAAACTTTGACCCCACCTTGTTAGTGGGGGTGGAGGAGCAACAATGGATTCTACTAACTCAGGTCTAAATCCATCCTTGGAGACGTGTCCCAAATTTCCCACCTTTCGGCATACAAATTTGCATTTCACTTTTCTTGACAGAACTCCATGCTTTTTGAAAATACCCAACACATTTTGGAGAACGGCATTGTGGGCTACCGCATTTTATGAGAACACTAACGCATTGTCCTGGAAGACTAGGACTCCCTCTACTTCCTTGAATAAGTTACACGTGACTCTTAGGAAGACAGAAGCCACCGAGGCCAGTCCAAATGGCACCGAAGTTACTGGAAAGTGCATTAGAAGATATAAAACACTCAGGTGTCTCGAATTTGGGGATGAAGTTCCACCTGATGATATGTGATTTGCAGATTGATCAGGCTCTCTTGTAGAGGCTTTTACAGCACTAACAGACTCAACAGGTCTGTTCTCCAATTCCTTATCAGCAATCTGAGAAATTTCAATTATTGTTGCCACTTTGATGGTATTGCGGGGAATGAGATTTTGATATCAATTTATGATTATGATTAATTTAATAATTTATCTCATTCGTCACTTTCGGACCGATTTTTATCTGTCATTGAGTAAAAGGCAACCCCCGCATAGGTTAGACAAACCCCATTAACTGACGCCACTCTGAAGAACCACTTACAACTGATAAAATTTTAAGAGTTTTATGTGAAGTAAATTTGAATGCAATACAATCCACTCAGGATAAACCTCAAAGTACACAAAATACAAAATCAGTTACAATATCAGCAATTGGAGCTTCGATGTGAAGTGGTTCCTTCTGCGTCATCTGCAGTAAGATAAAATAATCAAGTTAAAACTGTCCCTACTCTATGCTACGTGACATCCCTACTTCGCAAGTTTCTTCCCTAAAAAGGTGTCAGCAGTTTGACTTCCAAAGAAGTTCAAACTCTCTTAGCCTCTAAAGGAATCTTAAGTTTCAGAAGCAGTACCCTATCTGCCTACCCATCCGCTCTCTCTAAGGGTCCTCGGCCTACTGCTCCCTTGCGCTCTGATCTCTCAGCGCATCTGCTCAAGGCATCTACCCTTGCCTTCGCTCTGAGCAATTCGCCCTTCTCTGATTGCCCTCTCCTGATCGTCAATTGCTCATTGCTACCTCCTCCCCGGGGTGCTGTCCCTAAAATACACAATCACAGTGTGGGTGGAACGCCCCTTGACGCCCACCACGGACTTTCCCCGATGATGTCAACTTCCTGCTTCTTCCATTGGTCCATTCCTTGCGTCGTTCGTTAAGTTGACCCTTCTCCTGGGATGTCATCTTCATCATCTCGTTGGCGACTTTTACTGACTCTTTCAGATCAAATGTCATATGAACTTAGACAAGGCTTTAACTTATACCTGCAACTCTTTAACCTTCTAGATCCTGTGAATGATCTTGTCAAAACATAGTTCACCTCAAAAGTGTCTCTCCTCACGTTCGAGCAATAAGCTCCGTCCGGCATTGTCACCTTAAATCTAACAAGTGCTAGACTTCTTGGCTCTCACGTCCACATCAAGCTATTTACGACTTTTACAAGCCCTCTAAATTACATACATTTGACTATGCTCCTTCGAACTCTTGTCCAGTTAGGTTACAATCACAAATGACCTAAGCTCTTCCAACATTCCTACAGAAACCCTTTACACAGTATAACCTTTGGCATACATTTATATACTCGTACTTTAGCAAAAAGTTAGTTATACTTGAATACATTTTACATCGAATATATAATACATAGAATACGACTGCGTAGATTATACCTTATGCATTCTCCTTGGTTACATCGTCATGTAAGTTCTCTATACATTTATCCACGTTATTTCTCCACGTTTCTCCATTTAAAGTTACACACGTACACGAATTCTACTGTGCACGTTCTACATTTCGTAAGCATTTCTATATTTACCCATTATGTATACGGGCCTTCTAAATCTAATGCATTTTAACACGTAAATACATTTACATTTCCTATACCATGTTATCACGTTAGTTGGCCTTTATGCTATAATCGTCCACTTTACATTACGATATGCGTTTCATTCCTACGTTTATAACATATACGTCTAGATATGGCTACGATATACTCTATATTCAAATTGCGCTCTCTCAGTTCCCCCCTTTGATGACTTTTAGGAGTCATCACTAAAAGCAATTTGAATACATCCTTTATACAGAACTAGTTACATCAGTTCCTCTTTTTATCGATTCGAGTGTTCTCAGACTTTTATACTGTTGATCTTGTAGAACAGCCAGTCTCCTTTCCTGGTCTCTCATCGATCTTTGTAACTGGTTCGACCTATGCCACTTATACAATTTTACTAATCCTAATAATGTAATTATGCAAATTAATACTATTAATACAGGCTTTAATATGTACCATATTATACCTTTGCCAAGATTAGCAAACCAACTTCCAACCTTTCCCACTCCATTTCCAACCTTTTCCCAAACATTTATTTTTGATAAATCTTCAATTTCTTGATGAATCTGTGTAATGTTCCGTATGACTTTCTCAAGTGGTTTTGAATTATCAGGAATATAAGTACAACATTCCTGAACTTTCAAAGCTTTACAAACTCCGCCTTCTTTTGCTAATATCACATCTAAAGCAAGTCTGTTCTGTAAAACCATAGCTCTAATCGACTGCATCTCACCTTCTACTAACATTAATGATCTTGCAGTACTGGCAGACAATCTATCCACGACTGTCGCTAACCTTCTAATTTTAACATCGTTGAGGATCAAGCCTAACAATGGAAACATCGCTCCAAATACATCTCCTACTACCTCTGCATCTCCTACTTCCCTTTTCGTTCTCGTCGAAGCCTTTCCTTCTATTATCGCCAAATCCTTTGCATGATATATTTTGGGGAAGACAATTGCCAAGTAACACGAACCATACCAATTATCAGGTAGTTTTACATAGGCATTTCTCCCACATACAAAATACACATTCGGAATAGCTTGCATCCCTTTCATAAAATCTTTCGTGTAGTACTCTAGTTTAAAAGAGTGCTCGCAACTAACTTCACCTACAAATTCACTCTCATAATACGTTTTGCTTCGAGCTAAACATAACTTTCCTTTCTGCGTTCTATCCAATGCTATTGGACCATTGCTACCTTTCTTTTTGTGTGCCTTCTCTTCTTCTGTCCAATCTATTTTCCATTGTCCTGACATTTTTAGGATCTTCTGCCGTCTGCATCGGTCATCTACTTGTGCTATAAACCTTTTCTCTACCTCTGACACCTTGCAAGTCAGATTATTTCTACGTGCATATGATGTATCTAATGTATCCCAAGGAAGAAAGAATTTAGCCAGTCTATCCTCCTTTTTGTAATAGTCCCACTTATTCATTTGCTTATAATTCGGAACTTCAGGCAGTACCGAATCATAATTTGAAAAGTAGTACTCAAATCCTTCTCTACCATAAAATATACTAAGCAGTAAACTACATGTTATCCCATAAGTCAATGGGAGATGATGATATCTAATGCCTACGTCTACAGAAGCCGGCAATTGCATACAAACGTAGCAATCTTTGGCCTCCATGGCATCGATATATTCGTACAATAATTTAGCATATGCATTTGACCTAAAGTTTCCCTGTGACTCGTCTACGTGTAATCTACGAGCTTCATCTGTAAGTAACGCCTTTTCACGTATAACAGTGCTCTCCTCCTTCTTTCCCACAAGAGCAGGTTTCAAAGTCGTTACAGTTTTTACATTCGCTATTTCTTTATCATTCTCATGTCCTGTCATGTAAGATATCGCTACTACTATGATTATGAGAAATATCACTATTGCTATAAGTGTACCTACTATACATCTAGCTTTTCTGTTTGGGTTGCCGTTCTCCATGTTATCAAACAGCGTACCTCGTTCTCTAGCGAAAATTCTCTTTCCAGTCTTTGGTTGCTTGTTTGCTTTCTCAGTCTTTAAAGTGCTTTTTTTTTCAACAGGTATCTTTTTCACCACAATGTCTTTTCTCTTCTTAGCAGCAGACAACCCTAGCCCTTCTCCGTCCTCTAAATGTAATCCCTAATTTTATTCTTCTTTCCACTCGGTGCTAGGTTATCTTCTTCTTTATAACATACGTACAAAAGTCTTTTATGCATCAACAATTATTTTCGGACCTGCAGCTTTCACAACAATTATTAACAGTTCAAAGCGAATAACTTTTTCTTCTTCTTCTGACATTTGCTGACCAACTGTTGGAAATTGTAATCTTTTTAGCACTAGATCTTGAATTTTACTCAAACGTGGGGGTATGGGAAGTGTGAAAGTCAGTAACCCCTCAGTCTCGAGTCCAGGCGCCAACATCCATATCTCCACTGCCACAAATGGATCGAGATCGATTACTTTCACGCTCTTCACTCTCCCAGATTTCTGTCCCCAATACATCTGCTAGATAAGTCCACTCTGGGGTGGCGTACCTCCTGCAGGGCACACGTACCCTTCTCGATCTTCGTGGACTCTCCGTTCCTGAGTCTGTCGTATCTTCCTCCTGATCCGATTCTTCAGCGATCGGGGCAAGAGTTCTTTCTTTCTTTCCTTCCGAACTTGGCCTTTTCCTTCTCTCCGGCCAACTGGCTTCGTTACTCTTTGTCTTTCCGCTCCTTGTTCTAGGACCTGTCTCTTGGTCACTCTCAGTTTGCTCAATATCTGTGTCGGACTCCCAATTACTTTCTTCTCCTGAGGCGACTTCGGTCCCACTAGTGTCCTGACCTTCGTCGTCCTGTTCCAACACAGTTTCAGTTTCTTCGATCACCTCCCCAGCTTGGGTTTCCCCCTCTATGGCTTCTCCGCTTCCCGCCGGATTCTCATCTGAGAGAGGAGCTGTTTCTTCTGGAGGTGTTGGCACTCTTCGGGTGTGTGAGGCATGTATCCAGTTTGGCAGACCTCCACACTTCACTGCGGTATTCGTTACAAGTATGACTTGAAATGGTCCTCGCCAACGCACGTCTAAGCAGTTCTTCCTGACATGCTTCTTCACCAGGACCCAGTCTCCGGGACTCAGGTCATGGCACAAGTCTTGTACTGATGGAACCTCTGCAGCCTGGACCTGGAGGGACACAGAATTAACGGCATCAGATAGTCCCTTGCAGTAGTCCAAGATCAAATCGTCTGTGATGTTCACTAGCGCTGCAGTCGGAACTGATGGCAATCTCATAGCTCTCCCCATTAGCACTTCGTGTGGAGAGAGGCCTGTTCTTCGATCAGGTGTGCTACGTATGCTCATAAGAACTACTGGAAGTGCGTCTGGCCAACTCAGGGATGTCGATGAACAAACTTTAGCCAGTCTGGACTTGATAGTACTGTTAATTTGCTCTACAATCCCTGAAGCTTCTGGTCGATAGCTGCAGTGTAACTTCTGATCGATATTCAAAGCTGAACACAGCATCTTCACCACTTCGCTATTAAAATGAGTTCCTCTGTCCGATTCCAAAGAGGATGGCACCCCAAACCTCGGTATCAACTCTCTAAGTAACAATTTCGCTACTGTAAGTGTATCGCACCTACGTGTAGGGTAAGCCTCAACCCATCTAGAAAATATGCAGACAATCACTAAAACGTATCTGAGTCTGTTGCATGGAGGCATTTCTATGAAGTCAATCTGCATCCTATTGAAAGGCCCCCCAGACCTCCCAATGTGACTCAATGTAACTGGTGTTCTCTTACCCACATTTAGTTGCTGACAGATCGCACATCGCTGACACACAGCTTCTGCCGCTACTCTAAATTTAGGATTGAACCACGTCTGTCTGAATACTCTCACCATAGCATCTCTTCCTATGTGTGCTGATCCATGCAATTTCCTCGCCATTGGACTAACAAGTTCATTTGGTAAAACTGCCCTTCCGTCGGCAGAAACCCAAAAATTCATCTCACTTTTTCCACAACCTGCTGTTTCCCAGCTCCTTTTCTCATCATCTGGTGCATTTTCCTGTACTGCTCTCAATTCATCCCATGTATCTACAGTATCCAGTAACATTGTCAATTCAGTTCTTTCCTGGATTCCCCCCACTTTTACATCAGTGTGAGAATATCCCTGCTCTGCGCAGTAACGCGCTACTTCATCTGCATATCTGTTTCCTAGTGATACAAAATCAACATTTTTGGTATGCGCAACACATTTGACCACAGCTATGGCCATAGGTTTTTGCAAAGCCTCTAACAGAAGTCTCACGAATTCTCCATTCCTAATGGGAGAACCCGAGGAGGTCATGTAACCTCTTTGAGACCATAACTGCCCATAATCATGAACTACCCCGAAACCATACTGGCTATCGGTGTATATGGTGACTCGAAGTTTGTCGCCTGCTAAGCAAGCACGAGTCAAAGCCACAATTTCAGCTACCTGTGCGGAGTGTACTCCTTCCAGGCAAGCGGCTTCTATAACTCTGGTAATCGTGCATACTGCATAAGCTGCTCTCAGCTGACCGACATCGTTTCTTACGCATGAACCATCAACGAAGAAAATTTCGTCTGGGTCTGTCAATGGCTCATCTACGATATCAGGTCTTGGTTTGGTACATAGTTCAGTCACATCGAGGCAGTCATGATCTGTACAATTTTCATCGTCCACTTCATTCGGAAGTGGCATCAAAGTTGCAGGATTCAAGACAGAGCATCTCTTTAGGGTCACATTCTCGGCAGCCAGTATGACTTGCTCGTAGCGTGTGAGCCTGCTATTCGTCAGATTCTGAGTCTTCGTCCTGGTCATTAACAATTCCACAGAATGCGGCACATACACCACTAACTGGTGTCCCATTACTACACTCTCCGATCTCTCAATGCTGACACCCGTTGCAGCTACGGATTTGAGACATCCGGGCAACGCTGCGGCTACTGGATCTAATGTAGCCGAAAAATACGCCACTGGCCTGCGCGCATCTCCGTGGATCTGAGCTAAAACCGCTAAAGCGCATCCCTCTCTCTCGCAGCAGTAAAGCAAAAAAAGTTTGGTGTAATCTGGCATTCCCAAAGCCGGAGCGCGACACAAGTCCTCCCTCAGCTGCAAAAATGCCATCAAACAATCTTTGTCCCATGGTACCGGATCACTTACTCCTTTGTGCGTCAGTTGTAATAACGGTTTAGCCTTCAGTGAAAAGTTTGCTATCCACTGTCGACAATAACCGACCATGCCTAGAAACATCCTGACTTCTCTTTGTGTCGTAGGCGCGTTCATTTTCATAATCGCCTCTATTCTGTCTGGAGACACCTTCCGCTTTCCCTTTTCAATCCTATGGCCCAAGTATTGCACCTCAGTCTTACAATATTGCAATTTACTTGGAGACACCTTGTGTCCGTTCTCGGCCAAGTGATTTAACAAGGTGATGGTGTCTTCTCTGCAAGCTTCCTCAGTTTCTGACGCAACCAGGAGGTCGTCTATGTACTGGACCAGAACTGAATTCTTGGGCAGTACTAGACTCTCAAGATTTCGTTTCAATAACTGGTTAAAGATCGACGGGCTTTCTGTATACCCCTGAGGGATACGACACCATGTTAAGACGCGATCTTCCAGCTTGAAAGCGAAAAGATACTGGCTCTCTTCGTCTAACGGTATCGAAAAGAAAGCCTGGCACAAATCTATCACGGTAAACCATTCAGCTTGGAACGGTATCTGAAATAATATCACTGATGGATTCGGTACCACTGGACAACATGAGACAACAATGTTATTAATCTTTCGAAGATCCTGCACTATCCTGTATTTTCCACTAGGCTTCTGCAAGCCCATGATCGGGGAGTTACATGGACTACCCACGATCTCCTTCAATATTCCCTGCTTAATCATGGATTCGATCACAGGCTTTATCCCTGCAATCGTCTCTGGCGTTAGCTTATACTGTGGTGTTCTTGGATACTCAGCATGGGGTCTTACCAAGATTTTTACCGGTTCCACTCCCTTGATCAATCCTATCTCTTCCCCAGTAAAATCCCATACCTCAGCTGAGACTTTCTCTCTCAAGTCTTGCGGAAGCTCCTCCACTGTTAAGGTAGGATAAAGTTCCACACATTCTTTTGAGTTTACGACTTTAAAATCAGCATCCTCGTCATTAGTCTGCACTTCTACTCCTTCTGGTGTGCAATGTATCGTGCAATTCAGTTTGCACAGCAAATCCCTCCCTAGCAAGCACACAGGACTAGAATCGCAGATCACAAACTGATGTTCGTCACTGTAATTCCCTATCCTTACTGACACTGGTTCGGTCAAGGGATTTGTCATCCTTTTGTTCGCGACTCCTACCACCTGAACCATTTCTCCTGATATTGGCAGACCTGGGACTACCGCAGATCTCAACGTGGATCGAGTGGCCCCCGTATCCACCAAAAAGGTTGTAGGACATCCCGCTATTTCAGCCTCTACGTATGGTCCTCTCTGATCTACTTCCAAGGCGGCTCCTAGAGTACAATCTTCCTCCCTATTCGGCCGCTGCCCTGTAAGTGGATCAACGTAATAGCATTCCTCTCCTCCTACAAACAATGGCATCTGTCTGTAGGTTTTCCCTCCGTTTGAGATGCGAGGTGGTTGAGGAAACGGGGCTCGAGGAGTCTGAGTCCCCCCTTTGACAAACTTGCCCTTCGGGACTGTGGCTCCCTTAACCACGTTGTTCTGAACCTCTTCCTCCTCCTGCTCTAATTCCCCTGACTCAACATTGTAAGGACACTCGCGTCGCCAGTGTCCCACCTCGTTACACTGATGGCATCTCGTCGTCTTTTTCAGTGTCGCGATATCCATTCTCGGTCTCGGTCTTTCTTCCTCATCTCTGCTCTGATTATTCTGTTTCTTTGCCTGCATTCCTGTTCCCTGCTGCCGCGGTTTATCCTTTCCAGCAGCTTGCATTTGCACTAGCATTAACTTTTCTTTAAGCTTCTTCGCCTTAGAATCTATCTCGTCACTACAGTACCTTGCATACCTCAGAATCTCATCTAAAGGTTTGTTCTGCCAACAGATCAGATGCTGTTGGATCATTAGGCATATTTCTGGTCTCAATCCGAGGACAAACTTTGAAACAAACTGTCCTATGTCCTTGGGATCCATCACATCTAACCCGCTGTACTGTTTGAATGCTTTCAGCAATCGCTCATAGAACTCATGAACTGTCTCCTTCGGCTCTTGAGTAGTTCGATCTATCTTTACCCAGTCTATGTCTTGCACTGGCACTTTCTCTTTTAGCCATGTTATTACTCTCTCGTATTTTTCCATGACTCTAACTGATGGACCATTTGTCCGAGTATCTCTCGGTGGCTCGCAAGTAGGCCATTCAACACTAAGCTTGCACGCCGTCCACAAATCTCCGGGTACTACGATATCGAACAGTGTGTTCAAATCGATCCACAGTACCTTCGAGATCTTCACGAATCTTTCTACCTGTTTGTACCACTCAACGGGATTATCCCTAAGCTTTGGGAAGGAATTGGTAAATGCCGCCAAATCCCCCCTACTCCAGGGCACGTGAACGTAGCTTCCATTCGCGATTTCTCGCAAAGGGAAGGCTTCCATTCGCATCAAGTCTGCGTCCTGGGACTTCCCAAGCACACTCCGTCTAACGGAGCCCTTCTTGGACCATCTTTCCTCCCATCTATCCAGATCTCTCCATATTCTGATACTTACGATCAATTCCCTTATGTGTACCTTCAGCGCGATCGTTGTACGCTCATCCAGATCCCGATCTGTGCAAGTTAGCCTATGGTTACTCTGTAAAGCCTTAGTTCGCGACAGGTCTACCATGTACCTGTTTGCCAAATTAGATAGGCTCTCATGAGCTGACCTCGCTCTTCGAGTAATATCCTTGGATAGGAACAGTATTTCATCTGGTGTATACAAGTCTAATCTCTCTAGTGACACTGTGCCATCAATTATTTCATCCAAGTCTGACTTCAAACTCATCACGTCAAGTCGTTTTGCTTTTATTTCAGCTTTCAGCATTTCAGTTCTATGTTCTTCTCTCATATCCCTCTCACCTCCACTATGCGCCCTACGCCTGAGCACAGGTGAGTTATGAGGAGTCTTCCTTCCTTCTCTTCGTTCCCACCCCTCTAGATCCCAAGCCTTTCCATCTCCACGTGGGGTATGGTGGAATAATGCTCCGTCCCTCAACCCTACGTTCTGATTTTTCGGCTCGGTTTCTCCAGATGTGAGATAGGATCCACCGTTCTGTTCTAACCCACTATAACTTGCTTGTTGTCTGGTGTCGCTTAATAAACGATAAGATCCTTCACGGCCCTCCATGTTCCCGTGATCTCTTTCGCGATCACCGGATGGATGGCGAGACGTTTCGCGACTCCCTATATTCTCCTGACTCCGTCCACTATCGCCGGATGCATGTCGAGACGCTTCGCGACTCTCCATGTTTCCGTGACTCCAGTGTCTCACATCTTCACCTGGGGCATGGTGTGTGCACCTAAAGGTATTCCGGTACTCCTGTGTCCTACGTTCCCCTTCACTGAAGGTGACGCGAGGCACTTCGCCACACCCTGCACTTCTGTCTTCGCACATTGGCCTATTGCCGCTATTGGTAGGACAAGTATCTCTTCTGCTTTCTTGACTCCCTCTCTCCCACTCGGGGCTGCTTTCGCCAGCTCCACAATGAGAGAGAATCCTGTTATCCTGCTCTCTCCACTCGGATCCCGTTTCTAAACTTCTATTCCGAGCCTCTTCGGCAGTGTCCCAATCCTTCAAATATTCTCTTAAATCCTTAAAAGTCTTTGGTTTAGGACCCCTCAAATCCATTGGCCCTCTTCGATCTCCCTGTTCTACCCTGAGACCCGTTGCCGAATCTAATGGGGTACTCCGACTTATTGGTGCTCGTATTTGCCTGTGGGGATTCATTGTGGCATTCCTATTCTCCACTTCTGCTCCTTCACTGTCCCATCGTGCCTGTTCATCCTGCTGGACCCCTTCTGGGTTATAGATTGACACAATAGGGCCTATGGTAACCGGAACCTGCAAAGCGTCTGGCATTTGGTACGACCTTGCGCATTGCGTCTCTGGAACCTTCTGGACCACAAATCTTCCCACTACTCTCTGTTCAGAACTAGTTTGGGGTATTTCCTCAGTCTTGTTAGCGTCCCACTCCGTTACCGGGATCGACTTATATTCCCCCCACCTAGCTCCGTCTGTTTGCGGTAATATGGGACTCGCAAGTTCACCGCTGTATGGAGGTGGTCTATCTGTTAACAACCTTTCTATTAGATCCTCCTCCGACTCGCTTTCCTCATCTTCTTGTTCTAGAGGTTTCCTTTCTCCCGTGGCCTCTATCATGGTGAACAGTTTGTCCGCTTCTATCTTCTGCACCCTCCATTTCTTAGCTTCATTGTCCCATTTAGCATCCTGCACTGCCTTTACCGATCTTCTCACTCTTTCTTGGCGCCTCTTTACGCCCCTTTCGTGTGCTGTTCTAAACCACACACCAAGAGCTTCAAATTGTGTTGGCCTCGGTAGAGGTCTCATTGAAAGCATCGTCGCCTTCAGTTGGTTCAACACATCTAATTTAAACGTCCCGAATCTTGGAAACGCCAGTTCTTTTTGCCCTTCAGTTAGCCTATGCCACTCGGAGATCCATAATATCGAATGTAAGCCTACATTGACTGCCATATGATATGCTGGTGTGCCTTCTGGTGGAGCTTCTTCTCCGGCATATAAATTTCTCCTTTTTCTTTTAAAGATTTTCCCTAAACCCTTGAAACACTTCATTTTGATAACGTACGATACTCCTTGCTAATTCTCTTCCTTATTTATCTCTTGATGACTACCACCAATCCCCGTGCGACTCTCGCTTAACCGCCTATCCCAGCACGGTTCTACGCTGACCGACCAATCTCAGCGCGGCTCTACGCTGACGTCACTTGTCTCTTCTTCAGCAGTTTCCCTCGTTTCTCAACTCGTCTCACGATCTCACATGCGTTTTCATTCATACACTGAAAAATGACTACTTCCGTCCAAGCGATCACTTTTCTCTGACTGTACGGCCACAGTCTAACTGTAATTGCTACCTCAACTGGCACAGCGTCTTTCCTCTTACGGTCGGACACTTGCCTCAACTGATAGGTTACTTACACACAGTAAACGTACGACCAGCGTCCGCTACTCATTCACTCACACACACGCTCCCCCTATCATCGGTCTGTCGGGAAATCAATGGTACCTCATGACCCCCTTTCAATGGTAGACAAATTACTCTGGGTGTTCGATACACCCGAACCACTTAAGTCCTCTGGACATAAGATTTCATCCGGTTGCGCGCGCTCACAACCTTCCCCCAATCACACTACAGGCATTCAACTCCGCTTGACATTACAACACAGGAACAACATAAAACACCGCAATCTTACAACGCATGACCCTTATACTCACTCTCGACTGACTCTGCTGCTTTTCTCTCGACGCACCGTCAGCACCGTCTTCGGCTGCAATTCTTCTTCTGGTCGACGATGACTAGGGACCTTGGGGTAAACTAACCTGGCCTAGGTCGTCTTCCTCAAGAAGATAACCATCCTCTGCTACCAACTGCGGGGAATGAGATTTTGATATCAATTTATGATTATGATTAATTTAATAATTTATCTCATTCGTCACTTTCGGACCGATTTTTATCTGTCATTGAGTAAAAGGCAACCCCCGCATAGGTTAGACAAACCCCATTAACTGACGCCACTCTGAAGAACCACTTACAACTGATAAAATTTTAAGAGTTTTATGTGAAGTAAATTTGAATGCAATACAATCCACTCAGGATAAACCTCAAAGTACACAAAATACAAAATCAGTTACAATATCAGCAATTGGAGCTTCGATGTGAAGTGGTTCCTTCTGCGTCATCTGCAGTAAGATAAAATAATCAAGTTAAAACTGTCCCTACTCTATGCTACGTGACATCCCTACTTCGCAAGTTTCTTCCCTAAAAAGGTGTCAGCAGTTTGACTTCCAAAGAAGTTCAAACTCTCTTAGCCTCTAAAGGAATCTTAAGTTTCAGAAGCAGTACCCTATCTGCCTACCCATCCGCTCTCTCTAAGGGTCCTCGGCCTACTGCTCCCTTGCGCTCTGATCTCTCAGCGCATCTGCTCAAGGCATCTACCCTTGCCTTCGCTCTGAGCAATTCGCCCTTCTCTGATTGCCCTCTCCTGATCGTCAATTGCTCATTGCTACCTCCTCCCCGGGGTGCTGTCCCTAAAATACACAATCACAGTGTGGGTGGAACGCCCCTTGACGCCCACCACGGACTTTCCCCGATGATGTCAACTTCCTGCTTCTTCCATTGGTCCATTCCTTGCGTCGTTCGTTAAGTTGACCCTTCTCCTGGGATGTCATCTTCATCATCTCGTTGGCGACTTTTACTGACTCTTTCAGATCAAATGTCATATGAACTTAGACAAGGCTTTAACTTATACCTGCAACTCTTTAACCTTCTAGATCCTGTGAATGGTCTTGTCAAAACATAGTTCACCTCAAAAGTGTCTCTCCTCACGTTCGAGCAATAAGCTCCGTCCGGCATTGTCACCTTAAATCTAACAAGTGCTAGACTTCTTGGCTCTCACGTCCACATCAAGCTATTTACGACTTTTACAAGCCCTCTAAATTACATACATTTGACTATGCTCCTTCGAACTCTTGTCCAGTTAGGTTACAATCACAAATGACCTAAGCTCTTCCAACATTCCTACAGAAACCCTTTACACAGTATAACCTTTGGCATACATTTATATACTCGTACTTTAGCAAAAAGTCTTAGTTATACTTGAATACATTTTACATCGAATATATAATACATAGAATACGACTGCGTAGAGTATACCTTATGCATTCTCCTTGGTTACATCGTCATGTAAGTTCTCTATACATTTCTCCACGTTATTTCTCCACGTTTCTCCATTTAAAGTTACACACGTACACGAATTCTACTGTGCACGTTCTACATTTCGTAAGCATTTCTATATTTACCCATTATGTATACGGGCCTTCTAAATCGAATGCATTTTAACACGTAAATACATTTACATTTCCTATACCATGTTATCACGTTAGTTGGCCTTTATGCTATAATCGTCCACTTTACATTACGATATGCGTTTCATTCCTACGTTTATAACATATACGTCTAGATATGGCTACGATATACTCTATATTCAAATTGCGCTCTCTCAGTATCATCAAGTGATGTTTTACCAATGGCCAATTGTTTCTGACTAATTGGTTTGTCCTTATAATGACACACAAATTGATCTCATATGAGTTGGTCCGTGAAATGATCAAACTGACAATTATAATCAACCTCTGCAGCACCAAAATATAAACGTCCACATCCTCCTTATCACTTTGTTTTATGTTTAAAGAACTAGTGCCTTAAAACCCTCAAACTAGGTTGCTTGCCAAACCTTAATTTGAGCTTTTTCACAGCCTGTGCGTATTCATCTAGCGCTTCAGCATTATTCTACAATAATGCCGGTTAAAATGCTTGAACACAGACCTACCCTCAAAACCAATAGAGCGCAGAAGCATGACGTTCTATCCTTTCAGGCCTGAATCTTGATGCACCAGTAATGACCACAAATAAGTCTTGAAAGCCTCAACCCACACACCTCATCTAACAGGTGGTTCACCTGGTGCATCTAAGAACGATGATGGACAAGCGACTAACTGCAAAATTTAAAACAAGGAAACACTGTAGGAGATACACTTGTACAATCTTGTGCCACCACAACCTTTTTAGAGCATAAGTATATAGCACACCATCACCACCTTTTAGATCATGTGTGCATATAACAATTTTTAATGCACCATAAAAAATGCACTGCTGTCTAGTGCTGCAGTGAACCCTTGAAGCGCACATTAAACGTTTATGTAGAGATGATTATACCACCACTGTATAACCATAAATTCTTCAATTTAGTGCATGTGTGCGCATCACAGTTTGAGAATGCACAGTGAACCTAAGGCAAGTAGTACTGTCAATTAAAGGTGTGTACATCACCAAAGTAACACACAGAGCCTATGTATTCAAGCTTGTGTGGTCATATGCTTCTGCAAGACTAAGATGGGCGCATCACTTTAATTTGGTTCCTTGTGTGTGCATCACAGTCAGCACAATGAACATAAGGCAAGAGGTACTTTCAATAAAAGATGTGCGAATGACCAAAGTAACACACAGATGTTATTTCTCAGAATGCGTGTGCTATATGTATGTGCTTCTAAGTTGTGTGCATCACCGCCCCCAATGTCATGCACACTATAATGCAATCAAGGATCAGTTAACCTAAAAGAAACTAAAGGCTTACAGTGCTTTACAAGGTGTGCATATCACTGGAAAGCAACACAAGCAGAAACACTTCAGCTGGTCTAGAAAAAGCAATCACCTGCTACCGTCACACGAGCATGTAACCAAGTCACAGCTGAAGCTGGGTTAAGTCAAAGCATGCACACTGATACAGCTGTAAATAACACGTTAATTGTTTTTTTTTTAAAAAGGCGCCCATTATAAAACTAGACTGCTGACCGATGTTTCTTATATGCACAACGACTAAAGACGTACAGATGAAAATGGCCGAGTGACGCTGTGACGCAAGAGCGTCATTCTGACGCTGCATGTCCCTGAGTTACATGAGCATTTGATTGATAACGCTTCTGTTGGTAACTTGAGGAAAAGATACTACCAAAATGACGTCCGTCAACACACTAGACCACTGACTAGATCCCACGGGCAGAAGCCCATAAAAACAGCCAAAAAGTGGCTGCAACAATAGATTTTCAGAAAAGTACTTGCAGTGCACACTCACCCCCTGGACTCGTCAGTAGGGTGGCCAATGTTCCACCGCGTACCAGTCCTGGACTCGATGTGCTTGTTAGCAATGCAGAAGACTACGACAAGTTCTTCCAGGAGACTGGTAGCAAGACATGTGCTGGGTCCCGTCGTGTAGATTCGTTTGTCACCGACAAATTGTATTAAGCATACAGGGATCTTCATAAGAATTCAGGTAAGTTTATTGCCATATATGAGATACACAGTAGCAGGGGATGCACACACAGGAGATCCTCGACTGCCAAGTACAGTTCTACTGTCTCAAAATCATCACAACATTCTAAGCTGCTCCCGTCATACCATTCTCAGCTAGAATATCTATGTGACCCAATTCCAGCTGTATGGTAAGTATAACAAAACCACAACACAGGAAAAATCCGATACCAATTTAGAACAATAGAGCACATTTTTATAATTTACATTTTAAAGGGTTTAGTGAAAATAGCGCCTGAAAGCACAAAGCACCATTCATGATTATCTGGTCACGCTAGATTGGGGAAAATCACACGTTCAGGACAACCGCGATGGAGCATGGGCCAGGTACAGGGACCAGGTTAGTACCGCTGAAGAGTTACCTTCTCAAGTCACGCGTGAGGAGTTTTGGTATTGATGGAGAAGGCTGTGAGGAGGAGGCTTTGATGTGTTGTGTAGTTACTTTATTGCTGTTTGTGTGCTAAATAAATACATTACAAATTGCAAATGAGTGAGACTTGACTTCTTTTGTGCCAAGCTACCAAAGGGTTAAGCACAGTTTCATTTAGTAACTTTTGTGATTCTCCCTGACAAGCAGTCAGACTGTTACCTGAGAAAGGCTTACACCCCCCTCACCACCAATCGAATTTCTCACAGTTCTGTTATCTGAAATGAACTCAGGGGAATATGCTAAAAGTAACCTTGGGAACACAATGGATGTCAAGCATGCAATAACATACATATTTTTGGGGAAGCATATGTAATACAATGCAATATTTCAAGTTAAAAACATAGTGTGGCACTGTCCAAAGGGCAGTATATGCTTTCAAAGACAAAAAAGAAAAATAATTACAGTTGCAACACTTAGCCCACTAGCCATCACTCAAAGTGCAGTCTACACTATGGGGCAGATTTACAATAACTGGCGTACCCCTGCATATCGGCAGGGATGCGCCAGTAATTGTGCGCCGCAGCTCCGCCACCCTTGATGCGCCGCATTTACAATGCGGCGCACCATGGAGCAAAAATGGCACAGATGCGTCACGCATCTGTCCCGTAAAAGCGGCACATTGTGGAGTTGCGTCGCAAGCGCGACGCAGCTCCAGCAATGATCAGGGGGGCCCTATGTGCACAATGCTGTGTCAATCCTTACGCCTGCTTCAAGCAGGCACAGGGTTTTGACGTAGCATGGGCCCAAAAGTGACTGAGTGAAATCTTGTAGATTTCACTCAGCCACTTTTAGGAGGAGTTCCTGCGCCGGAACGCCTCCCCCTGCGATGGTACGCCTCTTCTGGCACAGGGCTTTACAACGTGACGCATCTGGGAGATGCGTCACGTTGTAAATACCCCGCACCATGGCCCATCTTTTGCGCCACCGCTGTGTCACAAAAGTGACGCACCGGCGGCGTAAAAACGGCGCAAGGGGCTTGTAAATCTGCCCCAATGTTTGTAGTGGGCTAACACAATGGCTCATGGTGAATGATTTTGTGTGGATGGGATAAATGTGAATGGCACATGAACAGATCAGTGGAATAAGAAGGCTGATCCAAAGCCTGTCTCTTTATGTATAGCTGTGTACTTTTTTAATTTATGATTTTTTCGATTATATGTGACTGGTGAAACAACTAAAGCAGCCTCTATGCCAGATCCAAACAGGTCTAATGAGCCTGTTGATTTTATTCTCCAGCTGCTGCCTTCTGATCCCTGAGACCAGAGATAGCAAGGGCAATGCCAGGGGCACCACTGGTTAAGACTAGGCCTGGGTGAAATTTAAATGACACCAGAGTAATTACGCATTACTGTTATGTTGGGAACTTATTTAGTTATGTCAGCTTGAGTAAATAAGTGTAATTTGGGGGGGGAAATCCTACCACAGGAGCATAGGATCAATAAAAACTCCCTGATTCTGACTTTTGAAATATCAGAATTGCTTACTGAATGAAAACCCAACAGGCACTGAGTGTTGATCAATAATGTAAGGGAGAAAAGAAGAAAGTCATTCTCTTTGACAAATTGTTTTTAAAAGGTAGGGAGGTTTATATTAGAATTTACGTGTATGATGAAGCAGAAAATAGCAATCACAATTTTGTTTGTTTCATTTAACTTTTATACCGTGCGAACGGCACAAGGGCTATAGAGCGCTTTACATGACCACCAGATTATATTATTCACGGTTAGAGTCATTTATTTCTAAGTAAATTTAGATGCACTTTAAGATCGTGTAATTTATAAAGAAACGTGGTAGGTGTGCACTAATTATATTAAGTCAGTATTTTTATGAAAGTGACATGATTAAAGCAAACATAACATAAATAAACACACATATCATGGGGTACTTCAGCTGAGAATGCTGGTGAGACATTAGAAGCAGGTTTCCATGCAACCTTGAGAAGTAAAAAAGAGTTATTCATAAAGAAGAAAAAAGTCGAGATATATGCACACACACCTCTGTTAGCCTGACACGCCATCCATCTTGTGGTTTAAAAATAGAGATGCTTTGTCGAAGCATAACCCCAGAAGCTTCTATTCAGCTGCTCTCTAATAAAAGGTTTTTTTCATAAGGTAGATTTTTGAGCAAAACCTGATAAACAAAGAGGATGGGGAAATGCACCAGCTTCTATTAACGCGCTCTTCACATTGCAGGTATATGGGACTAGAATTCACTAATGGACTCTCAACAAGCTTGAGTAGAGGACGGAGAGCCCTGGGCGCACTGGAGTTCAACAACCTGCCCGTGGTCAGACTTTTAAAGCAGCATCAGTATGAAAAAAATAAATCAAAAAAAGGAAAGTGCATATTTTTTAATATTATTAAAATATATTTAACATAGCCAGTTTCTTCTACATTGCCTGTTTATTTTTTCCTCAATTCCATCTTATTCATAAGTGGGCTGCTCAGAGGAAGCAAATGTGAACATTTAAACACCGGAAAGCGTCCTTATAAAGTAGACAGGAATAAATGCCTTTAATTACTATTGTCGATAAAATGGAGTGCGCTCTGATTATTAACCAGGAGTTAGACGTTCAAGAAATTTAGCGGCTGCAAACCCTGAATTTGCGACAGCTAAATCACTTTTTCTGATGTACAAACCTCATTTTGCAATTTGGAAATAATTTTCTGAATCACAAAGTGGGTTTAGAAACCCATATCGAATTACAATTTGGAAGGGGCGTGTTAAGGGCATTCCTTTCAAACCATGAGCTGGAAAGGTAGGATCAATGGTTTGCCATCTCAATTCCAGGGGCACGCCATTGATCTGATACTGACTCCATTGTTGAGGTGGTAAGATGTTGCTCGGATATGAATTTACCTTAAATAAATGAACAGACATAAGGCGTTTGGCAAAACAGGAACAAGTTGGTTTAATTAAGACCTGAGGCCGGGAGAGCCTCAACAGAGTGCGTCTTCTAAAAGTATCTCTGTGGACAAAGTTTTGGCCATTGTGATATACTGTTCCGAGAGGTACAATAAAGAAATCTCTACATTCCAAAAAAGCATCTCAGTTGTAAATCAACAATTGAGGTAATCTGACAAGGACACAGATGGCTCTCAACCTTGGGGAGAGCTAGTGTGGGCCAGTGTGTATGCGTCCAGATGTCTGGCATAAGGAGCACGTGATCACTATGTGTGGTGTTATGTAATGTTCTCATGTATCAGTTCTGTTCCTATTGTGAAGCACTCTGACACCTTCGGGTAAAGTCCGCGCTATATAAAAACGCATAAATAAATAAATAAATAAATTGGTTGAGTGTTTCTGTCTCCATGTGGTATCTAGCTTTGTGGTATTTTTGGGAAACACGAGCACTTGGCTAAACGAGTTTTATTTAGGTCAATTTTCTCAGAACTGTATGCTGTGAAACTATCTGTGGGATCAATCAGGATTTTCCCTGGGTATGCATTTGTCTTTAGGTTAAGAGAGATCCTTCCTGTATCCTGGCATTCGATAGGCATGGGTGTCCGTTGTAAGACTTGTCTAACCATGTATCTCTGACCAGGGGTTGAAGGGGAGATCACCGTGGGTGAATCAGACAACAATAATGTGAGTTCATTAGAACTCCTAAAAATATACATTTTGATCAACATGCTTAACATTTTGCATACAGTTGTCATAGCATATATTGACATCGTTCTTACTGGTGTTGATATTGTCATGCTTTCTTAGGTCATAACGAATATTGACATTGTTCTTACTAGTAACAGTCAGCTGCGGCTCCTCTGCTATGGGGAAGGAGCATTGCTCCCCCTGCCAGCAGCCCATTAAAAAAGAAAAGGATAACAAACCCTTGTTTAATATCATTTTATTTTTGTCCTCGGTGCCAAGGCTTGGGGGTGGGGCCTGGGTATGATAGGCAATAGGGGGAGTGGTTGCACTGCTCTCAGTGTGCATGACAGTTTGGCCATAGCAGGAAGGCCAAACAGTCATGCGCATTGAAGTTCTCTCCAAACTGAGCTGCAGTGCTGGGTTGGAGAGAGCAGGCACAGGCTTCCAATTTAACTGTGAGCACAAATTGAGAGTGCTCAGGCCAATCCTGACGCTGCTCTCATGCATTAAATATGTTATGGTAATTGAACCTTCAAGGGTTTTAATTGTCTTAATGTTTCGAATATTATTTTAAATATCTACAATTGTACGACCTGATATATTTGATGCCGTTAATGCACAACAACTGTGACAAATGTCTTTTTAAGTTAATTTCTGTTTGTCACTGAACAGTGATCTTTTTGAGACAAAAGAGAGCAAGAGAAAGGGTGTATATGAAAGAGTATTCGGATTTAATATTTGTTACAAGGGTACATGATACTGAACTGACTTGGAAGTGACGGGCTGCAGCAAATTAATTTCAGTTGTTGAGAGCTGACTGCGATAGACTCAACGTTGTAACTACAAACGCCAGAATAATACGATAGGAGATTTTCACCAATTTTTTTAGATATCTTATCTGCCCAATTCCTTTTCTATACATCTATGAAGTCAGGCGAATAAGGACTTCAAACAGGTTATTCTACTAAGAGACATACAATCATTTTGATTTATGCTGTGTCGCACATTACCACCATATTCAGAATTTTCGTGATTGAGGGTATCCCAAGATATGATTTTTTATGTCCTGAGGATGGTCTCGGTAACGCAAGAATAGAGACCGAAACGTTGACGATTGCTTTTTCTACCGGATAATAAATTAGATTGTAAATAGGTAGAAAAGCTTTTGCAATTGTTGTATAGAGAATTTTTATAGATCAATTTATTTGTATGTTCTCTTACAACGTTGTTTATCTATCATGTACCCTTGTAACACATATTAAATCCGAATACTCTTTCATATACACCCTTTCTCTTGCTCTCTTTTGTCTCAAAAAGATCACTGTTCAGTGACAAACAGAAATTAACTTAAAAAGACATTTGTCACAGTTGTTGTGCATTAACGGCATCAAATATATCAGGTCGTACAATTGTAGGTATTTAAAATAATATTCGAAACATTAAGACAATTAAAACCCTTGAAGGTTCAATTACCATAACATATCTATTGCCCAAACCCTCAAGGGTATATTGGGTTGCTCACTTTTGTGTACCTCATGCATTAAAAGCAGCATCAGGTTTTGCCGCAGTGGAGTCTCGGAGCCTGTGCCTACAGTGGGGAGGAGTGAGATGCAGCAGTTAAGCGTTTTTTTAGTTTTTTTATGTTTATCTCGCTATCCGTCCATCCCCCCTGCCCGCCGCTCTATCAAGACACTGGCCACTACTGGCAACAGTATCGCCATTTTTGCATGGATTATAACATACATTGATATTGTTATTGCTGGTGTCGGTGCTGCTGTGCGAATACAGGTTATGACATACACTAGCATTGCATTGATGGGTATTGACATGGTCATGTGGGCACAGGTAATGGCATACATTGATATTGGCTTGATTGGTATGGCCGTTGTTGGGTCTGCGCATATCATGATATGCATTGAAATCTTATTCACCCATTCCAACAATCTGATTCATAAAGGGAAAAAGTAATTTGGGAATCAGTGTGTCTGCTTCTACAGGAGTAGACGGTGGGTCCATTATGCCACTCCATCTGTCACTGAAATTTTAAAAATGAAACACTTTTTTTCTTTTTAAAGTGGCTTGATTTCCTTTAAGGAAATTGAGATGCTTAAAAATATATATTTCCATTTTGGAAAGCAATCACATGGATGGTGGTTGCTATTCCTTGCCGGCTACCATTTCTATAGCTGTACACAATCAGAGGGAGTTACAAATTGTGATATGCTTATTAACGATTACTTAGGCAGGTCATTGTGCAATCTGTTTTTACATATGTCCCTTCATGAAATCAGATTGCAAAAAGCGGGAGTGCTCTTTCCATTACTTTTGTAATTGTTATCTTTACAAATCATGCCATAGGTGTGATTCGATTTGATTTGCGCATTTATAAAGCACACAGTCACTCCGGCAGGAGCATCTTGGCGCTATGCGGAGGTAAACAGAAGATTAGGACTGTTATTGATTACATCAAAGAGTGACAGAGGGAGTCTGGAGCTGTAAAGATACAGGTCTTAAGTGCTTTCCTGAAGTGTGTTTCTGATTGCAAGAGACTAAGTTGTGTAGGCAAGATGTTCCATGCTCTTGTACCTAGGCTTGCCACGGATGTGCCATCTCTAGATTTGAGGGGGGTAAACAAAATAGCTGAGGAGGATCTTAGTGTTCTAGCAATAATATAGGGTGTGAATCTAGTGGTCAAGTATGAGGGTTCTGTTTTCCTAAACGCTCTAGAAGAAGTTAATAGGAGCTTGAATAAGTTTCTCTTGTGGATCGGCAATCAGTGCAGGGTTTTGAGGGCTTTTCTTGCCGACGAGCATGCTGGAAGTTGCAAGACCAGCCAAGCAGCTGCATTTTTAACTCTCTGCAACTTTTTTGAACCTGTTGGTTTGTGCCAGCAAATAGGCTGTAACACTTCCTAAGTAGTTAGCAGTGTTTGAGAATAGTTTAAACACTCCATTCACCACATTTTTAATATGTTAGGTATTGAATACAGTAAATTAAAAGTCAGCCGGGTAGAGATAGAGCTAAAAGTATTTTGGTATGACTGGTTCTCTCCTGTGAAAGTTGATCCACCTGCTTTGTTGATATTGGCTATGGCCTTAGGCCCACATGCATCATTGTGACATTTTGCACTTCCTAATTTGCGAAAAATAAGGAATCGCAAATTAAGAAGTGCAAAATGCTATGCATCATTTTTTTTGGTATTTCTTTGTGATTCGGTAAAAATCGCAATTTTTACTGAATCCCAAAGAAATACCGAATTCTTAAGTTAATTTTCGCAATTCCCATTGATTCCTATGGGCCAAAAGGCCCATTGGAGTCAATGCAAATTGCGAGTGGCACTTAGAAAATTTCATGGGTGCAGGGGGGGGGTCCAAAGGACCCCCCATGCACCCATGAAATGTATTTTTCGCATCATGTTGCACACACACATGTCCTAAGGACATGTGTGTCCGTAACATGAATGTTGAAAAAAAAGCATTTTCAACATTTTGAACACTTTTTCCAAATTTACCGAGTGGTTCAACCACTCGGTAAATTTGGCACCCTATTTGCGAATTTTCACTTTTTAAAATAATGATGCATTGCTTTTAAGAAATCGCACATCTGCGACTTCTTAAAAGCACCCGCAATTTTAGAACTCGCAAACATGTTACGAATTCTAAAATTGCTTCATGCATCCCAAAAAGCACTTTTGCATTCGCAAACGGCCGATTTTAAGAAATCGCACCGTTTGCGACTACAAAAATGCTTGATGCATGTGGGCCACTGTCTCTGTAATAGCTCTTAGAGTGGAGATTAAATTGTCGTGCCTCCACTTAGGATATGTAGGAAAATCAAAGGAAACAAACTCTCCATTTTATGTTTAATCATCTGCAAGATGAGTCAGTGGGGACGGAGGCCCATCTAACCCAGAGATTTCAGAACTTGGAGATGATCAACAGCATAGTAAAGTAACCGGTCACTGGTGTCCCATCACAGCAACTCGTCCATGTTAAAATCCAGAGGGTAGACAGAATAAAGAGGTAACTTCCAAATGGAATTTGGAGGGTAAGACGTTAGGCTGTGCTAAACCTGATGGGCAACTTTGGCAGTAGTAGCATGAATATATTTACACTGAAATATACTTTAAAATATTTGAATTTTTCTGCTACAGGCAGTTTCTGGCCAGCACAAAATTATTTCAGGAACATAAAAGCGTATAATATCCTGTGATACATTGTATAGCAGATTAAAAGCACCCACAGCACAAAATACTTTAGATGGACTCCTAGTCATCGCTTATGATTGATTTTTCACTTATCTGATTTCTGTCATTTTGTTTAAAAGAGGGAATTTATGAGTGAGATAAGCAGAATTCCTGCCATTATCGCCATTGTCTGAAACTGATATTTTATGTAAAATCGTGTATTTTCTAGAACATTCAGAAGCTACAAATGTTGATTCGACAGATCTGGGTTTCTACAAGATCTGCTTTAAGAATCTAAAGTTTTTGTATTTTTTACTCCACTATTCTTATTCATTCTGTAAAGTATAAATATGTTATCTCTTCCAACATCTAATCCACCTGCTGAAAATTCATAGATGTGCAAGCGTTGCACAAGATTTTAAAATCAATTCTGGCAATTTAACCCCAGGAAAAGACTCTCCTTGGAGACAAGCACTTAACAGGAACCTGCAGAGTACCCTTTTCAAAGCATGCATTTCCTGTACCAGACATTCAATCAAAGTGTGCAGAGTCTAGGGCTTGGATGTTCTGCTCACACAGATAAGCACTGATTGATTACGAGCAAGTATCCGACTGTTTTTCCCTGTGGCTTAAGAGAACCATCTTTGTTCGAGCTTTGGAATCAACCTACCATAAAGTACATTTGTTGGTATCCTTTAGTGCTATCACACTAGTCATCTTTGTAAAGATAATTTCAATCTGGAGGAAATAACAGTTCATGAGCAAGCCTGAAGAGTCCACTGGATCCTAGCAGAAAGTTTTCTTTAATCAATCATTGTCAAAAGGCAAGTGAAAGGGGAAATGGGAGATTCCAATGGAACAAAATCGAGGGGCATATTATCAAGAAAGGGCGCTATATTATCGCCGCGAAACTGCCGATAAAGCGGCGATAATGGGCTTGATAATATGCTCTATGAATTCCAATTGAAGCCCATGTTAAGAGAAAGAGATGAGGAGAGATCAGGCGAGAAAGCAGGAAACAACGCAAGAGAAAGAAAGCATGAACAAGAATGCATACATTAGAGAGAGTGGGAGAAAAAGAAGAGGAACATGGGTTTTGAGGCAAAGACAGCTAAAGAGGGAAAGAGACATGAAGAGTGGCAGATATACAGTGGGAAAGGTGACAAGTCAAACAAAAGAAACAGAGCATAGTTAAGGAAAAGAAAAGAGGACAAAAGCAAGCGAGCGAGGGGGTTAGAGCAAGAGAGGTTAAGGAAGGAAACAGAAAGAAAGAGAAAGTGGAGGAAGGGATGAGACAAATGTGAGATAGAGAAAGGCATTCAGAAATAGAAGAGGGGAGGGAGTGGAGGGAGAGAGAAAAAAAGGAGGGAGAGAGCTATAGCAGCAGAAAAAACAATGGGCTGCATTTAAAATATGAGCGCACCATTCTCTATAAAAGCTCATATTACCAGCATAGATTCTGCAACTATCACGTTATGTTGAAATGCGCGTTTAAAAATGTCCTCCTATTAGCACATGCCCTACAAATGAGCGAGGACCTGGGAGAAATATACACAATGCACTTATTGTGTAACCGATGGCTGCATTCATAGAGTACGGACTAGAATTCAGGTAGGACCATAAGGTTACGCACAGACTCGCAAATCAGAAACATTAACCCACTGAACTTTAGTGTAGGACCACAAACGTGTCCCGGGACATAGCAACACAATTGCGCAAGCAAAAACTGGATGGAGAAAGGAGTATGATATTATGGTTCGATAAAACAGAATTCTAAAACAAAAGGCCTTTTTGAAGCCCTTCAGTACAAGTACAACGCAAAGACTCAACCTTGTGGCCGTCCTTTTATCTCTCTCCAGCACACAGAATAACAACTCAGAAATGTTAACAGGTTATGCATCTATACACCACGAAAGACTACAAAAATCACCACTAGCTTGTAAACACAGTCTCGCTCTTTTATTCTGAAATCCGGCCACATGTTAGAATTTTTTAAAAGTCTGAGGAAAAATAAGACGTGACAATGTATCACATTTGCCGTGCCATCATTTGATATATAGGAGTTTAAAGGCCATATACTGTTACAAATTGCCAAGTACCTTTTAGCAGTGACCTAGATACACAGTCCAGAAGTTTGACCTATACATCTACTTTGTATGTTCAATGTGAGATATGCTTTCATAGGGGTAGATGTTCACAAATCAGTGAGATTTACAGCTGTGCATATTTAAACCCGAGGACAATTCACACAACATTGAGATGGAAGAGGCAAGAGAATGCACTTAAATAGGTTTTTAATAGGATGTACTATCGTAATGTTGCAGTTGTGACGTTTCCTCCATAGTTTTTTTTTTTTTACATATAAACAATTTATATTTGTTGCTATTATACCTTTAGAGGTTATTTAGAGTTCGGTGGAGGAGAGACATATGCCCATGTTTTTCTGGGGGGTACTGTATCCTCTAAAATCGAAACAATCCCTTATGTTTGCAGTGACACTGTATTCTGTGTCACAGAGCATTGCATTATTCCTGGAATTATTATTATTATTATTATTATTATTATTATTATTATAATCCAGTCCCTTGTTTTATCTAGGCTGGACTATGGAAACACGCTTTATCTTGGAGCCCCTGTCTCGGTTATCCGGCAACTTCAGGTTGCCCAGAACTCCGCAGCAAGGCTACTTACGGGCACTAGCCATCGCATATCAGCTAGACCCACGCTTTGCACCTTGCACTGGCTCCCCATAAAGGAGCGAGTCCACTTCAAGACACTTTGCACGGTCCATAAAACACTCTACGGGAGAGGCCCCCCCATTTTAGATGACATGATTAGGCCATACAAACCTCCTAGGAATCTTCGTTCGAATCAACAAAATCTTCTGGTAACTCCCAGGATCAACAGGGCCCGCACAGGGGGCCGTCTTTTTTCGCATAATGCGGCTAGGTTATGGAATGCTCTTCCTCTATCCCTCCGTCAAGAACCTAACCTACTCGCCTTTCGGAAAAAGTTAAAAACTTTCCTGTTCCCAAAAAGCTAGATAACATAGACCTCTGCATCTTTGTAATCCATCTCCTTCTGGTTAGTCCTAAGCGCTGGGATGCTTCCGAGTAGCCATGCGCTATAGAAGAGCCTTTTAATAATAATAATAATTATTATTATTATTCCTGGAAGCATAAGGTAACATGGTCATTCTCAATTGGTTTATTTAACTTTCCAGTAGGGCCATGCACTGTAAGCCGATGCAGAAAATGCACCAGTGGGATGGAAGCTGTGTTGCATGTTCGTTGCAGTGCAAGCTCACACCTCTGATTTTTATGACTGACAAATCATGGCCGGATGCAGATTTCTAAGTGTGAGAATGCAAACTCATAAGGTTATTTTCATCCTGTGTTAAAACTTGGGGAAACGCAAGATACTAAATGAACCTATATCCCTATAGTGAACAGAATTGAAATGCTGTTTGTTACTGTATAGTTAAAGTGGCATTTTCCTATGAGGGTATGTGATTAGGAATACTTGTATTTCTTCCGGGTTCAACCAGGGAAATTTTAGAAATTTGCATACAAATCTTCTTTTTTTTAATCAAAAGTCTAGTTTGGTAGTGAACGCTGTTTGTTTACAATTGTAGCAGAAAGGTAATTTAGCAATTATAATTTATGCTGATTGAAAGCCAAACACTTAAGCCACTTCTGCTCGATTTCTCTTACCTGAAGTGGCAGTAATTACCAACCCAATTAGGGGTGAAGAGGTGGGATGCGAGGGAACAGGTCACCTCTCTGGAAAGGCAGGAGGACTTTTGCGTGGCAATCACTGAAAATGTAGCTGAGTTGGGCCATTGGAAACGTCACATGAATAGATTGCTTCACAAATGGCCAAAGAACCAGCCCAAACGTTGAGATTAATATATTTTTTTGTTTTTAACATATATATATTTCTATGCTGTAATGCTTTTATGATTTGGATTGAAATTGAATAAAGCTTACTATTGAAAAAAATGAATATGCCACAAAGAGGCTCAAGTGACAGAAGCTATCAATAGAGTCCTTTCTGGCTTTAATCTCTAACCACAACAGGAGGGGGGTGTTTCCATGTGGAGAGCGGGGATGGCTCCCAATTTCCACAGGGCTGGATTTGAGAGACTCACCAAGGACAATGTGAGAGGGAAGGTTGTCATCATGAATAGTGGCATCAGAAAGGTTTATAATTAAGCAAGACAGAGAGTGGTGAAAAAGAGGGGTGAGTTTTGATGGCTGTAAGAAACTGGGCTGTTAGTTGACTAGGGTGTACTCTTGGTCGAGCAGCAACCACAATCAATGTCAGTGTGAGGCACAAGCCAACACTAAATTGACCTGTACTCAACCATCTGGTAGCCTGGCACAAAGCAGCCAGGTTTAACTTAGCAGCAATGTAATAAGTACTTGTACAACACTTAAGACAGTAACAAAGTGAAAATAGGACACAAAAAGGATCTCATACCAAGTGAGAACAATTGAGTTTTCTTTAATAAATAAAATAAGACTAAACCGACAAACATCCAATCAGTAGAACAAGAGATATGCAATTTTAAAGTTTTAGTGAAAATAGTATCAAAAAGCACAACGCACCAACTGTGGATATCTGATCTCACCGTACCGGGACAAAATCAAAGGTTCAGGCTGACTGTGATAGAGCATGGGCAGCTACAGGGACCCAGTTAGGCCTGCTGAACAGAGTACCTAAAATCCTGGTTTGCGGAGTGTCAAAGATACGTCATGCTGCCAAATTAACCGGTCTGTTCCGAGTTGCGGAGAGCCTGTGATGCAAGGTGTTGTATTGTCATTGAGGATCCTGTCAATGAGGGCTTGCAATGCAATGTCTAGCGTTGAGGGTACGTCTTGTAGTTGGGGCAGTGTGTCGGTTTCGAGGAGCTGGGAGGCTGTGATGCGGAGTCTGGCGTCATTGTTGAGACAGATTCTATTGTTAGCAACTTTTAGCTTTATTGCTGATTCTTTCATGCACTCATTGATCACCGGACAGAGGATATTTGTGATGATAGTCATACTTCTCTAAACTTAAAACCCTTTTGATGACGTTTCATAATGTATCTAACATCATAAAAGCTTCAACGTGAAAAAAGCACACATATTGCACATCAAACACAGGAACGAAAGAAAAAGTCTCACCAGATGAAGATGTTTTTATATGAATGGAAGGAATGCACTCATTGGCCAAATACACTAGAGCACCATTCAAAATTGTATTGCACACTGGTGACTTACAACACCCAAGATACAGCAATACATTTGGGGTGAAGGGAGATTGTGAATTGTGGGAATAAGCGCTCATTTTTGGGACCCAAAACCTATTTTTCATCATGAGACTTTCACTCAGAACAAGAGAAGGAAAGGCAGAAAAGAAAGATGGAGGAAGTGAAAGACAGCAGCTCAGTGATAATAGGAGAGAACAGGGATAAAGAAGAGCCTACAAGATTGAGATTCAAAGCCACAGAGTATACTTTACAAAATTTAAGAAGGACACAAACTAAAAATATATATATTAAATGTGAAAAGGCATTTTCAAGGGGGTGTGGGTCTCAGCAAAGATTCAAGATTAGACATAATCTGTAATCGGAATTAAGTGGTGCTATTGGTGGGAGCTCAAGACAAATTATGGATCACTGCATTTGTTTATTTTTTATTAATTATATCAAAAGGAGGCTGACTGGGAAGGACATTTGTTTCTGAATCCATGATGTTATTTATTTTTTAGGTTTATCGAGGGCAATTGTAGTATTAGTTTACATATTTGCCAAATCACTGGACCGGACATCACACAGTCATTCTGATCCCTCAAAAGTATCATCTATGACATCAGTCTCATCTGAATCTTTAGTGTTTCTGTCCTTTGTTTAAAAATACACCTGTATCATTGGAAACCAAAATGCAGTATCACTGCTATGTCTTGGTTCCCTCACGCATTCAAAGAATTTTTTGCATAACCCCTCTAAGAAACCTAAAAACGCCCCATATTAAGATATCTTTTTGTTTAGGAGAGTATGCGAAAGGAAACCTTGGCCACTATCTGTCAATCTGCCAACAGTTCCAACAAGGAAGTGTTGGTAGCCATCTTGTAACTCATTTGAACCGAGTCACACTGGAAACGGTTGAACAACATTAAAAATGAAAAGGAGGTGGCAGAGTAGAAACACCCTACCCCCTAGGATTGCTGAGGGGGTTACACAGGGAACCCCAGAGCCAAAAAAACACCTTTAAAAAAAAAGAATTGGTGGGAGTCGTGTAGTGGCTGCAAATCCTGCCAATTTTGTTTTATAAAATGGAGCGCAGTCTCTCGCGCTTCATTCACTTTAAGCCCCAGGGTGGGACAGGTCCGGGGGCAATTGTATATAGATATGCGTGGGCATGTGAGGGCCCCTGCAACCCCAGGGACTGCCACCTCGTTGGGGCCTATAAATTAAGTTGCAGGGGCCACTCGGCCCACCGGAGCCTCGGGGATCGCCACCTCCCACGAGCTATGCTTATTAACTGCGGGGCCATGCAGGTGTCCAGCAGCCCCAGGGACCAACATCTTCTCGGGGTTTTAAAAAGAAATGCATGGGGGGGCTACTGCCCCCCACGCAGCGCTGTGCACTTCCACCTTCTCAGGGCTATTTACTAATTAGGCATGGGTGACTCCTGCCCCCACACAGTCCCAGGGGTGGCCACCTCCCTGGGGCTATGCTAAAAATAATATGTGGGGTGGCTCAAGACCCCCACACAGCCCCGGGGACCACCCCATTCCTGGGGCTATTTTGCAAATTGGAGGGGGGCCACACGGCCCCCCTCCGGGAGCCCTGGGTACCACCAACCCCCGGGCTGGCTCCAGCAATGTCCTGGGTGCCCCCCTTCAGGACATTGCTGTTTGCTATGGCATGGTGGGAGCACTGCTCCAGCTATGCCATAGCAAACACTGCTTTGCCTCATGGAAGGGAGAGCATGAAAAATGTGCTCTCACTTCCATGAAGCAAAGCAAAATTGCTTGTGGGCAGAGGGAGCTGCATGTTAGCTGCTCCCTCTGCCCAAAAGTAATGCCGTCTCCCGCAGGAGGTGGGGAGCTGGCAGGGACCGCGGGGGCCTTGAGACTCCCCCGTGGTCCCCAACGTTAATGCAATGCCCCAGGGGATGGGGTCATTGAGGCAATATCTGCCCAGGTAGGGGGGCCATGCAGTCCCCCTACTCATTTTTATTATTTTAAAAAAAAAATTGTCCTGGCCCCGGGGGATTGGGTCCTTGGGGCCAAAATTTGTCACAGGAGGGGATGCCGCGCAGCCCCCCTCCCAAAAAAAGAAAAAGGTCAGGCCCCGGGGGCTGGGGTCTAGGGAAGTGGGGCCAAGCAGACACCCTTCCTTAAATTTGTTTAAAGAAAAAGAAAATGGACAGGCCCCGTGGGATGCGGCCTCTGGGGCCAAAATCTGCCTAGGGAGGGGGGCTGTACGGCCAACCTCCCCTTATTAAAAAAAAGAAAGAAAGACCTAGCCCCAAGGGCTCCCTGCTTCCTATTTTATTTTTTTTTTAAATGGGTCAGACCAGGTCAAAGGAAGGGGCCACACAGCCCCTCCTTCCTATTCCCACCCCCTTTCTCCACTTCTCTGCAAAAACACCTCTTGGCGATCTTTTGGTTGGGGGATGACACCCCCTTCAATGCTGAGGGTCCTTAGAGGCTAACTAGCCCACCTGGTACCTCCAGTAGGCTCCACACAGTGTGATTGCTGCACCCTTTTTACACCACTCTGCAAATGCACCTCTTGGTGCACTGCTGATGGGGCAATGATGTCCCCTTGTGTCCTGAGGACCTCAGGACTAAAGTGGATTTCATCCCCCAAGCAGCAGTACACCAGGAGGCGCATTTGGAGACTGGTGGAGAAAGGGGGCATGACCTCTGACCACCTCTCAGCAATCCAGCTGTGTATGGCTTACTGGAGGTAACAGGTAGGCTAGTTGGCCCCTAAGGACATCCAGCAGTAAACAGGACTTCACCCCTCAACCAAGAGCACGCCAAGAGGCGGGTTTGCAGACTGGTGGAGAAAGAGGGCATGGCCTGCTATCAGAACTCAGCAATCCTGCTGTGTGGGACTTACAGAAGGTAGTAGGAGGGGTACTTGGCCCCCAAGGGCATCCTTGGGGCTAGCTACCCTTCCTGTTACCTCCAGTAAGTCTCATACAGCAGGATTGTTAAAAGGTCTTTGGAGGCCATGCACCCATTGTTCACCACTCTGCAAACGTGCCTTCTGGTGCACTACTGGTTGGGGGATGCAGTCCACTTTACTCCAGAGGGACCTTGGGCTCCAACAAGCCCTCCTCATACCACCTGTAAATCCTGTGCATCAAAATTACTGCGAGATGGTTGGAGGTCCAGACCCCTTTCTCCACCACTCTGCAAACATGAATACTAGTTTAAAAAGCATAGAAATTCACTGAAAAAAACACAGGTTTGGGGGATGTTATAGTTAGGCTGACATTTAATTTGTACAAAACCTGAGAAATTCAGCTGTTATAGTTAGCTGAGGTAACTATAACTCGTGCCCCCACAATGCACTGCTGATGATGTCACATATTACATCACTTATGACATGGTCTGTGACATCACTGATGACATCACTGATGACATCTCTAATGACATCACTGAGAATATCACTGAGGACGTCATCCACATAATCTCTGATGCAACTACTCACACCCTAATTTAACCTTTCATACACCCACTCTAAAATACAGACTACCATTCTCGAAACCAAAGACACACCAATACCAGTTAGTAAACTGATTCATAGGTGTACACACACATCCACTCACTCACCCATACAGCCACTCATATATATGCAGTCACTCATCAATACAGTCACTGATATATGCACTCATACACTCATACAGACACTCACACAGTGCCACTAACCGATAGTTACTTACACACCTAGTCACTTACCCAAAGAGTCAATCACACTACTATTTACTCACCAATACAGTTACACACACCACCTCACTTATTCATACAGATACTAACACATACTTACACTCCGATATAATCACTGACACAAGCACACACTCATCCATACAGACACTCTCACAATCACTCACTCTCACATTGAGTCACTTATATACCACAAAACTCACATATACTGCCTTACACATATGCAGTTACACACTCATATCCCACTGAGACATCCATTCATTCAACAACAGAGCCATATGCACACTCACTCACCTATACATCCTCTCGCAGATGCAGTCATAAACCTATACACCCAGTAAATCCCCCACTCACACATCCATGCAGAGTCACACACCCCACCACCCATCCACACAGCCACTCAGGCACCCATAGAGGTACTCCGACAACCAATCAATTACCTATATAGACACTAATGTAGCTACTTGCCAAACCATGCAGCCACTTACACACCAACTGACGGACTGATACAGACATTCACACAGTTTAGTCACTCACCTGTACATTCACTGAGACACACATATTCACCCACTTACACAGTCAGTCATGACCCACTGAATCATCCTTGAAGATACTCATACACCCATTCATTCTTTAATATACCTTGGTGTATGTATATATATATATATATATATATATATATATATATATATATAACATTTTTAAACTTTTTAGAAACATACTCACTGGATAATGTAATCAGTGACGTCATTTGAGATGTCATCAGGGATGTCACTGACCATGTCATGTGTGATGTAATATGCGACATCATCAGCAGGTCATTGTGGGGATCCAAGTTATAGTTAGCTCAGGCTGAATTTCTCAGATTTTGTATGAGTGAAATGTCAGCCTGCCTATAACGACTCTGTAACCTTTGTTTTTTTCTGTGAATTTCTGAGGTTTTTAAAATGCTAATTCCTAACTATAACGTCCCTGAAAGCTGTGTTTTTTTTCAGTGAATAAATATATAATTACTCTCACCTGTGATCAAGGCTTCGTGCCGAAATGCGTAAGGAAAAGGAAGGAAAGGGAAATGATATGTGCTGCTTTTTTCTGGGAATAAACACTATGTGTTCTGGAATTGGGCTTCAGTGCTTCTTTTCCGCATATTTGTTTGATGGGTTGCTCCGTACCCATTTTGCTGAAGTCGCCCTGGAGGGTCGACGGCTCCTTTGGCTCGTAGGTTTATTCAATGACTTATTTCAGGAGCATGAACCGCTTGCCTCCACTTGGAAAGAAAAGGATTATGCTGACACATGTGAAAAGTGAAGGTGAGCAAGGGATTACGTTAGATCTTTATCAGTTTACCAGTGTTTCCAAAATACATTCAACAGCAGAGCACTATGCACTTCTGACATTTTAACCAGACTGCTTTTAAACAAACATTTGGAGCAAAACGTTTTTTAGTGCACAGGAAAAGAATGTATTACAATCAAAGACAGTGTCTGGAAATTTTATTTGGACATAAATGAAGATTCACACTGCATTCCAGCATTGGGACAATACTTACAGTGCACTATGGGAATTGTTGTTTTGAATTGGGTTACGTGGTAGAATGGTTATAAGCATGCACATACACACTTTGAAATTCAATTACTCTCACCTGTGATCAAGGCTCTGTGATGAAACGCATAACGAAAAGGAATGAAAAGGAAATTATATCTGCTGCTTTTTCCATGCAATAATTACTGCATGTGTTGGAATTGGGCTTCAGCGCATATATATGCCTGGTGTGTGTGTATATATATATATATATATATATATATATATATATATATATATATATATATATATATATATATATATATATACACACACACACACACACACACACACACACACACCCACACACACACACACACACACACACACACACACACACACACACACACACACACACAGATATAGCCAATCTCCCAAGGTTGAGCTTCAGGGAAAGTGAATCTTGGGTTTCCTTACGAAATAAGGCTCTACATTGGCTGGGGGGCAAAACAGGGCTGGTTAACGCATTGTTCTACGAATTTAAAATGGTAAGAAGAATTGGTTGGCTGGGTAGAGACAGAAAATCGCTCCAGGGGGACTGTGTGGTCCTTACTTTTAAAACTCCGCAATTAGTGGAAAAAATTCTTTGCAGAGCTGGTGATAAGAGTATATCACATGCCGGCATTAATGTATTTCCTTTAGGTAATTTTTAACAGCTTTTTACCAGCCAACTCCTAGTATGGGGCAAAGAGATAATAGTTTAGTGGTGTCAGAATCTGGTCAACACACTTATAAAATAGTGTGTCCAATAGGTTTGAGTCCCTACACACACTAAAGGAGATAGATTGACTCAACATACAAGATAATAGTGCTAGGCCCAGTGGGTTAGAGGTTACCTTTGCCGTTCCAGTTCCTCCGTTAGTAAGCGGAATGATGTGCTGGATGGGGTTAAGGGGAAAATTATTGACAGAGGAGGTCAGTGCTCAGGAACTAACAATATACTGAGAAGCCCACTACCACTAACACGGAGGAATAAACATGTCAGCATGATAAACCTAATGAAAGCACCCCAACCTACAACTTTAGTACTTCCAGACAGGTTAGAAAGTCCTATTGATCAAAATTACAATTTGAGCGTACTATTTTGGAATATAGCGGGCTTGCATGCCAAACTGGAAAACCCAGTATGGCTCGAGTTTATTGGGAAATGTAAAACCTTTTGTTTCCAAGAAACTTGGACAACAGATCAAATCCTTGTAAATGGTTTTAAGACATATCCTACCGCCACAATATCCTCAACACATGGGAGACCTAAGGGTGTATATGAACTTACGTCTCCAAACAAATTATTCTATCCAAGATAACTATGTTGATAACAGAAATCTACTATCAAATTATATCCATCCAAATACATAAACACCATATCTTGTCTCTGATAAATTTTTATAACAATGTGCCAAGGAACAGATAATAGAACTTCTGAGGAAACTAAATAGCAACCTGACAAAACTGCAGAGAGACAGGGGGTAAGAGGTGATTATTATCTGGGGCAGAGATTTTAATACCAGGCTTTGCCCTTCAGGTAGTGACGGTAATTGTGGTCTATTATCTGATGAAAGTGACCCTTAGCCCCATTTTTCTCATCAATCTCGGAGGACTTTTTAAATAAGATTTTATTCTCACATGATATGGGCTTTGCCAATAGTTTGTGCTCCCCCAGTTCACTTTGAGCATACTTTTAAAAGGAGATGTTTTAAATCAACAATTGATTGCATTTTTTTACCTAGTCGATATGCTTCACGCCTTTTAAATGATAAAATTCACAAAAATGCTGTAAGTGACCACTTCCCATTGATCTTAAGTCTAGAGTTCCCAAACACCATGCACATTATCAAAGTAGCCAAATACCCTGGGCTCAAGTTTATCCCTGGGAAAAATAAATGTCTATGTACTGCTCTGGTCTAGGTTTTAACTAATGGAGTTCACCAAGAACATTGTGACCAAGTGCTATAACTCACTTTTAACTTGTCTGGAGGAATCAAATCCCCATGCCAATATTCTAGTATCTTTTTGCTCACCTTACACATGAAATACAAAACAGCGTGGAGATCAAAGGAGTGCATGCATGTAGCTAGGGCTGGTTTGATACAAAATGCACAAAAGCGTATACCAAACTAAAGTTGGCCATTCACAGACCAGAAAAGAATAGAGATGGAATAAGGGAGTGTAAGAGGGAGTACAACCAAGTCCTAAGAACACGCAAAATGGAACTAAAAGATAATGCGTGGGCTACTCTCTATGAATCCTTGCTGAATAAAGATAGTGCTGCATTCTGGCATGCAGTTAATGCTCCTTTCTCTACAGTTTCCAACAAACCATTGATAGAGGTCGCCATAGATGAAAGGCAATGGGTGGATTTCTTTTCAAAAGTCTATAATCAACACCCGGGCGAGGACAGTACAAACTCCCTTTGTAGTCAACTGGGAACTACTACCCATGAAATATCACCCATAGACCTCCATTTTACTTTTGACGAAGTTATTAGTGCAATCAATGTGAGTAAAGGTGGCAAGGCTCCTGGCCCAGATGGTGTGCCAATTGACTTTTTAAAATCAAACTTGTCCCTTTGGACTCCTCTGCTAACACAGGTACTGCACACTTGCTGCTCTGCCGGTTTTATTAAGACCTGGTCGGAGTCAATAGTAGTACCCATATTTAAGAAGGGCGACCAGCACAATCCAGCTTGCTACCATCCAATCTCCTTATTGGATTTTTTCGTACAGACATCAGTGCGGATCATCTTAAACCAGCTTCAAGATTGGGTAGAAGACATAAACATTATGTCAGATGTACAATATGGTTTTAGGCAGGGGTTGGGTACTATGGAGCAAGGCCATAATTTTAGCATCTTGATAGGGAAATACATGCAGGCCAAAAAAGGGAGACTTTAATTAGCATTTGTTGACCTTACAGCTGCTTTTGACTGTGTTATACACAGCAAACTCTGGGTTGTTTTAACAGATATGGGAGTGGATACCCCACGGATCCAGTTTTTGAGGCAGCTGTATAGTGAGGCAACAGCTAGAGTCCGCAATGGGACCAGGGTGAATGCACTGAACTGTTCACCGTGGAAAGGGGGTCAGACAGAGCTGTGTCCTGGCACCGTTTTTATTTACATTATACACAAATGGCCTGGAACAAGCAATGGTGGAGAAGACCCAGGATACGCCACAAATAAACAATCACCCTATAGCCACCCTTTTGTATGCAGACAATGCTGTGCTGATGGCCCGTACACAATTGGGTCTCCAAAAGGCACTTCTTACCTACACTGCGTACATGGATAATCTGGGTTTGAGACTAAATGCTTCAAAAATCTATATAAAGAAGTGTGGGAAGGGTAGTTCAAAATGTAGGAGTTTGTTTATAGGGGCAGTAGAGTGGAATCAACCAAGACATTTTCATACTTAGGTAGTTTATTTCATTCCAAGGGGTGTTGGCATCAGGCTGTCAAAAGCAGGAGTTTGCTTTTTATGAAATCCACTGCAGCATTGGCCAATTTCGCCAAGAAATTGGGCAGAAGGCCACCAGCTCTGCTCCTGCAAATCTACCAAGCAAAATGTGTCCGTATAGCCATCTTTGAGGCGGATGTGTGGGGTCTTCAAGATACCCAGCTTATCCAGGAGGTTGAAAACGCCTTTTTAAAGTTCCTTCTGGCGGTCCCAGGTAGCACTTCTATTTACAATTGCCACACTGAACTGGGTGTTTCGTACATCTCCGATATTATTAAAGTTCAGCCTGCTCTTTTATGGCACCGGATCTGGACCTCCCCTAGAACTGGTCTCAACTGTGACAGCATTAAGTTGGATCAGGCCACCAAGATCTGATTAAAATATATAAAAAACGTCATGTATGATCTCGGCTACCCAGACTACTATAACTTTACTGAATCCATAAATTCTGCCTCCAGGAAGGAAAATAATCTGTATTACACCCCTGGAGGCAAATGGATTCACTATAAAAGTAAGTAAACCATCAGTACAATCGCACCAACTGATCTTAACTACCTACTTTATACAGCCATATATACAGTACACTTTAAGTGGGTATGAGAGATTCGTACTGACTCGCTTTATATTTGGGATTTTTCATCGCATGATAACCTTTCCTGAAATAGACAAAGGGTTGAATAAGTTATGCAGTTGCCCATGCAGTAATCAGTCCCAGCAATTGTCGATTTATGTGGGTTTATTCTGTAAATTTTATAAAACGCAAAGAAGGAGGTGGATCCTAATAATTTTAAGATTTGGGGGGATTGACACAATGCAGACCAGCGTTCTTATTTTTGCAATTTTTTGATAATGAATGTTTTACTAACGCAATTGCTCATTTTTTAAAAAGCACTGTGAAAGTGAGTAAGACTGTTTCGATTTAAATTTTAAACGGGTACGTGTAGTTGAAACTGTGAGACAATGGTTTAACTGTGATTTCTGATATCAATTGCACTTTCTTAAAAAATATCTTCGTGTGTGAGATGCTGTGTTTTTAACCTTTGTGTTTGCTTTTCTGATTTTACATGTATAAAATCGAATAAAGCTTGTTCTGTTCTGTTACACACATATAGATACATTTAAGGCATTGTTTATATAGCCTCAAAATCAACACATTAGCTTTTTAAAAGTAGAAAAAGAGTAGCTCTAAGGTTGAACAGTGAATTTACAGTGGATTTGTATTAGCCAGCGATGTTGAAAGTTTCCGAAGAGAAGGGTGAAAACTGTACAATTAAGGGAATGTTTGAGATTGCAAATTTTTTGTTACATTTTGTGAATTTTCATAAAAACTTGCAATGATTAACATTTTGTGTAATTCACTTGCTGGTATCTAGTGTTTAAAAAATGTATTTGACAAATTCATCACATTTAAATGTGAAACATGATACTGTGAATAACCTCATTTATGGAGAAAATATCACCCACAAAACATTATCAATGCACGCATATTTTTCACGGGATAAAAATTAAGTGACATTTTGACATGGAGTACATTTTCATGAGATGTCCTGAATTCCAGGATATTAAATACATTTCACTTAGGTCTACAAAAGAATATGATTTTGTTGCAACAGATTTGCATTCGGGCTGATCCTATTAAAGCAAATTAGCATATATGCTGTTTTAGGGACAGTGCTACTAACCATTAAGCAGTGAAAATAGCAGGCCAAGATTACTGTTATTTAGAAAACTCTTGTTCAAGGGGAATGGGTCTTTGGTGAATATCTGGATTTCACTATAGAGGTCACATCTCTCGGATCCAAGATGAGGGCTGTGCAATGGTGCGAACCATGTGAATAGAATGTCTGGAAATGAGATAATGGATAGACATCATAGGTACTATGAGAATATGAAATTAACAGCATGGAGGATACATGCGGGGATTAGTTTAGCTACACTCTCGTCAGATACATATTAATTAAACACAAATTGCGTACACTACGTGAGTAGTATGAGTGGAGTTCAGAGGCAAGTCGATAGCCAGTGGATCTGTATGCAGTATGTAGAGGTGGGATTCTAGCAAGGAAGACAGAAAAGTATGTAGCTCTTAAAACTCGTTACCTTGCCAATGGATCCAAAAGCGTGTATTAGTAGCCATCTGGTCGGATGTACCATTAAAAGTCAACTCATGACTAGAGAATTAACAATGTACTCAATTATGTTAAATGGGAGGGGACACTGATGTTTCTGATGTTTCGTAACTGGCATCTCCTCTAGTTGTCTTAATCTCACTCTCAAATGCATCTCAATTGGTTCAATACTGTCTGCCATGTTTTCTGAGTGAAGGGCAGGGAGAGAGTTCAGTGAAAAGAACCAGCGGAGGTTGCAGCAGATGATTTGTAGAATTCAGAGATCTTGATAATACTCATTTTTAAAGAGTTAAGCATGACTGTGCCAATGGTAACCTAGTGGTTAATGGCTGATATGCATTTATAGAATTGACAGAGAATATGCAGTGACAGACAGAGAAATTAAAAAAAGAGAGTTGAGTGCCATGTGCTTACAGGTGACATGAGAAGACATTGGAGAAAATAACCTTGAGGGATGCCAAGCTGAAGATCTGTTTGTGAAGATACAGAAGCACTATCCAGAAAGATGCACAAAGTTCCCCTAGGGAGTAATGTTAGTATAGTGGGGTGGTTTTTCTTCCTCTCTCTGAATGCAGATATATGTAAAAGTCAGGGAAAGGTATCCCTTGTCGGAACTAGGGATGCCTCACACAACAGGCTGGTTTAACGACTGCTGTCATATCACCAGCCTATTGTCTTGTGTCATCATCGGCTTCCTGCTCCAACGTCAAGCCGGCGCTGCAATGCCTGACAGGTAGCACATGGTGCTACACTTTGGTGGAGATCTTTTGTTCCTGGCCGATGATCGAGTGAGTGTGTGGGGCCCAAGTGATAAAGTAGTGAGAGTGAGGTGAAGTGCGTTAAAAAAGGTTAGTGTAGTCTACTCTGGTCAGTTTATTCATGTAGCTAACTACCTTGTTAAAATAAGAGGGGTATAGGGACTCAACCAAGTTATGGGTGGGGGACCCGTTCAACCCTCGTCTGTGATCAGGTCAACATGTTTCATGCCATCACGGCAATTCGTCAGGACCTAGATTGTGCTCATAAACTAAAGGTGAGCCCAAATTGGGCTAAGGAGTGTAGCAGATACAACCTGAAGGGTCAAAGACTGGAACATGAGGAGTTCCTGTGTTGCAATCCGCCCTATAGGAGAAAGAGAGAGAAAGCCACATAGTACTGAATGTTCTCAATAGAATTTACATAGAGTCCTAGATCCCAAGTGGGAAGCGCAAATTAACGTCCACCCGGGATGTGTAATAACCAGTTGACTGGAGAGAGGCGAGAGAATACTAACATCTGAAGTGGGTTTTCAAATTGGGTAAAAATTACCGTGTCAGGTTACCACCAAACATATATTGACTCAGCAGTGTGGTCGAATGTAAAGGTTGGTATTATGAGGAAAATGGTGCCGAAGGTAAGAATCTTGGGAAGGAGAGCTAGAGGAATAGATGATCAGCTTCATAGGACTTACCCTCAATAGCAACAACAAGACTACTGCAACGTTCAGCGAAGAGAGCCCTGAATAACAACAGGGAATCTCTCCTAGAAACCCACACAAAGGAGAAAGAAGATATGATTACCTGTGTAACATCCTATACGAAGAATTTCCCTTTCATCAAAAAAACAGTGAACTCTCACTGGGGTATTCTGAACTCTGTGAATCTAGACATCCCCCGTCCCCGTTTCGCTTTCAAAAGAACCACCAATCTGAAGGATCAATTGGTTCACACCGACCCAAAAAGACTAGCACTCGCCCACAGAACACACTTTGGGATCTGCCCCCGTTACAGGACATTACCACTGTGGTAATCGTGTCGTCTGCCCTCAAACCACACAAACCAAATTGGTCCAACTTTCTGATACTTTCACTTGGCACTTGAATAGACACACCAACTGCAACAGTAACAAGTGCATCTACATGCTGACCTGCCCTTGTGGTCTGAAATACATTGGAATGACGACACGCGCAGTAAAGGTACGCGTGATGGAACACAACAGCAATATCCGCTGCCATAAGACTCATACTCGCCTGTATGAACACTGCAAGCAACAAGGCCATGCCGCTGAAGACATACAGTGGGTAGTATTGGAGTGGCATCCCTCATCAAATCAACAGGCCTTGTACAGAATAGAACAGAGATGGGTGCACCGCCTGCATCTAGATACTGAGGGACTAAATGACTCCGTCCCCTGGAACAGACTAACTAGATGATCTTGAGCTAAGATCGCATAATGCACCACTGTTTGTTCAACTACCCCTATCAATGATGTTGACTATCCCCATGCTAGATGCACCCTCGGGTTATGTACCTTACACACTGATAGTACAGACCGACAGGCTCATAACCCAATGGGACAGATACAGTGTGCGAAATTGCCCTACCCTATATCCTTATATTGCAGCTTTTGACACACTGAGAGGAATGCTTACTGCTCCACAGCTCCTCTACATCCTCTTGTGTCATGATCCATCCCATACAATATTGCAAACCACGTCATGAGTTCCTGACCTCCCTCCCAACCTGACGCTACATCTAGAGACGAACAGGCCACTCCTCCCATTAGTCACTACCACCACTGGGGGGCCTGGGATCCCTCTACGCCCCCTACAATATCTCTACCCTCACGACAATAACAATCGTAGTGATCCGATTTTATGATCATCATTCAAAAAAGGTTTTCCCCCGCCCCCCTTTTTGCAATATCTCTTGTTGCACCATTTTCGCAAGAAATCTGAATCTTTGACGCTTTTGAACTCTTGTGATTCCTGCACGCTCGCCGACAGGGACAGGGAAACTTAAACAAGGGCACTCTATATGGCCCCTCAGCCCATTCCGAAATGGCGCACCATTTTGAAAACTCTAATATTTATATGACACCACCATAGCCAGTTCTAGATGGCTATCCGACATCCATTCTATGTCTATAGTCACCCTCCTACGAACTTTGTCAAGAGGCAAGGTCACTGATCCAGCCAGTGCTACGGACCGCACGCCTCACTATTAAGATATATACAAAAATCGCTTTCAGTCTTAATACTATTGAACTCCACTCCAAGATGGCGCTTGTGCTGCTATTATGACGCATACACGTCATCCACACGCACCGGGCTCTCGAACCCGTTTAGGCGTGTCGCTTAGCAACTAACCACGGGACACTTCCCCAGATTCCGGCAATGATCTTGGACATATATTGGCGCTGGAAACAACCTGACACCGCCAGCTGCTTTACGTGCTAAACCACGTCGGAGTGTGGGATTAGGTACAGAGGTAACTTCCTCGAGCCTTTCCGGTAAGGGGGTCGATGGGCTGGACACTACCTCCGGATACTATTTGGGCTCAGTGAATCTTTAGGCAAGGTCCGCTGTTCCCTGTTTTCCTACCAACGTGGGGCATCGGGGTACTGCCCTCTACTGAGTTGTTAGCGTAGATGCGTGGCCGGTGGAGCGCTCGGGTCCCTGGCCGCTGCGGTGACTTCCCTCGTGGGCCGCTGCATGCTGATGACCCGCAACCATTCATCACCCAGTCGGGACATTGCTATGGGGATGAATTGGTTATGTTGGGCTACTCACTTTGGGGGCACTGCGGACGGCGCGTGGGGGCGCGCTGCGGAGGCTGTGGTGACCCGGGTCCCATTACCGAGTTCCCATTTATGCTGCAGCTTAACTTGAGTGGTATGATCCTACTGGCACCTACGGAGGGTAGGCGACACCGCAGTGAGACTAACCGTTGGTTCCCCTGCAGCACTGAATGTTCTATCCTTTTGGAAAGACCATTACTCCCCTCTACTATGACTTCCTGCTTTAACTTAGAAAACCCTTCCCTTATTTATCTTTTCAGATAATTATCTGATAGCGCAGGTCCCACGAGAGCAGCCTTTGGGGATCATCAGCAGCTATTGAGGGTAAGTCTTATGAAGCTGATCATCTATTCCTCTAGCTCTCCTTCCCAGGATTCTTACCTTCGGCACCATTTTCCTCATAATACCAACCTATACATTCGACCACACTGCTGAGTCAATATATGTTTGGTGATAACCTGACACGGTAATTTTTACCCAATTTGAAAACCCACTTCAGATGTTAGTATTCTCTCACCTCTCTCCAGTCAACTGGTTATTACACATCCCGGGTGGATGTTAATTAGCGCTTCCCACTTGGGATCTAGGACTCTATGTAAATTCTATTGAGAACATTCATTACAATGTGGCTTTCTCTCTCTTTCTCCTATAGGGCGGATTGCAACACAGGAACTCCTCCTGTTCCAGTCTTTGACCCTTCAGGTTGTATCTGCTACACTCCTTAGCCCAATTTGGGCTCACCTTTAGTTTATGAGCACAATCTAGGTCCTGACGAATTGCCGTGATGGCATGAAACATGTTGACCTGATCACAGACGAGGGTTGAACGGATCCCCCACCCATAACTTGGTTGAGTCCCTATACCCCTCTTATTTTAACAAGGTAGTTAGCTACATGAATAAACTGACCAGAGTAGACTACACTAACCTTTTTTAACGCACTTCACCTCACGCTCACTACTTTATCACTTAGGCCCCACACACTCACTTGATCATCGGCCAGGAACAAAAGATCTCCACCAAAGTGTAGCACCATGTGCTACCCGTCAGGCATTGCAGCGCCGGCTTGACGTTGGAGCAGGAAGCCGATGATGACACGAGACAATAGGCTGGTGATATGACAGCAGTCGTTAAACGAGGCCTGTTGTGTGAGGCATCCCTAGTTCCGACAAGGGATACCTTTCCCTGACTTTTACATATATCCGCACTCAGATAGAGGAAGAAAAACCACCCCACTATACTAACATTACTCCCAAGGGGAACTTTGTGCATCTTTCTGGATAGAGTTTGATGGGTACGTGCACACTGGACCCCTCTAAATATTGTCCCTTCTATGTCCCTCCCTGTTGTTTAAAGATACAGAAGCACACACGGACACCAGAAACAGAGTTTGAGTTAAAAGTAGTTAATAATAACGAGAGCCATTTGTCTGCCAATTTAGAAATTTCACCCCTTCCTTGGGGACTGCATTAGAATCAAGAGACCCACAGTGCCAAAGGTATTTGAAATATCCAGAAGAGCAGGCATGAAGAATTGTGTTTGTACTGGGTTGGAATGCTTCCTTGAGAGCTTGCCACTGTTTAGAAAAAATTACAAGAATTCCTTCCATCAACTTGTGTGTGCTTGTGCTCAGCGGAACACATAAAGTGACAGGCATGTGAAATGACGGTCTAGGTACAGTGGACAGCTCAAAAGTCAGACTGTAAAAGGTGGAGTATATGACTGGAGAAGTATTTAGTAATTTTTGAGAATCTTAGGGACAAAAGGTAACCAAAAAATGCATCAATAGTTAGCCTCACATTAGGGATCAGTGGTCAGTTTCTCAGCAGTAGTTGCAGCACAGCTGACTTACAGGGTGGTGTTGGTTGCCTAGTGAAGGTATTAAACCTGCACTTCATTTGTAAAAAAATAATAAATACGTTCAGAAGCTCAAAGTTTTTCTTCTGAGACTGCTGTCCACAACCACTAGACACAGTAACCACTGTATTAAATAAGCCATTGAGAGGCACAGAACACAGGATAAAGTTGTGGAAGGCTTAATAAAAAAAGGCAATAAATAATCAAAAAGGAGCGACAAGGGTTGGAGCTTCTGAGAATGGTACTGAGCTCAGTGGATGAGGTTTGTGCAGTCAGTGTCAGCTACCACATGCAGGGCAACCCTCGCTGGACCAAGGTGGATCTTGCCAATGGATTCAGGTGATAATGTGGACCCCAGCACAGTAGCCTAAAAAGGGGGGTGCGGGCTGCCCCTGGTGTCCTCACTCAGATGATGACAAAATGGCAAAAATATGTGTATTAAACACATCAATTAGCCATTGTGTCAAGCCAGGGATGAAAAAACATTTCCTCACCGGGTACCACCCGACCTTGCTACTCCACTGCCCCAGCGGGTAGGCTTTTAACACATTTCAGGAGATGGATGACTAGGGATCGAACAGCGATTTGTAAGCTAGGTTTGTGGTGATATGGTGTGATTTGCTACACATTATCTACTAGACAGTTTGCATCACCAGGTGATGTGGAGTGTGAAAAAAGAAATTGTTGTCTGTGATTAACTTAATGGTTTTGTTTTGGGGCGAGTTGTTTGTACACATCTCTTAGACCCGTTCCTGGTTATGGATATTATTCAAGCTGTTTGGTTTAAGGAAGAAGCTAACCTTGCTCACAATCCCCTTATGACAGGTAGGTGACATCCATGGCTGGATAATCGTCAGATAGCTCTTGAGTTGCAATATGTCATCACTCAAACCTAATTTAGGTAGAGCTGTGTATACCAGAGTGAATATGGATCTTAATCCTCTGTCCAGGACAACTACAAAAGGCTTCAGATAGAGATTGAAGACTATTGGAGGGATGAAGTGTCCTAGAGATACTTTGCAGGTCACTAGTAATCACTGGACGCATAAGGCTATTCATTACAACACCCCAGCTTACCTGGCAACAAAGCTTTAACTATCTGGCTCGAGTCGGAACTTAAGAAGCTTGACCGCCCTACTTTCGAAATCACCCAAATTCAAAAAGAAAATAATTTACAGTTGTGCTCTCTCTGGTCTTGCTCCAAGAATATGGAACGCTCTTTCTCCCGAGATCAGATCCAACCCATTTACTGCATTTTTCAAAAAACATGTGAAATGGCTAATCTTGAGTGACCATCAACAGCATTAACCTTGTCACCTGCTCATTACTCCTCTTTTTCCGGTTTTGATACTCCTTTATACCATTTGTTCAAATTTTAATATGTTTTTCTGATCACTTGTTATCCTGTTCTTTTGGCGTTCTGAAACTGTACTTGTTCCTTCTAGACTGGCTGACTCCCCTTGCCCCTGTGACCTTGACTGTTCTCCCCCTTTATTTTGATTTTTGTTTTGACCGTGTGGTTGTTTAACTACCTCATTTGTTCGATTTGTATTGTTTTACTCTTGCTTTCGCCACTTTTTACAGCACACTGATACCCGAAAGGGTCATGCTCACGCTTTATAAAACTGTTCAAATAAATAAACCGGGATCTTGAGTGTCCCACCAAGAGAAGTTGATAACAATTGGATCAGAATGAGGAGAAGAAAAGCAACAAAGAGTTTGTGAATCACGTATCCACTGGCTGAATGTTCATTAGGCTATGATGGTCCATGCTGCCAAAGACAGTCGGCAGAGAAGTTTGATTTAGACAGCACTAGAAGTTCCAGAAGAACGCAATTCTTACCAACTCATTCTCCACCCTTACCCTCATTCAGTGCTCTGACAAGTAACGAAAAGTGTCAAAAACTCTAGGGAAAAAAATAATGCTTAAGCAAGTATATTGATGAATAGTTGCATTAGTAAGTAAAATTCTAGTTTCTCATTATTTTTTTGTCATTTTAGGCAAAGGTAAGGATGTGGACTAAAAACTGGGGAGGTCAACCCCAAATCTGGGGAACCAGGTTCGAGTCTCGGCAACGACGCTCAACATCCTGTGATTCTGGGCAAATCACTTAATCTTCTGTGCCTAACAAAAATGAATGTGTTCTTGTGTAACGCAATGGGTGCTCATGTAAAGCGCTCTGATACCTGATATCTTCCGGTCAAATTCGCCGCTATATAAAATGTTGCGCTATATAAAACTCTGGAAAAAAAGAGAATAAAACCATCTGCCTGAGATGCCTCGCATGGACTCTTCAGCTTTCAGCAGCAGATTGCCTCTCAGTCCTGATGACAGATTACTGCACCCTACGTATTGCACTACTCTCTACAGCATTTGAATCTCAACATCATAGCCGGACTGGGAACTAAAACCGGCCCTGGCGAAGTGCTCGGCCGCCCCGCCCGCCCTCCCCCGGGGGGATCGGGGGTGCCGCTGAGCTCTTTGCCGGATTTCTGCCAATTTTGTTACAGGGCCGATTTTGCAGCTATGCTGCAAAAAGGGCCTGTAACATAAAAACGGCCCCCAGGGGCCCAAAACCGGCCCCCATCTGTGCAGCGCACTGGGGGATTGCCCGGTGCCCGCTACGGCCAGTCCGGCCCATCCACTGTAACATGAGAGAGTGCACGTTTGCTCTGCAATGTGAGAACAGAAATGGGGCTAATAATAAAGTATGGAACGGAAGTCTCGCCTCTCCTGAAATCCTGAAACTGAGGACTATCTTCAACTTGGGAAGATGACTAAAGGGTGTGTTAATTTCTGAAACAGTCAGGTCTCTATTCTGCCTACCCTCATATGAGCATAATAACACACTTCACAGTTATTTTATTCGACAGACTCGACACCATTTTCACAGTGATTATTTTTAAAGTCCTTCAAGGTGTTTTAATTTTCTTTAGAAACACATAACACCTCGTTAAGAAAAGTGTGCCGGCTGCACAAAGGCAATATATTGTGTTTACCATGTAGGGGTTTCATTTTTGAATTACAGTAATAGTATTATGGTCCTTCCTATCAGAGAAAATTCATTATTTCCCTATGCCATAACATGTTGAAAATGGGGAATAACCTAGTAGCATTAAAGGCATGCCCATTCTAAAGTACATTATTCTCTTTTTGCCTGAAACATTTTCCCAACAGGAAAAACATGCTTCATACAAAGCGACTACTAAAAGGAGGCCAAACATGTTGACCACTTGGAAGGTGGTCTATGGGTTCATTCATATTTTGGCAGAAAGCTTGCTGGCATGTTGGCTCACCAGGTCTGTGGAGACTACGACCTCTACTGTCCCAGTACAGCATCTTTGCCTTAATTTAGAAATCCCCGCCAAACAGCCAGGGATCTCTGTCCATACAGCGGAGCCACAACTGTGGTCGATTCGCAGAAAGCATTGGAGCAGCCCCAGTAGGCGTAGGCAGAGCTTTCGCAGTTATTACTGCTCAATCGTGGAACAGCTTACCACTGTCCCTTAGTATGACAGAATCTGAAGGTTTATTTCGACGCAATTTAAAGACCTGGCTGATTACCAACCCTTAGCCACTCAGTGATTCTTACAATTGCCAACCGTCCGCAGCGTCGGGACACCCCCGTTGGGGGTAGGTGCGTGCTATACAAGTTTCAAAATAAATAAATAAATAGGTCAGATTGGCACAGTCAGCCTTTTTTGTTTTCGAAATAAAAACTCCAATGGAGAAGAAGGGCTACTGACACTGTGACTTAAAGGCCCTCAGTGAATGTGCGGTCTGGTCAAAGGATTCAACTAGAAAAGCTAGTGTGCATTCTGCTGGTGTAAACATAATGCTTTGTTGGACTTGACTCGACTGTAAATAGGAAGCGGGGCCTGCAAGTTTGGCAGTGCAGGAATCTTGCAGATACAGCTCATCATACTCTAAATGACATCCTATATTGTTAATGCCTGCCTTAGGGATTTATTTTGAGAGAAAGTAAGAATGGTTCTGGGGCCCTGTAGATCAACATCAGTAAGTGAAGTTGTGCACTGATCAAATCATTATTATCTAGGCATGGGGTGCACAACTTTACAGTATGGCCATTCCACTCCGCATCGGTACATAATTCTCTATCCATTCTTTCGATAGGTGCAGATGACTGCTTTCCCTCTCTGGTAAATCAGCTAATGTAATTCACCAAATGTCCATCAGGTGCTACTGTTGCAACTGTGTCCAACTGTGTTGGCGGTTAACCGCTTCGCTGCGGCTGGAATTCCACCATGGTGCTGAGGAATTTGACGCGTGAGCGGTTCCGCCGGCCCCCGGCCACACGCCCACCATGACATCAAATCCAAATCGCCGGGGGGCGTCTGATGCACGGAAGAGGTTACGTTGATTATGCAGCATCAGCATAGACGTGCCAGCTCCATTAGCAGGGACGGACAAGCCTTAGTCCACCAGGCATTTTCCTGGTTGGCTGGAACTGTTGATGCCTGTTCTGAAAGCCTAGTGCCATCCTTGTGATATCTGGCTTAAAAAGTTGCTGAGGTAATTGGTTCCATTGAACGAGGAACATGGAATGCGAGGTGGTTTATGTGAAGCGTGGCAATTACTTGCGAGGAGACGATGGAGGAGGGGCTTATTTAAATCCTACTTGAAAAAACAAAACAGCAATAGAATAAAAACATTTTGATAAAAGGAAAAGAACCAAGCAAGTTGCAGTAAGAGCAGGAGATTGGGTACAAGTGAAAGCTCCAGGGGGTGCCATGTCTTGGTCAAAGTATTCGAAATCTACACAAGTAATAAAATGTTTTAAGTATGCCATTAGGGTAAAGGATGGTAGAATTTGGAATATGAGTCATGTGGTGGTACTTAGATCAGATGTGGAGAAGGGTAAAAGTGTTGCTGAGAGGAACAGAGTTCATGGTAATGAAAAGAATGATCAGAGTTCTTTTGAAAAACCATCAGATCAAAATATGAGAAGAAGTATGTGTAAAATTATTACCCCGTCCTATCTAAAGGACTATGTCAAATAATTCTTACTTCTGTTGAAGAAATTATAATTTGCTTAGTGTTATCCATTCTGTATAATTCCTTAGGACAGGCTTGGTAGTTCTTCTTATAAGTTAGTATCATTACCGAAGCATCTTTAAAAAAAAGTATACATTCATGATCTATGTCAGAGGGGAGAAGCGTGATATCTGGCTTACAAAAACGCTGAGGTAATTGGTTCCATGGAACAAGGAACATGGAATGCGGGGGTTCGTTTATGTGAAGCGGAGACAGTTACTTGCGCAGAGACGATGGATGCAGTGTTAATTAAATCCTACTTACCAACGTGAACCAATGTATAAATATATATATATATATATAATATATATATATATATATATATATATATATATATATATATATATATATATAGATATATATATAGATATATATATATATATCATGTGATCAAGGCCGGTAATCGGCCGATACGCGTCATGGCAGACTTTGTTCGTGAGGAATAAATAATAATTGCACAAAACCTGGGTCTACGCTTGTTTTTCTCCACAGAGCAGATTCAAGAAGTCGAGGATTTTCGATATATATATATATATATATATATATATATATATATATATATATATATATATATATATATATATATATATATATATATATATATATATATGTATCTATATATATATATTCCAAACCGCGTCTCAGCCGCAGAAAGGAGCTCCCGCCCTGCCACAAAAACTCCTCGGACACGGACCATGTAGTTAGTGCAAATATTTATTCTTCTGTAGCAGATATATATATATATATATATATATATATATATATATATATATATATATATATATATATATATATATATATATATATATATATATATATATATATATATATTATATATATATATACATAAATATATAGAGAGAGAGAGAGAGTGAGAGGAGAAAGCAATCAGATAGAGAGGAAAAAGCGAGGAGCGAAGGCAGTAGAGGGAATAGATGGATGGAAACGAGAGTTTGCACAACGTGAGGAAAGGAGATGGGCTGCTTTGAGTATTTCGGCCAGAACTCCTTTTGGGTTCCCTGACCGTCCCGTCCATAAGGAACCACAAGTTACATTTAACAGGAAAGATTTGCCAATTACCGAAATAACGACTTTTTACCTGTCTAGACTGACCTGAGCCCATTTTCACAGAAATAGCAATAGCAAGAGATTTGCGGTATCATTTCATTCTTAGATATCAGAGAAATATCTAAATCAATGCCCTGAACTTAAACTAGAATTGTTGTTCTCTATTCAATATTTTGCACTTTAATTATGAGCAGCATTCACCTGCTACACCAGGCAGTGGCTAGCTTTGAAAAAGCCACCCGGGGGGCTGCCTCCCATCAAACGGACCTCAATAAAATATGCCAGGCTCAGAGAGTTCCTTATAGGATTGTGGCTGAGGCTTTCATATCCGCCTTCCCGGATCCCCCGACGAGTCCTCCGGGGTGCTTCTTCCCCGCCATTCGGAGCTAATGCAGCTGTTTCCTGCTGTCACGTTTCATCCGGCCATGACACATCTGGGTCTGCAGCCCGGACTCCTCTCCCCTCCCGGCCGCTCTGCGGGGCCCTCTTAGCCTTTTCCCAAAGAAAACTGTTTCCACTCTTGACTCCCTGTCTTCTTGAATATCTGCCGACGAAGGTACTTTTTTTTCTTCTTTTCAGTTGCAGGCAGTTCTTGTCGGCTACGTTTTCCTTTCCAATTCTTAGAAGTAGACGTGCTCTGAAATGCAACCTATCTACCTGGATTCGTTGCATTTTTAGATTATCTTTAGAGGCAGCAAAAAAAGACGGACTACTGCATATTTGCACTACTTGGGAGGTAGGTACATACTCAATTCAGGATCGGGAATATGGGAACAAAACTTGTGATCAGTCAGATAACATTAGTGCAACCTGACATCATTATCTCAATATTTATTGACATTTTGAAAGCATTTTTTTTAAGCGAAGTCCGTAATCCATTAAAAAAATATAGCATCTTTAAAAGGCACAGAGCAATCGTCAATTACAGGTATTCCCAAGTATTATGTGGTATAGACTTTCTCAAGAGACAATTACTTATTTCAGCTGTTTCCCACATTTTGTATTACTTTTGTTCGAGAGTCATTGATTGGTTTGAAAGGTATGCAAAAGATAGTGAAATGTATACCAGAAGAGCATGATAACCCATCCCCTAGCACCTGCCTCCTAACACTAAGGCTATGAGGGTCTGCAAAAAAACATATGCCATTGCTCCTGGGACTTCCATTATCATCAAGACCAAGGGCCTTATGTATCATTATTTCAAGCGGTACAAAAGGGGGTAGTGATGGACGGAGCATCTGAACCAATCAAACACTCACACCCAGTCAACAGATCTGGGTTTAATCCATCACCGTTCTTTAGCCCACTCTGCCACCCCAGTTCAGACATGGCTATATGCAAATCAGTCTGACCCTGTGCCTCATGGGAACAGTCCAGCCCGAACTGCCAAGCCATGCCTTCCCTGGACCGGAAACAAGCTTCTGAGAACCGGTTTCGGGAATTCCAGCCGTCTCCAGCCCGGCTTGCTTGAATCCAGTGGCAAAGTGAGCAAGGGACTCACGTCTGAGCATACCCTGCCACACTTATGGCGGCCAAAAGTTATTTCAAGCAACGCAAGGCAGCAAGACAACTTGCTGCGTTGTATGAAAGGGTGATGGCAGGAATGTGCCATACTTACATATATATAATGCATTCCTGCTCTCTGCCTGCGCTGGCACACAATGTGCTCCCTTGCACTAAAGCAGACACCCTTGCGCCATGGCGAAAGGGTGCCTGAATTGCAGACAGATTTTTTTTGTGCAGAAAGGGACACCTTCCTGCACAAAAATAGTTCTTAGAGGCGTATTCCTCTTTCCGAGTAAGCTGCAGCACAATTCGAAAGAGGAGGCTACGAGGAGGAATAAATATATGACTGCTTTTTGCGCCTCCCCTGGGAAAGCATAGCATTTTGATGAATCACCCCAGGTTTACCAGTCTTAGTAAATCTGGGAATGAGCTCAGATCCATATGTGAAGCCTGGCAACATTCATGCTCCACCCATGGAACACCTTCCCAGGGCAGAGTAATGCAAGGTAGTGACTTGCGCTGCCTTGTGTTACTCCGGATTTATCAAGCAATGCAGGGCCACGCAAGGTAGCTTGCATTAAGGGGTAGCTTCTCCGTTATGGTGGATGAGCGTTGCCCCACTAGGTGGCAGCAGATTTAAACACATGATAAATAAAATGATAATAAACCACATTTTTTCATTACCATCTTCTTACTTGCAGGCTGTCAGAAAGCCGCGTCATAGGGTGGTGCCCTGCAATGTATGACAGCAGTGAGGAGGAGGGGTGATGGGCACTACTTAGCCGGTAGTCTTAGACCGGTCAAACAGTCATGCGCACTTAGCATTTCTCCACCCGGTTGTGTTGCACAGCTGGGGGAGAAAAGCCGCAGACTCCCAGGCACTGTCTGAGTGGTAAACCAGGCTGCTCAGACCAATCCCAGCACTTCTTTAATGCTGGGAATAGCATTCCCAGTATGAGAGCAGCATCAATATTGGGATCTAGAAGCCTGCACAGTGTGCTCCAGCCCTGCAGTCGAGGATCGGGAGAGGAGCAATGCCGCAAATGTTGCTTGGTAAAATTGACTTAAATATTGCGTTGCCCTCATGACACCATGCGTGATGCAAGGGCAACTTAATACAATAATGAATCTGGACCCCCACACTGACAGAATGTCTCAAGGGAAATAAGTGGACATCTTTTCTCATTGTGATGGTTCCACCAATGTGGCCAGCATTAGATGCTGACTACCCTGCAATGACCAATTTGGTCAGTCATAACTGCAAGAGGCCAGTGCATAATTTATAATTCCAAAAAGGGTGGCCTAAAGTTCTTCTTAGAAGGCTCTCCACTAGTTCTGTTAAATGTCTAGGCAGGCTGCAGATGTCATCTAGCTTTGAATCTACCTTATGCCTCTTTCTCTCACGATTCTACACTCTGTCTCTTCACCTCACGTTCCCGTTTTTTAGGTCTCACTACAACTAGCTGCAGCTGTGTGGTAAGGCCTAGAGCCATCAGTACACACACACCACACAATATAAAATGCACACATAGTTAAACATATACATAGCACTGATTTCTCATAGGCATGCAACCGAAACAAACTCATTAAAATAATTGCACAAATGCAGACCAAGTCAGTAGCCAAAGATGATACAATCCAGTCTGGCAGCCAGCCTGATTAATCATCAAGCATTAGGATAGACTAGATGGGCAGCCCATGGCATTGAACAAAGTTCACATTTGTCATTATTAGTTTGCACTGATGAGATGACAGGTCACAAAAACTAGTTCTTGTTGGTTAGTATCATGGAGGTAGTTTGGCTATCTACCTACCCAGTTGTTGCCGTTAATGCGAGAGAGCTGAAAAGCACAGAGGAGCATCTCTACTTTGCCTTGTCCTGTACATCACATAGCATTGTAAAGCTCAAACCCACATTGAAAGCAGCAGTACTGTATTGGTACTTATGTGGTGCTGTTGCACCATGAATCCCTTCATTCACAGGTCCCCACCTGTCTCAGGGGTGTACCCTGCTGGGCAGAGAACAACAGGGAGCACCAAGTGGGCACCAAGAACATAGGGTCGCAAGGACCCGCCTGGTGTTCTAATTTCTAAAGTGTGCAGTCTGCAGTCTTTGTTTTATGTTCATTTGCAACTAATCACACTGACTATGTAGGCTGATAGTTTCATTAGCCTTCACAATGAGTGAGCAATTGGAGAAAAGCAAGGGATGCTGGGATATTATAGTCTGAATAAACTGAATGAGCAGCACTGAATGTTCAATCAGTATGTAACATGTCATTACCTTGCCTTGTTCACTCCTCTAGTATGTCTTCTGAGCATGGCTCCTGACCTGGGCTATGCTGCCTATGCCAGGGATGCCAACTCATCCACATTTGGCACCTGTCACACATCATTCTCTTCACCCGCAAACATAGTCCCTTCGATTGCAATGGTGGTTAACACCGGGCCAGCTCTCTGTTGCCAAGGCCAATAGTGATGTCATGACATTGGGAGCACCACTAGAACCCTAGTAGCTTTGAGTGCATGTACCACACCTTAACAATATTTTGGTGTACACTCACTTAATGTGTCCGACAGTGCAGTGGTCAGACACTAAACCTAGCTGTCACTACAGCAATGAATTCTGCTCCACTAACCTGAACTTGGGTTCAGGTGTACCGTGCCAAGAAGCAGAGTGTTCCCCTATCCCTCACATGCACACTATATATGAGTGCGTGCACACTTGCTTCTCCCTCTCTATCTCTGCTTCTCTCTTTTCCATTTTCCTTTCCCTTCCTGCTAAATCCCTCCTTCCCCTACCTTTCACTCCTACCCAGTTTCCCCACCTCCCCATCTGTCTTTAGGTTCTCACTCAACCCGCTTTTACCTGGCTTGCGTGCATTGCCAGCACCTATCCCTGTTATGAATAATGAAGTTTGATTTCCGTCATATGATGTTACAGTGCCCACAGTATTTCCCTAAATGGAAGCAAACAGAGTTAAATTTGTTCAATGGATTCCTATCCAAGGTTTTTGTGAGTTACTATAGGTTAGAACCACCATGGTGCTACATTTACAGCACTAAAAACTAACCTATATATAGTACCTATTTCTTGGACTACAACAGAAATCCAGTGAATAGAAATGAAAGCCCAGGCGCTAGTACACAAAGATTCCATCCCAGCTGCATTCAGTGATATAAACGTGGAATGTAAGCGATGTCCCCATGAGCAAGCAGAGGTAGTCGCGTCCCTCCAGAGAAAATTGATGTATTCAATGCAATCTAGATTCAATCCCTTGTGGTAGTCATATGTAACACCCCAAAATATATGCATCCTCTAATGAACTGTACCTGCCCCACCTTTGAATCAATGCGCAGATAGAAGCTTTACATTGCTATGTTTGGTAATTGAAGCCCTACTGGGTGCTTAAGATTCAGCTCTAGGCTATTGCTAAATCGTCAAGCCTAGCATGGCCTAAACTAGACTTACATCACTCAGGCCCTCATCCTGAACTGCCTGCAGACTGTGTGGTTGAGCTTGCTTGGAAAGCATTTCATCTCACCACATTTAGACCGCTTGACAGCTCTGTAGGGAAAAGGAGCCTAACCCTACTGAGTATTTACATATATAGAGGCAGATGTACGACCCTTCTATTTTGCGTGTCGATAATTGCGTCATTTTGCGACTCGCAAAATGGAATGTGTAGGAGTGTAGGGTCTGCAATCCTATGATCACCCAGATTTTTTGCTTTTGTTTCACTGGTTTACGACTTTCTCTGGCTGTGGGCCTGCCAATCAGACCCACAGCCTAGCTGTTCTCTCGCTAAATTGACATGTGTACCTTAGGTGCATTACCCAATTGGAACTGGGCCACCTTGTCAGACCCTGTAACTCAGGGCATCGGTGTACCCAGGGCCTACCAGGGGCTGAAGCATGTATTATGCCACCCCTGGATGGCCATCTAAATCTGACACAACTGGCTACACGACAGCTGGGGCAAGGTGGTGTAATCACCCTTTGCTTTAGATATAGTATACCTATATCTAACCCTAAAATGGACACCCGGATTCCTATCAGTCACTCCTATGGCAGGTCTTGACAATCCTGAAGGCAGAGTGCGTGGAATCGTGTGAATTGGCGCTCTGGCATGAGCCGAGCCCGGTTGCAGCTTGCGGAACCAAATCCCAATGGCTGTTCCATGATAACGCGTACCATCTACTCTTTAATGCTAACTTCGGTATCGCGTTATCAAAACATGTCGAGTAAGGTGTCATGCGAATTGGGATACTGACCCCTCACCAATGCTGGCGACGGGGTTAGCATTCCACCCTTCTAGAGGGACACGACATGTACGTAACTGTGAACCCCGGTTAAAGTTAACTGAAGCCTCAGCTCCACAAAATGGATGCTGCCACCACAGACACGAGTCTGACCTCCTGCTGCTGGGAGTCCTTCCAGCAAGGAGAGCTTGGACAAAGGGTTTCCTGTCCGGGGCGGTGCTCGCACCATCCCAGACAGGGTTTTGTGTATCCTGGGTAGGCAGGGCTTTACAGGAAGGTGACTGCGGAGTGGCACCCCGGTGCTCACTACGCATCTGCCGGCTAGAGCCAGTTCCAGGGGCACCCCAGCCCCTGACCTGGGGAAAGTCCGGCATGGGAGAGGGGTGTAACCACCCCCTTCCTGGTCCCACCCCTAGGGCAGGACCTAGTCGCGTACCCACCCCTTTCTTTAGGATAAAGGCAGGAGCGGGGACCCTTCCAAATTAGATCATCTTTGAATCAAGAAACTACTTTCTACAAAAGGAACTCTCGACTCTTCTCAAGATTTCTCCCTTGTGGCTAGGGAGTAGTCACCCTGCATCCGCAGGCACCATCTAAGAACTCTGCGGTTTGCTGCTCGTCCTTCCTCAGGAATCCGACTGCCCAGCTCGACGAGAACCGGCTTCCCTGGCACCTCTGACCTCTACCCACATCGTCAGCTCAGCTGAGATCCGTGGGTGCGACGAGACCTCAAGGGACCGGCCATCATCAGAACCTGCACGACTTCTAAACCAGCACGACCGCCGAGGGATCTTCTGGTGAGTGCTTTGGGGTCCGAGAAGCCCCGACCCTGAGCAGCTCCAGCACCGAAGTTCAGCCTCCCAGCATCTCCACGATCTGCGTGGGGCCCTTCTGCTTTTTGCTGCTCATCACGTTGTCTGGCTACTAGCCCGCTGGCTTGTGGCCTTCTCGACGACGCCCGACAACAACATTGCTAGTCTGGTTGCTCCAGACTGGCCCTTGCTCCCTTCTGAAAGAGGAGCACCCCGGACCCTCCTGGTCCACTCAAGACGCCATTTTAGGTCCACCACGTGGCCCTTAATTTGCCAAGGCTTGTTGCCCCAATCCTGGGCCCAGCGACGCCGACAGCATCAATCTTCGTGGGACAGCTCGCACCTCCATCCTGGTCGCCGACAATGCCTCCTGGTCCGTGAGACTGCAGAGCCTAGCGTCGCCCACTCACCTAGTCGAGTTGACGATCATCCGGTGCCCTCCTGGTACCCTCTGACTACTGGCTAGTAGTTACGAACTTGGTCCCCTCTGCTTTCAGGTGTCATCCATGTCTGATCCAGGCTTGGATCTCTACGAACTATCTCCACTGGTCGCCGGCCAGCAACTCCTTCCTTCCGGCTCCTGGTTCGTCAGCGAGGATTCCCGACATCTGTAAAGACTTATGCAGCCGCAGCCCTGGGCTAGGTAACTTCGGCATTTCGGTGCCTGCATAGCCTCATTATCTAAGGGTCCAGAGTCACTGTCGCTTCCGACTTACCTTATCGGGTTCGCCCGAGACCACTAAACTTTCCGTGCCCTCGGGCATTTGTGTAGATTGTGCACTTGAAGTATATTCCTAAGAGTTTTGTTGTGTGCTTAGTACCCTGTCCTCATAAAGAGTACAGGGCTGTTGTGACTTAAAATAAATACACTGTTTATTTTCATAACACTTGTGTGGTGTCCTTTCACTTGGTGTTCAAGGGGTATATGTGATGGTATAACAGCTGGCTTAACACGCCCTCTAGAGTTTAGCCCGAAGACTGCTCGTATCCACGCTACTAGGATAGCTGGTCTAAGGTTGACTTACAACCAATCACCATAAGGGTCGTTTGGACTGATGCATAGTGATCACTAGAATAGTGAGCACTGCATATCAGGCCAACTTCTCACAGAATGTACAACAGTGTCTCAGACGCGATTCCGAATGGGTCGCAAGGGACCTTCCTAATCAATATTCATGAGGCAGGACACAATTTGTTACCCCATTGGGAATGACCAGCACTCACAGGGATGGTGGCCTGCTGGGGTCAGCAGACCAACATGTCTGTGACCGCTTTTTTAAATAAAGCTGTTTTGTTTTTTTAAACACACCCTGTTTTTTTTAAAGGAAAACAAGATGCCTTTTTTTTTACATGAAATGTTTTTGTTTCACTTTTTAAGAGTAGGCAACGGTCCAATGGACCACTGCCTGCTCTGAAAAATATTTTTGCTAGCTTATAAGAGATGTATACTTTTTGGATAACCCGGCTAGACCGCACCGCGAGCACATATTCTGAAACGCACTCACCAGTCAATTGGTGCCATTGCGCACACTTATTTTTTTAAATAAATGCCAGTTCGAGAAGTTCCTGCCACCTATTTCGTCACACTAACAACTCACACAAACAAATTGTACCGTTCATAGCACATCTAATATCCACCATTCCTCCATTAACCACCCCATAATACCTTAAGATATCACTGAGGTCAACAGCCAGAGTACACAACTATATCTTTTGTTAATTTATTAACATACTAAACACGTATTACAATAGATTGCTGATTTCAGTTGAATATATGCTATTTACTTTTGTTGTAGGGTAGACTCCCTGACGAAGGACGGGTCCCGAAATGCATAGGGGCATTCATTACCCTTTGAAGAAGATATGTAAATAATGTGGATACAACGGAAAAATTTGATTTAAAAGGAAAAAGATGACATGCAATAACATGGAATATGCATAATGAAAAAAATCTTTTGTTTGAAGAATAAATTGAGTTGAAACACTGCAACAATCTGGTGAAAAGCGACTTCTTGCGCTGACTGAGCGTCTGTAGATTAACCTCATCCCGATGGATGAGGCTGTTATTGAGTTCTGTCAAAATCCCTCCCACTGCTCTTACCCGGATGGGCCGCAGCTGTACATAAGCATGCTGGTCTAGGCTTACAGGGTGAACCTTACAAAGTTCTTTTTCTTACATATTAGCACCAATAGTAGCCATTGGTGTCAGAGGGGATGATGCAGAAGGAGGGATCGGACCATAGTGGGAGCACCCAGTGGACATCCAGAGCTGATTAATGAAGAAGGCATCACTGACTTGGTAGTTTAAGTTTTGCAAATTCACAAGTGTGTTAGAGAAAGACATCAATACACATCAAAGCTTCCGATATCTTTTGAGGTGTTGCACTATTGTTAACTTTGTGATAATGTATTGAAATGTGTTTTAAGCAGCCTCCCAAATACTCAAGTTTCACATTCCGGTTCATAAATCAAATAGCCGGCCATAATCTGTGTACTGCGCACACACCACATAGCCTTGGGACCTTTGTTCGTTCAGTTAAACCAATCAGGTGTGAAACGTGACAAAGTGTTCTGACAAGGTACAACTTCAGTCTCCGGCTGTGAGGGAAACATTGCTCATAGTTCACCAATTCTTTACGAATATTTTCTGCTGTTTGATACAATGCCTCTAGGATGTTTTTCTGTTAATTCAAAACACTTCAGACACTTCAGACACACCAGTGGCGCAAGGGGCTTGTAAAAAAGCCCTTAGATTTCTATGGAGATTGGCGGAGGGAGCTGGACGTGTAAATCCGGAATATTGAGAATACAATACCGAGTGGTCACAATATTGTGATCAAAATATCGAGGACAACAATATCGACAGATGAGTATGTATCAATATCTAACTCCACATATATGTACAACAACTATATATATTTTTTATGGTACTTAGAAGTAGAGTTAATCATTTTAAAATACGTAACTCTGTGCACTCACCTCCTCAACATTTTGGTTTTCGATATTTTGGTCTCAATATTGTGGACACTCAATACTCCATCGTTGACCTCTGGACTACAATCTCGCCTGAAGAGGGATAATGGGCAAGGCTGGCATGCTATGAGAAGCTTAGCACATCTGTCAAGAGATGGGAATCCTAATATGTACAGGCATTCAGTATAACACACAGCTCCCATTTTCCTGACTTCTCCTGAAGCCCAAAACCTGTTCGGAATCCAACATTAGTTAGAACCTGCGACTACTCCAGGTGTTTTTGAATGTATCTCCTGTTTTTTCTTTCTCTAACTTCTGCTAGTAAACTGTCGTGGGTATTTACTACCTTTTCTGTAGTTACCTCTGAGCTTCCACTCTCCAGTCTTAAACCATGACTTCTACTTTCAAGATAAATCATTAGGTGAAATATCCTTTTATCTAGTTTATGTTTATTTCCTTAAACAATTTTGTGGCATTTTGTATACATTGCTCCCTTCTTGTGTCCAATCTAGATAATCATGGATTCTAGTGCACTATTGTGCCTACTGATCGCTGCACAGTGAACAACTTCTATTTGTTGTACATTTGGTCTTCATAACAAGTCTCAGTACTCCGGGTGAGATTCCCCCAGTTTGGTTTATGGTTGTAATTTGATGCCCTGCTTTACAGGTAAAATAGTTCATGGTACTATTAATTACATTAAATTCAATACTGCACAAATCATAGACTGAAGATTTTCTTGATGCTAAGAAAGATTCAGGCTGCTATATTAATGACTTGTGGCTAACCCAAGAGATCTCGGGCAAGGGCCAAAGGGAAAATGTCAATTGCATCTTTTGTAGGGCACACAAATGTGAATGCCCTTGCTATAACGATACCTATTGGCTTAGCTAAAGATGATCGCCAGTACAAAAGCCTTTGCCTACAAGGATAAACTGTGAAATTCTATGTAATAAACAGACTACAGCATTGTTCAATAAAAATCTAAAGAACTATACACTTTAACAAATGCTTTTCATAATAAATAGGTTAGGCTTACTGACTTTGTCATAACTAGTCTTACGAAACTTGTCTGATCAATGGCATTTGGCATACTTTCCTAATGACTCAATCAGGACCAAGACCTTTAAAACTAGTTTGTCAACATAACCAATTCAGGCTTACTATATTGAAAATAGGTTTTCCCACAAGGCAACCATTAAACATGCAATTATAAAATTACAAATATGTAAATATTTACAGCTGGTAAAACAATATGTGACCCCTTGTTAACAAGGATTATGGCAGTTGTCAGACAGAAGCCAACACCTAAGCCCTTAACTAATGCAGTAATTTGTTAGTTTCCATGTAACAAAATACCTTTCTGCAGGCAGTGTAAAAACAACCAACTCCTAAAAGCCTATTGATTTTAACATATGCTTTCACAATAATTATGTCAAGCTTGCTGCCTTTGTCCTAACCTTTCATAATAAACAAATCAGGTCTACAAACTTTATCATTGAAATATCATCACAACCATTTCTGATATTGCACAAAAGGTTTCCCACAAGAGAACCGTCAGCATATGTTCATATAAATTCATAAAAATACATTCATAAAAATACATTTCTGCACAAAATTATAGTTTTCAAAACAATATACCACACCTCCTAAGAGGATCTATAATGATTATCACATGATCACGGTCCAAATCATGTAGCCCTGGGTCTGATAGAAAGGTAAGCCAACACCAAAACTCCTGCCTATTTGGTCATTTGTAAGAGCTCATGTAAATAAAATGCATGTCTATAGGTTATAACATTGTGCAGTAACAACCTACCCTTAAATGCATTATTCGCTTTAATATAGACTTTTCACAATAAATATGTTCAACATGCTGCCTTTGACGTAACTTCTGTTAGTGAACTGAAAAGACCAATAGGAACTGACATAACTTTTCCCAAAAAACGAATAAGGTCTATAGTCTTTATCAATTGGCTTATCACCTTAACCAGCTCAGGCTTACTATACTGAAAATAAGCTTTCCCACAAGACAAAAAAGAGGCCTACAATAAAAGGGAAAATAAAGAATTACTTTCAGACTGATGTTTTCTGCAGCAAATTCTGCATTTATCAGAAGTTCCCACTTATGTTCCACCTGTAAATTTATCTGGTTTGATGCAGTTCAAATCATCTACCCTGAAGGTTTGTAAGACAGTCCATCAACACCAAACCTCATACTTACTACAGTAATCAGTGAATTACAAAAAAATAAGAAATCTGTATACAAGCTTTAAAACAGCGGAACAACATTTCACCCTTAAAGGCCTTTTGGTTCTTACATATACCATTCACTATAAGCATGCTATGCTTAATAACTGTGATGTTACTTTTTTTAATAAACAGATCAGGCCGTTGGCCTTTATTATTGGCTTGTTACTGTCTACAGCTCAGGCATTCTGCATTGGGCATCGGCATTACCACAAGCAACCATCAGGCACAAAGTAACATAGTTGAAAAAAAATACAAAACTACAGATGGAAAACAATATAAAACCTCTGTGTAAATTTTCTTTCAGAGTTAGCCAGGAGGGGTAAACAGCACAACAACCCTCTGCTACTCTAGTAACCAGTGAATTTCCATATAACAAAATACCTGTATATGGGCTTTAATACAGCAAATAATTTTTTGCAGCAGCATTAAAAAGGCGGGATACCATTTGGGCCAGGGGCTTTGTTTGATGGTAAGCACCAGGATTCCGTCCATGATTTCACTCTCATCAAAACTTATCACAGCGATCTCGCTGCTCCGGGGTTCTCTAAGGGTGGGCTCCTGAGGGGAGTCAAACATGGTTTAAAAATGGAGTACCCACTCCACCTCAGTGATATGTGCCTCCAGGCCCCCCGTTCTTTATTGAACAGGGGCCCGTTCACAACGCTCCAGAACCTTGCACTATTCCTCAAGATGCTGGAATCAATAAACTCCTGCCAAGCATCCTCCTTCAAGGCAGCCTTTCGTTTGGCCAAAGCTGATTTATAGGCCCTGCGGCATTCACTAACCTCAGATTGTACTCTTGGTTTGGCCGCAAAGGCTTCCCTCAGCCACTTAGCTGATTTGGAGCAGTGGGAGTCAAACCATCTAGGGCCATGTGGTGTGGAACCTCTGGCTGAAACACTTAGTAAATCGCCCACTTTTTGCGCTATTATCTCGTAGGTGCCAAGGATCTCATTGGGGGTTGACCTCTCGGATGTGCATAGTGACAGTTCACATGCACAAGAAGATTTCACATTGTCATAGAAACTGTCGTGGGATACCTAGGACCACTTTAGTCTATGCATGCCGTTCGTCGGTTTCAAGATTCCTCTATTAGGGGGCCGCTCCAGTTTTTGACGAAAATGGACCCGACAGGTAGACTGTTAGGGGGTTGTGGTCACTAAATTCACTTGCTAAAATGTTAAAGGAGTTAAAAGAGGATTGCAACGATCTAGAAATTAATATAAAATCAATAAAAGAACCTTTTCCATTTACTTTAAACGTTGGTATAGAAAAATGGGTGGATGGGTAAGCTGGAGACATTGTAACCACCAAGTCTAGTTCATTTAACAGGGAATTCAACAGTTCCCCTTGAGAGTGATGTTCGAAATGAAAGTCCAACATACGGTGGCAACCCAGCTCCGATACACAAGAAGTAAACGGGTTACCACAGGGATGTATGTTGAAATCACCGGAGACCACAACATTTAAAAGTCTGGCAACCCTTGATTGCTTTAGAATAGCTCTCAGGCTGGTAATGTTACACTCCTCATGTGGACTAGCCGCCGAGTTGTAAAAATTAAAGATTCCCCATCTGGTGTCTCCCCTCGAAACGGACAGTGCCAGGATTCTCAGATGTGTAGTTTTAAGCACCTGTAGCTTGCAGTTCATTGCCACTGCTATATAAGTAACTAAACCGCCCCTTGATCTTCCGCTCATCGAAGGAGTGGCCAGGACAAAAAATGCTTTGTAGCCTTCAAGGAAGAGGTTACACTCCACCGACCACGTTTCTTGTAGGCAGACTACAGAGCATTGTTTCACATAACCTACCCACCGTGGATCTTAGAGTTTACTGGCCAGCCCTGCAATGTTCCAAGAAATAAAATTATTGTGTCTCGCAACTGTCTGCCTCACAGCTAACTCCCCTAAGATCTGAGGGGGAGCTTAACTAATTGGTTTCTTGCTCTTTCACATGGGAAAATATTTTTGCAGATGTATACAAGAACTGAGGAATCTTTAGTGCAAAATTTAACGCAGCAACCTGCATCTATTTGTTTGTTGTATAAATATATAATACGCATTTTAATGCGTATCGCACTGAAAAAAGTCTCCTGTTCAGAACCGGTGGTAACATGCAGAGAGATTCCTAATTTCGTGTAATGAACAATAACTCTTCCTAAACATGAGAATGGTGCCATAAATGTCATCTTTCACCAGCTATGTCGTTTTATACTTGGGACTAGTGATGTCACAACTATTTTGTAATAAGTAACTTAGTGAACTGTTTTTTACAGGGAGTGAAGGCTTTCATGTATTAGAAAAGTATAATTATTATTCTTACTTACGTATAAGGCACCAAACGCTGGGAGAGGAGAGGAAAAGTCCTCCTCTCCCCATCCTGGCCTCTTGCAATATGACTTTGGACCAATCAGTGCTTAATTTGTAATAAAATAAGTGCCAGTGCCCTTGTCAAGAGGCCAAGGCTGCTTGCACCACCCACTAGCCTTGCCACCACTGCCAATGACAAAACCAACACAACTACTAACCATCACACTATACAAGTGAGACAATTCAGACTATACCAGGCTATCAAAGCTATAGGAAGACGACTTGAGTGGGAGGTATCAGTCATGTTTAATGTACACTGATTTAATAAACAACTATTGTAGTGCCCATCTGTAATTTAGACAAACAGCACCACCATGTGGCAGACTGTTATAAGTTCTAATGTTGACAATTAAGTACCAGTGTCAAGCACTGGAAGCCACTGGCTCAAATTAGGCACTTGCCAACCGCTGATATGGATGTGGCAAGTTAAAGATATTTGCACACTCTAAATTGAGCAGGAAGTGGTGATGGGTAAGACAGGCAAAGCAAGTGATTTTAATACCGCGGTGATGCTCACATCACTGCTCAGAGCTGGTGGCACTCCAATTAATCGTACAAATGGAGTTCAGAGACACCTTGCTCCAGAGATGGATAGCTGCATTATTTTCATGCTGTGGTGAGTACGGAAGACCGTGTTTTAAAATGTATCACATTTTTACTGCATTCTGCATCTGCCCACTACACTGTGGTCATCACATGTGATTGAGGTGTGTGCAAACATCAGCAGCATTATAAGCAGACAATTTCGTCGGAATTTGTGCAGGTGGTGATTTCAGGTTGGCAGCAGCAATGTTTTGGGGGACCGGGACATATTCTTTCATTAAACACTTTGATGAAATACAGAAAAGGTAGAAGAAAAGAAGAAAAGAAAGAATAAAAAAACGGTGACAAAGTCAGAAAGCAGGGCTGAACACGAACATGCAAGACTAAGACAAAAGACACAGGCAGTGTAGGGAGGTGAAGTAAGGCACGAGATAGAAACAAGACTCTATAGCTTGTGTATTGGGGAGCCTAGCATATGGCATCGTTGATAACAGGTTCCCAAAACAATGTTTGTACCCTTTGCACTGTGTTTTTTTTTTACAACTTAAGCACTGGAACGAATGTTGAATCTCGATCTTAAGGGGCGGAGAGAAGTTACATTATCAATATAGTAGTTTGTGATCTGAAGGTTACAGCGGTTGTAACTGCGAAAGGCCCAAGGTTTCTCATTGGTAAGGTCAGATCTATTCACAATTGATGCAGCCTTTTCACAACTCAAAGTCAGCACCCGTGTCCAGTGTTCCGCCTTGTATTTGTATTAAGACCGCTCTCTTGACCGTTATTCTTAGATGCCCATGTACACCAGCTGACTTATTTCACTTACAATGTTCTATCTGGTCAGGGCTTTAAGTGGGATGAAAAAACTGACGGGGACTCTCAAAGGGGTGTTACCGATCTAATTAGGGTGTGGCTTAAAAGCAACTACGCGGAAATGCTATGCTCAGCTTAGTGTGCCCACCGACTGGTATTTTGCAACTTCTATCATTACATCCTGATATATAATACAGTAAATGACATTACACTTACAATAAGAAGCTGAGGATGAGGATGTAACCATAGGGCTAGAGAGGTCGACCTCGAAGCTGGGGAACCGGGCTCGAATCTTGGCATCGACGCTCAACATTCTGTGATGCTGGGCAAATCACGTAATCCTCCTGTGCCTAACAAAAATGTATGTGTCTATCTGTAACAAAACTGGTGCTCATGTAAGGCGGTCTGATACCTGATTTCTTTGGGTCTAGTTTGCACTAGGAGTGGAGGAGTGTGGCTCACCGATTAGAGGAGGCAGTCCCTGATGCAGAGGTCAGACCCCGGACCAGGGTTCAATCCCCGACGCGGCAGGGCCTTGAGCTCAAAATGTCCACGGACTCGATAATTCTCTCCTCGGTGCCTGCTCGAATCGTGGGTTCACACTCGGCAACTCTGGGCAATAGCTTGCTTAATCTCCACTATGGCCCCACCGCGATGGGATGCCTGGTCTTCACCTTGGGGATGCCCAGTAGGGGTAACCTCGCAGGGAAAGGCCTGGACGGGTTCCCAAAGCAAGCGCCTTGAGACCTTACGGTGAAAGGCGCTATATAAGAACGTATGATTTACGATTTTACTATATAAAACTCTAAAAATAAAAATAATAAAAAAGCCTGTACTATTGGCTTTGTCAATAGGTGTTAGTTGCATAACATGAATAAGCAACAATCATGGCTTCTTAGAATAGCATTTTGAAAGTGCTTCAGTTCTGCAATGGTGGGACTGTGAAAGAACTATAACGAGTCTCTTTGAAGTTACATCAAAGGCAGTGAAAGGTGGCACTGCTGCAGAGCTAAAATTTATTTTTTCATACTGAGGAATTGAAAGCCTGATAGGGACCCGTCTCAGCACCTGCTTTTTAGACTTGCTGGTGCTGAGCACCGGCAAGTCCCGGCCTACTTAAAGCCCTGATTCTGTTTCTTATAGCTTGGCGCTTGGTAAAGGACAAGCAAAAGAATCTAGGGAGTAAAGAAAGTAAAGAAAAATCACAAAGGGTATGCTGAAAAAATCACGTCTGGCATTACACAACTATATATATCCGCTTCAAAAGATCAATATTGAAAAAACACTGATAGAAACCGAGATGGAGGTAAACATAATAACAAAAAAATAAAAAATACACAAAACTGACAACAATCATTAGTTTAGAACAGTTTATGTTTTGCGTACCAGAGAACCATACAACTCGTTTTAAGTGACTTGTGTTGGAGTTCCCAGTGTGGTACACAAGAACCAGAGCCTTGTCAGGTTTTCAGTATCCTTACACATGATACATTACTAGGCAAATAACTTAATCATCTGATTTTAGGTTCTGTGGATGTGGTGGATAAACACCTCTCCACAAAAATCCTATCCGTGCATAGATCAGAATTGCAACATTTGCGATAAACATCGTACCTCTGCATTTGTCCCTGTACAAACGTCAAAATATCCAATTTAAACAATTACAAGAGAAAAACAAAAGGTAAATTGCGATACATGTATAATTTGCTGCAGAAGACACAAATTCTGAAAAGGCTCGTCATATTGCAAGGTGTAATTTACAAGGAAAATCTGCAGCAGGCGCTATATAATTGGTGTGGTAAACAACTCTGCCTTTTTCAGCCCCCTTGTAATATTTAATCAATAAATGTAGTGCTTAATTTGACCCAGTGGTTTCCGGTGCTCAGCACCGATACTTAATTGTCCAACACCCGCACTTAAACAAACAGCGCCACCATATGGCAGGCTCCCCTAATTTAGAGATCAGCACAACAACATTTGTTTGTTAATTCAATATACATAAAACATGTCTAAAACATGTAGTACAACCCATTCTTATAGCTATGGTGGCATCAAATAGTCTGAATTGTCACACTGCTAGGTGTTTGGTGGTACCGTTATTGGCAACGCTGGTAGGAGCAGTGGGTGGTGCAAGCAGCAGTGATCTTCTGAGAGGGACCTGGCACTTATTATTTTACAAATTAAGCACTGTCTAAATGGGAATGATATATATAGTCGGCGACAGCTCTTAATCTCTGACCACACTAACGTAAGGAGAGAGAACGTGCATGCGAGCGTGAACGTGTACGTCGGTCTGTCAGAACATGCTCACGTGCAACGTAAATATACCGGAAAGGACTATCCCCCAGATGCATCAAGAACCTATTTTTGCTATTCCTTAATAGCGAAAAATAACGATTCGCTATTAAGGAATTGCAAAATGCCATGCATGAAGAAATCACAAAAACATAGCGATTTTTTAAAGTTCCTTCATTGCGACTCGCAAATTGCGAGTCGCAATTAAGGAATACCTCCCTATTCATTCCCTTGGGCCTAGACGCCCATCGGAATGAATGGGAAGACATTCTCAATTTGCGAATCGCAATTAGCGAATCTCAAATTGAGAATGCGATTTCAAGGGTGCAGGGGTGTCCAAAGGGAACCCTGTTGCACCCCTGAAATGGATCTGTGCACATATGTTGCGTATACACATGCCCTTTGCATTTTTCAAAGTTTTTGCAAATTACCATGACGTTCAACTTCATGGTAATTTGCGAGCCCTATTAGCGAAATCGCTATTTTTTAAACTTTAATGCATTAAATTTAAGGAATATCAATTTGAGATTCCTTAAATGCAAGTAATCGCAATTTTTTGATTTCTTAATTTGCGATTTTTGCATTTGGGATGATGCATCCCAAATGCAAAAATGCCGGTCGCAAAGGATCTTACCTTGATGCATCTATGCCTATGTTTCAAAATGATGAACTGCTGACGAGCACAATCTCCACATTCTTATTTTGAGGCCCTGCTGCCGGTGCAAAAAGCAGTCGATAGATGAAAGATAGAAGGAAGTTCCCAGAGGACATGCGTTTAAGGTAACAACCTTGACCCAGTTCCAAGTCCTTCACGTGAAAACATAGAGAGCCGAATGCCGACCAGAGGGGAAGGCAGCACCAATCTATACTACGCCGCCTCCGCCAATGGCAGCCTTCGGAGCATTTATTACCGCCACGCTTTGAAGCCAGGTATCATTAGCACAGGAATTCCGCATGATGAGCAAACGGGAGAGCTGCCCATCAGCATTAACAGCCCGTCTGCATCGGTTCATCTCTGAACACCTTCTTCACAGCGTCAGTGTGACTTAAATCGCAAGGCCTTTCGGAATTTAGAATCTATTCATGTTCTGAATGTAGGGTCGCCACCTTCCCCACAGAAAAATACCAGTCAACATTTTAAGATTCTGCAGATGACCTTGATGTGAAATCGTCTGTATTCATTTTTAGTATGCCCTTTCTGTATTTATCTATTTCATTTTCAATCTGGAGTCATAAGGGCAGCTGTAGAGCTCATTTTAAAGTTTTTTCTTCACACATTTACTGTTTATTTATATTCTGACATAACGTTTTATGTGCTTTTATGGTTGTTATCATACTTCTGAATAAAGCTATGCATTGATTGATTGATAGATACTGTTTAAAGACTGAAGGAACATTGGGGCATATTATCAAGGGATTTTTTTCCGCTTTTTTGGCTTTAAAAGCCAAGAAAGCGGAGATAAAATTATCTCCCTATCAGCAACAGGATGCTAACACGCAAATTCGCATGTTAGCACCCTTTTTCTCTACGCTTCCCCTTGCATCTCTAATGAGATGCAAAGGGGGCGTTCCAGAGAAAAATAATAGGAGAAATATTGTTAAGCGACATTTCTCCTATTATCAAGGATTTCGCTTACTCTGTTAGTGATAAAAAAAGCAGCGCTAACTGCGGTTAGCACTGCTTTTTTTACACCTGGTATTTTCCTGACTTAGCCATGATATCCTATGGAAGGTGAATATCATGGCTAAGTTTGTGAGCCTCTATCATCAAGCTAACACCAAACTTCAAAAGATTATCGTTGGTTTTCCAGCGATAATCTCTCAATTGGCAGTTAGCGCGAGGATTTTTATCACTTCTGAGATAAACCTTCCTAATAGCAAGTTATCTCTGCGATAATTTCTGGCGATGCTTAGCGTTAAAAATTTCATTGCTAAGCATCGTTAGCGATAAATATCGCTAAACGTTGGTAATATGCCCCATTATTTGCTACCCTTTTTAAGTTGGAGTACTCAGTATAACGACAGGCCTCTGTCCCCGCCTTGGAGGGACGATCAGAGACTGGAACTCCCCAACAAATATTATTAATCAAAAGACTACTTCAAATGGAACTAAATCGCAATGCACAGGCACTTTACCGGGGACGTTGTCCCACGGATGGAGCCTGAGAAAGTAGAGGAGATTGGAAGAACATTAACACGAGCACCTCTGAGAGGCAGTTGGGAGATGGGGCTGTCGTAGAGCGCAAGACAAACCTAAACCTGAAAATATGCTCTGAACTAATTTAGTAATCTGCACTCTATTCGAACTTTCGATTCTTTCGCCTGGGCTGATTCTGCTTTACGGCTATCTATTTTATGATGTTCTAATGTTTTAATTTTTATTAATTCTATTACTGTATTGCAATGGTTTTAATTAACTTATGCTAGAAATAAATAAAAATACTCTGAAAATACTGCTTAAAGTATGTATTGAAAAAGAGGAAAATGTTGACCGTGGGTGATTTCTCAAGTTCCTTTATTGGCAGGGACTGTAAAATATCAGTAAAAAACTAGCCAGATAGCAACCTTAGCTGAATGGTCGAATTATGGTGTTAATCATGCTGATGGGGGCCACCCGGATCCTCAAAGTTTGTCGAAAACAAAGAGAGGGAAATGCGTAAGAGAGAGAGAGGAGGGGGGATAAATGGTAGCAAAAGATGAGTAAGGCAGGGTTGGCAAAGAACCTGCAAGAGTGAGCAGAAAGAGAAAGGAAGTACAGGGTTATGGAAGAAAGAGGCATGAGAAGGACTCAAATCCAGTAATCCTCCATTTTCGGTACAGCATTTAGGTGGCTGTTCATGCTTGGATGCAAACAGTGTATAGTTTGAGTCGGTGGGTGCCGGTGCACGGCAAAAAGAAAAGAAGTAGGAACAGAAAGATGGAAAGCCATGTACAAAGAGAGTATGTGAAGATAAAGAGGCAAAGTGTGTCGGATAGTGGGTGGAAGAACCATGAGGTTGATTCAATACTATGCAGCCTTGCTATTCGGTGCGTGGATATTTGAAAGGAGCAGTCGCGGGTTTCTGAGCACAGCTTGGCACACTCATACTGTTACAAATTAAGCACTGAAAACAAAGATACCCAGGTTTGCCCTCCAAGCAAACACACTCAAAATAATAACATTAATTTGTTAAAGGAATGATTAAAATAATCAAAAAGACTGCTATCAAGAGGAAATATTGGTGCTGATAACTGTGCATCTGTTTGTTTGCTTTTTTGTAAGGATGTTCATTGGCACAGAGGCAACTGCAGCTTTCTATACACTTTTCTGAATTTCAATACTGAAGAGGTCTAAATATGTTGTTCTCCTTTTTCAAGAGCACTTATTGTGCTTGTTGAGGAACAATTCTTCCCTAGAATTTGGCTCTCTTCCATTATGGTGGCTTTTTATATGTTGGCAACTGAACAGATGCAAAGATTCCACCTGGGCTGTTTTTTTTTTATATTCTTTTATACAAATGCATTTCCCCTAAAATAAATTGTTTATGAAGTGCAAATAGATGGATGCCAAAGAGCACTCCTCTTTAGCTCCAGGCAGGTAAAGGACAATGGCCTCTCCTGAGCCTGCAATATAGATTTTTCGAGCTTCATATTTTTACCAGACATATCGATGATATGTATATATGTGTGTATGTATGTACATAGTATTTCTATAGTGCAAACCTAGCCAATAGGCAGCGTAGCTCTGTAAATGGTCAATGGCATTCATAAAGTCAAAGAGTAAGACGAGAGGAAACTGTGCTGTGGTTGGTTAATGCATTTTGCTGTGCAGTTCTTTAAAGAGAGTTCTTTATAGAGGCAACCATTTTCTAAATTTCAACAGTTTTGTGGCGATCCTGATGAATACGGGGATGCTGTTCAAGGTCCTGGCTTCCTAGATGGAAAAAAACTTACTGGCTTGTTTTTGTCCTTTTTTATGCTTCTTAGTCTGCAGTCTGATGTTGTCCTGACTGCAGATCCACCAGAGACAGTGAGTATTTCAGCAAGAAGTGGGTTTGTGGAGTGATCATGATATGGCAAGTAATTAAAACTTGGTCACTACAAATCCATATCAAGTGCAATAAAAAAGAAATGGCATATTATCACCATGTTCACTTCTTTAAAAGCAAGCAGATCTTTATCAACCCCTCCTCCCCCAGGTACGTTGTATCGCATTGAACTTAAAATGCCTAATATCTACCATTTGCTAAACCTCTTTGCATTAGTGGACTTATCTCTTAGCAAAGTGTATCTGTTGCTTTAGAAAACCCTTTAACACCTGCGCTGCGGCGGCTATTCCGCCACAGCGCTAAGGGGGCTGGGGGGCCGCGCGGCTCGCACATGCTGGTGACGGACCAACTCCGTCACCAGCCACGGTTGAGCTGTGCTCATGACGGAGCGGTTCCGTCATGGCCCCGCCCGCTCAATGAAAGGCCCAGTGCAGGCGTGGAATCCGTGCCGCGCAGGCGCGTCGGGCGGGCCATTAAGGAACCGCTCCGTCATCAGCACAGCTCCACCGTGGCTGATGACGGAGCGGTTCCGTCATCAGCACGGAAAGGGTTAAGGGAGCAGCAACTTCCACTATGCGATAATATTCACCACCCCCCAATGTATTGCACGAAATGTCTAACAAAAAAGTGGTGTAAATTAGTGGTTTTAAAGCAGAATTTTTACGTACTCTTGCTTAACAGCCCCAGGCTCTGAAAGGGCATTCATTAAATATTCCATTTTTTTTCACTGTGTGGCAAACCAGTGAAGCCTGCCAATGCCCAGGAGTTGATCCCATTTTTCAAAATGTGCGAGAGGTGACCTCAGATGTCAATAAATCACTTGGGGGCATATAATCAAGAAAGCTAGATACATTATCGCCACTTTTATCGGTAGGAAACTGCTGATAAAGCGGCGATAATGGGCTTGATAAAATGCTCTATGAATTCCAATCGAAGCCCATGTTAGGTGACTTCACATCTAACATGGGCTTCGATTAGAATTCCATAGAGCATATTATCAAGCCCATTATTGCCGCTTTATCTGCAGTTTCCTGCCGATAAAAGCAGGGAAAATGTATCGAGCTTTCTTGATAATATGCCCCTTCATTTTTCCAGGACCAGCATTTTGTAATGGGTGCCTGCCCCACTTGTATGCCATGCTTACCATGCCATGCATGCATCTGCGGCGATAACTGTTGTGGATGTGCTGATGGCAGTACTTTTTGGTAGTATAATTCCAGCTGCTATGGCTACTGTTTTCCTAGTTCTTCCCCTGCTATGATTCTGGCTGTGCATAATGTGGTTATCCAGCCTTATTGGCATTTTATTTTGCTGTTACTGTCCGTGGAGGCTGCTGTGGTCACTGCGTTGGTGAAAGTCATAAATGGGCGAGTCCACTGACTAAAATTGAGTCTGTTGTCACACTTTGATTGCTAGAAACAAAATGTAATGGTAAAACATATACCCCAAAATAATATTTTACTCAGTCCCATTACCAACTTATCTACTGTGCATTGCAGAAACTGCAAGTATGCATCAGTAATAGATGTTGCATGGTAAAAGAGAGTTGTCCTGTACGCAATCTTTTAATGACACTGCACCCTGCAGCCTTGAATAACTTTTGTATTTGGAGAACATCGCTCATGGAATATAATGGTAAAGAGTGGAATGTAGGGACAATATAGTATGCTCAGTATTCAGTCATTAACTTTTGACCATTAAATGAAACAAGACATATTGGAACACCAAAGACTAAAATTTAGACCACATTGTGCAAGTAAAAAAAAAGAAAGATGAGAAAGAAATGTTTTGGGTAAGAAATTGGGCTACTGGTTGAGGGTAAGAGTGGGCGGAACTCATGGAGTTTAACTCTGCGGAATACCTCAGAGCTACATTAAACTTTGTGAGATTCTGCGGAGTTCCGCGATCAGGTGGGATTCCATATACATCAAACTGGTGGATTCTGTATTCCTACAGACTGCTACCCTTACCGTGCATGTAGAGGCTGTTTGTACTGCGACAATAGAGAGTACTCCTCTATTCAGTATACATCAAACAGCGCCCCCAGCCTCCAAATCCAGAGACCTCCCCTAACTGTGCAGATGGCTCCTGTGTTTATGCATGCGGGCCCATACTGCTTTCATATAGAGACTGCTCAGAGTCCCCGTTCATTCTGTGCATATTAAGGCCTTTCTCTCTGTGGATACTGAGACAACCACCCACGCCTCCTGCCCCTTCTGTGCTTTCATAAGCAAACCTCTCCCTTCCACTCAGTGCTTAACCCACCAGCCAACAACACTGTATGGCTAATATCCTTCTCCCGGCCAATGCTGCATAGCTGACCGCCTTACAGTGTGACCGACTGGATAACTCGGGACATTTGGAGAGCACACTCATTCCCAGGGAGCACTTCTTGGCATTTATGTGGCTGTGAACGGTTAAGAATTCCCTTCCAGTCAATACTGGAAAATACACACGTGCACGCACACACCCATGTATGTACACAAACACACACACACACTTGCATACTTACTTTCAGGTATAAGCCTGATCAAAAAACAACAAACCCCTGTGCATAGTTACCCTTTTTGTAAAACTAAAATGAGTTGGATTTGCTTGGGTAAATGTGAGCACATCAACAATGTCAGCAGTACTGCTGCCTGTCATATGGGACTTTTAAAAATGGACTTTCAAGGCTTGTTACTCATGGCAGATATCCACGTGTTATGTTGGTTCAATAAATGAGGTGCTGAGCAGACCTGGCATGGGTGCATTTAAATGTAAACTACTTCCACTTGGATGCCATTGAAAGCTTGGCTTCATGACGTATCCTGTTATGATGTTTCAAAAGTCTTCGTAGAATGATGAGTCTGCAAATAAACACATTCTTGCCCATAATGGCATTGTTTTTTTTACAAATATAAGCTCTCAGGTATTTTGATATACTTCTCATGTGCCTCATTGGTTAGGGTGTGGCAGTATCTTCTGGACCCCAGTTTACACAAACTACATGTGCATCACCAAAAGAAAAATGGGAACTCTTTGTATTTAATGTTATGTTTTGTGAGTTTGGCTGCCATTTATCAATTAATACAAAAACAGGGCTATAATGGGACACTCTTTTCACCCAAGTATGCTTTATGGAACTATAGGGATAGGTAGTGTTCAAGAGACACCCTTTGGGATCACAGTGCTGGGCAAAATATTGACAAGAATGGAGGGTGAAAGCAAAACCAAAGGGATGATGAACGGAGTGTTGAACATTGCAAGCACTCACCCCCAGTCAACTGATCTGGGTTTAATCCATCATCATTCTTTATCTCACTCCACCATCCCAGTTCAGACATGGCCATATGCAAATCAGTCTGGCCCTGTGCCTCATGGAAACAGTCCAGCCCGAACTGCCAAGCCATGTCTTCCCAGGACCGGAAACAAGCATCCTGGGAGGGTCACCAGCTGAAATGAGAGTGAATTCTCATTAGTTAAATGCTTGCTTGAATAAGGGGTTGTCAAATGGCATTGAAGGTCATAAATGTTGCAGTTATGTGTCTAGGAGTTTGCAAGCTGAATTGGGCTATTGTCTTAAGATATCTGTCTGGGCATACATAGTAATGGCCGTTGGATGAATATATGTTGAGCGTAAGTCAAATAAAGACGTATGTGGAGGATGGTTTGATGAACTTTATGAGCCGATTGGTAGTGGCTTGAGTAGTGACCTTTTCTAATGCCCATGTCTACTTGCATTAAAGAATTGGGCTTTTAAGTAACCTCTAGTGTGCGTATGCAGATCACATTGTACACCCTATACTTGCGCACACTAATATTCTGCCTACACTTCTCTTAAGTGAATGGCATGCCTAGCCTAGGCAATTTGTTTTATACAAGCAAAATCTTATGGAAATCTCAATGGTTGGGATTCCAGAATTTTATGTAAACTATTTCCTCCTGGTTTTGCTTTTTCATAAAATATACACCCACGGGAGACTGGTTTGAGCAGAAAATGTTTTGTGAGAACTGTGTAACTGATATGTGCCGTGGCTGTGAGGCATTTTGTCCATGAATTAGAATCTCCCTACGTTTGTTTTACGCCAAGGATGCCCCTCGTATACATTTTTTTCATGGCGATTACAAGGAAAATGTACTTTTCAATAATAGGCATGCTTTTTAGTATTTAGGGAAAAATCTCAATTTCTCCCACCACTCTTTAACACATTGTAAGCTTTTTTTTTTACTGAATGCATTTCATGATCACTTTTGTGCTTATATGGGTTTCATGGGATACATTGTTGATCATGACTAAAGGATTGTGCACCAATGATTCTGGCTATTGGATCTGTTTCTGTTTAAAGGATTTTTCCAGGTGGTCTACACTTCATTTCTTGTTCGCATGTGTGATTGTGGCAGATGTTCACATGTGTGCATCTCTTTGCTTGCATGCTTAATCTCCTTAAAGCCAGTCACTAGGTTTGACTGTGTGGTGCTAAAGCATGCAAGCACAGGCACATACATACGCTCCAAGCTACCACAGTCACACAAACAAAGAACAACTATTTTATTGATCAAGCCCGACCTTTTGGTTTTGAAATGTTCATCTTCAGTGCAACTATGCTAACACTATCTTTGCAACACGGTGCTCTATACATCCTCCCAAACTGAAAGCTGTATTGTGAGACTGAAACATGAAAATGCTGTCTCTATTTTATCAGTGTAGCCTAGTGGGCACATATACCAAGTCAGGTTCTGATAATGTTGTTGCTCTGTTAATTGCATGTATCACATCCAAATAGCACAGATGTACCATTAACTAGTGTAAAAGTGGGCTTTCTGCCGAAAGCTGATGCCAAGCTCCAGAATTTTCAAAGACATTGATGTTACTTATCTATTTTTTTATTCTACTTTCCATTTGTTTAAACAGAATCTCATGGAAATTACTTTTTTTTATTTTGTAAGTTTTTAGATAACGCTTGAGCAAAGCCGTGAATTCTTCGGAAACTGAGAGACTTTAATTCAGCGATTAGATACATTGTTGGCTCCTTTCTTAAAAAATAGTCATCTAAAGATTTGGGTATGGCAATAAATATGTGATTTAGGTCCAGATCTCTGTACTGGGGTGAATGTATGACATTGTTCTGCATTCTGTCCATCAATTGTTCTTTTTGTGTGTGATCGGACACAGACACAAATCACACTTCTCACACAGAGAGTGATTGTGCAGAAGTACCTTTGCTGGTCTTCCATTTCAATATCTGCAGCAAGATCACGGATGCTACTTGAGGCTCCATTACGGGTGAAGGAGTGCGTGGTTTGGGATTAAATATGCCCAACTGAACGTTCTTGAGAATGGCTGCCTTGCCCTATATTACCCACCCTGCACTTTGAACAATCCTTCAGGGTGATGAGACTACTTTTCTAGTTTTACTGCATCGTTTTTGTTCCTATCCCTTAGAGTAGTCGAATATTATGACTGTTTGTTTTAGCATATATTGTTTCTATTTGTTTCCTTATCCCTGGACTTTCTCCCCCCCCTTTGTTCTGTATCCAACCTGATACTTCTGTAAAGCGCTCTGATACCCTCATGAGTCTGGTTCGCGCTCTGTAAAACACTAAATAAATAAATAAATATAAATAACATTGAGAATCTGAGTATTGCCTCCTGTTCACTTACTTCCGCTTGTTGTTCCTCATTTTCTCCGGATGTTTCAACCAGATGTTTTGCCTCCTTAGAAGAGGCCACGAGTCAGGTTCAAAGCTCTGGACCAAAGGTGCTCCCACATCTCTTGTATTTCCTGATTGGGCACTTGGGCACTATCGTCCCCAAGCCTGACTTTGGTCTTACAATATGCATCCTATGTCATTTCCAACTCTGTTACTGCATTTTCACCCTGTCGTCCCTTTTCGAAAGGGTGTCCTTGCTTTTCTTGCAAAGATCAAATCATGTATTTATAACCAGGATGAGTGGCTTGGTTGTAGGTCACTGGAAAGGACACAACAATGTCATAAAAAGTGAAAATGGCAGATGTTTGCTGAAGTAGGCTGCCAACTTGTAACATGAAACTTCCATTCCATCACCCGTTCAGTGTGATCTAACCTGGATAAAATTATTTTTTAAATTGTTTTACAGAACAGGGTTATATACATTTTGCTTCACTTGAGTATACCAAAAAGTGATGATGAAGGGTTGATGTAATCTCAGTCACTGGTAATTACTTGGGGCCACATCCCAGTCCATCGTTATTTTGCACACCATGCTCCTCAATTGGGCCCAGCTATAAGCAAATCAGTCTCTTTCCTGCTGCAATAGGAAAGCCAAACTATCACTTGAATATATGGCCTGACTTGTAATTATGAATATATGGTTCATTTTAATTCATTGCAGAAATTGGTCAGGAAAACACTTTCAGGAGTCTAGAAATCTTTGATTGTATGGTGGCTACTTACTTGATTGAAGTAGAAGTGTTTAGTGGATGAGAAGATGAAAAAGAGACTAAATTGTCTTATTTTACACAATAACCCTTGGTTCATGCGGTTGTCACTAAATAACACCAAACGTGCCTGCCAACCATTGCAGTCTTTCAAAGCCTAACAGCTCAATTCATATTTGCATGAAATTATATGGGCTGCTTCACAAAACAGATGCAAATAACAAAACACAAATTCACACCAAGTCTTCTCTCATTCACAAACAAATCTTATGCAGCCCTCAAAAGTGCCTTTGTGGGTAATGAAGCATTTTATTGGCCACGAATATGCTTTGATATTCTGCATCAGGTGATATATACTACAACGTAAGAATGCCTTTGAAACGATACGAGTGTAATGTTTCGGCCTATGTATTTCAGTTTAAGTGAGTAATCTGTCTCATTAAACTCTTGGGTTTTGTGTCTGCCATATCCAGCGTGAAAGGTATACCAATATTTTACTCCAGCTGACTATCATATACAATTGTGCTTTCACATTTATTCCTCAAGCAGTGGCGTAACAATAGACCCGCAGCCCCCGCAGTGTGAGGTGTCCGATCTCCAGGGAGCCCCCGCCCACTGTGCGTGGGCGATGGCTGAGAGCTCCTGACTGGGTCCGGAGCATGGTTGGGACCCTCTATGTACTTCGCAGGGAGGCCCCCTCAAGTTTCATTACACCACCACCCTCTAGTGGAAACTTGTGACCAATGGGTAGCCATGGCTGACAGGTGATAGACTTGTGTCAAAGATGTGTTATACACATTCCAATGAGTTTACATGTACTCTTGGAAAAGTCTAATACCCACACCTGTTGACTCATTCCACATTATTCAAACCTGGTAGTCAATACAATTGCACACCATTGCCATAGTGTGTTTAATCACTGCACGTTGTTTACATACGTGTAGCTTACAATGCAAGTATTTAGTCATTCCATCTTTAACAATGAATGTATAGTCACACAATATTAGTTCAGAAATTTCTTCAGGAGCTAAAGTGCCTGATCCCCAAGCTCATTAAAAAAGTGAAGGTGCCCAAAGTTTTTTTGAAGCATACTACTGCAGAATTAAGTGCAGGCGTTGTTGAATATCAAGGCAGCATAGTCTTCGTTCCACCTCAAGTGCCTTATTGCATTTCCTGTGATTTTTTTTGTCTGTTGAAGTTGCCTTTTATCCTGCTGTCTCCCTTTGTCCAGTGGCGTAACGAAACTTGAGAGGGCCCCCATGCAAAGCACATGTAGGGGGCCCCCACCGGCGGCGGCCCAGCCCACCACCTATCATTTTCCCCTACCACTGAGAAAGCTAGTATATTTTGATTTGAAACCTCCAACATTTAAATAAAATGCCTCTATACTGTCTTTTACTCTTGTGACATTGCATATCACCATATTTGCTGTCATTCTCTTTCACACCTTCTATATTAAAGTCAACAATGTTACAGTCATATACTGAATGGCATGCTGAGGACACTCTAAATCCTACAATTGACATATTTTGAGTTATTGCATCTGTTTATATGTATGTGTGTTTACTGCCCCTATACAGCGAAATTCTCTTCATATGTTACTTAAGGGTCTGGGGATATAAACAGTGCTGTCCAGTAGGTCCATATTTAAATAAAATGGCAAGAATTGTGCCTCTGTATTGCTTTTCTGTTTACTCCCTCCATTGCCACTTGTGATTGCCTCATTTTCACTATATTAGCTTTCTTCCCACTTTCTGACCTTTCTTTATCGACCTCTCTTTCTGGCTTTTCACTCTTTCATGGTCACCCCTTTGGCTTTCAATGCTTTCTCTTCTCACCTTCCTCTTGTTAAACTTTAATTTCTCTTTCCACTTTCTTTCCCTTACCTCCCTCTCACTCTCCATTCACACTTCCCTTACTTGCCCTCTTTTATCCCACCAACGTCTTACACACACTGTCACACTCTTCTTCTTTTCCCACTCTTACACCCTCTATCCCTCCTACATTCTCTGGTACTTCCTCCTAGAACGTGTTTCTGTGTCCTGCTCCACCATCTTGGACCAGTATTAGTATTTTTGCCACCCTGGTGGAAGGCACATCTTTCTGTACCATCACCCTCTAGAGCCAGTGGTGCCCCTTTTACTGCTTGTATTGGTACTATCAAACGCACACAAGATGATGGGAAGCATGCTTACATTAAGTCTGACCACTAGCAATTGCTCTGGTAGCATTCCAACCCATTGTTCTTTTGCCCATCGTTCTACCTCAGATTAGACCCAGGCATGTGCCAATCATTCTTGGCCCTCCTGAAGTGGGACAGTCCTGCCCGAACTGCCAGGCCCTGTATGTACTGGAACACTAGCAACCCAAGACTGGTTTCGCTCTGATTGAGGCTCTTTAGCCAAGTGTAGCTTAGTGCCAATGGGGTTGGAAACGGTCTATAGCCAAGTAAATTCAGAACTCATAAAAAACTGTATGATATTCATTATGATATGTATATTTATCAATATCCAGTGATTAAGTGAAAGAGTCACCCAGCAAACCAATTTAGCAAAATAGAACAAATAGTGTTAGCAATACGGCAAGATGGTGAACCATCTTGCCGTATTGCTAACACTATTTGTTCTATTTTCACTCACTGTCTGTTCATAATTGTTTTAATAATTTATGTATGTGACTTAGTAACTATTAACTGCTATGTAATAATATGAAAAAAAGAATTTTATAAATAACAAGAACACTAACAAAAGAAATATAAAAAAAGTTTTTTGAAAAGGCTTTATAATAAATAAATGAAATTATCTTTTTCTAAATTGGTTTGCTGGGTGACTCTTTCACTTAATCACTGGATATTGATAAATATACATATCATAATGAATATCATACAGTTTTTAAAGAGTTCTGAATTTACTTGGCTATAGACCGTTTCCAACCTGATTTGCTTCCCTATGTATAGCAAGTATACTATTATTAATATATAGGGGTCCCCTACTTTCAAAAACGCTTAGTGCCAATGGCACAGTGAGTTGTCTTACCCCACGTCTCACCTTCCTCAACCACACACATACATACACGCACACACTTCTCTCTCCTGACAGTCATCTCACTGTCCTCCCCTTTGCATTACATCCTCACTTTTTTTCATCTTCTAGTCTTACCTGGCTGTGGTCTTGAATCTCTTTTGTGTTCCACACACCTAGCATTCAACTCACGCAGACGTGCTGAAACACTCCGCTGACACTCCCCTCACACAGTTTTTCAGTCTATCCAAGTTTTCATTTTATTTGCAATCCCCTTTTACTTGGCCTTTCTCAGTAGCCTCTTGGTTCTGCTCTCGCTCACCTTAACTTAATTTACATTATCTTCTCTTATTTACATTCCTCTTTTTCTGATCTGCTGTTTCTCTGACACTTTTAGCTATTTCGCTGTCTCGCTTCCTCTGGCACGCCTAAGAAGGCTGATCTTTTACACTCCTTTTCACTAGTGTTAATGTTTAATTAACATTTTCAAACTTACTGCCATGACATCAGAGCTGCTTTCCACAGTTTGGAAATGTTGACTTAGAGATGTTGTTGATGATTTCCAAAATGAAAGATGAAACATGAATATTTAGTTGTTAAGAAAAAAAAAGTGTTGACTTGTTCAGCAACTGCATGACTTTTTGTTTATTCATTGGTTACTGCCTGGGCAATGACCCACATATACACAAGGAAACACTGGTGGTAGAGAAAGATTCTTGGGCACAAATCTTAAGTATTCTGCAGGTAAGCGCTGCACTCTTAATCGGGGAACGTTCATTATATATTGTTCTGCATTTAAAACCCCGGGAGCAAAGCAGCATACGGAAACACATTTATTTTCCACTAGCTGTAGCGTTGCTGTGGCTCAGTCTGGTTAAATGGAAGACAAAGAAAAGAGTAAGCGCACATTTCTAATATGTTTAATTTCACAATGCTTGTGGGTATGCAATATGTTTTTGTCCATCCTAATATATTTAGACTATTGTCTATATGCGTCCTTTGTATTTGTTGCGCAGCAACCAATTCGGTAGGATCTGTTCGGGTTGCAAAATGAACCAACTCCTCCCCCCTTCCTCCACCCACTTCCCGGTCTGCCATCCTGACACCAACTGTCCATCCTAATATATTTAGACTATTGTCTATATGCGTCCCTTGTATTTGTTGCGCAGCAACCAAATCGATAGGGTCTGCTCGGCCTTTTGATTAAAAACACGTGCATATTGGACACAAGCGTATTCAAATCCAACTTTGTGTATATATAACATGCGCTAATGTTGCAAAGTGAACCAACCCCTCCCCTCTTCCTCCACCCACTTCCCAGTCTGCCATCCTGACACCAACTGTCTATCCTAATATATGTAGACTATTGTTTCTATGCGTCCTTTCATAATGTTGTAAAGTAAACCAACTCCTCCCCCCTCCCTCCACCCACTTCCGGTCTGCAATCCTGACACCAACTGTCCATCCTAATATATGTAGACTATTGTCTCAATGCGTCTATTGTAGTTGTTGCGCAGCAACCCAATCAATAGGGTCTCTTTGTCCTTTAGATTAAAAACAGGTGCGTATTTGACACGGGCGTATTCAAATCCAATGTTGTTTATATATAAACAGGTGCTTATTCGAATTCAACGTTTGTCAAAATTTCAAATCAATCGGTGAAGAACTTTTGTAGATTTAAGATTTTTAGCAAACACACATTGACATTTTTATGTGTCTGTTTGTGTTTTCGATTAAAAACACGCGCGTATTCCAGACGTGCGTATTCAAATCCAACGTTGTGTATATAAAAACATGCGCAAATGCAATGTTGTGTCAAAATTTCAAAGCAATCAGTGAAGAACTTTCGGAGAAATGAGATTTTGAACAAATGAACAGTTACATTTTTATTTAAATATAGATAGATTCTTGGTTGTACCCCCCCCCTTAGCTTGTGCAACTGCCTTCCTGGCCTCCTTTAGCAACTGCACCCCGCATGGCGTGATTCATGCTCTCCGGCCCTCCTTTGAAAGGGAGGCTATGCTGTGTGCATGTCACGTTCAGGGCCTCCTGATTATTGATGTTCTTTTCATCTGTCCGGTACCGGAGCCTTCTGCAGCCATGCCATACAACAGCAGCGTTTGGAGACCATCCACACCATTGATATAATAGTATAATCTTTGGCAGATCGGTGCACAAGGACAAATGTTTCACAGATCTGCCAGTCACCCCATAGCTACACCACCGGACAACGTCTGGGTCTCACGTGTCTAAATATTCCCATGAGTAACATTTTCCATTCCCTTGATTTACTTCCCCTTTCACAACATCTTTACTGTAATTGACTGCAAGAAGACATCCATTAGGTTGACCTAAGCACCCACGAAGTGTCCTGTTGTCATGGATGTATGTCGTTACAACGCATACTTTTACAACGCATACCTTTACAACGCATTTTTTACACCGCAACATCCATTACAACGCATTCCATTACAACGCATGCCATTACAACGAATTCTTTGAAACTACCTTTACAACACATTCCACTACAACGCATACTACATTTACAACGCATACCATTACAACGCATACCATTACATTGCATGTATGGTAAATATTGGATAGTGTAGGGGTAAAATGTACTATTCTAACTCCAGGGGGTGCAACAGTAGGGTAAGTGTTGGATAGTGTAGGGGTAAAAATTACTATTCTAACTCCAGGGGGTGCAACAGTAGGCTAAGTGTTGGATAGTGTAGGTATGCATTGTAATGGTATGCGTTGTAATGACTGTGTTGTAATGACATGCATTGTAGTGGTATGCGTTGTAGTGACCTTTGTTGTAATGGTTGAGTTGTAATGGCATGCGTTGTAATGGATGTTGCGTTGTAAAAGTTTTGTTGTAAAGTTAGTGACTTGTAAAAGTTGCATTGTAAGTTTTGTTTCCCATTGTCATGCTGGTCAGTAATGACGTATTCTTTCTACATATGAAACATTCCTTCCTGTTATAGACTGGGTTCTTTGGGCTTCACTGAAACGTGGTTTCATGCAGCCGCTCCTGTTAAGATTCTTTCTGCCATATAATTACCAAATTATATTTTCAAATGGTGATTTAACCAATTTTTTAACATGTACATTTGTTAACGCACTATTCTATAAATAGTGCTACTTCATTTTTGCAGGTGGTGTGCACCTGAACTTGTTTTTGGGAACTTGCTTGTCATAAAAGTTTGACTCGGAACAAGAGAGAGAATGGCAGAACATGGAGAAAAGCAGGAAGAGAAAGAGAAAAACAGATACAAAGAGTTAGTGCATGGATGAGAAAACTCCTGTAGAAGTGTACTGTGGTGACATGAAGTGTGTGGTGGGCTAGCAAGTGAGGGGCATCACAATGAAGTAGCCTTGGTATATGGCAAATCTGCCGTTCAGCTCTTCCAGCTGCTGACTTGGAGGAAAATCGTTGGACCCCAGCACTTATGTATTTGTGCCGTGCACCATTTATGAAGAGCCTCAGGGGGCCGGGGCCGGGCACCATTTATTAAGAGCCCAGGGGCCCTGGCCAGGCACCATTTATTTAAGACCCTCAGAGGCCCCGGCCATGGCCCGCCCGCATGTGCAGCAGTTGTTGTTGCGCACCATTCATGCAAACCGGGGCAAGCATCTGCGCACGCACCATGAGTGATTAGCTTCTGAGGCCCAGTGCGCAGCATTTAAATTATTAAAGGTGGCGTGCGCACTGCGCACCGCGCACCATTCAATGAAGTAAGTGAGGAGGCCCCTCGAGGGCGGGCCCCCCATCACGCAGGGGCTGTGGGGACCAGTGTTACGCCCCTGCCTTTGTCTGTTTTCCTGTCTTTCTCCTCTTCATCATTCTTTCACCCTTTCTGCCTTTCTCTCTCTTGCTCTGGGTCAAAATCCGATGATATAAGGTAAGTCCCAGTTCTCTAAAATGAGTGCAGAAGTCCACCATCCACAACCATCAGCACAAATGGATCACTGGTGTAAACTCAAGAACTATGGTGTCAAGGGTAGGACTGCTTTAGGTGCATAATAGTAAAGCCTTCAGCAGTGGCTTAGTAGAGACCAAACATCATAACAATATGGCCATTGGTCGCGGTTTATATTAAATGAGCAGGCGGTTTCATGCCTGATGCCCAACGAAGTAAAATGACTTGGTCACAAGTACCACTATATTGCCATTTTGTGCTTTTTTAGGTACAGAGAGAGCTGCGCATAAAATTGATTGTAGAGAAATATAGCATGAACTGACTTTAGCCAGGGCCACTGGAATTAAGTGACAAGGGAGGATCATTATGTTGCATGGTAGATGGAATAGTGTAGCTACAAAAGGCAAACTAATCTGCACGATATGGCACATTCAGCAACGTATTTGCTTTCAGTTTTGAAATGTTAACACTTAATAATGTCTTGGCAAGAGATTCAGCACCACATGTCCCTTTTTAACTCCCTTACAGAGTAATAGGCAGCTCAATGGTGAACAGTCAACCCTTGGAAAGGGTATGCCGTCACATGACATCAGGTGTGGGGCTTTATTTGAAGCCTTTGATTTGTTTGAGGTAGCAACACCTTTTTTGTTTAAATCTACAAATTATGCAGCAGCTGTGGAATTATGTGGCAAATGCAGGAAATCTATAATTATGTGGAATACCCGGTGGTGCAGAATCGTATAACTACTTTGGCCTCTATTTTAGTTAAAGGAATAATGACAGACAGCTCCTTCTGCTATCTTGCTCTTAAAGTTTATTTCAAACTGCTCCTCAACCTGAAAGAGGTGGGGAACATCTCAGCTTCCGCCATGTTATTAAATCTTTTCTTTTTTGGCTTGAGTGTCTTCTGTGTAGGTGATATGGCTGTTTATTGTCCCTGAAGCTGGTCTCCCCTGGGTTAAGTGGTGTGCTATAAAAATAGAAGAAGTAGTAATAATAATAAAAATACTTCTAATAATGTTAATGATAAGTTACAGGAGAGTGGTCTCTAATGTATCACTGATTAATTTAAAAGAGAGGGGTATAAGGAGAAATCGGTAAATTAGGGGTTTATTTACAAGCTCCTTGCACCGCCACTGCGTCACTTGCAACCATGGTGCAAGAGGCTTGCATATAAGCTCCTAAGTCTTTCGAATGGGCCTTCAGTAAATAGGAAATTGGGCAAGATCAGCGTCCATATGATGGGAACTCAAAGGGGCCAAAGTCAAAATGAACAATAAAAACTCACTGGCAAACCTGCAAACTCACACTGTGTCTCATATGGTAGCGACTCCTTTCACACAGTCCCCCAGTGAGAAGCCAATATCACATGGCGGGTACAGAATTAGCTGGAAACCCCTCCAGCGAGCAGGTTTCCATCTAATGGCTTTGAGGTTTAGCTCAGCCGATGTCCACCATGAGGTGTGAATCCTCCCGGGACATCGGGGCCAGCCCTCAAAAGCTTTGTTTTTGTCTTTTTTTGGTGGGAGGGGCAAGCATCATGAGAGGGGTGGAGGCTTATAATAGGAGGGGGCTGTGGATTTGGAAGTGTCTGGGCTGTGCTCAGCACTAAACCCCGCCCCCTTTGTGACCACACTCCTCATCAAACGAAAATAATTCACAAGTTGGGAGGTCTGGTTTGCACTGGCACAATGAACAATGAACAAGATGAGCGCCTCCTCGATAGGTGATTCTGAAGATGAATGCCACATATTCTTAGGAAAATGAAAGGAACATAAGCCATTTTGGCATCAAATAAGTCATCCAAAAAATATAGACTGCCACATAATGGGCAATTTTATTTTAAAAGCCAACTAAAATGTACCATTCACAATATTTAACAGTAAAAATTGAGCTTCTATGAATTGCTCCTACATCCATTTTCTTAGCAGGATAGTGTTGTGGAAATGGGCTGCAGGGAAAAGCAGCTAGTCCTGGGAATCCTGGACACCCCCACCAGTAGAGGAAGATCTGGACCTGATACAGAGAATGACCAAGGTCCTCACAAAGCAAGATAACCCAGTAAGAGGAAGAACTTCCTTCAAAATTCACAAACTTTGTATAAATGATGCATGGCACAAATGTTTGCATGATATTTGCCCTTTGAAAACAAGTTTGTGAAGAAAATGTCTTGCAGAGAAATATTTTCTCCTGATCAGTTTGCTGGTGGTGGTTTCCCGAATAACTTTTCTATAGAAGTTACACTCTTGCCTAGAAAAGACATCTTGAATATTGGCAAAAATGGTATACACCATGCTTATGTAATTTTTGTGAAATTTTGCAAACTTTAAGGGAGGGAGATGTATGCAAATTATGCGTTGCCTTAAGCCACTGTGGACTGGGGAGAGAATACAAAATAAAACTGGTCCCCGTTAGTGAATCAGAAAGGTAATAAAATGGCTCACATTTGCAAATTAGAGCAGTTTTGAACTTGTATGACATGCTGTGTAGGTCTTTTGCAAGGTACGGAAGACAGTATGCACATGTGCTTCCTACAGGCAATGTTTGTGGTAATATCAGATGAATCAACAGTAAAAACTGACCCATCAGACCATAAATGAAGCCCATAAATGTCAAAAATCATAACACATACTTACCTGTCTGACAGGCCCTTATGGTACTGCAAGATTGCCCTGTACACCAGTGCGGCACTGGCTTCCAGACTGGGCCAACATTATGAAGATGAAGATCATCTCAGATGGGATTGGGCTTAAACTGGGCTTCAGGACTGTAATCTTTGATGTACACCCCCATTGTCAGATTCCATAACAATGTAACCTGTTCCACTTCGGTTAGTGCTGTTAGTCCCCGATCTAATGCCTCAAAATACTCTATAACTCTGATTTAAATATCATTTCTATTCTATTTCTTCTCCTAGAATATACCATGTGTGAAACAAATGTTAAAATGATCTTCCTTTAGAATAGCTGCACCACATGCTATCTTTCCCCTGTGTCTACACAACAATACACGATTTGCATTATCAGCATTAAAACATCCATTGGGAACTGGTTAATTCTACAGAGCAAGTCTTTTCATATATTTTATGTATAAATATGCACGTTAGCTCTGGTGAAGTTGTGTTCATTTCCTATGTGCATCTCTTACACTGATCAAAAGTGTTTAAAACCTATAAGGGACTACTCCATGATGTATATAACATTAACATGCATTAACAAAAATTAATAGGTCTGGCATTCGCTTCCAGCTTTATGAGTTTTATGAACTTTTTTGTAAACTTGTATTGTTGGGGGAGCTGCTGGGCCCACGCCAATAAACAACATAAAAACACTGTCAAAAAGGAAAATATTTTTACCCCCAAAAAGCATACATTGCCATAGTAGTTCATTCCACTAAAGGGAACTATTTTTTGTGAGGATGTGCTCCTTGTGAAAGAGTATAATGCTGTCACTCACAGCGAAGTTAACCAATGGCAGAAGTGGGCTAATCCACAGTCCAAACTATATGCTATGGTGGGTGGAAAAAAAGCATAAACAACACAGCATCAGACTAATGGATGCTTAGGGGTGGCTGAAGCCCTTGTTTAAAATGATGTGATATATATCATTTTAATCAAAATAAAAGGTTTTGGCTAACGCCGAATCTTCAAATATATAGATTTGATTCTGCAGTAGTTACTGTAGGCCTCATTTATGAAAAGTGACGCATCGCTGCGTGAAAACAGCTGTGTCACTTTTCACTGCGCACTCCTTACGACATTCCTGATGCGTCATATTTAATGTATGACGCATCATGTCGCAAGGAGTTACAGATACGTCAGTATTTCTGACGTATCTGTAAGCGCAAAAGTGACGCATTGCTGGAGTGTGTCACAAAAGTGACGCAACTCGAGCAATGCGTCCTTTCACATGGGGAAAGCCCCTTGTGAAAGGGCTTGCGTCAGTCTTACGCCTGCTGTGAGGCAGGCGCAAGATTTTGACGCAATAACGTCCTAAAAGTGACGCAGTGAAATCTCATAGATTTCACTGCGTCACTATTGCGAGGCTTTTTGCGGGGGAACGCCCCCTCTGCATACATTATACCTGACGCAGGTATAATGTGGTGCAGGGGTTTAAAAAGTGACGCATCTACCTAGATGCGTCACTTTTTAAATATGGCGCAACGAGGCACATTTTTTACATCGCTGGTGCGTCACTAAAAGTGACGCACCTGCGGCGCAAAACTGACACAAGGCCTTCATAAATAAGGCCCCGAGATTCATAAACTCCAATGACAGGATCCTGCTAACGAGGTTTTGGTTTGACCCTTTTCACTTTCTTCTCGCTCACCCTAGGGGCTGTAGTAAAGGCCAAACCTTGTTGTCCTGTGGCTACGATGGTCAATCTCCACAGGACATGGTCCATTTTATTATGTTTGGTAGTTATTATGAATATCCCAGAAAATCTTTTATAATTCCAATTCTGAAAAAGGCTAACTTTAGGCAAGTGCGCCCAGCTTTTAACTATCTACAATTGTTGACAGGTAGCACTGTGTTTTATTTACGTGAATTTTTAAGATCCGACATTAGACTCAGAGCCAGTGGTGATTAACCTGCCTGCTCTTCCCAATCGTATTTACTGTACTGACCCCGGTTGAATTGTTTTTATTGGTGTAGCATGTATAAACTTGGAGTCAATGATTTTTTTGCATCCCCATTGGTACAGATGATTTTAAATTGCCGGATGGATTGCTTCGAGGATTTTTTTTATTAGACATATTACTATATTTTATCTTTAACATGTGCTTTTATGGTTTTAATATCTGAAATCGAATACAGATTATTTGATTTGATTTGATATTGCAGTAGAGTGCATTATTCTTCTATCGGCATAGCCAAGGAACCTGTATCTCGTGTTTGCAAAAACAGAGCAAAAAGCAGGACAGAGTCAACTGCGTATAAAGGAAACACAAGCTTAGTATAACGGCTATAGAAATAATACAAATAGTTTAATCGAAAAGTGGATGAATTCTAAATTATTTCACTGAAAATGGAAGTCCGCTTCAAAGGATGATACACAGGACTGTCTATCAGAAGACATTGACTTTGCTCCAAATCACCCACTGCGCTGTTCATTTGGCAGTGGTGGCACCTCTGCCCTAGAGACTATTAATTTTCCCACCCTCTTTGATCACAGCCTTTGAAACGTCTTACAGGCAACACACTGCTGCCTTCTGGAAGGATCTGAGGAGAAACGATTAATGTCCTATTCATCGCCAAGCCTGCAGTGCTGCTTTCATTAGTTTTCTGAAGGAATTGATAGTTTTGGCAACATCAAGTGAGCCACCCACCAATACTTGGAATACACTAACCGTAAGTATGAACGCTGAAACTAACCTTCTTAATTTCAAAAGACTTCATAGGACATAATTGTTTCCATCAAATTAAAGGGTAGTACCCATTTTTTGTTTCCATTCAGAATGTACAGTGCCAGGGATCACCTTATGGTCGGGGTGTTGCACAGGGGCCTGGTTATAGGGTCCGCAATTACAGTTTTCTACCGATAATTCGGTTTTTGCAATGCTCAAATACAAGTTATAAATGCCAGAATGTGAAAGAGCTGTTTATCCAGATAAAATAACCCATATGTTTCCCAGTCCAGACCTGCTTAATGTTTTCATTTACCATCTACCCTAAGCAGGGAGCGTGGCAGGGTGCAATGTAGGACTTTTGATGGTGTGGGAGGGATTCTGCGGACTGGGGGGACTCTGCCTACCCTAACCCTTCTTGGTGTTGCTTGGGTTTGGGTGCTACTGTGGGTGTCTGAGGCATATGGCTAGCCTAATGAGTGTGAGGTGTAGGGTTGCTTAACTTTATTATGTACAGCTGAGACAGGATCTGGGATTTGCCTCTGCTTGCAGCCCATGTCTTATCACCAGGCAATCAGGTGTGGACTCACACCTGGTACAATTGGATCAGTGATTTCCAGACCCAGAACTACTGGGTCCTGTTTTTCAGGACCTCATAGATTCTTGGGGTTGTGTGAAATTTAAATAATTTGCTTTCATGCCACTATGCAAACTTTCAGGAAAATTATGTGAAATTATGCACAATTATGTGAAATGGAATTCCATCATATAGGGCTATATTTTTGTGTAAAATATGTCCTCCCATCATGTTAGAAATAGGATTTCTGTTTTGCTGAGGTATGCATTCAAGCTAGGCAGGAACTGCCACTCTAGTCAGGGTAGGCTAGATACAGACTAAAAGAGAACATGCGCTCACCGTCTAGTAGCTTGGCACAGAGCAGTCAGGCTTATCATAAGAGGAATTGTGTAAAGTATTTGTGCAACACATGCACACAGTAACACAATGAATTGACACAAAAAGACTCCACACAGGTTTAGAACAATAGATTATTATATTCTGAACAAAACAAGATGAAAAAGACAAAAATCCAATGTATAGACATTTTTTAGAGGGATAAATGCAGTAAAGCACTTAGAAGCAAATAGGGCTAAAAAGCTTACTTTAGGCCGCGCTTGAGCATAGCAAAGTCAATGTTCTGGCTGACCGCAATAGAGTGCCGGCTGGCTACAGGACGCACACAGGCCCTCCTGAACAAAGTACCATTCCAGTTCTCAAACGAGATGCGTTGATCTTCTCCATGCAGTGAAAGCAATGTGTCAGTACCGAAGATGGGTGCTGGAGTTGAGAGGCGTTGAGCAAATCAGATTCTGCCACGTAGTCGAGGGGACGAATTGATCTCACCAAGCTGCAGCAGTGGTGATACGTTGTCCGATGCGTCGATCTCTGGAGGCAAAGTGCTGGTTCTGATGCGATGCGACAATTTTACTCCAGCAACCGGGTTGATGTGCCAGTTCTGCTATACGCAGGCAAGGGATGCCTCAGAATCCATGATGCAAAAATCTGGGCCACTTCCAGGGAGCCTGGCATAGGAGCAGGGATAGAGACTTTGATATCCCTGAGTCTCAAGCAACTGGATGCAAACCAACACACCCTTGGAGATCACCTGGAGTGAAGGCAGAGTCCAGCTCTCCCTTAGCTGAGTCAGAGAGCAGCAGGCAGCAGGGAAAAAAACAAAAAAGCAGGGCTTCCAGATCAGCAGTCTTGTTGAGTCCTTTAAGCAGCACAGCCATATTTCTGACAGAGGTTTAGTCTGATTTTAGGGGGTCAGAGACCCAGCACTTATACCCAAAAGTGCCTTTGATGTCGGGGTGACTTCAAAGCAGCTCTCTGAAGTGCAAAAGTATCCCTTTCAACCCAGTCCTGTCTGCCAGGGTATGTGTGGGGATAATCAGTCCATTGTGTGGGGACAGGGAACAGCATAGTGAACTGTGTGCTCCTCCATTTCATCCTGCTCAGGCAAGGCCATTAGAATGCAGATGTATGTAGATGGTTCTTCATACACACCTATCCTTTGTATGTTGTGGCTGTCTAGAGGAAATGCACAAATTATAGCTGTCACCCACCCCAGACTTGAAGTGGAGACACAGAGCAGTAAATACAGAGAAATGTCCACTTTAAAAAAATGTAATTTCTAAAACAATAATGTTAAATTCAACTCCACCAGTAAGGAGGATTTATCACTACCATTCCAAACATATGAAACATGAAAAATCTACTTCTCTCTGATGAGGAGTTACAGCTTAAAAGTGTATTAAGGAATTCCCAATGTTAGCCTTTGAGAGGAGTAGTCCTCACAGTAGCGAAAAATGAAAGAGGCTGTATGTCACCACCAGGACATGCACAACGTAAAGGTAAATGCTGTACCTTTTACTTACATAGCACCCTTCCCTTTGGGGTACTTAGGGCCTACCCTAGGGGTGACTTGTATGTATTAAAAGGGGAGGTTAAGGCTTGGCGAGTAGTTTTAAATGCCAATTCGAAGTGGCAGTAAACTGCCCACACAGGCACTGCAGGGACAGGCCTAAGGCAGGTTTGGAAGGCTACTTGTGTGGGTGGCACAATTAGTGCTGCAGCCCACTAGTTGCATTTCAAGTACAGGCCCTCGGTACATGATATACCACTTTACAAGGGACTTAACAGTACAACAAATATGCCAAACAGGTATACATTTACACCATCATGTTTAGTGGAAAATCACATGCATATTAGCAATAGTTAGCAGTGGTAAAGTGCTCTGAGTCCAAAGGCCAACAAAAAGAATCAGCAAAGCCATGAGGTAAAAGGCAAAAAGTCTGGGGAAAGACCACCCTAAGGTTGACATGTCTAACACATCCCATTATGACAGAAGGATGCCTTTTGAGCTACAAAAACTCACAAAACACAATTGAAATAAAAAATAACTGCACATGTTTTGGTTGTTAGTGTTATTACTACGCTCCTGCTTTATATTTTTGCTGAAACTGCAGTTTAATTACACAATGTGGCATAACAGCATATTTTGGGGGATTTCTTGTAAAAAACATGATGCAAAATTTCCAAAGTAATGCGAATTACACTGGCATAATTTACATTTTACGGGGGCCCAATAATTTCAAGTCCAAAAGATCAGTCAACTTGGAATATGGGGGTACGCCAGCTTCCCTAGAGATAGCAATCAGCCTGACTCATAACCAGACCCCAAGATATATTTAGCCTAAGGGTCGCAATTAAATGTTTCTTTATGTGTTTGCTATGGATCAGGGTAGTGATTTGAGGTGCATACTCTATAGATGTAGTTTCAGCATCCCTTTACTTTCAAAAGGCAGCGTAAGACTATTACTACAGTGCAGCAAATAAGGGCACATGTAATTTGAATCCCACTGCCAAATACTTGCTTTCATCATCTTGGCATGCCCTTTCCATTCCCTTTTGAATCAAACAGGAGGCCTACGGTCCTGACAACATCCATTACACAGTGACACAATCCACAGGCTCCACTTCTGTCGTGCCTTCTACTAGCCGCCCCGGCCTTAAGAGCAAATATTTCTGTTTTATTACAGCTGAGTTTGAACCAGCTCCCTTTTTTACAGTTTATTATCCAGGAGACAGCAAAAACAGATGGGAAAGCAGCAGTACTTCCATGTGGGAAACACATACACCAACTGGGAAGAGATGGAGTACTTGGACAAACTGTAGTTCTAACATGGCTCTGGTGCACATAAAAATTAAATCAACCACAGCATAAAATGCTGCAGTGCTCTGAATCTTTTCCTGCTCTCAGTATTAGTACATTATGTACTCTATGCAGCATTCCCATAAGAAGCCATGGAAATGAGTCATAGTCATCTCAGCGACGCAACAGGTTACCGCTAACATCCATTGTGATCTGTTGTTCACAATTTGGAGTCCAGTTAGGACCAGCTCATGCTGGCATCCTTCCGACTTGGTAAATTCAATATCATTAAATTGGGTAACAGTAACATTCAATGTTTACATTGCATTAAAATGACAGAGATGAAAGGGTGCAGTGCTATAGTAACTACCAATAGATCTGGAAAGATTAGCAGGCAGGCAAGGGCTTTCTCTAACTCTCTATTTAGCAGATGTGATCACTTGGGAGACCCCTCTCAACACAGGCCAATTTGTTTCCATATTGGCCTGTGCACCACATTCCCTAACTGTGATTCTGCGGATTCCCACAGCGCACTTACCATCCTCTGAAAAGTCTGTTTGAGCACAGCTCAGAGTGCCTAGGCGGTCCTGTGTCCTTCCTGCCTGCACTTCCATTAACTGTGGACACCAGCTCCAAAAATAACTGTTTGCATCCCTATATCCCCACTGCCACCCAGTGCTGGATTAAACCCTGTGGAGGTCCGTAGGCAGTTACAATTTCAGGGCCCCCTCGCAAATTATCTCCTAATACCCAGTGCACCGGATGTTTTTACGAACTGTCAGCTGCTGGAAGATGAGCTTTTAACAGCCAAACTAAATGCAAACCTTTTCCCTCTTGTAGCCCTCCACTATCCTTCTCACTCCAAAAAAATTACTAACATATCCACCACTCGAATCACTTTCTTATTTCACTATAATAATTCACCACTAATCCTTTATGGGTTCCGGAGTAGTGTGCTACTCGCCAAAAAAGTGCTTTGACGCATCATCAGGGGTAGAAAGTGGTATATAAATGCAATTACAATACAATACAATAGCAGTATGTGAATCTGATGTCTCTGGTTTATCTATTTTAAGTTGCAGTTTTATCCGTTTCCGCGGGCCCCTAAAAGAAGTTGGGCCCATAGACCAGTGCCTACTTTGCCTATTTGGTAATTCGGAACTGCCACCACCACTGCACAGAAAGTTCCACCGCTGGCCCGCAGAATAACTTTGAAATGGCAGACGCCACATGCACCTAGGGGTGTGGCGCCCTTAGTGGTATTTATTATTTATTTATTTATTTATTGAAAAGTTTTATATAGCGCGAACAAGACCCGTGGGTATCAGAGCGCTTTACATAGAGGTAAGCTAAGCAAATTAATAATAAGCTGAAGTCCATTAAACAGCATATAAGTATGAGGTAGATAGTTATAAGGCTTTTAGTGAATGCATAAATAGCCACCTTCCATTCGAACATATATGGTGTGAGGTAGATAATTATAAGGCTCAAGTGACAGCATAGATAACTACCTTCTATTAGAGAGGTTATCTATTACATTATACCATACTATAAAGCATAAGATATTAGCAAAGTCATTTTCGTCGTAAATAAGAGGTAGTAGGTTATAAGGTTTCAGATAGTGGTATAAGATCAAATAACACGAGGTAGCAGTAGGTGTTCAGATTAATCACAGGAGGTGTCATCGGTTATGCCTCATTGTTTCTCTTTCATCTGATTCCAGTCGAACATTTCCTTACGAGGACGTAAGTGTTTAGTTTGAGTCCAGGAATGTAGCATACAGCGTTCCATGCAATTTTCTATGTAAGGTATTTACTCATTAAGAAGCTCTTCGCTTCCCGCTTAAATGTTGCTGTGTTCGGAATCTTCCTAATGCTAGGGGGGAGTGAGTTCCAGATTCTAGGAGCTGCTCCGGAGAACGCTCTGTCATAAGTTTTTTTCTTTTTGAAGATGGCTGGTCTCAGCACCAACTCCTTGGCGCTCCTGGCCGGTCTGTTTCCTCCTGACAGCTCAATTTTCTTGGATAGGTATCCAGGAGTATTGTGGTGAAGAGCTCTATGGGTGATACATGCGATCTTTAGTTGAATCCTGGCCTCATAGGGTAGCCAGTTTAGAGCTTTCAAGTGCGGGGATATGTGGTCAAACTTCCTTGATCCTGAGATGAGTCTCGTTGCAGCGTTGAGGCAGGCTTTTAGTGGCGCTGTGGATGTTTTTGGTAAACCCGCTAAGGTAGTGCAGCCGTATTCAATTCTCGAGATGACTAAGGATTGGGTTGCTAGTTTCAGATCAGATTCCGAGATAAATGGTTTCAGTTTTCTAAGGTAGTTCAGGTGGAAGCGGGCGTTTTTTGCCATTGAATTAATGTGAGCTTTCATGTCAAGATTCTCATCTAAAGTGATTCCCAGTGATTTGGCTGATTTGACGAGCGTCGGGGTGCAGTTGAGCGCCGTCACCAGTTTGGTCCACTCTTTTATTTCTGTACCGCTCCTTGGTGGAGAGATTAGTAAGAATTCGGTTTTCTGAGCATTTAGCTTCAAGTGGTTCGTAGTCAACCATTCCGTTGTCATTTTTAGTGTTTCATTCATACGCTCAATGTCTTTAAGGGAGGATATCTTTAGATATATCTGCGTGTCATCCGCATACATATGGTAGGATATGTTTGAGTTGCTGAGAATTGCTGTAAGAGGTTCTACATACAGGTTGAACAAGTCCGGGGATAGTGTTGATCCTTGTGGAACCCCAATCGTGTTGGGGCATGGTGGTGATATGGCTTGGTTGACCAGGAAACGTTGTGTTCTGTTTCGTAGGAACGAGTCGAACCATTTCAGCACATTTCCGGATAGTCCCATTCTGTCCTTTAGCCTGGCTAGTAAAGCATCGTGGTTAACTGTGTCGAATGCAGATGACAGGTCAAGGAGAATTAGTAAGCATGCTTGATTCCGATCAAGTGCCTGTAGTGCGTCATCCACAATATGGAGGATCGCTGTTTCCGTGCTATGTCCTGATCTGAATCCTGATTGGCATTCATCTAGTAGTGAGAACTTGGAGATGTGTTGGCTCAGTTGGCCCTGCACGCATTTCTCGATTAATTTGGCCAATAGGGGAATGTTGGTCACTGGTCGAAAATTATTCGGGTCATTAATATCCGCAGTTGCTTTTTTGATCAGAGGGACCACTTGACCTGTTTTCAGGCAGTCTGGGAGGATCCCTTGTGATAGTGATGCGTTTATTATTTTGGTCCAGATTGGTACCACAATATGGCTAATTCCTCTTACACATTTCGCTGGTAGAGGATCTTGATAATGGTTATTGGGTTTGATTTTGGAAAGCGTTTTGGCTATCGTGGCCTGATCATATAGTTCGAATGTGTCCCAGTTTGCCTTATTTTTTGTATTTCTACATCCTGCAGTCGGGTTGGTCTCGCCTATAGCCATTAGTTGGTTGGGGTGTTTAGTCGCGGTGCTTAGGAGTTCTGTTTCCAGCGATTTGGCCTTCTTTGTGAAGAACGTTGAGAATTCCTCACTGCTCAGCGTCGTTTTTGCGCATTCATGAGCTGTTTTGGCTAGTTTGTTCGATTGTTGCTTCAGGATTTCAAAGAGTTTTCGTGGTCTATTTTTGGCGTTGTCCAGTTCCGCTCTTATAAACTCCTTTTTGGAATTGGTGATCTTTTTGTTATATTCGTTTCTCATTTTTCTCAGGGCTTTCAGCTCAGGGGATGATGGGTGTTGTCTCCATTTTCTTTCCGCCATTCTTAGTTTGGGCCTGTCTTCGTTTAGTGATCCATCAAACCAAGGATTTTTCGTCTTCTCCGTGATTCTTTTTAGTTTTAATGGCAAGGTGTTGTTGACTATATTTCCAACTGAAGTTAGATAGTGTTCTGTCAGCTCATTTACGTTCTGCAAGTTGTTAGGTGTCTTTAAGTCTCTCTCGCAAGTTTCTATTAGCAGCTCAATGTTCGCCTCTCTTGTGTCTCGGATCCTTTTTTTGCAGTTAGGAGGTTGGACGGTCTTGCCTTTTTTCAAAATCGGTATCGAGAAGGTTATTGCATAGTGATCAGACCAGTCGCACGGGTCAATTGAGAGGATTGATGTGTTTTTGTTGCCTGATATAATCCAATCCAAAGTTGCTCCTTTAGTGTGTGTAGGTTCCGTGCATGCTTGGTTGAGCTTTAGCTCAGCAAGGAAATCTTTAAGTGTGTTGACTAGTTTGTCGTTGCAGTCATCCCAGTGTAAGTTAAAATCTCCTAGGAATATGTTATTAGCATCTGTGTTTGAGTTGATCGTGATGATCTCCATTAGCTGCTCAATGAACTTTGCATTCTCACCTGGTGGGTGGTAGAATGCGTGTATATTGCATCTTTGGTTGGTGGCTGATCTTATATTAATGCCTAAGTATTCACAGGATTCTAGCGGGTCGGCTTGAAATTGGCTGACCTCCACATCTGCTCTGTGAATGCAGGCAATTCCTCCTCCTGACTGTCTTGGTCTATCCAGTCTCACAATGTTATAATGAGGTGGTACTAGGAGATCCATGGTCGGAGATGATGCTTCCGATAGCCACGTTTCTGTGAGGATTGCTAGATCAATTTCCTTGTCAATGATGAGGTCTGCTATGTCTGATGCATGTTTTGTAGCCGATCGGCAGTTGATTAGGAGGCAAGTCAGTTGTTTCCCCTGGTTATTACTATTCAAGTTTTCGTATTCAGAATTAAACTGGACTTGTTGTAAATTGTTGTGATTGGGTTTTTTATCCTTCTTTCTTGTTGTTCTATTATAGTCAATCGGGACTGTTTTGATGTTCTCCACATTCTCCCGTTCTGGTGCTTCATATGTTCGGAGTAAGGCAAGGGCTTCCTCCTTCGACAGTGTTTTCGTCCTATTTGGGCGGTTGGTCCTATTCGCTAGGGATAGGTCCCTCTCATTGCTCTTTCTATGTAAGGAGTGTACGAGATTTTGTATATTCATGATCTTTGAGTTGGTGCTTGCCGTCACTTCTCGTATTTCTTCAACCGCTTGTATGGTACTCTTTGTGGCTTGAGTCAAGTTGCAGACTAGTTTCTGAAGATCTTTGATAACCTTCAGATTCCTGAGTGAGTGCTTAGGGATGCTTGGTCGGTGTGTCCGTAGGTTGTAAGAAGCTCTTCTCCGTTTTTGATCTTTATTTAGTGTCACTGATACCTTCTTTTTACCATCAGTTCGGTTGTTGATTCCGTTTCTTTTTGCACAGTTTAGAGGGTTATCTATGGTTTGTAAGGTTAGGGGCGTTTTTGTGGGTGGGGTTTTGCTTGGCATTAGTACAATATTCGAAATAGGTAATGAACAGATGATGTTTCCTCTTTTTCCCGTTTCTTGATTCACCTTGAATGATTCATTCTGTGCCCCTGTAGGTTCTGCTTGGGTAGGCTCAGTGTTTAGCACCGGTGAGGTCCTTTCCTTTTGGGGTTGGTCTTGTTCTCTATTCACATTACTCGTAGACCTATCTATCCCTACTGTTTCCTTATTCGCTATAGACACTTCTATTTCGGATTTCTTTCCGGATTTGGTATCTGGCTCTCGGCTGCCTCCCGTTTGATCATCGTCTCTGCTTGTGATCTTCTCCTTTTGGGGCTGGTTTTGTTCAATATTCATATGGATCGTGGATCCCTCTGTCCGTTCTGTCTCCTTTTCTGGTGTGGTCAGCTGTCGTTGGTGTCTTACGCCCTCAAGTGAACCTTTTATAGTAGGGAATACCTTGTCGAACTTCATTAGTTCATTGTTAGCTGCCTGTATCAGTATAATACCGGTTTTATATATGGTGATGCATAGTTCTGCTCTGCATCTTCTTGATGGTGCGGTCATTATTTTTGTGCCATGCGGAGTGTTCTTAGTGTCTTTTATGTTGAGCATTCCGGTGAAGGCAATGCGCCATTTTGTCGTTTTATTAGTATAGAATATCAGGTCATTAGTTATAGTGCCTTTATCTGAATTAAAGTAAGGGTCGGAGAACAGTGTGTCCGCATTTTTCCTCAAGATATTGTGTTTAAACTTTTTGGCTCCGTTTTTGGATAATTTAGGTGGATATTTTATGACAAGGGCATTTAAACCACCCGTCTCTGGGTATCTTTCGCCCATATTTACTACACAATATAGGTCCTTATAAGGTTTCTTCTCTTTAACACTAGGTTGTCCCTAAAGTTAGCGATGCATAACGCTAGGCATCCAGCTTTTCAGTAGCATTCCATCATTGCGGTTATGTGACCAAACTTCTCTTTGGATACTCTCCTGCTTTGATGGTAATCAGTTTCTCTTCCCAAATATTACTAGGGCACTTATTTGTTGCGATTTCAGATCACAATCTTAAGCTGTCCTTAGTTGTAATCTTTTGTTTTACAATCTTTATATTACAGTATGTCCTCCCTTTTTTGTGTGGCTACTAATAATAGAATTTTTCTTTTTTCCCTTCAAAATGGGTATTGCAAGATGTCCGCCATTTGTGAGTTACTGCTCCGGTCGGCTGACTTTCTCTCTTTCCCTAACCTTAACAGTTAGTCTGCTCTCTCTTTCTAGGTATTGGTGTTTGCTCTTGTCCTCTCTCACTGTTTATTATAATTTAGTCCTGCTTCCATTTCAGTCTCCTCTGTGTTTATTGCTCACCGGGAGTTGCTGCTGGACCGATTGTCTCGCGCGGCCGCCATTTTAAGGTCAGGCGTGCCGCTTCAAATGCTGCCTCGATTGAATATGGATTAAATGAGGCTTGTAAGGGACTATTTAGTTTCCCGCTATGGATCTCACCCGCCGGTCCCCGCGGTGACCTCCTCTCGACTTGCTCATTCCTCCGCTTTCTTCCCCGCCTCAGCCGCGATGTCGGTGCTCAGTCTCCGCTCCTCCTCCCGCCTCGATCTCCAGTCTCCGGTCGCTGCAATCTGCCTCTCCTTCCCTCAATCCATGCGATCGTCACGGCCGCATCTCCTAGGGTCCCGAGGCCGTCATGAACACCAGGCACAAGCGGCAAAGTGTACCAAGTCTCCCTTCCCTCGAGGCGATCGGCGCTGGGATCAGCCGGTGCATTCACGTCCCAACTCTCGCCACCTTCATTTACGGACCCCTTGAGCAACACGTCGCCGTCACTTTCCTGGGCAGTCCTGGAAATCCGGTCCCCCGGGGAGTATTCCTAGGAGTCCGGTCATCATAAGCAGCCACGCTGGACTCTCGTTTCTTCCTTTCCAGGTAGGTCTTGTGGATTTGCTTTTCTCCTTGTATCAGGGGGGGCGGTGGGGGGACGGGTGTTGCGAAGATGTCCTTTTGTTGTAGGGTTTTTCGGGATTTAAACTCAATCAGTTATCCCGGACCCCCGGAGCTCACACATAGAGCTCCTATGGTGCGGCCATCTTGGGCGGGAGCCTGCCCTTCCTTCCGGTTCGGGGGAGGAAGATGGCGTTGGAAGCATAGGTGGGCAGGTATGCACGTCATGAAGGTGAGCAGGTTGCCCCTCACCCCGGAAATAATAAAAGCAGAGAACGAGAGGAGGAAGCCCTCTTTGTCCTCTCCAGCAGATGCCAAGACATAAGACCAGCAACAAGTTATGGCCATCGGCATTCCACCGCGGGGACTAATCAACGAACTACCCCGGAGAGTACCGTATCGGCGGAGGCGAGGCCTAATAAGCTGGTTTGCGGCATTGTTTAAGGTGAGAGGGCCTCACAGCATAGTCAAGCAAAGAATCAGGGTTTAAAGTGTTTCAGCATGTCAAAGAAAAAGGGTCTCAGTCTTTGGTTTACAAAAGCAGTTCTCAGGCCACCTCAGGGCACGAAGGTAGTGAGTATTACCGATGCTCCGGGGGATCGGTGGTGCGCACTCTGGCCTCAAAGGGGGATTGGCGGCAGTGATGCATGGGGATGGTGACCTACACCCAGCAAAGCATGGCGCAGTTTTTCGTCGGTCAGGAGTTTGTTTATTATAACTGGCAGCTCTGGACTTGTTACCATCATTTGGTTAAAACAGCATGGTAACCTGGGGCACTTGGCTCGTGAGTAGGATTGGGTGCCCCTGGGATTTGGCGCAAAGTGGTGTCGGTAGCGCATGAGTTGTTTGCTATAAATAGCAGCGCTTGACTGGCTTGTGGCATTTTTCTTGAAATGGCATGATAACCCAGCGCACTTGACTCATGAGTAGGCTGGGAGCCCCCGGGATTTGGTGCATGATTTTGTGGGTCGCCAGGGGATAATAATCAGAAGAGGAATTTGCCGGGTGCCCTGGGATCGTGAGTAGTTCCGGTGCCCCGGGTGTTTATCTTACGGGCAGTGCATAGAGAAATACCTGCTGGTGAAAGAGCGGAAAAAAGACCAATGGCAGAAAATATGAATTCTCTTTTGCTTTCTCTAGTGCACGGGTATAGAGGTGGTCTTTTCGGGTGTTTTAGTAGTCAGGTTGCCGCCAAAACGTGCCAGAGTCAACAAAGATGCCCCAGCTATCGCTATCAGTACTGTGGGAGGTCGCAAAGACAGGCAGCATTGAGTGGGCCTTGTGGGCACTGGCTCAAGTGGCTGGAGCAAAACCGCAACAAGAGGCCCCATTAGCAAAACGTACGAGAAGAATTCCGGCGCGTTACCAGGAAACACAGCAGGAAAAGGCTAAGCTGTGCTTAGAGGGGCAGGTCAACAGTCCAGATGAGGTGGTGGTCATGGGCCGGCCCATTACAACGGTAGAGATTAATCAGGGCTTTGGCGCAGTAGTGCATAATGACAAGACAAAAGGAGGGTCACCCCAACAGAGGAGCACTCACAGGACAATTCACCCATTACAGTGAGTGTTGCTACTCAGAACAATGTACTTCATACAAATCAAGTACCAGCAAGTGCACCTCAAATCTCGGCAGCGCAGGGGGCTACCGCAGGAGCCCAGGCCTTGGCCCAATCTCCGGCACCGTTAATGGCTCAGCAAGGCAGCGGGGTAGCTCAAGTGTTGGTACAATCAGGGGTGGCGCAAGCTCCGCTAGTGGTAGCCACTACATCACAGGCTCCACACACTAATCCGGTCATCACTGGGTGGGGATTGCAGCCACTAGCGCCACCGGTGGCAGTAGTGTTGGTGCAGACACCTCTTTCACACAGCCCTATGTTTATGGTTCTGCGACTCCCGCTTTAGCCCCATCAGCAGTTATTGCATGGCACGTGCCAGCAGAAACTAGAGAGATGGTTTTCCGGGGGGAATATGTGGATGTTTATGACTTTATTAATGCAGGAGTGGCCCCAGGGAAAAACAAAGCTGGCAAGGATGGGGAGTTCAAGCAGAAGAAAGTTTGGGTTGAATGGTCCATTAAGAATTAGGTTACTGGTTTTGCCATTTATGCAGCAATCATGGTAGAGAAATTCCCAGCAGTGGCAGCTCGATTGATTAGCTACATGTCAATGATCCACAGGGCAGCGTCAGAATTCCAAGGCACAGCCTGGCTGCATTATGACAACAAATTTAGGCAAATGAAGGCGGTAAGGCCAGAGATGGCGTGGAATCAGCGGGAGATTAACATATGGCATGCGGAATTCTACCTGGCACTGCCAGTTACCAAAACCACTCACTCCCTTCAAGGGGACAAAGGGGCGGGGGCAGGAAACAGGCTTGCTGGCAGTTTAATAAAAACGAATGGAGTAGGGGGTCTATCTGCAAATTCAAACACTTATGTTCCTTCTGTGGTGCCCAAGGTCACCCAGAAAGCAAGTGCTTCAAGAAATTGGGAAAACCAAAAGAACAGCATAACCCCTCCCATACCCAGAACAGAGGCCGCAATCCCCAGCCCTCATAGAAAACTACCCACGCCCATACGTTTGCATGTCTTGGCTCATCTACTCGATAGATACAATCATAGACAAGAAGCTCATCTGATACACAAAGGGTTCAAATATGCCTTCCATATTCCTTCTAATGCTCCGCCTTCCACAGTACCCCCACACAACCAGCTATCAGTCTTGCGCAACCCCGAGGACACCTGGGAAAAAATCATGGGGAGGTTGGCTGGACCCTTACAGGAAACTCCAAGACCAGATCTGGTGTGTTCTCCTTTGGGTTTGGTACCTACAAAAGAGGCCAAGAAATACTGCCTCATGTACAACTTGTCATCCCCACTGGGGTCTTCAGTCAATGACGGGTTAGATCCATATTTATGCATGGCACGGTACACCACAGTTGATACAGCAATTCACAAATTAAAGAGACTGTGCAAAGGTGCTCTAATGGCAAAATTCGATATAGAAGCTGCCTTTCGTCTCTTGCCAGTGGACCTGGATGACACTAAGTTGTTAGGTTTTACATTTGAAGGGAATTTATGGACCTGTGTATGCCAATGGAGTGTTCTATTGCCTGTGCTGTGTTTGAGACATTTAGACGTTTTTTAGAATGCGCAGTACAAGATCTGTTGTCATCGCAAGTCTTGGTGCACTATTTAGATGATTTCCTATTTTTAGGTCCTCCAGGGTCACCGGCTTGTGAGAAGGCCCTGCTGGGCTTCCAACGGTTGGCTGAAGCATTGGGGGTCCCACTGGCGAAGGAAAAAACTGAGGGTCCAGCGACTTGCATACCTTTCTTGGGCATTGAAATGGTCACCATAGCGGGGGTGTGCAGGCTCCCACTGGAGAAGGTGCGGGCATTTAAGGCCTCCATCGATGAATGTTTAGCGGCAAGCAAGGTAACATTGCACCAGTTACAGGTCCTGGTGGGGCAACTACAGTTTGTTCTCAGAATAATACCCGTGGGGAGGGCATTTTCAAGGAGCATTGCCAGGGCAAAGCCCGGGTTACAGGCGAAATTTCACCACACCAGGCTTTCCTCAGAGTTAAAGGATGACTTAAGTATTTGGAAGGAATGTTTGTTGGGATTCAATGGCTCTTTGCTGTGGAAATAACTAGTGCAATCTAATGGGGAAATGGAACTTTACACAGACGCAGCAGGCAGCGCAGGGTTCGATGCGGTGCTAGGCACAAAGTAGGGCATGAAACACTGGCCAGCGGAGTGGGTCAGGACGGGTTTGACATGCAATGTAACATTCTTAAAGATGTTTCCTATCATTGCAGCATTGCACATCTGGGGCGCCTTTCTTGCGAATAAGCGCATCATGTTCGGGTCTGACAGTATGTCTTCAATGATGGCGGTGAACATACAGAGGGCCAAATGCCCTTGGGTATTTCGCCTGCTTAAGGAACTCATTCATGGGTGCATCAAACGTAATGTATATTTTATCACCAAACACGTGCTAGGGGTGGTCAATGCATTAGTTGATGCCCTGTCTCGTTCTAACTTAATAGAGTTCAGAGAATGATTGCCACAAGCAGACAACAAGATGGCGTTCTTCCCGGAGGAACTATGGAAGTTTGGTGCCCCATTGTCCCCGAACTGATAGCAGCTGCCCTTGCTCCCAACACTAAGAGTATGTATGAGAAGGCATGGCAGATATATTTGGCATTCATACATAGTGCAGGGAATACAGAGAAATTTACACCACAGGGAGTGCTGTTATTCATAGTCAAACAGAAAGAGAATGGGAAATCGCTATCTCTTGTTATGAGACAGATGTTAGCAATTGCCTCTTTCGCAGGACTGGAGGGGGAGGCAAAGCCTACCAAGGACTCGAGGGTCAGGTGGGCTTTGATGGGTTGGGATGGTTTGGCCCCGGGGGTAAAGGACGGCAGGAGACCTATAGATGCCAGTAGATTGTCATGTATTTTGGGGGTCTTGCCCCAGGTTTGCACATCCCCTTATGAGACGCAACTGCTGAGGTTAGCATATTCGCTGGCATTCTCTTGGGGGTTTCTGAATTTCTGAACTCATACCTGCCTTAAAGACGAATTGGGAGGGAGGTATGAGAATAGCAGATGTGATAGTATCAGCAGACATGTTGCAGGTCAGGGTAAGGAAGTCAAAGACAGATCCTTTGGGCAAAGGAACATGGGTGCAACTAAGGGCAGCTCATGGTACCATGTGGCATTGACGCAGGCATTCCTCCGAATATTTCCAGGAGGGGTATACTAGGCTGTTGATACATGCAGATGGTGCCCCCTTGACAAGAATTCAGTTCATACGCCTATGCGAGCGCTCCCTGATGTTATTGGGAGTAGAGACGTTGCTTTTCACGTCCCACTCGTTTTGCATTGGGGCTGCCACAACTGCAGCCTCGTTAGGTTTGCGATTTGAAGCCATTAAAAGGGTAAGCAGATGGAAGTCATCCTGTTTTGAACGGTATGTGAGACCACAGTTAGCATAGGCAGCTTCCAGGTCACAGTGGCGCAAGGGGTCCCCTGCCTAATCCTGTTTCCTTCTCTGTTTCTCAACTTCCCTACTGCCTTGAAGAGGCAGCGGACGCAGGTATGCTGGTGTGGCCATTCTTTTATACGCAGAGCAGGGCAGTATTTTCGCGAATCAAGGCTGGAGAGATTACAGAGGGTGAAGGGAATAGATCACCACTGGACTGGGATTGGAGGGCAACAGTTGGATGAAGTGACTTACCATTTACGGAGGGCATTGGACAAGGGTGGCATACCCATACCGGAAGTGCTGGTGATCCATTCGGGGGCAATGACATGATTCCCACGGGCCGAAGGGGGGTTAAGGAAGCACTCTTCTCCATGCTTTTACGGATGAGGAATTCCCTGCCGGATACGATGATATTCTGGTCGGAGGTAATCCCATGCAAGGTTTGGGCTAATAATGCTCCGTCAACAGCAGTGAACAGGTCGGTGGAGAAATTAAATCAAGCAGTGGCTAAACTACTGACTGGCTCACCACTGCGTACCATTAGGCACAACCTGATACAGGCCGCTAATGCAGATTTATACTTAACAGATGGAGTTCATTTGTCCAGCACAGGGCTTGAAATCTTCATACAGAATATTCTAGGGGCCATTTCATTGGAGCTGGGTGGTCGGTTGATGGTCAAGCATTGGTTGGGGGAGGGCGAGGGCGCCAGTAAGCTCCTCGTCTTGTGGCGGGGTCCCGGGCAAGAGAAATGGTGGGGACTCCTTTTTGGCATGGACTGTCTGGCCCTGGAACAGGGCGGGCTTTAACTGGGGATCCGGGCTGGCGGGACTAACCTGCTGGTGGTCCTGGACTCTCCTGCCCTACCCGAGATGCCGGTGTGTGTAGTAAGAAACTTTGGAGAGAGTATCTGGTGTGCAGGTACCCAGTAGGGGCCAAGGCGTTAAGCAGTGCCCAAGTAATACTGTCTCTCGGATGGAGGACTGGTAGTCACCACGGATAAAAACAGTACAAGTTGGTTGTGGCCTGCTGGCACAACAAGCATCAAAGTGTTGATCTGGAGTTCCTGAAATGTAAATTCAATCTCAATCTGATGGCAGAAAGGTATACTTCACAAGCCTAATTTCTAATTTATTTTCTCTAATATGTGTGTTGGTTTTGGATTTTCACATAAAAAATTGGTCAAGTGTTGACAGTCAATCAGCAATTAAAGATGGCCTGGGCTTCACCTCCGAGGTCCATTTGCCATAACTTTCTACGCACGCAAAAAAAAGACAAATGTGCAACAAGGCACGTGCTACTGTTCTCGGCGCCTGCCCCTCGGTGTGATCCATTATTAAAATTGTACACATGTGTACCTCTGTAGCTATTGTAGTGTAACATTTCTCGATTTTCATGACGTTAATCTTAGCTATTGATTAATTCCACTCATTTATGTGCCGTCATCTCTCAAAAACAAACTTGATGACTAATCTGTTGAGGTGGCTCAATCACGTCAAAGAGTATTGTAAGTGGATATTTGATTAGTGCTTCATTTAATTCACTTAAATCTTTCACTCATGGTAACCGTTCATGGTCTGGGAATATGCTCCTTTTGCTCTCCTTATTAACATTTTATTTTTTAAGTAGGCCCGAGTACAATTGCAAATGTTGACATGGATTTTTTTTTTTTTTTTAATGGGTGGCTTTGGGGTGGCGGGTGGGGGGGATTGAAACATCAGGTATACTGTCACATACAAAACTAATTCAAGACACCTGCTCATTGTATTTTCCTTCCAGGTTGTAAAATATTACGAAGTACGTTTATTGTGCAGCACACGTGGGTGCGCCACTCGTTCAGTTTGATACTTAGCACAAGACTTTCTGCTCGAAACAGTCTTCTGCGGATGAAAATTATGCAAAAAACATGTAAGAGCAGGAAAACCAAAATCCACAAAATATAGGCAAACCCAATAATCGGTATTCATGCAAGATTTAGCTTGCTTAAATAATATTTTGCCGAGACATAGCTTTAATGTTAAATTATTAATTTTTCAGCACAAATGGGTGAAAAAAGCTTCTAGCTTCTGTTTGCATTATTGTATCCCCCACTCCTCTCCGACTTGTATTGTCATATTTTGCAAACACTCCCATTAGTTCACTTCATATCACCAACGGTTCAAGGACCTTGTCAAGGGAGGCATAATGAGTCATTAATTTCCTACTTGAGACTTTGGCTCAGAGTTAATTAGGACTGCAGGAAATGCCCACTCACACTTGTCTCATAAGTATGTTCCTGTTTGTGGGGATTGTTGTACTGCAAAAAAACACAGCATTTATCTCATTGACAGAAGTAAACAATCTGATGTTGTCTGCATATCGGTTATTTTGTTTAAATGTTAAAAAATATTTGGAAGAGTATGAGTGTCCTTATGCCTTAAAAATGGCTGCCTTAAAATCAAGACACATTTACAAAAGGAGACCTGTTAACTTTGGTCAAAGCAGGATACGATTTGAAAGCAGATAGGGGCCATCAGGCAAAGTCAATCAGCCTCTTTGTGTACTTAGTTTTATGTCACAGATGTTAGGTGGTCTTCAGCTCAGTGGTGGCCGGCATAGCTCACAAGTGGCATGGGGGGTGCGGGGTGTCTTGGGAGGGATAAAAAAACGTACCTTGAGGCCGGGTCTCGCATCTCTGATCTTGCGCTCCTGCCTCCGACTCCAGGAACAGGAAGTAGGCAGCCAGGCTTCCTCCCCTAAACCAATCACAATGCTGCAATTAAGCGTTGTGATTGGTCTGAGCGAAGTGACACGGTTCTCAACTAGGGGCTGGAGGGGCGGACATGTTCTCCATTCTGGCTGCATGCAGCCAGCATGGAGAACGGGGAAAGCGCGCATGACGGGTTTAGGCGGCCTGAAAGGGTGACCACACAGTCATTGAACACTGAGAAGTGGGCAAACCACTCCTCCCCTGCTCCAAGAGCAGAATACAAAGCATAAAATGTTAACCGCTTTGTTATTATCATTTTATGTTTCTACTTGGCACCGCTTAAAAAAAGCGGGGCGATGCTCCTGTGCCATAGCCGAGGAGACGCCACTGCTTCAGCTTCAACCTTGTAAAGATGACTATCTCATGGTAACTGATGGTTTGTCCTTAAACATAAAAACAATGTGTTTGGAAGGAAAAGTCCCTCACATGGTTTCAGACGTGTACCCCAGCCCTAAGTGCCCCATGTGCAATTTCGTCTGGATCCCTGGTGCTGATTTTTGTAGTCAAGGGCGAACACGGATCATGCATGTGTGCCATGACTAAGGGCCATATGTATCATCAAACTGATTTGCGATTCCCAAATAGCAATTTTTAAGAAATCGCTATTTGAGAATCGCAAATAGGTATGTATGTACAAAATCGCATTTTTTTTGCGATTTCTTAAAATTCCTTAATTGCAATTAGAAAATTGCGAATCGCAATTAAGGAATCCTTTCCCATTCATTTCAATGGGCCAGGAGGCCCATAGGAATGAATGGGAAGTTATTCTCAATTTGCGATTCGCAATTTGCTATTCGCAAATTGAGAATAATTTCAAGGGTGCAGGGGTGTCCAAAGGACACCCTGTTGCATCCCTGAAATATGCACGGGTGCACATGTGGCACACATACATGCCCTAAGGTCATGTATGTGCGTCACATGGCACTTTGAAAAATTTGCGATTCCTTAAATGCAATTGCAAAATAAGGAATCGCAAATTTTGCGATTCCTTGTTTTGCACCACATTTTGCTTCATACATACTATTTAGGAAATTTGCATTCGCAAAGGCCGAAATTCTGCGAATTTCGGCCTTTGTGAATGCGAATTTGCTTGATACATATGGCCCATAGTCCTGTCTCATGGATTGCAGTCTTATTGGACTAAGAGGGGCACCCAAAGCAGAACTCTCATAGTGAGGAAAGGCTACTGCCTTTGCCAGGAGTTAAGTAGCAGAGTGCAGTGGTGGTAGAGTACCATAGTGCTCAATAGAAGTGAACATGCGTGTGCCACTAGAGTAGGGCCTACAAAGTGAGGAATGTTAGTTTTCGCTGTTGTGTACTTAACTCACCTTTGGCCTACATCGAGTTAGTATGTAATGCTATGCAGTGCATGTGTGTAGTTAGATTGAGCATCTGACATGGAGACAAAAAAACACAGACTTCTGTGCCTCCTTTTTAAATGTAGGGCATTCCAAGCGTTGCCCCTTAAGGGGACAGGGATCATAATATCACAAAAAATATTGCTTTGCTTATACAGCGTAGAGGGGAAATGCAACAGTCCTGAATGAAGGTACTTATCACATGAACCATGGGTAAAAGCAGAAAAATGGTCACAAGATGCATATCCTTGGCATTTATAAAAAAGGATATTTTGGTGTGATTAACAGTGGGATCTCGCTGCGCAGCGTGTCCTGGGAGAAACGTGTAAAACTTGCCTTATTAGCATCAAACCTCTTAATTGATATACACAGCCCTCTAGTAGAGAACTCCTTACAGTAACTAGAACTTTTGGATTTTGACAATTTCTTTATCTTTTTCGCCAATCAAGGACACTGAACTATTCAGTGGTTGAGCACTCCGACCACCGATGTAACATCTCTCTGACCCTATTGGGTGAGTTTCCTTGGAAGTTAGGAGCTTCCACACTCCACATATAATGCTCCTTAATCCACATCATTTTAAATCTCTGCTGTTTCTTATCGCAGTACATGCTCACTACCACTGAGTGTGTTGCATGCCTTTTATCACTATTTTTAGATCACTAAATATATTAAGTTAGTTCATACTATGTTGTGATGTACCTTATGCTTATATTTCTCTACAGGTTGACTTCACAGATCTACAGGTACAACTTTTTAGGGTGCTGTAAGGGTGGTGTTATATTATTTAATTGTGTACCACCACCAAAAAGTTTGGATAGATCTCTATTAGGTCCTGAAGAATTGCCTTCTAATTGAAGTAGTGGAAAGAAACATGTTGACCCTAAATGCACACAATCCTGTGACCTTATAACAGGGATATGCAACCTTTCACGTTTTTTGATCAAGATAGTGGCCACAATCATTAAAATAGTTCTTGGTGGACCATTATCTCCTGTTTTGGCCTCACTTCACACTTCCCACATCTACACTCACTAGGGCCTGCACACGCACAGCACCTTACTGCAAAGGATATAAAGATCTCCGCCAAAAGGCCCCGTCAAGGGCGCCGATTGGGTATTGCAGCGACCCAATTAGGAGAAGACTTGATGATGAAGCAAGACACCCCACTGTTGGGGGTGTGTGAGGGTCTCTTTTCCGAAAGGAGGAATTTTGCTCCTGCCCTCAAGTGTGTGACCTACTACACACTGACTGCACGGCTACCTACAGTGTTCGCTAGGGACTGCATACCCTTCTGCTTATAACAGCTATAGAAAGGAGGCCTAGAGAAATCTGCCTTTCCTTCTGGTATCCATCGATTTTGTGCTTTTAATTGGATGGACTTAATGGCATTTTCACATTTTTGACAATGCCAGTCTAGCTGGTGCATCCCAGAACAAGTGCTCTGTCCCTTAAAATCATAGGAATTGATTCTTACCAGTTGCCAAGATGTCAGGAAGAATTGGGACTGACTCACCTCTGGTCAGGGGTCCCGGCAGCAGCATTAAAATGCGACTGCATACTCCCATTTCTCTATGGGATCTTGTGCTGTGGCCGAAAATAGGCTGTAGCACAAGCTCCCATACAGAACTGGGAGAATTTGCTCATCCCTGCACCACATGGCAGGCACCTCAAGGTTACTGCTATATGGTGCAGGGATTAACTGTCCCTTAGGCCCCCAACCGGAGGCTGCAGGGAGAAGGGGGTCCTGCTACGTGTCCCCAAAGTCGCTTTCTGACAGGCTTTCCATGTCAGAAAGCCCAACATGGAAATCCTGTCGAAAACCAACATCATAATCCAGACGGCAGAAACACCGTCCATTGGGATTATGGTCAGGCCTCTGATTGCCCAACAGGCTCCTTTAGCCTGTCGGAATCCAGCGTGAATGACCGTCAGGTTTTGCATTGTAATGTGGTGGTTGAAAGTGAAACCCATGGTGTGACTTGGAAAGCCTCCATCCTGTGGTCAGAGTCGTTCTGAGTCCAATCGTAATGTGACTCTTATTATTTACAGTTCTTTGAAAATAGTGAAGAATGTTAGGGTGAAAACAACCACTTTGCCAAATCAAACCATAGCAGTTGAACTTTGATGTGGAAACTAGACCCAACATTGACAACAGTAGAGCATTGTTCTTCGAAGTACAGACATGAAGTTCGAGTGGTACACAATAAAACATTCTATTTTGTTAGAAGGAAGGGTGAAAGTCTACATCTTACTATTCATTCCATCTAATCTGCATAACGCGCTATTCTCTTTTGTGCAAGGTGCATAGCCATTAAATGCCACAACAAATCCTATTACCATTTTAAAAACGTATTGAGCACAAAGAAAGGCAGTGTGAAGATCCACACACATACAAAATTAACTTTTGTGTTCTCTCAATTATCATGATGTAATTAATTTATAGAGGTCTAGAATTGGAGTCCACTTCAATGGGGCATTGCTGAACCTTTCAAATATGCAGACTAGTAGGGAGAGCAAAGCAGCGCAAATAATGCACTGGCCTCAGTGTGGACACAAACTCTGAACGTTCGCAGTTGGGCTAAGAAGAAGCCATTAGTGAAAGAATGTGGCTTTGGTTTGAAATCACAGTTTGGTCTTTCCCTGGAGGGAAACCACTGTTTATTTTTAGTGAAAGAAGGCATACCAGCTGGGTGCAGTATATTACTGCATCCACCTGCAATGCGATGCCTGAGTGGTTTCCTTTGACCTCTGCATCAACACCTCTTAAGAATGCAATTGGAGGATGCATAGTTAATGTGTCTCCTAACAACTTCTTTGCTTCTGTACCCACGAATGCAATACAGGACAGGCTCAAAGGCAAAGTATTCCTTCATTTGCATGGAGAAATGACCTCATGCAAATGTGGGAAGTCACTATTGTGATTGACTAAGATCAGCTTTTGATTTGATTCCTAGATTAGTCCTCTGGAGTGCCTTGGGTGACCTTGCAATGCCCCCTCATATTCCATACCTTTAAATTAGCCTGGATAAGGATAGAAAAGGATAGGAATTTGTAGAGCGCACTAAACTAGGAAGGTGTCACAGCGCTAGGCGGGATGAAGGGTAAGCAAACAATCACCACCGACGAGGCGAAGAGCAAGGTCTTTAAAATCTTCTTAAAGGATGCAAGTGAGTTTGCCGTGGTGGTAGAAAGAGGCAGAGTGTTCCAAAGTCTGGCGGCTGCCACAGAAAATGAGCGGCCACCCCACCTGGAGCTAAGAAATCTAGGTGAGACAAGCCTCTTCAGAGTGGAGGACCTCAACGTTCAGCCCGGGGTGTACCAGTCGAATAAAGTTTCAAAGTGAGTTGATCCTGTACCATGCATGGCCTTGTACACCAAATTCAGAGCCTTAAAGGTGATGCGCTTCCTGATCGGAAGCCAATGCAAGGCACAGATTCCTTCTCTGATGGTCTAATGTTTGGGGATGTTCAGAATAAGTCTTGCCGCAGCATTTTGCACTACCTGCAGCTTGTTCAGGGAGCCTTTACTGACATTGAGGTATAATGCACTGCAATAATCAACCTGAGAGGTGACTAGGGCAATGATAGTGGGCCAATGAAGATCCGAGGGAATGCATGGCAGCACTTTCTTAAGAATTTTAAGAATATGGAAACAGGTGCTAACCGTGCGATTCACCTGGGCATCGAAAGACAGGCCCTTATCAAAGATAACTCCTAGGTATTTGGCAATTGTCATTGGGACAGGAAGAGGGCTGCAGATTTCAGGCCACCAGGAGGCAGACCAGTTTGCAGGCTGAGGGTCGAAAACCAAAACTTCGGTTTTCTCTGTATTCATTTTTAGAGATTTGTCCTTCATCAAGCGCATTATGCTGGTCATATATATATTAAACCTTTGAGCAACCAGCTGCAAATCATCAAAGATTGACATAATGATTTGCATGTCATCCGCATAAGAGAGGACCTGGAAGCTGACAAGTGAAGTCAAGGGGGTCACATAAAGATTGAAAAGAGTGGGGCTAAGTGAGGAGCCCTGGAGGACCCCACAAGGAAGACTGAAGGACTTGGCTTTGAACCCGCCGTAACTGACTACATTGGTTCTGTTGTGCATAAAAGAGTGGAGGAGCTGTGAGGCCTTCCAAGTGGCACCAACATCCTGCAGTCGCTGAAACATGCGAACTTGTGAAATGGTGTCCAATGCTGCAGAGAGGTCCATCAGGATAAACACCGCTGATCCGCCCCGATCAACCTGCATGCGGATACTATCTGAGGCTGGAACCAAGGCGGATTCAGTTCTGTGCCCTACCCGAAACCAGTTCTGGGAGCTATCCAAAATGTTGTGTGTTTCAATGAATTTCATAAGCTCAATATTAATACATTTTCCCAGCATTTTTGCAGGGGCCTGGAGAAGGGAAATAGGCCTGTAATTCTTCAGTTCTGAGGGGTCGACATTAGGCTTCATAAGGAGGGTTGAGACCGTGGCTTCCTTCCAAATGTTTGGATAGTGTCGGGATAGAAGAATGTTATTGAAAACTTTGCACAGGGACTCAACTATAAGATCGGTGGCAAGTTTAAGTGTGGAAGCCCTACAAGGATCAATAAGCGACCCGGACTTGAGGCCAAGTAGGAGTTCCTTAGTGCAGGAGACTGTGATAGCTGGAAACAGTGCCAAGCTAGGTGTAGCAGGTAGGGCTGCCAAAGCGCAATCTGTGGCAGGCTTGCTTTCCTCTGAAGGGAAGAACTCATGAACATTTTTCAAGATTTTCTCCTGAAAGTAGAGGGCTATGTCGTCACAGAAGTCTTGAGTAGGATTCAGGAGTGGTGCTCCTGGGGGTTCAGTAATTTCTCTGATTAATTTGAAGAGCATGCTAGATGAATTATCGACTGACCTAATCTTGTCAGTAAAATATTGGGATTCCGCCTGTAAGATGGCACAATTATTGTCCTTCAGCAAGGATCTCTGTATCACTTTTTCCTGAAGGCAAGCGGCCGCCCACCACCCCTGTTCTTGCCTACGACAGAGCTGTCTGAGAGTCCTAAGTTCATCTGAGAACCACGGGGCTGAGGGTTTGGCTCTCTTAGTAATACAGCATTTGACAGGAGCAACAGTTTCCAATGCCTTGCTAATCCAGTCACGGAAACCCTCTGCCATTGTAGGATAAGCAGTAGGGCTACTAGCCGAGGTTATGGTCAGAGCCTCCTTCCAGTCCGTGGCCGTGACCTTATGTATTCTTCTACTTAATATATTTTTTGGGGGTACATTAGACGTCACCTTATTGAGAGAGGAAAAGGTTACATCAAACTCAACCAGCGATCCTAAGATGAATGTGGTTGACAAAATTGCTGCCCAGAGTGTGGCCGGCCCTGTGGGTGGGGGAGTAAAAAAGTTGCTCAAAGCCCATGGAATTCTTGAGGTCAAGAAAGTGTACAGAATCAGTGTCCAGGTTACATTCAAGATAGAAATTGAAATTCCCAAGTAATGTATAATGTGTCATGATAGCAAACGGTTCTAAAGTCTGGTCCCATGTGTGAGGTTTTCGTCACCGCGCCTGCCAAGACTACAACTTCCATGAGCCTTTGCTGTAGGAAGTATTTGATGGGAAGCGCCCGGACAGTGGTGCATGTAATTCTGAGTCCGTCTTTGGTTTCGGCGGATAGTTCCAGCCTTCGTCGTTGCAGGAGCGGCTGCTTCTGTCACGGAGTAAGCGGTTGCGGAGCCAAGGGATCAGAGAGGTACTGATTGGGGTTATATCGCTGGGAGCCGTAGCTCGCGATATTTTCCTGCGCCTGAGATCTTGGTACTTTTGAACACTCGTATCGGCTGATGCGAGCTGGGATTATTTCTATTGTTTGTTTTGCTTAGGAGCGCTGTGGCCGAGGCTGCCCGCTGCCTCAGAAGCTCCGGCGTTGGAGTCCAACGGATTCAGTAAGGATTAGCAGCGGAACGTCGTGGTGTTCCACACGCTGCCATGTGTTGTTGTTTTTCAGGTCTGGAGACGTGAGGTGGTCGAAACTTCCCGCTGCCGGATAGAAGTTTGTGGTTTTATAAGGCATATTGGTTAAGCGGAGCATAGGGGTGGTCTCAACTCCATGCTGCCGTTTTCTTGCGATTCTCAGGTGGATAGCTATCTGGAGGAGCATAGGGGTGGACGCAACCTCATGCTGCCTTTTACGAATTTTAGGGGAACTATTTTCAACACTGCGTTATAAGTATTGGCGATACCTTTTAGAGTGCTACGAGAGATTTATCTCTAACTCATTAGGTCTTTCTGGACTGGGGAAAACATAATTACTTGGAACTCACACTGGATTATAAGTTAAAGGGGTCATATATAAGTTCATCTCCTCATAACATGTTGTGTGATTAAGTATAAATGATTCATTTATGTTGAATGGTTCTGCCAGGATATATTATAACGTGTGGATTTCTTTACAGGAGTATGAACTGGGACTTATTTGTTAGTGCTGGAAGACTAATTACAGCTTACTAAGGTATAGGAGTTCTAGCGAGAATTATTGAGTGTAGTGTTGCCTGCTGCATAGTATTTATCATCGTCCTGTGTTTTGTTGTTTCAGAACCCTTATCCCTGCTGACCCCTTCCCTTACCCGGTCTTTCTTGTCATCTTTTCTCCCTCACCTGCTGGTTCGGACACCCTGTGATTTACATTCAGGGTGGTAGTAACAGCTGGAGGTGGAGCCATATATTCATCAGCCGGATCCTGCAAGGTGGGCCCTGACACCTTGTATCAGGAAAATTAGCCCTGGACCCAGGAGGACGATAAACCAGAAGGCCTGAGAATTTGCAATTTTCTCCAGATTTAATACAGAAGATGGCCGCTTCTAGAAGTGAACCCAGGGCTCCCACTAGCTGGGTGAGGGTACAGTTGAGAAAGTCTCTAGCCACAAGGGCTAGGCCACCAACCATTCTGCGGGGTCGGTCATGTCTAAGGATAGTGTAGCCTGGGGGAACAGCATCGGTCAGGTCGGCCATGAGTGTTCCTTATCCCAGGTTTTGGTGATAAAGAGGCAGTCCACATTAAGCGTAGTAATGGTCAGGGCAATTTCGGTCTTATGCTGAATAATGGAACGGGCGTTAATAAGTGCTCTCTTAAGAACAGAAGGTCTACTGGTCATCGGTGGTTCGTAAGTATGCATCTCTGCACCTCCCAACCCCAGCGTCCATTCTGAAGGACCCAAAAAGGAGGCCAGACCATTAGTAGGGCAAAAATTGCACTGTCCGCAATGATCAGCCTCCCCTTTAGAAAAGTTTATCCTAGGAGCACACTTCCTAAGGACAAATATACACATATCTGCTGGGGGCTGGGGAGCAATCAGGACCAGCTGACTGAAAGATACCACTTTGTAAAGGCGTTCGCCAGGGCTGGGTCCTGGCTCCCACTTTGTTCTCACTTTTTATTAATAACAGTGTTTTTTTTCTGCCTCACACTGAAGTGGATGCCCCATCTCTGGCAGGTACAAAACTCTGATTCTTCTTTTTGCAGACAGCACCTTGTTGAGCTCCAAGATTCTGTGTGGATTTCAAAAGCTACCTACTGTTTTCAAAGAGTTTTGTGTCACACATGGCTTTTTGATCAACACTATTAAAACCAAGGTGATGTCCTTTAACAAAACACAGACCCTTTAATGGCAGCCTATGCCTGGTGGGAGTTCTCCTCGAGAGGGGTGATTCTTTTGCATACCTAGAGGTCACATTCTCAGAAGCAAATTCCTGGCACCTTCATATCAACAATGCAACTACTAAATTGAAGCAGATCTCAGGTTCAGCTCTAAATGGGGCAGAACTATGGGGGTTTCTAACCACGATGATTTTACAAGAGCTGAGAGCAAATCCCTTAGGAATCTTGTTTCTCTTCCATCCAGTACCCCACTATATCTATTGTTTAGTGGTTTGGGAGTTACAGGGGAGTCAGCTAAAATCCGTTAACCCCTTCGCTGCTCATGACGAGCTCAGCTCGTTGCGAGGCATGGTTGAGCTGTGCTTATGACGAGCTGAGCTCGTCATGAACAATGGGGATTCAAAGCCTCCCAGCACAGGAGGGGAAAAGCCATAGCAGCCAAGGTGTTAATGGCCCCTGTTTATTTGGAAATGCCTGTGGGCTAGCCCAAGCTTGCCCACTATGTGTAAAGTGTAATGGACGTTATGAAGGCTGACCAATTTAATCAAATTCCTTTACTCTCGAATATGAAGTCCCTACTGTACTTGATAGGGCTGCATGACTTGTGGGAACAACCAGTTTAAACAATTTTTTCCATTTAAGGTTGTGCTGAAAAAGAAATATTGGTCACTGGTGGTGGCTGAGGAATTAGGGAGAACAGATAGCTCCAAATTTACTATATTGATATTTAGCCTACACGTGAGTTTGAGCCATTCTGGGACTTCGTGACTGTTCCATTACAGAGGAAATTATATTTCCAGTAAGAGTGTTCTGGATGGGTTAGCAAAGGAGACACCTGCTGTCCTACTTGTAACCTTTCAAAAGAGAGCATTTTCCATGTATTGTTTCTCTGTTCAGCTTACACATCCCGTCATACTTGGCTTGCATCTGCTTGCAGGCTATTAGGGGTATGCACCCACCAGGAAGCCCTACATTCTCTTAGATCGGATCCCTGCCCAATAATAGCTATTTACATCTCTACATTTCTGGATGCCGTGTGGGTGCTCCATAGTAAAGCTCTCTAGCGCCCTGTTACTTGATTCCATCTAAGTGTATTATTGCCTTGCAGCTTTTATTGTTGCCTCGTTAATGCAAGATATAGAGGCACTTTTTTACAAGTAATTGTGTACATTTTTACACTTTGTTAGACAATGAAAGAACTTAGGGGCATATTACCAACAACTAGCGATAATTATCGCTATGTTGGTTTAGCGGCGATATTTTTATCGCCGAGCTGCGGCGATTTTGATCGCTTAGGAGCCTTGCTATTATCAAGGTTTATCTCCTAAGCGATAAAAATCGGCCGAAATGCATGAATATTGCTGTCAAGTCAGCGATATTCATACATTACCGAGCAAATGCTCTTAGCCATGTTATCCACCTACCATTGGATAACATGACTAAGAACTGCTCAGGGGCAGGTGTTAGCTTTTGGAGATATTTGCGCTTAGCGCGAATATCTCCAAAAGTTGGTAATAGGAGATAGCGATGTTAGCGACTGTTTCCAGTCGCTAACATCTTGGCACGCCCACTTTGCATCTCATTAGTGATAAATATCACTGACATGCAAAGCAGGGCCCAAGATGGTCGCTATCTCCTACTAGCTGTCACTAACTGGTGTTAGCGACAGCTAGGTAATGGGGAGATAATTTTATCTCCGCTTTCTTGGCTTTTAAAGCCAAAATAGCGGAGATAAACCCCCTTGATAATATGCCCCTTAATGTATTTTTCTCTTTTTATACAATATCTGTATTAATATATGTACTTTTATCTCTTGAATCGTCGATACATTTCGTAAGAATGGTATGTTAATTGAATGTATTTTAAATTATACTTTTATGGGCCGGGCGGCTTAAATAAAGTGATTTGAACTGAACTGATTATGCGGACGCACAGTGTAAACAGTGTGAACCACATCAGAAAAGTGGTGCACAAGCATCTGTATTCCCTTCTATAATATATGTAACACCAAAGTGCCCCAGAGGTCATAAGAAGAAGGGAGCAAACATCTGTTAAACTTGAGGCATTTATTGTAATACGGCTCAAGTTCTATTCAAATCCAGCGCATAACCCTCGATCATCGCCTGTTGCAGAGCTTGAGTATCATGAACCCTAGTGAAAGCCACAAATATGGGTCCCTTTGACCACAGGCAGACCTTAACTGGGGTACAGTTGGCCCATCACTTGTGATTGCTGTGGCCTTTGCACCTACTGCACAATGATAGCTATGCCTCCGGCCATCTCTTCCTCAATTTCTTAAATACTGAACACTGAAACCACACAACCATAGGCAAATACTGTCCATGGTTCTGACATAAAAACACGTGCAAACAACTTTTTAGGCCTCCATTCTGAGTAGGATGGATTTAATATACGGAGCTCCTGGCACCACAATGAACAATTCCATCAGGCATCCTCAACCAAAATCTTCCTATTAGAAGGGCAAGTCTGCAGACTGTTTAAAAACATGGGGATCCCTTATTGTGCGGAGTCCACCTCACCTATTAGGCCACGAGTTACATCTTGATTCTTTTGTTCAATCACCATGTATGTGTAATTTGTATTTGGATTTTTTTTTTCACTTGATGACACTCTGCTATGGACACATTCCACTTGTTTTCTGGCCTGTAATATCCTAAAGTGCATCCCACAACAATGTAGTGTTGGCATCCGGTCCAGTTACCGACTCTACCGTTCTGTATTGTCTTTGATTGTATTGTCTACTTCTTATGTTTGCATTTTAATTTTTTGAAGAAAAAAAACATGGGGGTCCCGAAATTAGCAGATAGAAATCCTCAGGTTTAAATGGGGAACCCGGAATTAGCAACCCCAAATACTCTGGTTTTCCCTGAATACAGAGATTGTTCGGCTCACATACTACCTGCTCTGAGCTGCTGGTAAATGAAAGCGGGGTGGTGAGTTGGAGGGTGTGGGGGGCTGTCAGGCGCTGCAGAGCGGCAGGTCGTTCGGGAGCTTGTCAGGCGCATCGTCGGCTATGGGACTTCTGGGGCAGTAATGGAGGTCCCACTGATGGTGGAAAAGGTAGTTGGGTGAGGCCGGTCTTTGTTTCTGCACACGTCATCTGCCATGAAGCCCTAATGGTTTTAATGGAGGCATTTTTGCACACATTGAAATCCCTGTACCTGGGAATCCAGAGTGCAGGTACTTGGGCCCCCTGGAAATGGGTAGGGCAGTATCTTCCCCGACACCGATTTGCCTGACTCAGAATGAGGCCTTAGGTGAGATTGGGGCAAATTCTTTCTCTCCTAGGTGATGGGACACTTCCCCCAAACATCTCCTGTGAACCCATTCTCCACAGCAAAGTAACTTGCAAATGTAAATTGATACTTGTATAGCGCACTACTCACCCACAAGGGTCTCAAGGCGCTTGTACGAATACCGCTGTGGAACCCATCCTGGCTTTCCCTGTGAGGCGTCCACTCCTGGGCACCCCCAAGGTGGAGGCCAGGCATCCTTAGCGTTGTGGGGGCCGTTGTGGAGATTAAGCAAGCTATTGCCCAGAGTTGCAGAGTGGGACTCCATGATTGGAATAGGCACCAAGGCGAGAATTATCAGGTCCATGGAATTTTTGAGCCCAACCCCCGCCGAGGCGGTGAATTGAACCCTGGTCCCAGGCTAGACCTCTGCATCAGGGTCTGCCGCTCTAACCATTGAGCCGCACTTCTCCAACATGTAACACTCTTGCTGCCTCTAGGACAACATGGCTTCCATCCACCTGCTGGCAGCACCCAGCGGCCTCTAGCATTCCTTTACTCTAGAGTTTGCCTTTTAGTTTCACCATTACACGAACAGTTAAAGCAGTCAGAATCTACCGCCTCGGGGTTTTCAATCATCTGTGTGGTGATTCTGCGTTACAATGCTGCGTAATGAGAATACATTTTTTTCTTTTAAGATGCACCACTATAAGAAAATGAGATGCCCAGAATAGTGTATTCATGTCAAAGCTGTCAGGAACTGTTGCTTGGATAAATGAGCCTGAACACCCCCTGGGTTTGCCTCATGCGTGGAGATGAATTTCCTGTTCTCAGAACAATCTCTTGGCGTTGTTTGATTTAATAAGTGGCGTCCCTTCCTTCTCAATGCAGAAACCATGTGAAATAAACTACTTTGGTTCTTTTAAAGCAAATTAGCTTAGAGGAAAGCTCTGCCATTCCTCATCTGTGATTTATTGAACTACAACTGTAAGTTGGCTTCTATCATGCAAAGCAATATCACCCACTCCCATATTATTGAACACTTGTGAAAGCATTTTAAAGTATAGATTCCGTTAACAAAAACAAAAATGTGTCATCATCCAAACATAACAAATGGTTCAGACAAGCAGACCAACACATTAAATAAATCTAAAACATGAAAGAGATGCAAATGCTCTTTCCAACATTACCAGCCGTTAGGAGAAGAACGTCTGGAGTGCCATCACTCAGTTTCTTAACTGCACAAAACGAACAAACGCTAAACATTTCTGTTTTGGGAGATTTCAGTCTTAAGTTAAACACATAACGCTTAAAGTGAGAACGCGAACTGATTATTATCATTTATAAATCAATGTGAGATTGTGCTTGGAACAGTTGAAATGAGAAAGTAGGGGCGTTTGTGAGAATGGCATATGGGGTCTTTCTGCGTGTGCCCTCGTTGTGGGGAGTAATCTGTGCGTCCGAACAGTTTTATATTGTGTACAGCATGACAGGTAGCCTCTTTATGAGATGTTGCCTAAAAGCAGCAATGTTGTCCCACTTTTAACCCTCCCCCCAATGAGATTGTTTATTATTAAGTACTCATATAGAAATTGATCACTTTTTGTAAAAGTATTGTGCTTGCGGCACGGTGTGTGGCAGGATGTTGACTGTAGGCCCTGTGGCCTATCCCCGCATGCAGCCAACCCTACGTTGCACACAGCCTTTGGTCATGCGCAGCGAGGGTTGGCTACAGGACCTGGCCTGCAGTCAAGTCCTGTGGCCGAACCCTGCCAAATGTAGCCAATCCCATGCGTGCAAAGACTTTGACCATGCATGGTGGGGGTGTTGGCCATAGGTAGTCAACCTCATGTCACGCATGGCCTTCGGCTATCCGCGGAGGAAGAATTTGAGCTTTTGCCACATGGTGCAGGATTAGCCTATGGGCCTCCAGGGACCTCATCCCTGCAGCCAAATGCAATTAAATAGGGTAGGGTACATGTGCTCCCCCCCCCTTAGCCGCCTTTTGCCCCGGGACCCGATCCTCAGGGGAAAAATATAACAAAAAACAGGAGGGCAGGCAGCCCCTTCCCAAGCCTCATTAGGCACTGGGGACCCGATGCACTTTAAATGAGGCTGCATGGCCCCCCTTCCAGACCCTCATTAGGCCCAGGTAACTCCATCCCCATGGTTGTGTTTTATTTTATAGGGATGGGGAACCACATGGCCCTCATTCTCAAGCTTTTTCTGGCCCCAAGGATTCCAACCCCAGGGTACCAAAGGTTATTCTAAGGGGAAGGGGTCCACATGGCCCCCATCCCTGAGCCTTTATAAGGCTCTGGGGACCCCATCTCCCAGCACACCATTTAACTGAAAAGGGGCGCAAATGCCCCCCTCCTTGAGCCATTTTAAGTCCTGAGGATCCCGATACCCGGGGCCTTATACCCAATTTAAAGGTGGGTGCCCTGGTGCCCACCCAGGGCACCCAAAATCCACAATGTTGCGGGCCACTGGTGGAACCAGGCGGGGAGCCCACCCCAGTGTGGGCAGGAAATCTTCTGTGTCCTGGGTGGGCTTCCAGGGAGATAGCATGTGAGCCAGCCCAGGCGAATGGGGTCCTCAGGCCATTAATGAGTCAGTGAGATGGGGTCTCCTGGAGATTTTAGAGGCTCGGGAAGGTGGTGACTCCTCTTAAAAAACTAGAATGGGCCCAAGAGGAAGTGATTTCCAGGGCTAAAAGCTGCCTAGGGAGCGGGGTCATGGACCCCTCCACTTAAAAATACTGTGAGCCCCGCGGAATAGGGTCCCCAGGGCCAACAATTGCCTGGGGATAGGAGCCTACCATACCCCTCCTTTATTTTTTGCCTCACCCCCGGGCGATGGGGTCCCTGGGGACTCTCAGTGGCTCAGGGTAGGGGACCATTTGCCCCCTCCACAAACAAGAACATAATCCAGTGCACCCCCCTCTCCCCGAGCTCAGGGCCAGCACAGGTGTTTTTAAATACACAAGATCAGAAGCCAGCACCCGTTTTTGTTGCCGCAGATTTGTGAATCCTCAGTAAATTCATGACAAAATTTAAAAAATAAAATGTTTGGGACCCCACCACCAGGCCTAGGAGGGGTCTGGATATCCCTACACTGCTGCTCCCTTGTATTTTTTTAAAACATTTTTAGGTCTCTGGTCTGTCGCCACTTCTTTGTTGATGTGGTGGCAGTCAATCAGATCTAAACAGGAGATCTAGCTGATCCAGGGAGGCTCCACATCGCTATATATACAAAGATTTTAATCATTACTTGCTCAAAATCTACTGAAAGGATTTACATCAAATTAAAAAAAAATCACTCTATCTGGACCAAGATCTAACTTTCAGCCAAATTTAATGTGAATCCAAACACGTTTTGGGACCCACCTTTTTTAGCCCCACTTGATGGATTACCCCGAACTTTCCTTTAGCATACTCGTAAAAAAGTAGCACTTTTGTAGAGAGTTTCATAGAGATTCGTCAAACGGGGTCAAAGTTATTAGCAACACAAAAAATGCATTCTCTATGGAATCAGAATCCTAACTATAACTACCCAGTGGTGACCAACATTGGGTAGTGTGAAAAATAAATAGAAAACAAATAAACTATATATATATATATATATATATATATATATATCCAAATCAGCTTCTCCTCCCAAACGGTACAAGAAAGCGAAGGACACAGCGGGTTTCGTAGGGGCTTATTAATTAGATTCCAGCACAACTAGTTTCGGCATTCACCTTCATCAGATGCTCCAATAATGCGTACTTCATAGTGTCTTTCATTTAAAGGCTCCTTCCCGGTATATATATATATATATATATGTTCGTCACGCTTCGCTTTCCAACGAAAGAATAGACGGCACTCCAAGTCTTTCATCCAAGAAAAGAATTTTATTTGGCAGACCCCTGCCCCCTCGACAAACGCGTTTCGCCACTAGGGCTTCGTCAGTGTCAACCTGATTGTGATGAAAAACTCCATTATATCCCCACCTCCTCCACAACATAGAAAGAGAACTGAATCTCGCCAAATCGGCGGCCATCTTATAAAGTGCAACATTTAGTTTGAATATCCTTTATACAAAATATACATGGGGGAATAAATGGTGTATAAAAAGTGCTCGGGCAGTTTAAAAACATTGGGTTGTCCAAAATATTATTGTAATAGTTCATATTGATCGTATGTACAACATTCTTTGTTTTAGAGGAAACCTAAGAGGAATACAAAATTTACATTAGCATCACAGCATTTCCCATTGGTATTTGAATGTGCTCATTATTAAAAAAGCGCCTTCATTTGCGCAAAATTTAATATAAATTACTAGCGTCAAGGTTATTTATGTGAGCACATTTACTGTCAATATACAAATTTGTATCAGTATTCTGGGAACCAAAACATCGGATATTACAATTCTCGATGTTCAAAAATCCTCTTAGTTCCTCAGTCTCTTAGTTGTTAATGGGTGTACATTCGAGCAAATAATATAGCCCTGTATGGGCATATGTATTTGGACACACTCATCCCCGCTTTGCAATTACGCCCTGTATGGGCAAGTACTTATGCACAGCTGTGTCTCTCTTGCATTGCAGAACAGTAGTAATGATTGCTTGATCCCCTATTTTATTCCAGGTGAACCCATAATTCTTCGTCATTATTTAAACCTCTCGGTTGCCTGCTTTGGAGGTCTATAATGTACCTGGACTCCAAGGCTCGCAGCGCTCTGATTTTATCACCCCCACACTCCTTCCTATCTAGTTGATCAATAAGGAAGTATGACAGCAGATCCCTATTGCTATTGTGGTGGGGTCTCGAAATGGCACGCTACACGGTAGCTCTTGTCCCTATTTGTTATAGCTCGCATGTGCTCCAGCATACGTTTTTTGGCCTGATTGATTGTACTGCCAATGTATCTCTTGGAGCACGGGCATTCCAGGCAATAAATCACATATTCCGAATTACAATTTAGTAATTTAGTGATAGTTCTTATAGGGCGTGAATCATTGGGTCTCCCTTCATATTTTGTTTGTTTCTTGCTATACTTGCACGCCTTGCAGTGCATGCAAGGATAGAAGCCACAAACTGGTTTTTTGTTCGTTGTTTTCGGGGAATCTTCAAAGTGGCTCTCGGCTAGATGATCACTTAAAAACTTGCATCGTCTGTAAGTCACAGAGGGTCTGGGGGGTAAAATTTGTTTCATTATTGGATCGGTTTTCAGAATGTGCCAGTTTTTGTTGAATATTGTCACTAACTCACTAGATCTCATATTAAATGTGGTTATCATTCTGGCACTTCCCTCCGTTTCTACCTCCTTCACTTTGGTTTTCATCAGATCTTTTCTTTCCAGGAGGTCAGCTCTACTTACTGCACTCGCTAGTGTTGCCTTCGAGTACCCTCTATCTTTAAACCTATATACAGCTTCATCCCGTGCCTGTGCGAAATCTTTAGGATCTGTGCAGTTCCTTTTCAGGCGGAGTAGTTCCCCAAAGGGGATGTTTCTTATCATACTCCTTGGATGATGGCTATCCGCATGTAATACGGTATTGCCCGCTGTAGGCTTACAATATAGTTTTGTTAATAAGGAGCTACCTTTTACGAAGACTTCCAGATCAAGATAATATACAGATGTGTCGCTAATGGTGCTGGTAAATCTCAAATTAAGATTGTTATCATTGAGAACCGCAATATATTCCTCAGCCGAGGATCTATCGCCCCGCCATACGACAAACAAATCGTCTATATATCTTGTCCAGATCATGATCCGGTCCAGCCATTTTTCGTTGGTCCCCCCCCAGGCCACGTGCTTCTCCCACCAACCCACGAACAAGTTCGCGTAGCTGGGGGCGAAGCATGTGCCCATGGCGGTCCCCCTGATTTGTCTATACATGTTTCCTGCAAAAAGAAAGACATTATTGTTGAGACAAAACTCGGCCATCTTCAAAAGCATACAGTTATGTTGATGGTACATCATGTTTTTCGTGCCTAGGAACCATTTCATCGCAGAGACATCCTCTTGGTGATCTATGCAGGTATAGAGATTGGCCACATCGAGCGTAATTAAAAGCATATCTGGCTCCCACTCGATACCGTCAATCAATCTTATGAAATCCTGGGTGTCCCTGACATAGGAGGGTAGGTCCTTGACAAAGGGGGCTAGGTAAGTATCTATAAACCTAGAGGTGTTCTCCAGGAGACTCCCTATTGAGGAGACAATGGGTCTCCCCGGTGGATTTTTCATGTCCTTATGCACCTTGGGGGGGTGATAGAATGTGGGAATTATTGGGTGCTCACAATGTAGATATTCGTATTCATATTTATTAAGCATCCCTTCGTCCCTCCACCCCTTCAAGAAAGCATGATAGTCAATGGTGCATTTCACAAAGTGTTTCCTGTTAATGATGGTATAACAGTTCCTGTCCTGCAGTTGTCGTAGGGCCTCTTGTTTATATTGATTTTTGCTGAAGATCACAATATTTCCCCCCTTGTCCGAGGGCTTGATTTCAATTGATGTGTCCTCCTTCAATGTTTTAATGGCTTCCCATTCCAGCCGGGAAATATTAGAGTTCTTTCTATTCAATTCCAGATTTTTATTGGACATTGTCTCCCAATCTTGGAGGATAGCGTCATTGAAGACGTCTATTGCGTCATGTGTTGCATGGGGCAAGAATCTTGATTTGCGTTTCAAATTACTGGGATCTCTGACTTGCGTGATCTCTTCTCTCTGTAGTACCTCCATTGTACTAGGTACATCCCCTGTTTCTGCCAGGTCATGGGTGATTACAAGCAGTGGCAAGTCATTGTCCCTGAGAGTGGTACCGGTGGCCCCGGTCGTTTCAAGAGGTCTTTGTATTCCAGATTGGGTTTGTTGTGCAAATATTTGTTGTAGTTTTAACTTCCTTACAAACTTGAATATGTCTATTCGTGTTTGTACCGGGTCGAATTTTGACGTTGGACAAAAGGTTAATCCTCTTTTTAGGACATTTTCTTCATGGGCATTTAATTTTCTGTTGGAGAGGTTCACTATGGTCTGCTCATCCTTTACCATCTCCCTCTCCTGCCTCTGCTGCGAGTTACCATCTGTTGCGTCACTTGCGTATTTTCTCCTGCCCCTCCTGCCCCGCCTTGTTTTCCTCTTTTTTGTTGAGGTTTCTGTGATGTTTGGCCTTGGGGGGCGGTGCCGGGTTTCCTTGAGGACCTGGTGCTCGTCTAAAAAAGGAACCACAGTTGTAGTAGGTGGTCCTTTCTTTTTTCCTTTGTCGCCTCTTAATGATTAAAAAAAAAAAAAAAAACATATATATATATATATATATATATATATATATATATATATATATATATATATATATATATATATATATATATATATATATATATATAGCATACAACTTGTCCTGTCGCAGCGGGAGCACGCTTCAGTCGGTGCCGGTGAAGGGACCAGGGCAGTGTCCCGTTTTGATTGGATACCAATAATTCACCGCACACGCCTTGATATCAGATTGCAGTTTCTTTTATTTCAAAACGTGACAACACGTTTGAAATAAAAGAAACTGCAATCTGATATCAAGGCGTGTGCGGTGAATTATTGGTATCCAAACATATATATATATATATATATTACCTACTGGCGGTCGCCAGTAGGTAGTTATAGTTAGGATAATTTTCAATGTTAAATCTCAACATTCTATTTTGAATAACTTTGGCGCCGGTTGACGAATCTGCCTGAAATTTTCAGGAAAATGGTCTCATGGCGGTCCGGTCCTTCCCTGAAAGTTTGGGGGGGATTCGTCAAGCGGGGGCCGAGATAAAAGGGGGGTCCCAAAACGCGTTTTCCCCATGTTAATTTCCATAGGGCGGTCGATTTCACTTTTAGCCCGAACGGCTGAATGGATTTCCACCAAACTTGGCAAAATTGTAGGGACTGGTAGCCCGATGTGCCTTTGCTATGTCTCAAGATATGTGCTCCAGTGGATTTTGAGTAATTTAGGTTCAAAAAAATATATATATCTATAGGCGCTCTCCCGTGCGCGCACCGGAGTGCGCTCCAGGCGCGACACGCGACTTGCGCGCAGGAAGCTGATTGGATCTCAGTTGTCTGTAAACATTCTAAACAGTGCGGAGCGGCCGCCATCTTGTGTCTCGGTAAAATCGAGACACAAGGGGTTTGAAAAAAAAAGGGGCAAATGACCATAAGGGGGAAGAGTAGACCCCCTCTGACCCCCTAGGTTTGATGTAGGGACTAAAATAGGGTCCTGCAGGGCATTAAAAATTTTTTTTCGTTTTGCGCGGGGGAAGCGCATGGTACGCGCACCGGCGAAGCACGGGGAAAATCCAGGACCATATTTATGAAGGCCTTGCGCTGTTAGTTTTGCGCTTCCTGTGCGTCAATTTTTGTGACGCACCAGCGGTGTAAAAAAATGCGCATTGTTATGCAATATTTAAAAAGTGACGCATCTATCTAGATGCGTCACTTTTTAAATATAGTGCAACGAGGTACATTTTATTACACTGCTGGTGTTATGCGTCACTTTTCTGTGCGCACTCCTTATGACATTCCAGATGTGTCATATTTAATGTATGACGAATCATGTTGCAGATACAATATGGCGCAGAGTTTTAAAAAGTGACCCATGTACCTAGATGCGTCACTTTTTAAAAATAGCGTCAGGTATAATGCATGCAGAGGGGGTGTTCTCCCGCAAAAAGCTTTGTAATAGCGACGCAGTGAAATCTTTGAGATTTCACTGCGTCAGTTTTAGGATGCTGTTGCGTCAAAATCTTGTGCCTGCTTTACAGCAGGTGTTAGACTGAGGCAAGACCTTTCATATGCTGCTTTCCCCATTTGAAAGGACACATTACTGGAGTTGCGTCACTTTTGTGACGCACTCCAGCAATGCGTTACTTGGAATGTCATAAGGAGTGCGCACAGAAAAGTGACGCATTGCACCAGTAGTGTAAAAAAATGTGTTGCGTTGCGTTATATTTAAAAAGTGAGGTATCTAGGTAGATGGGTCACTTTTTAAAATCAAGCGCCACATTATATCTGCGTGAGGTATAATGCATGCAGAGGGGGTGTTCTCCCACTAAAAGCTTTGTAATAGCGACGCAGTGAAATGTTTGAGATTTCACTGCGTCACTTTTAGGATGCTGTTGCATCCTTTAAATATAGTGCAACGAGGCACATTTTATTACACTGCTGGTGTGATGCGTCACTTTTCTGTCCACAGTCCTTATGACATTCCAGATGTGTCATATTTAATGTATGACGAATCATGTTGCAAGGAGTTACAGATACGTCAGTATTTCTGACATATGTGTAAACATAAAAGTGATGCGAGGCCGGCGCAAAATTTTGACGCAATAGCATCCTAAAAGTGACGCAGGGAAATCTCATAGATTTCAGTACGTTGTTATTACCAAGCTTTTTGCGAGGGATTGCCCCCTCTGCATACATTATACCTGATGCAGATACAATATGGCGCAGAGTTTTAAAAAGTGACCCATGTACCTAGATGCGTCACTTTTTAAAAAATAGTGTCAGGTATAATGCATGCAGAGGGGGTGTTCCTTGCAAAAAGCTTGGTAATAATGACGCAGTGCGTCACTTTTAGGATGCAGTTGCGCCAAAATCTTGCGCCTGCTTCACAGCAAACCTTTCACATGGTGCTTTTTCCATGTGAAAGGACACATTATTGGAGTTGCGTCACTTTTGTGACGCACTCCTGCAATGCGTTACTTTTGTGTTTACAGATATGTCAGAAATACTGACATATCTGTAACTCCTTGCGAATTGATTAGTCATATATTAAATATGACATATCTGGAATGTCATAAGGAGTGCGTCCAGAAAAGTGACGCATCGCTATTTTCACGTAGCGATGCGTCACTTTTCAGAAATGAGGCCTCCAGTTTATTCACTGTGTCATAACTTTCTTTTCTAACACTCACCTTCTTTCAGTCCTCCTACTTCACTTCCTTTCACCTCTCATACCTTTCTGTTCTTTCTTACTCATTCTCCTTTCAATTATCAATGCACTATATTTCACTTACTCTTCATTTTTTAAGATTATAGCTCTTTGATGAGAATTGGAGGTAGTTCTGAAAAGAACTTTTGGTTTTCTTCTTTTAACTGAAGAGGAACAAAAACAGGGAATAGAAACTGCTCAACAGGAGCAAAAAGAAAAGAAAAAAATTAGGGGTGGGAAGGGCAGTGATGGTTCTCCAATGCCCGAACCATGAGCAGGACACTTTGCTCCCCATAGGTGAGGAGTTGATTGCAGTATCTGCATCTGACGACCCCATGGTTGAATGCAGGTTGAATGTTTGCTACCTGCCCCTGAGATTGTTCTCTTCCAGAAGAAGTTGCTCCTCCTGTTGATGTAGAGGCCCCATCTCTGGGAACCTCCTGTGCCAGAGCCCTGACACTTTCCCGGGCAAAATTCTGGGGGTGCCTCCTCTCCACATGGCGAATCATGGTGAAGTTGCCAAAAGAGTATTTTTTTTGGGGGTTACCCCGTGACAGGACCTGTTTGCAGATCCTGCACTCTACTTTTGGTGCATTCACCTTCTTCTGGCCTTCTGGAAACTTAAAAAATTTCCAGATGAAATGTTCCTTCACCTTTGGGGTAGGAGGCTCTTCATCAATGAAATCATCTTCACTGCTGGATGGTCTGGCAGCCATGATGAATCCAGGAATATGGAGCAGCAAAAAAGGCAGGTCTTTCAGTCACAAAAGTGAAAGAAGAAGTGAAGGAAATGGGTGGGGATTTCATTCATTGTAAAAAAAAACTGTTAGCAACCAATGAAAAGTGTTATTTTAGGGTCACATGACCCGACGCGTTTACGCTGCGCGCTCCGGAGCACTTCCGGGTGCGTTTACGCAGCGCGATCGTAGGCGCTTCCGGGTCGCAAACGTGGCGCGATCGTAGGCGCTTTTCCGTGCGTTTATGCGCCGCGCACGTATGCGCTTCCGAGGGCACTTACGTTGCGCGCCGAAGTGACGTCATCAATCTTTTATAGAAATGCATAATCATTTTCCATATTAAAAAAAACAAATTTTATTTGTATGGTACGAAATGTTTTGCATTATTATTAACTTTTCATTCATATTTTTTTTTCACAAACGACAGTTGCGCTCTGGGTGCGCTTTCAGATGAGCTCTCGGAGAAGCTTACAGGAGAGCTTAGCTGAAAGCTTCCCGGAGCGCGCACCCAGAGCGCAAAAGAAAAAAAATATAAAAAAAAATGAATACTTAAAAAAAAACAGCAAATTGTAAAAAAAAAAAAGGTTAGAAACTCGATATACAAAGGAATTAGCATTTAAAAAACTATGAAATTCACTGAAAAAACCATAGGTTTCACACCAGTTATAGTTAGGAATTAGCATTTAAAAAACCTATGAAATTCACTGAAAAAACCATAGGTTTCACACCAGTTATAGTTAGGAATTAGCATTTAAAAAACCTATTAAATTCACTGAAAAAACCATAGGTTTCACACCAGTTATAGTTAGCTGGAAATTTTACTGATATAAAACCATTGAAATTCCCACGTTATAGTTAGTTGGACTCACTATAACTTGCGCGCCTGCAATGCACTGCTGATGACGTCACATATTACATCACTCATGACATGGTCAGTGACATCACTCATGACATCACTGATGACACCATCCAGTGAATGTGTGTCTTTCTGAAAAAATAAATATGTTTTATATATGAGTGTGTATACATATGTTTTATTCTAGTATATGGAGTATTGATTTATATAAGTGAGTAAATGTGAGAGTGAGAGATTGTAAGAGTTCCTGTTTAAATAAGTATGTGATTCTATAAGTGATTGTTTAAGAGAGTAAGTATGTGTAAGTTTCCTTAGGAATAAGGTGGTAGTGTGTGTATAGCTGTATATGCAAATAAATGGATGTTCAATAGTTTTTTTGCATGTGTGAGTATATGTGTGAGTAACTTTTGGAAGACTGTCGGTGTGTTAACGGATGTAAAGGTGTTTCACTACATATGATAAGTGAGTATATGTATGAATGACTATATAGAACTGTTGGTGAATGAGTAAATGTGTATATAAATGGTTGAATTACTGAATTGGTTGTTGTAACTGGTATAGGTATCGCCACTTTTTTGTAAATGTTAGTTTCTATTTTTGAATATGTGTTTCAGGGGTTACATTACACTGAAAGGAGGTCAGTCACTCTGTCACAGGGATGGTGTCATCAGTGATGTCATGAGTGATGTCACTGACCATGTCATGAGTGATGTAATATGTGACGTCATCAGCAGTGCATTGCAGGCGCGCAAGTTATAGTGAGTCCAACTAACTATAACGTGGGAATTTCAATGGTTTTATATCAGTAAAATTTCCAGCTAACTATAACTGGTGTGAAACCTATGGTTTTTTCAGTGAATTTAATAGGTTTTTTAAATGCTAATTCCTAACTATAACTGGTGTGAAACCTATGGTTTTTTCAGTGAATATATATATATATATATATATATTACCTACGAGAAATAAACTAAAGTTTTGGCACTGAAATTGGGTCCGTGTCTGCTTACCGAGGAGACGAGAGGTGGTGTGTGGCAGCTATCCTTGATATATATATATATATATATATATATATATATATATATATATATATTACCTACTGGCAGTCGCCAGTAGGCATATATAGTTAGGACCTAGTTACCACAGGATATCCCCAACATTCTGTTGGGAATAACTTTGGCGCCGATTGAGGAATCTGCGTGTTATTTTCCTTGGTAGGGACAGGTATGCAGTAGTGCCTTTTCTATATTTGTTGAAAATCCCTCTAGTATTTGTTGAGAAAATTGATTTGAGCAAATGATATATCTATATGCGCTCAACATTCTAATGGGAATAACTTTGGCGCCGATTGAGGAATCTGTGTGTAATTTTCCTTAAAATTGCTTCGCTCCGCTCCGCTCCTTCCCTGAAAGTTTCGGGGAGATTCGTCAAGTGGGGCCGAGAAAACAGGGGGTCCCAAAACGTGTTTTCCCCATGTTAATTTCCATGGGGACCTTTAGACACGGCTACAGCCCGAACGGCTGAATGGAATTACACCAAACTTGGCAAAATGGTAGGGCCTGGTATGCAGATGTGCATTTGCTATGTTTGGTGAAAATCCTTCCAGTAGTTCTTGAGAAAATTGAATTTGAAATTTGTCAAATGGCATTTTCTATGGGACCTTTAGACACGGCTACAGCCCGAACGGCTGAACGAATTTACACCAAACTTGGCAAAATGGTAGGGGTAGGTATGCAGTAGTGCCTTTTCTATATTTGGTGAAAATCCCTCCAGTAGTGGTTGAGAAAATTGAATTTGAGCAAATTAAATTTCTATATGCGCTCACCGTACACGCACTGTACACTTACGGTACGCGTACCGTACGCGTACGTGCGCATACCCTTACGTGCATGAGCGAGTTTCTGATTGGCTGGCAGTCGACTGTCAACATTCCAAACTGTCCAAACCAGGAAGTGTTGGCCACCATCTTGTTTTTCAGGAGAACTGAGGCACAAGAGAGCCCAAAACAAGAGTGGAAAACACGAAAAGGGGGCAGGGTAGAGACCCCCCAACCCTCTAGCCCTTCTCAGGGGGTCCCAAAAGAACCCCTGAGGGCAAAAAAGCACCGTGCACGGACCTGCAGCGTTGGAAAGGTTGGCGCCGCATCAAGGACAATTCCGTTTAAACAGTGAGTGTTCTGTGCAAGACAGCAGGCGCTGCCACCCAACTGTCCTTGACCCACTTGGGGGACACTTTGATTATATATTTTTTGCAACGGCAGTACCCACTTGGGTAGTACTGTAAGGCTTGAACTGCTAATACCATGATGCACTACGGCACACACCTGTGCAAGCTGCAGATCGCGCTCAGAAAGACAGGGTCTGATTTAAATAAAGAGCAGTTGGTCCAAACCTTTGCTGGTGTTGCAATGTTATTCAAGCTCGTGATCAAGAAAGCAATTTCAAAACGCGTAGAGCCACGAGAACTGTACTTTGCCAGTTTGGTGACTGAGAGATGACTGTGAATTCATAGTACTAAGATACAGAATTGTGCGGGCTCCTCACAGTGGGCACCTGTTTGTGAGGGAGATATATATATATATATATATATATATATATATATATATATATATATATATATATATATATATATATATATATATATATATTCACTGAAAAAACCATAGGTTATAGACCATATATAGTTAGGGATTAGCATTTACAAAACCTTATTTTACTCGCACAAAACCATTGAAATTCCCATATATAGTTAGTTGCACTAACTATATATCGCGCACCCGCAATCCACTGCTGATGATGTCACATATTACATCATTCATGACATGGTCAGTGACATCACTGATGACATCACTGATGACATGTCAAATGACATAAGGTTTTGTAAATGCTAATCCCTAATTATATATGGTCTATAACCTATGGTTTTTTCAGTGAATTTTCAAGGTTTTGTAAATGCTAATTCCTAACTATATATGGTCTATAACCTATGGTTTTTTCAGTGAATTCAGTGGTTTTTTAATAGCAAATATCAAAAGCTGTAAAATGTATTCTTCTTTTAAATGACACTTTTCCCCCAAACTGCCTTGGTATATTCCAATATATGTCAAAGACAAAAATGTAAGTGGTCCAATCAATTTTTTCCACAATTTGAGGAAGCACAGAAACATGTGAATAAATCTGTTTCTGCTTACATGAGAGACTATGGAATGGGTTTAATATACAACAATAACTTGCGTTCCAACATTCAACACATCTACAGAAGAGATGGTGTGCACTTCTCTGATGAAGGGAATAGAATATTCGTCCTTTATTTAAAAGTGTGCATTGGAACCTACTTGTACGTACCTAAATTAGCCACAGAACACAATAGCTCTTTTTGGAGCTACCCTACCTCTGATCATTCAAAACGTTTATCTTTTTCTAATTTTTTTTTCTTCACCAAAGTACGCTCCCCGGTTCGCTTACCGGTGCGCGTACCGGGCGCTCCCCCCGCAAAATTTTCAAAAATTTAATTTTTGTATTTTTCTATATATCAGCGTCCTAATCCCCCCTCAGAAAACCTAGAGGGTCACAAAGTGTCTACTGTGCCCCCTTCTACCCATTCCGTACATTGTTTGTCCTCCATCTTATGTATCAATTCTACCGATACACAAAATGGAGGACTCCCGTAATGCTGCCGGTTCGCGTACCGGGGAGCGCACCGGTAAGCGCTCGATAAAAAAAGGTGGGAAAGTAATTTACAGAAAAACTACTACAGACACATTCACCAAATTTGGAATAGTCCCTACTACATACCAGTCCCTACCATTTTCCCAAATTTGATGGAATTCCATAGAGCCATTCAAGTTGTAGCCCTGTCTAAATAACCTGAGGTAAATTACATGGCAAAAACACATTAGAAAGAGTTGACATTTTCAACCAATGATAACATTACTTTCAAGTTGTATTTTTATGTGCTGACATTTGATTGGTTTGGTACATGAATATATATGAAAAATAAGAGGGAAAGACTGGAACTCCCTGAGGCACATTTACAGAGCATTTCCTGAGAAACCTAAGACACTTTTCCAAAGGTAAGTTAATAGTTTTGAAGGAGAAATATGTTGTGCACCGTAAGTTATTTTTATAAAAACGTTTCCTGTTAGATATTTACTGTCCCTCAGTTATAGTGATAGACTGAGTAAGGCTTCTCTGTTGTAGTCATAGATTGAGTTAGACTTGATCACATGCAGTACTTTATATTTCTACTTCCTGTCTTGTAGAGTACACTGCCCAAACATAAATTCACTCTTAAAAACTCAGAACTATGTTGTACACGTTAAGTTAAAAATAAAAATGTTGAAGTTTCTTACTTAAACTTTATTTCTCTCTCTCTTTTTATTCTACCTTAACAGCAATTATGGATAAAGAAGCACAGGAACCCAAAGTACAACCTGAAATACAGGACAATAATGATGATTTTTTTAATGTGACAGTAGACGAACAACTGTTGGAATTTATGGACAATTTTGATAAACAAGAGACAATTTATGAAAATAAAGATCATGAAATTTCAGATGAAGTACTACTTGAAATATCCAAAGATTTTTAAAATTAATATCAATAAAATTTTATTTATAAATTAAAAATTGTTTAAGACATTATTCATTTTTTTACCAAATTTAAGATATAATAGTAGAGTAATTATAAAAAAAAGTCAGACTAATGGTAAAGAGTACAACATTTTTACATTACTATGTGCTCAGGGAGTGCTCAAAGGATCTGTTTCTACTTTCCCATGAATCTAGGAGAATAATTTACTTACTTGATGTGTTTTAAAAATGAGTTTTTTGACTTAAAATGGCTCAAAGGCTTTGTAAATATGCCCCATGCTGACTATGAATCTCTAGCAGTATATATATCAAGAAACCTACATGACTTCAATAAACGTTTTTAAACACATCAAGTAAGCAAATTATTCTCCCCCATTCATGGGGAATGTACTTAAAATGCCCTAACTCACATGAGGGCGTATTTACAAGGCCCTTGCACCACTTTTGCATCACTTTTAACATGGGGAAAATAACTTGAAAGTGGCTCCAAGGCCTTGTAAATATGCCCCATGCTGGCTATGAAACTCTAACAGTACATATCAAGAAACCTAAATGACTTCAAGAAACGTTTTTATACACATCAAGTAAGCAAATTATTCTCCCTGAATCATGGGGCAAGTGAAATATTTGTTTAAAGAAGCAGACACCATTTTTTCCTTCTCTGGGGTAGGTCTGGAAATGCTTTTAAAGGACACCTTTGAGCAATTGATGGCACTTTTTCCTCAAACTGCCTTGGTATATTCCAATATATGCCAAAGACAGAAATGGAAGTGATCCAATCAATTTTATCCACAAATTGAGAAAGCGAGGAAGCATGTAAAGCAGTCTGTTTCAGCTTACATAACAAACCATGGAATGGGCTCCATCTACAACAATAACTTGCGTTACTACATGCAAGATATCTACAGAGGAGATGGTGTGCACTTCTCAGATGAGGGAAACAGAGTTTTCATACAAAATTTAAGACTGTGTATTGGTACCTACTTATAAGTACCTAGTACTTACACAGAACCCAAAAGCTCTTTTCAGAGCTACCTTAACTATAATTACTCTTTTAAAATTTCGAATGTACCTTTTTTCACTAATTTTCACTTATGTTCACGTCCCGGTTCGCTACCCGGTTCGCGTACCGGCAGCTAACCGCGCGAAAAAATCTGAATTTTTCTTTTCTTACGACATATATGAGCCTCCTCAGCTACCCTCAGAAAACATAGGGGGTCAAGATACTTCTCCCATGCCCCCTTACACCCATTTCCCACATTGTTATTCCTCCATCTTGTGATAAAATTTGTCCAAAACACAAAATGGCGAACTCCCGTTACGCTACCGGTAAGCTACCCGGTTCGCATACCGGGATGCGCCTCTACTACGAAAAATCGCAAAATTTTTATTTTTTTATTTTTTGCCCCACGGGGCACTTTAATATCCCCCTCATCAATCCTAGGGGGTCAGGAGGGGTCTACCTTGCCCCCTTTCCTTCTTTTCCCCCTTCGTTTTTCACCACATCTTGTCTCTCGATCCTACCGAGAGACAAGATGGCGGTCGGCCCGGACTGTTTAGAATGTTGACAGACAACGGAAAGCCAATCAGCTCCGCTTCGCAAAGTCCCGTTACGCGTCAGGTACGCGAACCGGAGCGCTAACCGGAGCGCTGTTACAGATATATCTGTTTTTTAAAACGTTAATTTCTCAAAATCCACTGGAGCACATATATTGAGACATAGCAAAGGCACGTCGGGCAAACCATATCTACAATTCTGCCAAGTTTCGTGTAAATCCATTCAGCCGTTCGAGCTAAAAGTGATTCCAACCGCCCTATGGAAAAATGAATGGGAAAAACACGTTTTGGGACCCCCCTTTTTTCTCGGCCCCCCTTGACGAAACCCCCCCCCCCAAATTTTCAGGGGCTGCTTAGAAACAAAATGTGCCATTTTCCTGAAAATTTCAGCAAATTCCGTCCACAAACGCCAAAGTCATTCGACATAGAATTTTCAGAAATCCCATAGGAAAAAAATCCTAACTATATATATCTACTGGCGACTGCCAGTAGGTATAATATATATATATATATATATATATATATATATATATATATATATATATATATATATATATATATATATATATATATATATATATATATATATATATATATATATATTTATACATATATATTAGTGTATATATGTATCTATATACACACACACACGCACACACATACTCAAAAGTTGTGGTAGATTTTTAGAGATAGGAATTTGCAGATTTATTCATTTTTCTACATTGACAGATGTTGCAAGGTTTATCTGGAGTGAATCCTGAATCCTAAGAGGACTGCCCCCATTTTCATGTTCATGTGTTGGCAGCCAATCAGATCTCAGCAAGAGCTCACAAACCACTAATTGAATTAGCATCAAATTACTGGAAGCAATCTGTCTGGACCAAGATCTAGCTTTCTGCCAAATTTGGAGTAAATCCATTCAACAGATTGGGCTACAGGATGTCTAAAGTTCCAATGGAAAAATAAAGGGAAGAAACACGTTTTGGCACCCCGGTTTTCAGCCCCCACTTGGCAGAACACCCCTTAACTTTCCTTTGGCAAACCAATCAAAAAGTAGCACTGTTTTCGAAGACTTTCATGGAGACTCGGCAAATGGGGCCAAAGTTATTAGCCATACAAAAATGTAGATTCTATCGAGTAGTCTCGGCTGCAATTACACCAATGGTCCACCTGCATTTGAATCAGGTGGGTGAACCGTACTCCATTGGGTGGTCAGAAGGGTGTAACCATGGTGAGATCGAGTAGTCTCCACTGTGGTTACACCAATGGTCCACCCGCATCTAAATCGGGTGAGTGACCATTATCTGCATGGTAAGGATACTCTATTGCCATTGCCATGGAGTATCCTTAAATCCAAGTTATTAATCAGGTCCTAAGTGAATTGCCTTTACTCACACAATGTTAAGGCAAATTTCGATGGCAGGGTTCAAAATCTACTTGCCCAGGTTCTAAAGACAGAAGCTATAGCCACATCTCTGTTTTAATACACCACCTTACTCTTTAGTTTCCTGTCTAGTGTCCTAAGCTAACACCGTTCCTTGCCTCATTTGTCCTGAGCTATAGCTCTCAGATCTAACTCATGTTTACTTTTCATTCCCAGATTATTCTATGCAATTGCTAAACTACTATATTCTATGTTCACTTTGGAGGCAGATAAATAAGTAAATAAATACATACACAAATATATATTTTTTTTTTAAAATCATGTTTTTGGCTTCATTTTTCGATTATTTTTTAACTAGTACAACAACAAATGGCTATCAACATCACCTCTGGATGAGAAAAAAACCATGGAATAGCAATCTCGGCCTTCTAGCTTAATCTATTTCTTCCCCTAAACAACAGAGGTTGGTAAAAATAGATATTTCACTGAGTGACACAAAGTCACAGGGCATATGTACAACAGGATGGCCTTTGATTTGGAGGGAATAACATGCCTCTGCAGAATTAGCCTACGTGATGTTGCTCCACCATATCTCTTTGCCCTTGGTAACCCACTTACAAATATCTGCAAGCATGTTTTTGAGACATAGACCCCGATTACCAAATCCTGGTAACTTTTGATAATTCGCCGTTATAAGTGGTGCAATGTTTTTTACCAGGTGAAATAAAGGTCCATTAAAAATTCTTCCGTAATTCTCCTCCATAATATTTTGGCAGGTCAAACCTGCCAGAATGTAATGGGGGAAAGGTATCTGAAATTTACTGGGACATGCAGATTTTAGCTCGGTAAGCACCAAAAGCCACATTATTTTCTACATTAAAGGAAAAGTACGTGTAGTAGGTGCTATTCATTGCATTTCATAAATTCCAAACTCTAGGCTGGATGATTTTATCAAGTGCATTAAATATAATTTATTCATCCTGGGCAGTCATAATTATACCCTAAGTAGGGTTCATTTAGAACTTAGTGGTTGATAACCATGCTGATTTGGTGGCAGAGTTCCCCATCTCCACCAGCCCTGTAGTGGCCAGGCTACCATTTGATAGTAGTCTCTACAACATTTATTTTATGTTTCAGAAGCAAACCTCCTACTCAGGGCAGGGTAGGTTCATGATGAGAAGGAAAACAAACATTTCTGGGGAACATTTATATCTTTTTCCCTGTTTGTGACCTCCATGATTTGTGTCATGGCCACAAACAGGAAACATGTGTAGGCTAGGCCTTCCAATGCTAAAACAATGCAGGCCAATGCTGGAATGAAATTGCAGACTGCTAAATGAGGTGTGGAACCACATGTAGACTGGTGTGGCCATCCACTAAGTTGAAGGCTCTTTTCTGGAAGAGCTTTGAACGTGACGAAAAGCAGATAGGCAATGGATGTAATGCTACGTAGGATCCCTGCAAATAAAAACAAAATACATTTTCTGCAGCCAGAGCACAGTGATGGAAATAGGATAGTCACTGCTTCATCTCAAGTTAGCCATAAGGACAGGAGAATATGGAACCTGTAACTGACAGGGGCCGTAGCTCTCTGAATATTTCCATTAACCTTGTCTTAATGAACAATACGTGTCTTAATGTTGTTTAACTTTTCTATGCTTCTAATGATCCACTAATTAACATTTCAAATCTGAGCCATCTTCTCAACTTTAGACTCTCCAGAAGATCCTATCAGGTGCTCTGCTTTGCAAAACCTCATGTTCTGAAAACCACCTTGTTCGAACAAACTTTTGACAGCAAATGGGAGAGCTTATCTTGTGGAAGCAACCCTCCTCCATTGTTCTTGGCCACACTCAAAAAGCATTGATGGCTTTGACTACACTACCGATCTCTTCTTGCTTGGCTAATCTACTGGATTCTTTCTAACTCGTGTCTTTTATTTCTGCTAACTGCATTTGTAAACCCAACTGTTATTTGTTATAGTACCTGAAGTAGATGAAAAGCAACAAGATTATTGTGAGATAAACACCTTAAGAAATACAAAAATATGTACTCGATTATTAAGAGGGTTACAAGTTAAGCCTGCTAAAAGTGTTGGTGTGTTTGTGCAACACACATTTTTTTTTGTATGTTCTTATATAGCACTCGAATCTCCCAGAGGCATCTCAGCGCTTGCATTGGGAACCCGTCCTGGCTTTTCCCTGTGAGATAGCCCCTACAGGGCATCCCCAAGGTGAAAGCCAGGCATCCCGACGCAGGGGGGCCGTTGTGGAGATTAAGCAAGCTTAATGCCAGAGTTGCAGAGTGTGAACCCATGATTAGGGCAGGCACCGAAGCGAGAATTATCGAGTCCGTGGACATTTGAGCTCAAGACCCTGCAGCGTCGGGAATTGAACCCTGGTCCCGGGTCTGACCTCTGCTTCAGGGTCTGCCTGCTCTAACCAGTGAGCCACACTTCTCCACACATGTTTGGCTACAAATGTTTAGGATGGTATATAGTTGGTACTTGCTGAAGCAGTTGTTATATAGCTGAAGCTGATTTTCCCTCTCAGGGAAAGGAATAAGGGCACAATCACAGACTAGAGGAGCTATTTTGTAATCCAGGAACTTTAAAAGTGGAGAATTGTTAATTTATCATTACAGCTGGAAACATACAATTTAAATACATTATCTCTGAGACAGGGTATGGTGCATAGAAATTACCATATCATACACAATGTAGTAGTTTAAATAGTATTTGAGTTATGATTAATGCAGTACCCTTGTATAGTGCTCTCATACTGTTGTATGGCTTATACTTCCCCAAGTAAAACTGTGCATTTGTTAGACAACATAACCATCAGAACTGTGTGAGACTGATTACCTGCACATCATCTGGATATGTTGGCCGAAGGCCTGCTATCTCACAGTGCACCATCTGTATCCCTCACCTGACAGGGTAACAAATGGATTGTGCAATCACATAACATGACAACCTTGACTCCCCAAAGAAATAATAAAAGCAGATCTAAAACCCTTTTGCTTAATTACTTATGGATACCCAAAGGGACACACAAGAAATACAAAGTTAAACCTATCATGTCTAGGGTGAGTGAATCTGCCGAATCCTTGTAAGGTGATCTAACTCTTCTTTTCCCTGTGGGTTAGTGCCATCAAACTGCCCATCTTCATGTATAGCTGGACATCATCTCTCACATGAGGTAAACAGGAATCAGCTGAGCTGCAATTCTGACATGGATCGCCCTCTTAGTGCCAGCGAAATGCTCCTCCATCTAAAAAAGGGCTTGTTGTTATATAACAACATCCTCCATATTACCGTGCAGAAGCCCCAGCCAGACTGCTATTGTTTATTCTTTTTAGATAGCTCTGTCACCGAGCAGCCAAAACAAATAACAACATCTTGTTTGATAAACTTAGCCCTTGTACAGAATGTTCAAGGTGTTTTGATAGAGTCCCTATGAAATGGTCGTGTCTAAGCAAAACCGAGTTAGGGGAATATTATCCTGCATGTGCACGCAAATGAATGTGTGTTAAATGTAATTGAGTTTAGGGAGAGAAGGCAACATAAAAACATGAGCATGTAAAATGGCATTTCTTAAATGGGCTTCCTGTACCCACATGACAATACCCAAGGACATCTCAATGTGCCATTCAGCATTCGTTATAAATTAGAATAAGTGGGTCTTGAATAGGTAACTGATATTAGCAAACTGTGATAGGAGCGGATGTGGACCTACAAGCAATTCAAGGACAGGACTATATGCACAGAGAATCTATATAACACTTTCACCTGAATTTGAAGCAAAGGGTATAGATAAATGACCTCACTCATTGGAGTTTTTGCGCAAGAACGCTGTCTCATATACAGAACTGCACTAATGCGCTCAAGTGTGTGCCTATGTGCTGATCTGTAACCAGCATAGAGCCTTTTACAATAGCTGCACATCAGTGCACTATATCTTAAAAGGTGGACAATGGTGAATAGCATGCTCAGCCCATTTCCACAGAATTTACAGTGAATAAAACTTAGATGAAGGGACTAACAGTAAAGGTACAAAATCAGGTCGTCAAAAGCAAAAAGTCCAGGAGGAATAATAGGGTGGAACCACTTTGCAACAACAAGTGATTCTATGTTTTGACATTTTATTCATGACCTACAGGAATGGCACTGTTAGATTTCCAGAAGTTGTTTGCTAGAAGAGCAAAATATTTATTGATTGCTGTTTCTGTATCTGGTTAATGCTGTACTAGTGCATATTCATTTGCTGTTGTAGACAGAGAAGATACTTCTTCAGAATATTTTGAACATGATAATGAACATGAATGGATGTGAGCTGAAAGAACCTTTCATCTTAAAGTATTCATAGAACATCTGAAAAAATGTTAAAGATAAAAGTGGACATTTTGGGAAGACTTACATCTGGCATTTAGCTTACTAGTAGGGGTGGACAGAATTTTTACATTCCGCCGGCGGAATTCAGTAATTCCAAGTTACGCTTGTAATGCAAAATTACTAATAAATTTGCCATCTCCGCTTAAGTACTAGTTGTCTACTCCCTCTCAAGCCTCTTGTGTGGGTGATACCTTCTGAATAGCAGGCAATAGAAAGTGAAACCGTTCTAACCAATGAGAGGCAGCAGGCTGTCAGCCAATCCAAGCTTGTGCCGCTCAACATGTCTGTGGCAAAAAAAGCCCATATGGCCAGACCCCATGGAAAGGAATAGCTCCCTGCTTACTAATAATAAAATATATTGCACGGAGCAGCGTGCAGAGCTTGGGCAACCAGCTGACAAGGCCAGCACAGCACACCGCACAGCTGACTCCTCTCGAACTATGGTCGAAGGAGGCGAGGGGGAGAGCCACTTCCTGTGCACTCCGAGTATGGGGTGCTTGCACCTCTCCCCACCGCTGTCGTGTCTGCCTGCTGCTGGGAGTGAGGGGAGGGAACGTTTCCCTTACAAAGTATTTGCTCCTTGTAGTAAATGTTTTTTTCACTTGCCTTTGCCCATGATTATTTATTAGCCAAGGCCTAATCAGATGCAGGCCAAACGCCACTCTCCACATTTGCGAATAGCTGCCAATGGCCGCTCTAGTGACTTGTTTGAGTCAAGGCACAGGTTAGTCAAGATGGAGCAGGACAGCACTGGTAGAATGTTGTTGTGTTTAGAGAGAACGCTTATGTGGCAGAATTTGCTAACGTATGTAGAACTGATGCATGCATCCGCACTCAGTATTCTAGCAATTTATGTTCCTTAAAGTTCAAAAGGGTAGAAAATCCAAATATTGTGGTGAATATGAATTTCCGCATTATGGGAGTCATTACATAGTCTGAAAGCTGCACATGCCTCTCAGTGGTGAACTTTGCAAAAGTTTCTCTATTTTCAGTTATAAAGTCCCAGTCACACACTCAACTCCAACTGACCTGACTGTTTTATAAAGCAAATTGTGCTCATTAAATAACGGGCCCCATGGCATATTTACTTCCTGCAAAACAGCTAGAACTCCTAAGTGTCCGAGTCTCGGCCTGCACTCCTATCTTCTCTAAGGCTAATTAGTAAACAATATTTTTTCAAAATTCCTCAGTTAAACAACACATAAACCAAAATCTTCTTCCACATTGTTGAATTTTATTTGTCAATTAATTTCCAATCTTCTTTGAATATTGCCAAATGTTTCTTCACATTTGTTTGGAACGAAACAGGAATCTTCCTTGTTTATGAATGAAACGAGGATATGTTGATATACCCAATGCACTTTGGGAACCAAGAACCTTTATCAGGGCTATTTAAAGACAATGATAATTGAAATTAGACACCATCAGTACTAATGGTTTTCATGTATCAAAACACTCTTCAGGAAATGAGAAAAGATATGTGTGGCTCCAAAGGGAGCAAGACAAGATAGGAAGGGTATGCAGTTCCTAGTGAAATGTGTTTGTCAGTTTGATTCTACAGAGAACCCTTGGAGCTCCACGTCGGGTTGGTGCTGCAATGCCCAATATTTAAGACATGACATATACCCTTAAAAATCCAACACATTCTGTCAATTATGGTAACAACTTACCCAACCAGAGTAATGCTCAAGACTCCCCGAGTCACACACAGAGGCACTCTAAATTGCATGCTGAAAACACCATTGTAGTGGGTCAGTAGATCTGCGTTATTGCAGTCTGTGGGAGAGTGGTATAATCTCACACTCTCTTGTATATTATTAGGGCAGCCGCCTATGCCGTCTTTACAGGTTATGTGGATTGACACACTGGAAGACCTACCCTCACTGGCCAACTCAGAAGTGCTGATCAGGGCCCTTTTTGCAGTATGTAACCTGTTTCCAACTATGATAAAAAGGGACCTGTGTATGGGTTTACGGACGCGTCCGGATTGTCACCGCTAGAGCGGGAAATTTCGATACTGGTCTGTTTCCAGTCTTAGGCAAGAGAGGAAAAACTTTCTCCTGTGTGAGAGAAAACGTGGTGACCATCTTGTCACTGCTATGAGAAGCCTAGATAGTCAATTGTAATTGGATGTTATCAAGCCAATAGTGGGAAATTTAGACAATCATAGAGACCGACTATATACCATTGAGGAATGTCTTTGTCCTTGTGTACAAGTTGGTTTCGTTTTTTTGCCGAGGAGTGTGTTGCAAAATTGGCACGATGTTGTCCGGGGCATGTATATATTAATTATGAAAGTCTGAAAGGTTAGTATTTGCCCTATATCTCAAGTAGTGAAATGGGAGTAGGTGTTTTAGTCATTGAAGTGCTTGGAGATTTAACCACAGAAGTGGGAACTTCAAACATGAGTCGGTGTGTCCCTTTTTTATATCTTAGTTGAGAGCAAAATTACTCTCTCTTGTATGGGAAACAATAGTACCCATCTTGTTAATGATCTGAAAAGCTACATGAGGATTTATGAGTGGGTGTTACCAAGCAATTGGTGTACTGTATAACTGGTTATAGTGACTGCAAAAATGTTAGATTAATATAGAGGAATGTCTATAGTTCTCGTGTATCAAAAAGAGGTTTTTTGGTAAAAATTGTGTCTTTTCCATATTGGCAAGATGTGCCCAAGGCATGTTAATGTTATCTCAAGGCAAGGCATGTCATCATTAAGACCAATGGTATTGGAAAGAAGATGAAATATCCATTGTTATTCCCTTCTAAAGAGGGCTTTCTGATTTATATTTGGATTGGATTCTAGCACCGTCCATCGTATGTCATCTGTCATGTGATATTTGGTCAGGAAGTTTGACTTTTTGCAGTGTATTGTGCTACGATGTTCATTAATTCTCTGTTTTACAGGGCACCTAGTCATTCCTATGTATTGTTTATCAAATGGGCAGGTGATTAAATAGTCTTAATCTTTTATGTTGCATTTAGTGTGTGTTTTATGTCACCATACCCTGTTTGTATTGAGTTGTACCTCTATGGTGCTTTCTGTATACGTGCAGGCCACACATGATCCACAGGTGAAACGTCATATACAGTGGGGAGATCTCACAGTGGTCTTCGGTCTGTCCCCTTCATATCTCCTGGATGTGTGTGTACTAGCATGTCCTTCAAATTGGTGGTCCATTTGAATGTGAACCTCGTTGGCGGGAAGGACAGTTGAAAAAGAGGTGGATGCAGTGGTGGTCGGTCCAGAGGAGCTCGGTGGTGTAGCTGTAGGAGATGCTGCTTCCTGCAGCGAAGACAGGGTTTAGTGTATGTCCTTCTGTGTGCATGGGAGAGGTGACAAGCTGTTTAAGTCCTACGTTTGTGATGTTCTCAAGGAGGGGGGAGGTGGTGGGACCGTTTTAGTTGTATAGGTGGAAGTTGAGGTCTATGAGTAGGATGCAGTTGGTGGATGTGAGGGCTTGGGGTGCAATGAGGTTGACAATGGCATCAGTTAAAGAGGGGACAGGGTGGTCTGTGGATGAGGTTGCCATGTAGCGTGGTTTTTGGGTTGATCTGGATTTGGAAGTGGAGGTGATCCATGTGTATCGTTGGTTCATCTGAGTGGGTAGTCAAGCGGAGGGAGCTTTTGTGGATGATAGCGATACCTCCTCTTGGTCGGATAGGATAGCCCTTCCAAGTGATCTTGTAGCCATCAGGGATGGCGGTGTCGCTGTCTGGTTCTGAGCTGGAGTTCGTCCAGGTTTCCGTCAGGAAGCCGATGTCAGGTGAGGCAGCATCAAAGAGGACACAGATCTCTGTGGCGTGTTTGTGGAGGGATCGTACATTGAGGAGGATTCCCTTGAGAGACCTGGGTGCAGTGAGGGTCAGTCGGTTGGGTGAGGAAGCTGTGGTACGGAGGTGGGGGAAGGTGAGTGATCGGAGGACAGCTTGCAGTGGGTGTTGGTCAGTGTCGAGAGCTGGCAGTGGTTTTTGTGTCCAGGGCTAAGATCGTTGAGGATGCTGACATCGTAGCGATGGTAGGTTGGAGGACCAGAGTCCCTAGCTCTGGGCGCATTCATGTCGCGGACAGGCGCAGATGGGCTTGACTTTGGAACACCACTGGCGTGGCACCAGCATGCCTGCTGCATGCTGCAGCCACCATTAAGTAGGGTGAGGGGGAGGACTGGGAGGTGAGAGGTGGGAAGTAGGGAGCGGGATAAACAGCATGCTGGAGGGCTGGCAGGTGTCAGCAGCAGTGGGAAAATTGGAAAGCACTGGAGGGCAAGAAAAAAAGGCAACAATATAAAGGAGGCAAAAGGAAAAAAAACAGAGAAAAAGGCAAGAAGAGATAAAAAGACACAAAGAGTAGGAGGTAAGGAAAAGAGAGTGCAAAGTAAAGACTGAAAGAGAGGAAGAGAGGGCAGAACAGTAGAAGAGCAGAATACTCTCCCATTGGACCACCAGGGATGAGGTGCAGGCAGTAGAATGTGGGTAGAGGAGGGCCTCGAACACCAAACCCAGAAGGGTCAGAGCACATTCAGGGGGCAGCTACTTAGTGGTGGAGGTGCACCGGGGAGAGCAGTGACACTGACTAGGTCAGTGGGCTTTCTGATTCAATAAGTCCCATTCAACAGCTTCAATACTCTCATCGTACAGTATAGAGGTGTACAGTGCCTCAATGTCATTAATATTCAGCAGTTTTCATCCTGTACCTCTCAAGAATCATTTACAGGTGTCAAAATTCAATCAAATCAAGAGAATCACCTCGAATCAACATTTGTGCAATCAAACATTATCTACAAGTGCAAGATTATTTAAACAGTGAGGGTATCCTGAGAAGTATTAAAAACAGCTCTAAGACAAGTATCATGAACAACCTCATACTAAAAAAATATATCGATATACCTCCACGCAAAGTGTTTGTGTTGAAATTCTGAACACAATCTGGGTCTATTAAATGCATTATCAACCCACAATGGGAACTTTTACAATCTGAACTGGACTTTCGAGGTCTTTTTGTGTCACAAACCCCTTTCTGCACATGTATGTTTGCACAACTTAAGAGAAATCTTATCATCCACCAACCTCAAGAATAGTTCATCCCATTTGGGAATGAGGAAATGCCAAAATTGCGTTCATTGTAGTAATGTGATAGCAACACATTTTGTAGGATGAATCACATGATAGAAGTACAAGGGTGTTATTTACATGTGTATCTGTTGTTGCACAGTTATACAAATGATTATAAACAGGTAACATTGTGAATTTTGTCCATTTTTGTGGGGGCGACAGGCAGGGTCCGACTGGCCTCAGCGGGCACAGGGTGTTTCCCCGGAAGGACGCTAGGGTGGGGGCTCTTTTTGGGCCCCTGTGGGGCTGTTTTTGTTACCGGGGGTCGGCAATATCGACCCCCTGTAACAAAATTGTCAGAAACCGTCCCAAACAAACTGCTCGGCTACAGCCCCCTCACCCCAGGTGGGGCGGCCGAGCAATTTACCAGGGTGGGTTTCAGTTCCCAGTCCAGCCCTGGCGACAGGCCTTTGACTGTTATATCTGTACATGTGATTTATATGATGTAAATGTGATATCATAATGGTGTCTATATTACAGTATATGAAAAACTAATGGCATATGGTTGGGTTAAGCAATTACTGCAGATATAGTATGTCAAAACAAATTTGATGATAAATATGTACTGTCCGTTTCCATGGTCATTGTTCCATTCAATTTGAACTGTTTGGTCCAATAACATACATATATATATATATATATACGTCAACAGCAATCTTTCACCATAAAACCACCGGCAAGGCAGCAGCGAAGAAAAACCACGCGAGTCCCAGTCTTCATTCGGCAAGATTTATTAAAAAGGCAAGTTCACCAAAATCTGACGCGTTTCGGGCCTCCGCCCTTGGTCACAGATCGTCAGGCAAATAAATGAACATCCCTTTTAAAGGGTACATTGCACGAATTCAATTAACGTTTTTTTTCATTTGCAACACCATGCGATTGAAACATAAAAACTGAGGACACACTACATATTAATGACATAGATAGTCTGTTTTCCAAACCACAATTTGATATATATACAAAATCGAGTAAAAGGAGGTATTGTTGCACTATTTACATTTTGTTCCCCAAATTAACACAGACATTTCACTTTTTTTTAAAGTTGTCATATTTTACTTTGTTTGGATTTACTATCAGACAGCTATTGTCAGTGCCCATTTACAATGACACATAATACCCGCATGAATGCGCTTGCACAATAGATTGCTTAAAGAAAGCACAGTATAACTAATGGTCATATGTCAATAGAAAGTGCAATGCGCGTAGAAAAAGTGCAAATGCAGTTGTGCAAATAACGCAATCTAATCTGTGCAAACACAGCATATAAATAAATATAAATAGTTATAAATATTTTCATATTTATATATCTATATATATATATATAAATATATAAATCGTAAAGGTCGGCAAACGCCGACCAGCGCCATGATCACATCCACACTCCAATCCCTTGTGTCACAAGGTAATTATGAAAAGCACAAACTCCACATAAATATATATATATATATATATATATATATATATATATATATATATATATATATTCACTGAAAAAATCATAGGTTTGACACCAGTTATAGTTAGCTGGAAATTTTACTGACATAAAACCCATGAAATTCCCACGTTATAGTTAGTTGGACTCACTATAACTTGCGCGCCTGCAATGCACTGCTGATGACGTCACATATTACATCACTCATGAAATGGTCGATGACATCACTCATGACATCACTGATGACACCATCCAGTGAATGTGTGTCTTTCTGAAAAATAAATATGTTTTATATATGTATTTGTAAAGGTCGATGGAAGAATACATTTTTAAATAAGTGTCTAAATGGATGTTTTTATTAAAAAAAATTGATTGGTTAACTGGCTTATTAAGTGTATCTTAGTGAATACATATATTAGCGAGTAATGTTTAAATATTTAAATATATGTATCAGTGTTTCACTTTATGTATAAGTGGCTGCATGGGTTGGTGAGTAGCTACATGTGTGTGTATATGGGTTATTAGATGTTTTTTTTAGTATCAGTATGAGTGTCTGTATGGTTTGGTGGGGGTATTACTTAGCACATAGATGCATCAATGACTGACTCACTGTTTCTATGTGTTTTGAAGACAGCATATGTGCAGGACCGTATGGGGGGATGAGTGTGTATATGTGTGTGTTAGTGAGTGAATGACTGTCTCACTAGTGTCTTTATCAGTAACTACATATGTTTTAATTTAGTTTATGTGAGTATTGATGTACATAAGTGAGTATATGTGAGAGTGAGAGATTGTAAGAGTTCCTGTTTAAGTAAGTATGTGTTTCTATAAGTGATTGTTTAAGAGAGTAAGTATGTGTAAGTTTCCTTAGAAGTAAGGTGGTAGTGTGTGTATAGCTGTATATGCAAATAAATGGATGTTCTATAGTTTATTTGCATGTGTGAGTATGTGTGTGAGTAACTTTTGGATGACTGTTGGTGTGTAACAGGATGTATAGGTGTATCACTACATATGATGAGTGAGTATATGTATGAGTGACTATATAGAAATGTTGGTGAATGAGTGGATGTGTATATAGATGGTGGAATTACTGAATTGGTTGTTGTAACTGGTATGGGTATCTCCATTTTGTGAAAAGGTTAGTTTCTATTTTTGAATATGTGTTTCAAGGGTTACATTACACTGAAAGGAGGTCTGTCACTCTGTCACAAGGATGGTGTCATCAGTAATGTCATGAGCGATGTCATTGACCATGTCATGAGTGATGTAATATGTGACGTCATCAGCAGTGCATTGCAGGCGCGCAAGTTATAGTGAGTCCAACTAACTATAACGTGGGAATTTCAATGGTTTTATGTCAGTAAAATTTCAAGCTAACTATAACTGGTGTCAAACCTATGTTTTTTTCAGTGAATTTAATAGGTTTTAAATGCTAATTCCTAACTATAACTGGTGTGAAACCTACGTTTTTTTCAGTGAATTTCATAGGTTTTTTAAATGCTAATTCCTAACTATATATAGGGCCTCAAACCTATGTTTTTTTCAGTGAATTTCAAAGTTTTTTAATAGCAAATTTCTCTTGCTATCAAATATAATATTTTTTATAATGAATCCTATATTGTATATTTGTGTAATACTATTTTTTATATGTATATATATATTTTTTTTGCCCTGGATCGCTCCCGGTGCACGTACCGGTGTGCGCACCGGAAAGCGCAGTCTTGCGGCGCGCCCCGCTGCGCACACCGGTGAGCGTCCCGTTAGCGCTATTGCCGCGAACGAAAACATCATCGTGACGTATCGCGTAGCCGCGTCCGCGTGATATGCACGGCGTAAGCGCACCCGGAAGCACCCGAGCGCATACGATCGCGCTACGTAAGCGCCCCGGGGCGCGCCCTGGGGCGCGTAGCGTAAGCGTGTCGGGTCATGTGACCTAAAAATAACACTTTTCATTGGTTCAGGACAGTTTTGTTTTCCAAAAGATGAAAGCCCTGGTCATGTGACCTGAAAATAACACTTTTCATTGGTTCAGGACAGTTTTGTTTTTCAAATTATGAAAGCCCCCACCTTTTTTCCTCATTCTCACTTTGTACTTTGAGTGAGGAAGACCTGTTTGCAGACCTATTTGTACCTATTTGTACTGAGAAATGGCTACAGTAGCAGCAGCAGCAGGAGCATCTCAACCACCACCACCACAAGGACCACCACAACACCACAGTGGTGGAGATGAAGAAGAGGAGGAGGAGGAGGAGAGGCGGTTCCTGCCTGAACATACTACCCCCTATAAGCCAAAGGAGCACATTGTCTGGGAGTTTTTTAAAATCCCAAGGGGCCTCAAGAAAGTTAATGCGCCAAAGGTTACTTGTCTGATCTGTGGCACTGTACTTTCCATGGGGAACCCTGCCAAAAAGTATTCTTTTGGCAACAACACCATGATTCGCCACATGCAACGCCGGCACCCAAACAACTATGCTGCGGCAGAGGTCAGAGAACTGACCAGAAACCCTCCCCAATCTTCTCCCAGCACCTCCCAAAGTAAACAACCCACTCCATCGGGTCCAGAGACAGGGGAGATGGTCCCAAACATCCAAACCCAGTTTGGATATTTTAAAATAGTTTGCAAATTTTGCGGGACTACAATTTGCTATGGAGAGCAAAGTATTAAACTCATCAACCGTGCTGGAGACAACCACAACTGTAAAAAGAAACCTTAATATTTTCCTGTTTTTTTTTGCTCCAGTTGAGCCGTTTACAATTCCCTGTTTTTTGTTTGTCCCCATACAAATTACAAAAAAAATATAAAATTGTTCATAAAAGCCAAAAAAAGTAGAAAATGTTCCAAAAAACAATAAAAAAATATAAAACAACAAAAAGAATAAGAAAAACAGTTATTTTTAGAACTACCTCCAATTTATAAAAAAATGCAAAATTTTTAAAAAACTCTGTCATTCTTTTTTCCCCATGGTACCCTCCCCAGTACGCTCCACGGTGTGCGTACCGGGCGCTCCCCCCGCGTAAATTGAAAAAAATCTATTGTTTTTTTGCCCCGCGGGGCCCTTTTATGGCCCCCACATCAAACCTAGGGGGTCAGGGGGGTCTACCCTGCCCCCTTTTGGTCATTTCCCCCTTTGTTTTTGCCACCTCTTGTGTCTCGATCCTACCGAGACACAAGATGGCGGCCGCTCCGGACTGTTTGGAATGTTGACAGACACCCGAGAGCCAATCAGCTTTCCGCTCGCGAACTCGCATAGCGCGCTGGAGCGTGCCCCGGTGCGCGTACCGGGGCGCGCTTATAGATATATATATTTTTTTTAACCTAAATTACTCAAAATCCACTGGAGCACATACCTTGAGACATAGCAAAGGCACATCGGGCTACCAGTCCCTACAATTTTGCCAAGTTTGGTGGAAATCTATTCAGCCGTTCAGGCTAAAAGTGAGTCCAACCGCCCTATGGAAATTAACATGGGGAAAACACATTTTGGGACCCCCCTTTTATCTCGGCCCCCGCTTGACGAATCCCCCCAAACTTCCAGGGAAAGAGCGAAGCGCAGCGAGGCAAATTTAAGGAAAATTACAGGCAGATCCCTAAATCGGCGCCAAAGTTATTCCCAATAGAATGTTGCGGATTTCCTATGGAAAACAATCCTAACTATAACTACCTACTGGCGACCACCAGTAGGTAATATATATATATATATATATATATATATATATATATATATATATATATATATATATATATATATATATATATATATATATATATATATATATATATATATATATATATATATATATATATATATATATATATATATATATTTGTGGTACATAGGGTTTGGAATGGCACAATTACTTTACTTTCAACAAATTGGTTAAACAACTACCGCAAACACAGCATGTTACGTCAGATTTGAAAAACTGTTTCATGATAATTTAATTTAATGTAATCTCATTATTTCTAATTGAATTAATTTAATGATTTATATAATACCAATTACGGATTTGCATGTTACTTAATTTCGAGCACTGCACGTTTATACCTCAAACATTGGAGGGGGGTAGCACGCAAGAATGTGGACCCACCCTCTGGGGTCTTTCTTCCATGTTCACACTCACTTCTCGATGGCACGCACATTTGTAACTTTAATTTTCACTCATCTACTATGTAGATTTGTCCTGTCGTGCGGTGAATTAATCAGCAGATACCACAAGTGCACAGAGGATAAGGCAATGGTGGGTTAATCTGGGAGCTATGTGTGATACACAGCGTTCTAGATTAGAGTGTTTTTTAGATCTCTCGCTGTTTATTATAGTATTCTGACAAGGAAGAGTTACCAGTGTGAGAACGCATTGGCCACCATTAACGAGTTTGGTGGACTGAATGCACTAGGTACAGCTTCATGCACTAGAGCTGGGTGGGCAACGTTCTTAACATAAGACAGTTGTCTGATCAGGAGGAATCAGCTTTCTTTTACTTAACAGTGTGGAATGGTGAGATGGCTCATTAGAAAAATAACAAGATTACGTTTCCCAGAACTTTGAGGTATGGATGTTGGGAGCTACTTTCATAATTGGTACTTTCTCTGACACGTGGACAGTCATTTGGAGCACATCATTACTTTTTGTTTTAGGTTTGTTATTCGCTAGTTATTGGAGAAAGAAGTAATTGTTATTTACTCATTCTAGAATTTTGAAATTCACTTTTGTTGTTTAAAGTTTTTAGAGTGGATTGTGGCATTTAGCAAGCTGCATCCTGGGTTATGTAGTTTGCACAGATATATATAGGCGGCCATATAGATGATTTGAAAAACTTAAGGCTGTTTCAATTAGGAAATCTTTCGGTCAACCACAGAATGGCATGCATCATTGAGCACAGCACACAAGTGATTCTACACCGCACAATTTATATAACGAATTAGGAGCACGTGGTAGCATGATGCACTTTGGAATGTACACTGGAACTGGCGAGCGCCTTTTGGCGCCAAACATATCTTTTCTCATTTCCTGAAGGATTGTTAGTTACATGAAAACCATTAGTACTGATAGGGTCTAATTTCAATTATCCTTGTCTTATAGTAAGCCCTGATAAAGGGCTTGGTACCCGAAATGCATGGGGTATATCAACATATTCTCATTTTATTCAAAAACACTGAAGTTTCCTGTTTTTTTCTTAACTAATGTAAAGCATCATTTGGCAATTTTCAAAGAAGATTGTAAATGAATTGAAAAATGGATGTCAACATTATACAAGAAGATTATGGTTTATGTCTTGTTGAATTGTGAGGAATTTTGAGAAACATTTTGAAAAATATATGTTTTACTTTAGCTTTAGGGAAGTTAGCAATGCCCAATAGGACACCTTAGGTATTCTAGCTGTTTTGAAGATATCGTGTGTGGGTTCTGGGTGGGACCCACTCTGGCCTTGCATGCTCAATGTTTGAACTTATAGTATATTCTTTGGTTTACCATGTGCAGAAATTGGAAACATTTTGAGTGCATCACAACCTTTATTTGCAATCTGTATTTCCATGCCACAGTTTGCATGCACAAATTCACTAGGCCCATATTGACCCTAATATGTTCAGCTAAAAAAAAATAAGTCATGTAAAATGGTTTCATTTAGTTTTGTCATTTCAAACGGTGACCTCATTAAAGTCTACTACTTGTATAGCATCTCACAACTTTTCATTTTAATTATGGGAATGAGCACGTTGATATCTAACAAACACATTTATTTGTGACTATGAATTGCTTTCACAAACCATACCAAGTGTCGAATTATGATGTCGGTAGACTTACATCCACCCGACACCCTGTCGTTCTCGGGACCAACCGACCTCCAATGGGCGGTCCGGATACTGCGAATACAATGCGACCACATATGGGAGCTTGTGCTGCAACAGTAAACTGGCCGTAGCACAAGCTCCCATAGACAATGGAAGAATCTGTTCATCCCTGCTCCGCGTGGCAGGCACCTTCAGGGTGGTGCAGAGATGAACAGGGGGCACCATAGATGCCTCCTTGGCCCCCTACCAGAGGCTGCTGGGTGAAGGGGGCCCTGCTAGAGGCCCCCAATGTCGCTGTCTAGAAGGCTTTCCATGTGGGAAAGCCAGACATGGAAAACCTGTCGAAAATCAACATCATAATCCCTACCGCGGAAGCACCATTCATAGGGATTACGGCCAGGCCTCCGCCTGGCCAATGGGCTCCTTGAACTCGAAAGACCAGCTGGTTTCACTTTAGACTGCCAGCATCGCAATGCGGCAGTCGAAACTGAAACTGCAATGAGGCTCAGAAAGTCTCCAACCGGAGGCTTTGCGACTCTCATCGTAATGTGGGCCCAAATCTTTTTGGTAATTTGAGTAAGGATTTTGCAACTATTTGGGAATGTTAGGCTTGAGAGTTTTTTGATTTAGGGTTTCATGTTTCCTGTAGCCCCGATATCTGTCATTGTGCCTTTTGCTTCCACTTTTACTCTACAGTTTACAAGCATGAGATTAAATTTCTATCGAAATAAGAAATGCTCTTTACTCAGGACACCATGAATTTGTTCCATTTGCATGTGTTAAAGCTGTCAGCATTTCTCTCTACTTTAAAAGCCTCCCTTGCTCGTTTGACAGACAGGTAATACAAAACAAGTATGTGCACCAATTACAAAGAAAACACAATATGAGTTATCATGACATGACAACCAAAACAAAACGACCATAAGAAACAAACCCAAAGTATACCATAACTTGACATATATAACACATACCACATCATTTATTGCAAAGGTGTGAAGTGGGCCTCTGTTATTTCAGTAATTCAAGTTCCATCACATCATTGACAAGGAAGAGAGCATGTATTTGTTTCTGTGGCTACAGGCATATTAATGTGTTTGTGTTTGCTCCATTTGGTGAAGCTATGTGAATATATAGGTGGTTTTATAATTTTGGTTTTATCATTTGACAGCGGGAGACCAATGTTGCCCTACAATCCAATCAATCTTGCAGTTTACCATCTGCTCCAATGTGTTCCACCTCTGGACAGCACCAGGGGTGTCCGGCCAGCTCTCATCCGGTAATAACTTCAAATATTAGGAAAGGGCAAAGGCAGGTTACAGGGCCTGGGGCAGTTGGTGGACCTCCGATCCTACAGTCAGTTTAACTTTGGACTTGTCTCAGCGACTTCAGCCTGTGGGCAACTCACTACTTGGCCGATGGGCATGAGCCTGCCGGCAATGATACTCATGGTAAGGAGGCTATTGCGCCAGAGTTGGATGGAACCATGGTCATGTCATTCACAGGATACTTGTAGGAAATGTGGATGGCATTCTTCTCCTGGGTTGGGAGTGCAGCCATCCTTTTGTTCGGCTGGTAGCTCAAGTATTTTGCTAGAATCAGGCCGTGAATGTCCATTTTTCCTGCTACCGAGCATTTCCCCAGTAAAAGGGAGCCTTTGGAGGCCTGTTGTGAGGCTAGGATGCTGCTGCTGACGTTCCTGTCACTTCCTGGAGCTTTATACAGAAGACAGGAGAGAGAGAGAGGAAAGATTGAGAAGGAAAGGTTCCTCAGTGGCCATTTGTTTTCACCCTACATCCTGCTGCAACCAGAGTTTGTAAATGTAGGGCCTTGGCACCCTGCAACCCCAGTTTGCCTTTCATTTGCTATCTCCAAATATCATGCTTGGCCTTTCAGACCATGACAGTCGTGATGTGACACTTTGTAATGTATACATACTCTCAAGGACACGTAACAAAGAACCGCTGGAAGAACATACATAGTCAATCGTATATCACTATCTGTGAGAAGCGACCCCGGCTGCCTGCTGAGATTCATGCATTCTAAGATCTGAACCTATCCTATTTACTTTCCCCACATGAACATACACAGCGCTTCTTTTACCATGTTTCCGGTGCCAGGTATGAGAATGAAGGCCGTCCCGAGCCCCAACACCATCAAAGTCACAGTCAAGACCCCAAAAGACAAGGAGGAGTTTGCTGTGCGACAGGAGAGCACAGTGCGTAAGGTACTGAGAGAGCGACATTTAACAGGAAAACGCCCGTGCACAGAAGTGGGTTGTTGTTATCACCCATCAACAGGCTGGAGAGCTTGTGCACTGAACCTTTGTAGGGATGGGCGAGCAATACTCCGCCCGCCCCAGAAACTCAGCAGAGTTTGGCTGAGTGTTTCAGCAACTCCGCGTAGTTCTGCAAAGTGAAACTCCACGAACTCTGCCCAAGGCTACTTACTAGACCATTAGTTGGAATATTTTATTACAAGGTGATGGTGGTAGGTGACAACCAGGAGTATGCAATATTTGTGTAATTTACTTATGTGTAATTATACAGATTTTCTCAAAAAGGATACACAAATATGAAAAGTTTAAATTCTGCATTTAGGATTGTGAAATGCATTCTCAAGTCCATGTTGATATTTTGTGCTTACAGATGTTGCAATGAACACAAGTGCTGCAGACATAAGGGACACTCATTCTGGTCATTTACATTGTTCCCATGCTTCCACTCTACAATTTTGGCACACCATTTCAGAACTTTTAAATAAAAGCATAACACAAATTTGCAAAAAACTAAGCAAAATTACTTCGCCTGTGCGAGGGGAACTTTCACCCAGGCCTAGTAGCAACCACACCAACTCTACATTTTCTCTGTTTTGATTCCATGGTGGTAGAATATAATCACATCACCCCTATCCTGATGGAACTTCATTGGATCCATTTACTGACATGCATCATGTTCAACACCAGCTGCGCCATTTACAAAGCCTTCATGATCAGCACCCACCCATCACTTTTTTCTACAGAAAAGTGTACTATCTTAGGTGGTTCTGGGCACACCTGCAGATAGGAAATCATCAGCCTGCAGGTTAAGGAGTGTAAAAAATTAAAATTAAGATAGCAGGCTTTTCCATTCATGCAGCCAGGGTCTGCAACAACAGCGGGTATCCATTACACTGACCCATTGCTGCTCCAATTGAGGAAGCATTGAAGTCTTCCCTCTTAAAAGAACATTATAGCACAATGCAATAACTGTCCCCAACCCAGTTTCTTCACCTATGACTTTATGCTTGTGGTTTACCTGGCATAGCACTTCGGAGTCGTTATATATAATCAAAACTATACATAGAATATGACGGCGTTAAAACGGAATTAAAATTATTGCCGCTTAAGCGGCAGGAAACTGACGCTAAAGTGGCGATAATGAGCTTGATAATATGCCCTCGAGAATTTCAATAGCAGCTCAGGTTCACACCAGAACCTGGGCTTCTATGGGAATTCACAAGGGCATATTATCAAGCCCATTATCCCCGCTTTAGCGGCAGTTTCCTGCCGCTAAAACAGCAATAATTTTAACGCCGTTCTTGATAATATGCTCCATGGTTTGCAATCGAAATGGGAATTTCACAGGGCACACAAAGGCAGCCATTGTCCTACTCCAAGGGCCATAACATTTAGAGTCTATTGTGCTAACATGTAGAAATGTATTGGTGTTTTGATAGCATCCAATGGTGGGACAGAAAGAACCAGTCCTATGGCTTAAGCTAATATTTCACTAATTATATTTTCGTTTGTAAGGGATGTGTTTATATGGGTCAATAAATATAAATGTACTAAATAAAAATTTGTTCGTGCCAATATTGATTTTATTTTGTTTAAAAGCTTTATTGGAAAACAATATAGCAATACTATACAACTAAGAGCTGTAGCATACAGAGCAATTAAATATCTTATAGAGAATTATCATTCAAAACACAGCAGTCTAATATGGCAGAATTTAACACAGCAAGGTGAAAAGTCAATATACATATAATATTAGGGAAATATGCCAACATAATTCTTACCAAGAAAAGGATACATTGAAAAGCTATATATATTATATAGCATTTTTTACATTCTTATAACGAAATAAAATTCCAACTGGGTACAAAAAAGAAACCGCATAATTTAATGAATAGCAATATAAGAAAGACTATGTAGATAAAAATGAATCCATTGAAGAAACTTGACAAACACTAGTAACAAAATGTAACTTATTCATGAAGGCTTAAAACCATCACTTGCTACAGTATTGATAGGCACATTTGTAGATAAGAAGGAGGTATTAAATCTTCATTATTCAACTGAATTATCTGAGTACCCTGCTTCCTTAACAAAAGTACCCATTTAGATTATTTAATGTTTGCAACTAGCTTTCTGATGTTTGTCGTGGGAGCTCATAACTTATGTATTACTAGACATGAAATACAGTTTTCAACATTTAGATGGAACATTTTAAAATTAGATCAGTCGGCCGCATATGCTTCCAAATATGTGAGATCATTTCATGGCATCCACAAACGAGGTTTGATTGTCCTTGAAACTTAGCTTCTCAATTTGTGGAGGTTATTGTTTTCCTTAAAATGCCTTTCCAAACAAATCGACTTACACTGAAGAGAGAGGTTCATTTTCTCACAGTATTAAAATCCAGACATTTTGATTGCTTTCGTGTGCGCACTTTATACATTTTGATTTGTAAAGCAATCCTTCCAAGGCGCTAATGGATGGAGCTTCAGACTTTAGTTTCCAGACTGAAATGGCAGTTTTTTAACAAATAACATCAGAAAAGTCAAAATGTTTTCACTAAGTAGGAAACATTAATCTAATAGACATCGTGGCTTCAGGCTTTGAAAGGAATATGAGAAAGCTTGTTCAATGCAGAGAAAAATAGTATATGCCATGCTGTCTGGGTTGAAAGTTTCCAAAATACAACTGATCAGAACATGGAAGGGTCAACTTTGTCTTTCCAGACAGCAAAGATGTGTAATGTGTGCAACACAAACATACATGACAATATGGTTTTTCTATAGATCTTGAAAGGGAAACGACCATTACAATGCAGGCTGAGCCACCTGGACTTTTTCCCACAAGCATAGCAATGCTTACCCGAACCACGCGTCTACCTTAACCACACACATGCGCGGCTAAGGCAGATAGCGGTCTAGTGTCCGGATGAGTGGGGAGAGAAATAGGAAGCATCGGAACAGGAAGCCCCGGGTGGTGACTGGTGAGGGAGGTTAGTTTTTAGGGGTGAGGGTTGGTTTTAGGGCTCAGGGAGGGGGATTGGATATTTTTTTGAAGGGGGCAGGGTTTCAGGTCTTAGGGCATGGGGGAGGGTCAGGATAATTTTAAGGGCTGGGGCCGAGTTTGGGGAGGGATAGTTTTTAGGGGTGAGGTCAGTTGTAGGACTAAGGGTGAGGGGGTTGGGTAGTATTTTTAAAGTGGAGCAGGATTTTGGGGCTCCGGGGTGGTTCAGGGTAGTTTTAAGGGCAGGGCGGGGTAAGTTTTAGGGCTGGGGGGTGGGGTCAGGGTAGTTTGTGGTAGGAGGAAGGGCTTTAGAACTCAGGGCAGGGGGAGGGGAAAGGCTATTTTCAAGGGAAGGGGAAAGCCGATTTTAGGGCTCAGGGTGGAGGGGTGAGGTAGAAAGATAGGATTTTAGGGATTAGGGTGGGAAAGGGGTGTCGTGGTAGTGGTAATTGACCACGCATATCCCTTTAGCAAACATGCCTTTACAACAAAACTTGTTGTAAAGGAATGTGTGGTAAAGACATGCATGGTAAAGGAATGTGTGGTTAAGACGCATTCATTGTTGCCACCACATTCTAGAGGCATGTGTGGTTCAGCCATGTGTGCTTCTGTAATACAACCATATCTAAAGACAAACTAATTATTGTATGTAATGTCCACAGATCCAGATGTGTTCTGACGAGTGGTTCTGGAGGTTCAACATTTTTACTTGCGGCCAGCCTTTATGTGGAGGGACACCGAAATCTGGTTCTAAAAAGTTCTTCTCCTTCATCTTCCCCTTTCACATCACTTGTCGAAGCTCTAAAATGTCTGGGTTGACAAAAGAATGGACAAGCCTGGCCTCCCATCAAGAGGCAAATACCTTTGAAATGTAAGTGGGGATGGGTACAACCCCTCCTAGTCTTCTTTCCAGGATAGCCAACTCTGTCCACATCTAAGTCCCCTTTCGGTTACTGGCTGGGAGGAACTCCCAACAGCAGAGCCATTCACAATTATGTGACCAAGGACACTGACAGAAGGCTCAAATGGTTAGGGGAAGAAAATGCCAACTTTCTAAAAGTGATTTACAAAAGGGGGTGGTGATGAACAGAGTGTCTGAATTGAGCAGACCACTCTTACCCAGTCCAAAGATCAGGGCTTGATCCATCACCGTTATTTATCTCACTGCCCCATCCCAGCTCAGAACATGGCTATATGCAAATCAGTCTGTCCCTGGCCCAGTGCATCATGGGAACAGGGCAGACTAAACTACCAAGCCAATTCTTTACCAGAAAGGAGACAAGCTACCGGGGACCGGTTTCTGGCATTTCAGCCTCTTCGGCCCGGCTTGCTTGAATCCTGATGGAGCAGTGAGAAAGGGACTCATGTCTGAGTATACCCTGCCACACCTATAGTGGCCAAAATCGATTTACAAAAGGGGGTGGTGATGAACAGAGTGTCTGAATTGAGCAGACCACTCTTACCCAGTCCAAAGATCAGGGCTTGATCCATCACCGTTATTTATCTCACTGCCCCATCCCAGCTCAGAACATGGCTATATGCAAATCAGTCTGTCCCTGGCCCAGTGCATCATGGGAACAGGGCAGACTAAACTACCAAGCCAATTCTTTACCAGAAAGGAGACAAGCTACCGGGGACCGGTTTCTGGCATTTCAGCCTCTTCGGCCCGGCTTGCTTGAATCCTGATGGAGCAGTGAGAAAGGGACTCATGTCTGAGTATACCCTGCCACACCTATAGTGGCCAAAATCGATTTACAAAAGGGGGTGGTGATGAACAGAGTGTCTGAATTGAGCAGACCACTCTTACCCAGTCCAAAGATCAGGGCTTGATCCATCACCGTTATTTATCTCACTGCCCCATCCCAGCTCAGAACATGGCTATATGCAAATCAGTCTGTCCCTGGCCCAGTGCATCATGGGAACAGGGCAGACTAAACTACCAAGCCAATTCTTTACCAGAAAGGAGACAAGCTACCGGGGACCGGTTTCTGGCATTTCAGCCTCTTCGGCCCGGCTTGCTTGAATCCTGATGGAGCAGTGAGAAAGGGACTCATGTCTGAGTATACCCTGCCACACCTATAGTGGCCAAAATCGATTTACAAAAGGGGGTGGTGATGAACAGAGTGTCTGAATTGAGCAGACCACTCTTACCCAGTCCAAAGATCAGGGCTTGATCCATCACCGTTATTTATCTCACTGCCCCATCCCAGCTCAGAACATGGCTATATGCAAATCAGTCTGTCCCTGGCCCAGTGCATCATGGGAACAGGGCAGACTAAACTACCAAGCCAATTCTTTACCAGAAAGGAGACAAGCTACCGGGGACCGGTTTCTGGCATTTCAGCCTCTTCGGCCCGGCTTGCTTGAATCCTGATGGAGCAGTGAGAAAGGGACTCATGTCTGAGTATACCCTGCCACACCTATAGTGGCCAAAATCGATTTACAAAAGGGGGTGGTGATGAACAGAGTGTCTGAATTGAGCAGACCACTCTTACCCAGTCCAAAGATCAGGGCTTGATCCATCACCGTTATTTATCTCACTGCCCCATCCCAGCTCAGAACATGGCTATATGCAAATCAGTCTGTCCCTGGCCCAGTGCATCATGGGAACAGGGCAGACTAAACTACCAAGCCAATTCTTTACCAGAAAGGAGACAAGCTACCGGGGACCGGTTTCTGGCATTTCAGCCTCTTCGGCCCGGCTTGCTTGAATCCTGATGGAGCAGTGAGAAAGGGACTCATGTCTGAGTATACCCTGCCACACCTATAGTGGCCAAAATCGATTTACAAAAGGGGGTGGTGATGAACAGAGTGTCTGAATTGAGCAGACCACTCTTACCCAGTCCAAAGATCAGGGCTTGATCCATCACCGTTATTTATCTCACTGCCCCATCCCAGCTCAGAACATGGTTATATGCAAATCAGTCTGTCCCTGGCCCAGTGCATCATGGGAACAGGGCAGACTAAACTACCAAGCCAATTCTTTACCAGAAAGGAGACAAGCTACCGGGGACCGGTTTCTGGCATTTCAGCCTCTTCGGCCCGGCTTGCTTGAATCCTGATGGAGCAGTGAGAAAGGGACTCATGTCTGAGTATACCCTGCCACACCTATAGTGGCCAAAATCGATTTACAAAAGGGGGTGGTGATGAACAGAGTGTCTGAATTGAGCAGACCACTCTTACCCAGTCCAAAGATCAGGGCTTGATCCATCACCGTTATTTATCTCACTGCCCCATCCCAGCTCAGAACATGGCTATATGCAAATCAGTCTGTCCCTGGCCCAGTGCATCATGGGAACAGGGCAGACTAAACTACCAAGCCAATTCTTTACCAGAAAGGAGACAAGCTACCGGGGACCGGTTTCTGGCATTTCAGCCTCTTCGGCCCGGCTTGCTTGAATCCTGATGGAGCAGTGAGAAAGGGACTCATGTCTGAGTATACCCTGCCACACCTATAGTGGCCAAAATCGATTTACAAAAGGGGGTGGTGATGAACAGAGTGTCTGAATTGAGCAGACCACTCTTACCCAGTCCAAAGATCAGGGCTTGATCCATCACCGTTATTTATCTCACTGCCCCATCCCAGCTCAGAACATGGTTATATGCAAATCAGTCTGTCCCTGGCCCAGTGCATCATGGGAACAGGGCAGACTAAACTACCAAGCCAATTCTTTACCAGAAAGGAGACAAGCTACCGGGGACCGGTTTCTGGCATTTCAGCCTCTTCGGCCCGGCTTGCTTGAATCCTGATGGAGCAGTGAGAAAGGGACTCATGTCTGAGTATACCCTGCCACACCTATAGTGGCCAAAATCGATTTACAAAAGGGGGTGGTGATGAACAGAGTGTCTGAATTGAGCAGACCACTCTTACCCAGTCCAAAGATCAGGGCTTGATCCATCACCGTTATTTATCTCACTGCCCCATCCCAGCTCAGAACATGGCTATATGCAAATCAGTCTGTCCCTGGCCCAGTGCATCATGGGAACAGGGCAGACTAAACTACCAAGCCAATTCTTTACCAGAAAGGAGACAAGCTACCGGGGACCGGTTTCTGGCATTTCAGCCTCTTCGGCCCGGCTTGCTTGAATCCTGATGGAGCAGTGAGAAAGGGACTCATGTCTGAGTATACCCTGCCACACCTATAGTGGCCAAAATCGATTTACAAAAGGGGGTGGTGATGAACAGAGTGTCTGAATTGAGCAGACCACTCTTACCCAGTCCAAAGATCAGGGCTTGATCCATCACCGTTATTTATCTCACTGCCCCATCCCAGCTCAGAACATGGCTATATGCAAATCAGTCTGTCCCTGGCCCAGTGCATCATGGGAACAGGGCAGACTAAACTACCAAGCCAATTCTTTACCAGAAAGGAGACAAGCTACCGGGGACCGGTTTCTGGCATTTCAGCCTCTTCGGCCCGGCTTGCTTGAATCCTGATGGAGCAGTGAGAAAGGGACTCATGTCTGAGTATACCCTGCCACACCTATAGTGGCCAAAATCGATTTACAAAAGGGGGTGGTGATGAACAGAGTGTCTGAATTGAGCAGACCACTCTTACCCAGTCCAAAGATCAGGGCTTGATCCATCACCGTTATTTATCTCACTGCCCCATCCCAGCTCAGAACATGGCTATATGCAAATCAGTCTGTCCCTGGCCCAGTGCATCATGGGAACAGGGCAGACTAAACTACCAAGCCAATTCTTTACCAGAAAGGAGACAAGCTACCGGGGACCGGTTTCTGGCATTTCAGCCTCTTCGGCCCGGCTTGCTTGAATCCTGATGGAGCAGTGAGAAAGGGACTCATGTCTGAGTATACCCTGCCACACCTATAGTGGCCAAAATCGATTTACAAAAGGGGGTGGTGATGAACAGAGTGTCTGAATTGAGCAGACCACTCTTACCCAGTCCAAAGATCAGGGCTTGATCCATCACCGTTATTTATCTCACTGCCCCATCCCAGCTCAGAACATGGCTATATGCAAATCAGTCTGTCCCTGGCCCAGTGCATCATGGGAACAGGGCAGACTAAACTACCAAGCCAATTCTTTACCAGAAAGGAGACAAGCTACCGGGGACCGGTTTCTGGCATTTCAGCCTCTTCGGCCCGGCTTGCTTGAATCCTGATGGAGCAGTGAGAAAGGGACTCATGTCTGAGTATACCCTGCCACACCTATAGTGGCCAAAATCGATTTACAAAAGGGGGTGGTGATGAACAGAGTGTCTGAATTGAGCAGACCACTCTTACCCAGTCCAAAGATCAGGGCTTGATCCATCACCGTTATTTATCTCACTGCCCCATCCCAGCTCAGAACATGGCTATATGCAAATCAGTCTGTCCCTGGCCCAGTGCATCATGGAACAGGGCAGACTAAACTACCAAGCCAATTCTTTACCAGAAAGGAGACAAGCTACCGGGGACCGGTTTCTGGCATTTCAGCCTCTTCGGCCCGGCTTGCTTGAATCCTGATGGAGCAGTGAGAAAGGGACTCATGTCTGAGTATACCCTGCCACACCTATAGTGGCCAAAATCGATTTACAAAAGGGGGTGGTGATGAACAGAGTGTCTGAATTGAGCAGACCACTCTTACCCAGTCCAAAGATCAGGGCTTGATCCATCACCGTTATTTATCTCACTGCCCCATCCCAGCTCAGAACATGGCTATATGCAAATCAGTCTGTCCCTGGCCCAGTGCATCATGAGAACAGGGCAGACTAAACTACCAAGCCAATTCTTTACCAGAAAGGAGACAAGCTACCGGGGACCGGTTTCTGGCATTTCAGCCTCTTCGGCCCGGCTTGCTTGAATCCTGATGGAGCAGTGAGAAAGGGACTCATGTCTGAGTATACCCTGCCACACCTATAGTGGCCAAAATCGATTTACAAAAGGGGGTGGTGATGAACAGAGTGTCTGAATTGAGCAGACCACTCTTACCCAGTCCAAAGATCAGGGCTTGATCCATCACCGTTATTTATCTCACTGCCCCATCCCAGCTCAGAACATGGCTATATGCAAATCAGTCTGTCCCTGGCCCAGTGCATCATGGGAACAGGGCAGACTAAACTACCAAGCCAATTCTTTACCAGAAAGGAGACAAGCTACCGGGGACCGGTTTCTGGCATTTCAGCCTCTTCGGCCCGGCTTGCTTGAATCCTGATGGAGCAGTGAGAAAGGGACTCATGTCTGAGTATACCCTGCCACACCTATAGTGGCCAAAATCGATTTACAAAAGGGGGTGGTGATGAACAGAGTGTCTGAATTGAGCAGACCACTCTTACCCAGTCCAAAGATCAGGGCTTGATCCATCACCGTTATTTAGCTCACTGCCCCATCCCAGCTCAGAACATGGCTATATGCAAATCAGTCTGTCCCTGGCCCAGTGCATCATGGGAACAGGGCAGACTAAACTACCAAGCCAATTCTTTACCAGAAAGGAGACAAGCTACCGGGGACCGGTTTCTGGCATTTCAGCCTCTTCGGCCCGGCTTGCTTGAATCCTGATGGAGCAGTGAGAAAGGGACTCATGTCTGAGTATACCCTGCCACACCTATAGTGGCCAAAATCGATTTACAAAAGGGGGTGGTGATGAACAGAGTGTCTGAATTGAGCAGACCACTCTTACCCAGTCCAAAGATCAGGGCTTGATCCATCACCGTTATTTATCTCACTGCCCCATCCCAGCTCAGAACATGGCTATATGCAAATCAGTCTGTCCCTGGCCCAGTGCATCATGGGAACAGGGCAGACTAAACTACCAAGCCAATTCTTTACCAGAAAGGAGACAAGCTACCGGGGACCGGTTTCTGGCATTTCAGCCTCTTCGGCCCGGCTTGCTTGAATCCTGATGGAGCAGTGAGAAAGGGACTCATGTCTGAGTATACCCTGCCACACCTATAGTGGCCAAAATCGATTTACAAAAGGGGGTGGTGATGAACAGAGTGTCTGAATTGAGCAGACCACTCTTACCCAGTCCAAAGATCAGGGCTTGATCCATCACCGTTATTTATCTCACTGCCCCATCCCAGCTCAGAACATGGCTATATGCAAATCAGTCTGTCCCTGGCCCAGTGCATCATGGGAACAGGGCAGACTAAACTACCAAGCCAATTCTTTACCAGAAAGGAGACAAGCTACCGGGGACCGGTTTCTGGCATTTCAGCCTCTTCGGCCCGGCTTGCTTGAATCCTGATGGAGCAGTGAGAAAGGGACTCATGTCTGAGTATACCCTGCCACACCTATAGTGGCCAAAATCGATTTACAAAAGGGGGTGGTGATGAACAGAGTGTCTGAATTGAGCAGACCACTCTTACCCAGTCCAAAGATCAGGGCTTGATCCATCACCGTTATTTATCTCACTGCCCCATCCCAGCTCAGAACATGGCTATATGCAAATCAGTCTGTCCCTGGCCCAGTGCATCATGGGAACAGGGCAGACTAAACTACCAAGCCAATTCTTTACCAGAAAGGAGACAAGCTACCGGGGACCGGTTTCTGGCATTTCAGCCTCTTCGGCCCGGCTTGCTTGAATCCTGATGGAGCAGTGAGAAAGGGACTCATGTCTGAGTATACCCTGCCACACCTATAGTGGCCAAAATCGATTTACAAAAGGGGGTGGTGATGAACAGAGTGTCTGAATTGAGCAGACCACTCTTACCCAGTCCAAAGATCAGGGCTTGATCCATCACCGTTATTTATCTCACTGCCCCATCCCAGCTCAGAACATGGCTATATGCAAATCAGTCTGTCCCTGGCCCAGTGCATCATGGGAACAGGGCAGACTAAACTACCAAGCCAATTCTTTACCAGAAAGGAGACAAGCTACCGGGGACCGGTTTCTGGCATTTCAGCCTCTTCGGCCCGGCTTGCTTGAATCCTGATGGAGCAGTGAGAAAGGGACTCATGTCTGAGTATACCCTGCCACACCTATAGTGGCCAAAATCGATTTACAAAAGGGGGTGGTGATGAACAGAGTGTCTGAATTGAGCAGACCACTCTTACCCAGTCCAAAGATCAGGGCTTGATCCATCACCGTTATTTATCTCACTGCCCCATCCCAGCTCAGAACATGGCTATATGCAAATCAGTCTGTCCCTGGCCCAGTGCATCATGGGAACAGGGCAGACTAAACTACCAAGCCAATTCTTTACCAGAAAGGAGACAAGCTACCGGGGACCGGTTTCTGGCATTTCAGCCTCTTCGGCCCGGCTTGCTTGAATCCTGATGGAGCAGTGAGAAAGGGACTCATGTCTGAGTATACCCTGCCACACCTATAGTGGCCAAAATCGATTTACAAAAGGGGGTGGTGATGAACAGAGTGTCTGAATTGAGCAGACCACTCTTACCCAGTCCAAAGATCAGGGCTTGATCCATCACCGTTATTTATCTCACTGCCCCATCCCAGCTCAGAACATGGCTATATGCAAATCAGTCTGTCCCTGGCCCAGTGCATCATGGGAACAGGGCAGACTAAACTACCAAGCCAATTCTTTACCAGAAAGGAGACAAGCTACCGGGGACCGGTTTCTGGCATTTCAGCCTCTTCGGCCCGGCTTGCTTGAATCCTGATGGAGCAGTGAGAAAGGGACTCATGTCTGAGTATACCCTGCCACACCTATAGTGGCCAAAATCGATTTACAAAAGGGGGTGGTGATGAACAGAGTGTCTGAATTGAGCAGACCACTCTTACCCAGTCCAAAGATCAGGGCTTGATCCATCACCGTTATTTATCTCACTGCCCCATCCCAGCTCAGAACATGGCTATATGCAAATCAGTCTGTCCCTGGCCCAGTGCATCATGGGAACAGGGCAGACTAAACTACCAAGCCAATTCTTTACCAGAAAGGAGACAAGCTACCGGGGACCGGTTTCTGGCATTTCAGCCTCTTCGGCCCGGCTTGCTTGAATCCTGATGGAGCAGTGAGAAAGGGACTCATGTCTGAGTATACCCTGCCACACCTATAGTGGCCAAAATCGATTTACAAAAGGGGGTGGTGATGAACAGAGTGTCTGAATTGAGCAGACCACTCTTACCCAGTCCAAAGATCAGGGCTTGATCCATCACCGTTATTTATCTCACTGCCCCATCCCAGCTCAGAACATGGCTATATGCAAATCAGTCTGTCCCTGGCCCAGTGCATCATGGGAACAGGGCAGACTAAACTACCAAGCCAATTCTTTACCAGAAAGGAGACAAGCTACCGGGGACCGGTTTCTGGCATTTCAGCCTCTTCGGCCCGGCTTGCTTGAATCCTGATGGAGCAGTGAGAAAGGGACTCATGTCTGAGTATACCCTGCCACACCTATAGTGGCCAAAATCGATTTACAAAAGGGGGTGGTGATGAACAGAGTGTCTGAATTGAGCAGACCACTCTTACCCAGTCCAAAGATCAGGGCTTGATCCATCACCGTTATTTATCTCACTGCCCCATCCCAGCTCAGAACATGGCTATATGCAAATCAGTCTGTCCCTGGCCCAGTGCATCATGGGAACAGGGCAGACTAAACTACCAAGCCAATTCTTTACCAGAAAGGAGACAAGCTACCGGGGACCGGTTTCTGGCATTTCAGCCTCTTCGGCCCGGCTTGCTTGAATCCTGATGGAGCAGTGAGAAAGGGACTCATGTCTGAGTATACCCTGCCACACCTATAGTGGCCAAAATCGATTTACAAAAGGGGGTGGTGATGAACAGAGTGTCTGAATTGAGCAGACCACTCTTACCCAGTCCAAAGATCAGGGCTTGATCCATCACCGTTATTTATCTCACTGCCCCATCCCAGCTCAGAACATGGCTATATGCAAATCAGTCTGTCCCTGGCCCAGTGCATCATGGGAACAGGGCAGACTAAACTACCAAGCCAATTCTTTACCAGAAAGGAGACAAGCTACCGGGGACCGGTTTCTGGCATTTCAGCCTCTTCGGCCCGGCTTGCTTGAATCCTGATGGAGCAGTGAGAAAGGGACTCATGTCTGAGTATACCCTGCCACACCTATAGTGGCCAAAATCGATTTACAAAAGGGGGTGGTGATGAACAGAGTGTCTGAATTGAGCAGACCACTCTTACCCAGTCCAAAGATCAGGGCTTGATCCATCACCGTTATTTATCTCACTGCCCCATCCCAGCTCAGAACATGGCTATATGCAAATCAGTCTGTCCCTGGCCCAGTGCATCATGGGAACAGGGCAGACTAAACTACCAAGCCAATTCTTTACCAGAAAGGAGACAAGCTACCGGGGACCGGTTTCTGGCATTTCAGCCTCTTCGGCCCGGCTTGCTTGAATCCTGATGGAGCAGTGAGAAAGGGACTCATGTCTGAGTATACCCTGCCACACCTATAGTGGCCAAAATCGATTTACAAAAGGGGGTGGTGATGAACAGAGTGTCTGAATTGAGCAGACCACTCTTACCCAGTCCAAAGATCAGGGCTTGATCCATCACCGTTATTTATCTCACTGCCCCATCCCAGCTCAGAACATGGCTATATGCAAATCAGTCTGTCCCTGGCCCAGTGCATCATGGGAACAGGGCAGACTAAACTACCAAGCCAATTCTTTACCAGAAAGGAGACAAGCTACCGGGGACCGGTTTCTGGCATTTCAGCCTCTTCGGCCCGGCTTGCTTGAATCCTGATGGAGCAGTGAGAAAGGGACTCATGTCTGAGTATACCCTGCCACACCTATAGTGGCCAAAATCGATTTACAAAAGGGGGTGGTGATGAACAGAGTGTCTGAATTGAGCAGACCACTCTTACCCAGTCCAAAGATCAGGGCTTGATCCATCACCGTTATTTATCTCACTGCCCCATCCCAGCTCAGAACATGGCTATATGCAAATCAGTCTGTCCCTGGCCCAGTGCATCATGGGAACAGGGCAGACTAAACTACCAAGCCAATTCTTTACCAGAAAGGAGACAAGCTACCGGGGACCGGTTTCTGGCATTTCAGCCTCTTCGGCCCGGCTTGCTTGAATCCTGATGGAGCAGTGAGAAAGGGACTCATGTCTGAGTATACCCTGCCACACCTATAGTGGCCAAAATCGATTTACAAAAGGGGGTGGTGATGAACAGAGTGTCTGAATTGAGCAGACCACTCTTACCCAGTCCAAAGATCAGGGCTTGATCCATCACCGTTATTTATCTCACTGCCCCATCCCAGCTCAGAACATGGCTATATGCAAATCAGTCTGTCCCTGGCCCAGTGCATCATGGGAACAGGGCAGACTAAACTACCAAGCCAATTCTTTACCAGAAAGGAGACAAGCTACCGGGGACCGGTTTCTGGCATTTCAGCCTCTTCGGCCCGGCTTGCTTGAATCCTGATGGAGCAGTGAGAAAGGGACTCATGTCTGAGTATACCCTGCCACACCTATAGTGGCCAAAATCGATTTACAAAAGGGGGTGGTGATGAACAGAGTGTCTGAATTGAGCAGACCACTCTTACCCAGTCCAAAGATCAGGGCTTGATCCATCACCGTTATTTATCTCACTGCCCCATCCCAGCTCAGAACATGGCTATATGCAAATCAGTCTGTCCCTGGCCCAGTGCATCATGGGAACAGGGCAGACTAAACTACCAAGCCAATTCTTTACCAGAAAGGAGACAAGCTACCGGGGACCGGTTTCTGGCATTTCAGCCTCTTCGGCCCGGCTTGCTTGAATCCTGATGGAGCAGTGAGAAAGGGACTCATGTCTGAGTATACCCTGCCACACCTATAGTGGCCAAAATCGATTTACAAAAGGGGGTGGTGATGAACAGAGTGTCTGAATTGAGCAGACCACTCTTACCCAGTCCAAAGATCAGGGCTTGATCCATCACCGTTATTTATCTCACTGCCCCATCCCAGCTCAGAACATGGCTATATGCAAATCAGTCTGTCCCTGGCCCAGTGCATCATGGGAACAGGGCAGACTAAACTACCAAGCCAATTCTTTACCAGAAAGGAGACAAGCTACGGGGACCGGTTTCTGGCATTTCAGCCTCTTCGGCCCGGCTTGCTTGAATCCTGATGGAGCAGTGAGAAAGGGACTCATGTCTGAGTATACCCTGCCACACCTATAGTGGCCAAAATCGATTTACAAAAGGGGGTGGTGATGAACAGAGTGTCTGAATTGAGCAGACCACTCTTACCCAGTCCAAAGATCAGGGCTTGATCCATCACCGTTATTTATCTCACTGCCCCATCCCAGCTCAGAACATGGCTATATGCAAATCAGTCTGTCCCTGGCCCAGTGCATCATGGGAACAGGGCAGACTAAACTACCAAGCCAATTCTTTACCAGAAAGGAGACAAGCTACCGGGGACCGGTTTCTGGCATTTCAGCCTCTTCGGCCCGGCTTGCTTGAATCCTGATGGAGCAGTGAGAAAGGGACTCATGTCTGAGTATACCCTGCCACACCTATAGTGGCCAAAATCGATTTACAAAAGGGGGTGGTGATGAACAGAGTGTCTGAATTGAGCAGACCACTCTTACCCAGTCCAAAGATCAGGGCTTGATCCATCACCGTTATTTATCTCACTGCCCCATCCCAGCTCAGAACATGGCTATATGCAAATCAGTCTGTCCCTGGCCCAGTGCATCATGGGAACAGGGCAGACTAAACTACCAAGCCAATTCTTTACCAGAAAGGAGACAAGCTACCGGGGACCGGTTTCTGGCATTTCAGCCTCTTCGGCCCGGCTTGCTTGAATCCTGATGGAGCAGTGAGAAAGGGACTCATGTCTGAGTATACCCTGCCACACCTATAGTGGCCAAAATCGATTTACAAAAGGGGGTGGTGATGAACAGAGTGTCTGAATTGAGCAGACCACTCTTACCCAGTCCAAAGATCAGGGCTTGATCCATCACCGTTATTTATCTCACTGCCCCATCCCAGCTCAGAACATGGCTATATGCAAATCAGTCTGTCCCTGGCCCAGTGCATCATGGGAACAGGGCAGACTAAACTACCAAGCCAATTCTTTACCAGAAAGGAGACAAGCTACCGGGGACCGGTTTCTGGCATTTCAGCCTCTTCGGCCCGGCTTGCTTGAATCCTGATGGAGCAGTGAGAAAGGGACTCATGTCTGAGTATACCCTGCCACACCTATAGTGGCCAAAATCGATTTACAAAAGGGGGTGGTGATGAACAGAGTGTCTGAATTGAGCAGACCACTCTTACCCAGTCCAAAGATCAGGGCTTGATCCATCACCGTTATTTATCTCACTGCCCCATCCCAGCTCAGAACATGGCTATATGCAAATCAGTCTGTCCCTGGCCCAGTGCATCATGGGAACAGGGCAGACTAAACTACCAAGCCAATTCTTTACCAGAAAGGAGACAAGCTACCGGGGACCGGTTTCTGGCATTTCAGCCTCTTCGGCCCGGCTTGCTTGAATCCTGATGGAGCAGTGAGAAAGGGACTCATGTCTGAGTATACCCTGCCACACCTATAGTGGCCAAAATCGATTTACAAAAGGGGGTGGTGATGAACAGAGTGTCTGAATTGAGCAGACCACTCTTACCCAGTCCAAAGATCAGGGCTTGATCCATCACCGTTATTTATCTCACTGCCCCATCCCAGCTCAGAACATGGCTATATGCAAATCAGTCTGTCCCTGGCCCAGTGCATCATGGGAACAGGGCAGACTAAACTACCAAGCCAATTCTTTACCAGAAAGGAGACAAGCTACCGGGGACCGGTTTCTGGCATTTCAGCCTCTTCGGCCCGGCTTGCTTGAATCCTGATGGAGCAGTGAGAAAGGGACTCATGTCTGAGTATACCCTGCCACACCTATAGTGGCCAAAATCGATTTACAAAAGGGGGTGGTGATGAACAGAGTGTCTGAATTGAGCAGACCACTCTTACCCAGTCCAAAGATCAGGGCTTGATCCATCACCGTTATTTATCTCACTGCCCCATCCCAGCTCAGAACATGGCTATATGCAAATCAGTCTGTCCCTGGCCCAGTGCATCATGGGAACAGGGCAGACTAAACTACCAAGCCAATTCTTTACCAGAAAGGAGACAAGCTACCGGGGACCGGTTTCTGGCATTTCAGCCTCTTCGGCCCGGCTTGCTTGAATCCTGATGGAGCAGTGAGAAAGGGACTCATGTCTGAGTATACCCTGCCACACCTATAGTGGCCAAAATCGATTTACAAAAGGGGGTGGTGATGAACAGAGTGTCTGAATTGAGCAGACCACTCTTACCCAGTCCAAAGATCAGGGCTTGATCCATCACCGTTATTTATCTCACTGCCCCATCCCAGCTCAGAACATGGCTATATGCAAATCAGTCTGTCCCTGGCCCAGTGCATCATGGGAACAGGGCAGACTAAACTACCAAGCCAATTCTTTACCAGAAAGGAGACAAGCTACCGGGGACCGGTTTCTGGCATTTCAGCCTCTTCGGCCCGGCTTGCTTGAATCCTGATGGAGCAGTGAGAAAGGGACTCATGTCTGAGTATACCCTGCCACACCTATAGTGGCCAAAATCGATTTACAAAAGGGGGTGGTGATGAACAGAGTGTCTGAATTGAGCAGACCACTCTTACCCAGTCCAAAGATCAGGGCTTGATCCATCACCGTTATTTATCTCACTGCCCCATCCCAGCTCAGAACATGGCTATATGCAAATCAGTCTGTCCCTGGCCCAGTGCATCATGGGAACAGGGCAGACTAAACTACCAAGCCAATTCTTTACCAGAAAGGAGACAAGCTACCGGGGACCGGTTTCTGGCATTTCAGCCTCTTCGGCCCGGCTTGCTTGAATCCTGATGGAGCAGTGAGAAAGGGACTCATGTCTGAGTATACCCTGCCACACCTATAGTGGCCAAAATCGATTTACAAAAGGGGGTGGTGATGAACAGAGTGTCTGAATTGAGCAGACCACTCTTACCCAGTCCAAAGATCAGGGCTTGATCCATCACCGTTATTTATCTGACTGCCCCATCCCAGCTCAGAACATGGCTATATGCAAATCAGTCTGTCCCTGGCCCAGTGCATCATGGGAACAGGGCAGACTAAACTACCAAGCCAATTCTTTACCAGAAAGGAGACAAGCTACCGGGGACCGGTTTCTGGCATTTCAGCCTCTTCGGCCCGGCTTGCTTGAATCCTGATGGAGCAGTGAGAAAGGGACTCATGTCTGAGTATACCCTGCCACACCTATAGTGGCCAAAATCGATTTACAAAAGGGGGTGGTGATGAACAGAGTGTCTGAATTGAGCAGACCACTCTTACCCAGTCCAAAGATCAGGGCTTGATCCATCACCGTTATTTATCTCACTGCCCCATCCCAGCTCAGAACATGGCTATATGCAAATCAGTCTGTCCCTGGCCCAGTGCATCATGGGAACAGGGCAGACTAAACTACCAAGCCAATTCTTTACCAGAAAGGAGACAAGCTACCGGGGACCGGTTTCTGGCATTTCAGCCTCTTCGGCCCGGCTTGCTTGAATCCTGATGGAGCAGTGAGAAAGGGACTCATGTCTGAGTATACCCTGCCACACCTATAGTGGCCAAAATCGATTTACAAAAGGGGGTGGTGATGAACAGAGTGTCTGAATTGAGCAGACCACTCTTACCCAGTCCAAAGATCAGGGCTTGATCCATCACCGTTATTTATCTCACTGCCCCATCCCAGCTCAGAACATGGCTATATGCAAATCAGTCTGTCCCTGGCCCAGTGCATCATGGGAACAGGGCAGACTAAACTACCAAGCCAATTCTTTACCAGAAAGGAGACAAGCTACCGGGGACCGGTTTCTGGCATTTCAGCCTCTTCGGCCCGGCTTGCTTGAATCCTGATGGAGCAGTGAGAAAGGGACTCATGTCTGAGTATACCCTGCCACACCTATAGTGGCCAAAATCGATTTACAAAAGGGGGTGGTGATGAACAGAGTGTCTGAATTGAGCAGACCACTCTTACCCAGTCCAAAGATCAGGGCTTGATCCATCACCGTTATTTATCTCACTGCCCCATCCCAGCTCAGAACATGGCTATATGCAAATCAGTCTGTCCCTGGCCCAGTGCATCATGGGAACAGGGCAGACTAAACTACCAAGCCAATTCTTTACCAGAAAGGAGACAAGCTACCGGGGACCGGTTTCTGGCATTTCAGCCTCTTCGGCCCGGCTTGCTTGAATCCTGATGGAGCAGTGAGAAAGGGACTCATGTCTGAGTATACCCTGCCACACCTATAGTGGCCAAAATCGATTTACAAAAGGGGGTGGTGATGAACAGAGTGTCTGAATTGAGCAGACCACTCTTACCCAGTCCAAAGATCAGGGCTTGATCCATCACCGTTATTTATCTCACTGCCCCATCCCAGCTCAGAACATGGCTATATGCAAATCAGTCTGTCCCTGGCCCAGTGCATCATGGGAACAGGGCAGACTAAACTACCAAGCCAATTCTTTACCAGAAAGGAGACAAGCTACCGGGGACCGGTTTCTGGCATTTCAGCCTCTTCGGCCCGGCTTGCTTGAATCCTGATGGAGCAGTGAGAAAGGGACTCATGTCTGAGTATACCCTGCCACACCTATAGTGGCCAAAATCGATTTACAAAAGGGGGTGGTGATGAACAGAGTGTCTGAATTGAGCAGACCACTCTTACCCAGTCCAAAGATCAGGGCTTGATCCATCACCGTTATTTATCTCACTGCCCCATCCCAGCTCAGAACATGGCTATATGCAAATCAGTCTGTCCCTGGCCCAGTGCATCATGGGAACAGGGCAGACTAAACTACCAAGCCAATTCTTTACCAGAAAGGAGACAAGCTACCGGGGACCGGTTTCTGGCATTTCAGCCTCTTCGGCCCGGCTTGCTTGAATCCTGATGGAGCAGTGAGAAAGGGACTCATGTCTGAGTATACCCTGCCACACCTATAGTGGCCAAAATCGATTTACAAAAGGGGGTGGTGATGAACAGAGTGTCTGAATTGAGCAGACCACTCTTACCCAGTCCAAAGATCAGGGCTTGATCCATCACCGTTATTTATCTCACTGCCCCATCCCAGCTCAGAACATGGCTATATGCAAATCAGTCTGTCCCTGGCCCAGTGCATCATGGGAACAGGGCAGACTAAACTACCAAGCCAATTCTTTACCAGAAAGGAGACAAGCTACCGGGGACCGGTTTCTGGCATTTCAGCCTCTTCGGCCCGGCTTGCTTGAATCCTGATGGAGCAGTGAGAAAGGGACTCATGTCTGAGTATACCCTGCCACACCTATAGTGGCCAAAATCGATTTACAAAAGGGGGTGGTGATGAACAGAGTGTCTGAATTGAGCAGACCACTCTTACCCAGTCCAAAGATCAGGGCTTGATCCATCACCGTTATTTATCTCACTGCCCCATCCCAGCTCAGAACATGGCTATATGCAAATCAGTCTGTCCCTGGCCCAGTGCATCATGGGAACCGGGCAGACTAAACTACCAAGCCAATTCTTTACCAAAAAGGAGACAAGCTACCGGGGACCGGTTTCTGGCATTTCAGCCTCTTCGGCCCGGCTTGCTTGAATCCTGATGGAGCAGTGAGAAAGGGACTCATGTCTGAGTATACCCTGCCACACCTATAGTGGCCAAAATCGATTTACAAAAGGGGGTGGTGATGAACAGAGTGTCTGAATTGAGCAGACCACTCTTACCCAGTCCAAAGATCAGGGCTTGATCCATCACCGTTATTTATCTCACTGCCCCATCCCAGCTCAGAACATGGCTATATGCAAATCAGTCTGTCCCTGGCCCAGTGCATCATGGGAACAGGGCAGACTAAACTACCAAGCCAATTCTTTACCAGAAAGGAGACAAGCTACCGGGGACCGGTTTCTGGCATTTCAGCCTCTTCGGCCCGGCTTGCTTGAATCCTGATGGAGCAGTGAGAAAGGGACTCATGTCTGAGTATACCCTGCCACACCTATAGTGGCCAAAATCGATTTACAAAAGGGGGTGGTGATGAACCTTGACTGGGTGAGAGTATTCTGTTTAATTCAGAGACTCTGTCCCTCACCACCCCTTGTTGTAAATATTTTTGTCCACCCTAAGCGTGGAAGGGTATACTCAGATGTGAGTCCCTTGCTCATTGCACCATCAGGATTCAAGCAAGCCGGGCCGAAGAGGCTGAAATGCCAGAAACCGGTCCCCGGTAGCTTGTTTCCTTCCCAGTGTAAGAATTGGCTTTTGTAGTTTGGTTTGCCCTGTTCCCATCATGCACTGGGACAGGAACAGACTAATTTGCATACAGCCAGGTTCTGAAACTGGGATGGTGCAGTGAGCTAAAAAACGGTGTTGGATCTAGCCCTGATCTCTTGACTGGGTGAGAGTATTCTGTTTAATTCAGAGACTCTGTCCCTCACCACCCCTTGTTGTAAATATTTTTGTCCACCCTAAGCGTGGAAGGGTATACTCAGATGTGAGTCCCTTGCTCATTGCACCATCAGGATTCAAGCAAGCCGGGCCGAAGAGGCTGAAATGCCAGAAACCGGTCCCCGGTAGCTTGTTTCCTTCCCAGTGTAAGAATTGGCTTTTGTAGTTTGGTTTGCCCTGTTCCCATCATGCACTGGGACAGGAACAGACTAATTTGCATACAGCCAGGTTCTGAAACTGGGATGGTGCAGTGAGCTAAAAAACGGTGTTGGATCTAGCCCTGATCTCTTGACTGGGTGAGAGTATTCTGTTTAATTCAGAGACTCTGTCCCTCACCACCCCTTGTTGTAAATATTTTTGTCCACCCTAAGCGTGGAAGGGTATACTCAGATGTGAGTCCCTTGCTCATTGCACCATCAGGATTCAAGCAAGCCGGGCCGAAGAGGCTGAAATGCCAGAAACCGGTCCCCGGTAGCTTGTTTCCTTCCCAGTGTAAGAATTGGCTTTTGTAGTTTGGTTTGCCCTGTTCCCATCATGCACTGGGACAGGAACAGACTAATTTGCATACAGCCAGGTTCTGAAACTGGGATGGTGCAGTGAGCTAAAAAACGGTGTTGGATCTAGCCCTGATCTCTTGACTGGGTGAGAGTATTCTGTTTAATTCAGAGACTCTGTCCCTCACCACCCCTTGTTGTAAATATTTTTGTCCACCCTAAGCGTGGAAGGGTATACTCAGATGTGAGTCCCTTGCTCATTGCACCATCAGGATTCAAGCAAGCCGGGCCGAAGAGGCTGAAATGCCAGAAACCGGTCCCCGGTAGCTTGTTTCCTTCCCAGTGTAAGAATTGGCTTTTGTAGTTTGGTTTGCCCTGTTCCCATCATGCACTGGGACAGGAACAGACTAATTTGCATACAGCCAGGTTCTGAAACTGGGATGGTGCAGTGAGCTAAAAAACGGTGTTGGATCTAGCCCTGATCTCTTGACTGGGTGAGAGTATTCTGTTTAATTCAGAGACTCTGTCCCTCACCACCCCTTGTTGTAAATATTTTTGTCCACCCTAAGCGTGGAAGGGTATACTCAGATGTGAGTCCCTTGCTCATTGCACCATCAGGATTCAAGCAAGCCGGGCCGAAGAGGCTGAAATGCCAGAAACCGGTCCCCGGTAGCTTGTTTCCTTCCCAGTGTAAGAATTGGCTTTTGTAGTTTGGTTTGCCCTGTTCCCATCATGCACTGGGACAGGAACAGACTAATTTGCATACAGCCAGGTTCTGAAACTGGGATGGTGCAGTGAGCTAAAAAACGGTGTTGGATCTAGCCCTGATCTCTTGACTGGGTGAGAGTATTCTGTTTAATTCAGAGACTCTGTCCCTCACCACCCCTTGTTGTAAATATTTTTGTCCACCCTAAGCGTGGAAGGGTATACTCAGATGTGAGTCCCTTGCTCATTGCACCATCAGGATTCAAGCAAGCCGGGCCGAAGAGGCTGAAATGCCAGAAACCGGTCCCCGGTAGCTTGTTTCCTTCCCAGTGTAAGAATTGGCTTTTGTAGTTTGGTTTGCCCTGTTCACATCATGCACTGGGACAGGAACAGACTAATTTGCATACAGCCAGGTTCTGAAACTGGGATGGTGCAGTGAGCTAAAAAACGGTGTTGGATCTAGCCCTGATCTCTTGACTGGGTGAGAGTATTCTGTTTAATTCAGAGACTCTGTCCCTCACCACCCCTTGTTGTAAATATTTTTGTCCACCCTAAGCGTGGAAGGGTATACTCAGATGTGAGTCCCTTGCTCATTGCACCATCAGGATTCAAGCAAGCCGGGCCGAAGAGGCTGAAATGCCAGAAACCGGTCCCCGGTAGCTTGTTTCCTTCCCAGTGTAAGAATTGGCTGTTGTAGTTTGGTTTGCCCTGTTCCCATCATGCACTGGGATAGGAACAGACTAATTTGCATACAGCCAGGTTCTGAAACTGGGATGGTGCAGTGAGCTAAAAAACGGTGTTGGATCTAGCCCTGATCTCTTGACTGGGTGAGAGTATTCTGTTTAATTCAGAGACTCTGTCCCTCACCACCCCTTGTTGTAAATATTTTTGTCCACCCTAAGCATGGAAGGGTATACTCAGATGTGAGTCCCTTGCTCATTGCACCATCAGGATTCAAGCAAGCCGGGCCGAAGAGGCTGAAATGCCAGAAACCGGTCCCCGGTAGCTTGTTTCCTTCCCAGTGTAAGAATTGGCTTTTGTAGTTTGGTTTGCCCTGTTCCCATCATGCACTGGGACAGGAACAGACTAATTTGCATACAGCCAGGTTCTGAAACTGGGATGGTGCAGTGAGCTAAAAAACGGTGTTGGATCTAGCCCTGATCTCTTGACTGGGTGAGAGTATTCTGTTTAATTCAGAGACTCTGTCCCTCACCACCCCTTGTTGTAAATATTTTTGTCCACCCTAAGCGTGGAAGGGTATACTCAGATGTGAGTCCCTTGCTCATTGCACCATCAGGATTCAAGCAAGCCGGGCCGAAGAGGCTGAAATGCCAGAAACCGGTCCCCGGTAGCTTGTTTCCTTCCCAGTGTAAGAATTGGCTTTTGTAGTTTGGTTTGCCCTGTTCCCATCATGCACTGGGACAGGAACAGACTAATTTGCATACAGCCAGGTTCTGAAACTGGGATGGTGCAGTGAGCTAAAAAACGGTGTTGGATCTAGCCCTGATCTCTTGACTGGGTGAGAGTATTCTGTTTAATTCAGAGACTCTGTCCCTCACCACCCCTTGTTGTAAATATTTTTGTCCACCCTAAGCGTGGAAGGGTATACTCAGATGTGAGTCCCTTGCTCATTGCACCATCAGGATTCAAGCAAGCCGGGCCGAAGAGGCTGAAATGCCAGAAACCGGTCCCCGGTAGCTTGTTTCCTTCCCAGTGTAAGAATTGGCTTTTGTAGTTTGGTTTGCCCTGTTCCCATCATGCACTGGGACAGGAACAGACTAATTTGCATACAGCCAGGTTCTGAAACTGGGATGGTGCAGTGAGCTAAAAAACGGTGTTGGATCTAGCCCTGATCTCTTGACTGGGTGAGAGTATTCTGTTTAATTCAGAGACTCTGTCCCTCACCACCCCTTGTTGTAAATATTTTTGTCCACCCTAAGCGTGGAAGGGTATACTCAGATTAGGCATGGGCGGAAAATCCGTTCCGCTCGCGGATTTTGCGGATTTTCGGGAAATCCGCAATCCGCGAGATTTGCGAATTTCCTGAAAAATCCGCAAATCCGCGAGCAGCGGATTTTGCTCGCACTGCTCGCACTGTTCGCGTGAGTTCGCGCCCCGCGAATAAGTGCGAAATTGCAGAAATACGATTTTAGCAAAACTGAAAGTAACTACTTACCAGGTTCAAAAGTTCAGGCTCATCATTAGTAGCCATTTCCTGTAGTGCTTCCTGAGGGGCCCCTCCAGAGTTCAGTTGCCAGTTGCAACTATTATGTGACCCTGCTCTGAACCTCAGAATAGTTACACATATGCCACAAAGGTCCTGAATTACAGCTAAGGGAGACAAGCAGGAGCCAGGCTGGAAGTTAAAATCCATTAATCAGCCCCTAATTCATTATTGTCAGTTGGGGCAGGGCAGGTGTTGTAACTAATTTTGCAACAATGAAAGCACTTAGCAAGTGCAAAAGATCACTAATCAGGGCGCACTAAGGAAGCAGGTGCCAGCTAAAAAAATATTCTGTGACACATTAATCAGCCCCAAATTAATTCAGGTCACTTGAGGCAGGGAAGGTGTGCTTTGCTTTGCCAAAAATAATGTACACTGGACAACCAGAGGGTGTGGTGATGAAACAGAGGATGGCATGGGTGGGCCAGAGGGTGGCATGAGTAGTCAGAGAGTGGCAGTGGTGACAGAGAGTGGCAGTGATGAAGAAGAGTGTCCCAAACAGGTTGGACACGTAGAAACAACAAGTTCGCAAAACTTGCGACCCGACAGGTAAGTTCGCAAATTGCGAAATTGTAAAAACCCTCGCGAACTGGCAGAAACACGGGCGAACACAAAAAAAAAAAAAATCCGCAAATTCGCGGGAATTCGCGGATTTTGCGGATTGCGAGTTTGCAAATCCACAAATTCGCGGATTGCCAATCCGCAAAATCCGCTCATGCTTAACTCAGATGTGAGTCCCTTGCTCATTGCACCATCAGGATTCAAGCAAGCCGGGCCGAAGAGGCTGAAATGCCAGAAACCGGTCCCCGGTAGCTTGTTTCCTTCCCAGTGTAAGAATTGGCTTTTGTAGTTTGGTTTGCCCTGTTCCCATCATGCACTGGGACAGGAACAGACTAATTTGCATACAGCCAGGTTCTGAAACTGGGATGGTGCAGTGAGCTAAAAAACGGTGTTGGATCTAGCCCTGATCTCTTGACTGGGTGAGAGTATTCTGTTTAATTCAGAGACTCTGTCCCTCACCACCCCTTGTTGTAAATATTTTTGTCCACCCTAAGCGTGGAAGGGTATACTCAGATGTGAGTCCCTTGCTCATTGCACCATCAGGATTCAAGCAAGCCGGGCCGAAGAGGCTGAAATGCCAGAAACCGGTCCCCGGTAGCTTGTTTCCTTCCCAGTGTAAGAATTGGCTTTTGTAGTTTGGTTTGCCCTGTTCCCATCATGCACTGGGACAGGAACAGACTAATTTGCATACAGCCAGGTTCTGAAACTGGGATGGTGCAGTGAGCTAAAAAACGGTGTTGGATCTAGCCCTGATCTCTTGACTGGGTGAGAGTATTCTGTTTAATTCAGAGACTCTGTCCCTCACCACCCCTTGTTGTAAATATTTTTGTCCACCCTAAGCGTGGAAGGGTATACTCAGATGTGAGTCCCTTGCTCATTGCACCATCAGGATTCAAGCAAGCCGGGCCGAAGAGGCTGAAATGCCAGAAACCGGTCCCCGGTAGCTTGTTTCCTTCCCAGTGTAAGAATTGGCTTTTGTAGTTTGGTTTGCCCTGTTCCCATCATGCACTGGGACAGGAACAGACTAATTTGCATACAGCCAGGTTCTGAAACTGGGATGGTGCAGTGAGCTAAAAAACGGTGTTGGATCTAGCCCTGATCTCTTGACTGGGTGAGAGTATTCTGTTTAATTCAGAGACTCTGTCCCTCACCACCCCTTGTTGTAAATATTTTTGTCCACCCTAAGCGTGGAAGGGTATACTCAGATGTGAGTCCCTTGCTCATTGCACCATCAGGATTCAAGCAAGCCGGGCCGAAGAGGCTGAAATGCCAGAAACCGGTCCCCGGTAGCTTGTTTCCTTCCCAGTGTAAGAATTGGCTTTTGTAGTTTGGTTTGCCCTGTTCCCATCATGCACTGGGACAGGAACAGACTAATTTGCATACAGCCAGGTTCTGAAACTGGGATGGTGCAGTGAGCTAAAAAACGGTGTTGGATCTAGCCCTGATCTCTTGACTGGGTGAGAGTATTCTGTTTAATTCAGAGACTCTGTCCCTCACCACCCCTTGTTGTAAATATTTTTGTCCACCCTAAGCGTGGAAGGGTATACTCAGATGTGAGTCCCTTGCTCATTGCACCATCAGGATTCAAGCAAGCCGGGCCGAAGAGGCTGAAATGCCAGAAACCGGTCCCCGGTAGCTTGTTTCCTTCCCAGTGTAAGAATTGGCTTTTGTAGTTTGGTTTGCCCTGTTCCCATCATGCACTGGGACAGGAACAGACTAATTTGCATACAGCCAGGTTCTGAAACTGGGATGGTGCAGTGAGCTAAAAAACGGTGTTGGATCTAGCCCTGATCTCTTGACTGGGTGAGAGTATTCTGTTTAATTCAGAGACTCTGTCCCTCACCACCCCTTGTTGTAAACTTTCTAAAAGTGCCATTTTCAGAATTGAGATTTACAACCCAACTTTGCCATTGAAGAGGATTTTTTATCTCAATTCATTTGAGTCAAAACAGCATATCTGTATACGGGTGGGTGACTAAAAAGTACTAAAGAGGAAGTTTTAGGGCTGACAAAAGGAGGAGCAGGGAGTGCGTCCTCGGCGGTCATGCAGGTTAGCCTGGGATGAAGAGAAGCAAGTCCAGTCTTCCTTCTCAGACAGCAAGGACGTCCTCAGCAGCAGGACAGTCATCTGGCAGCAGGGCAGTCCTCCTTCTGTAAAATCCACATAAATGTCTATAATGTCCACCAGCCAGATCTGGTGGCTTAGTGGGCTGATACATGCACTGTAGGGACATGTGTTCGACCTCATTGTCCCTGTTTCAAATCCCAGCAGGCCCGCTCAGCCTTTCATCCTTCTGAAATCAATAAAATGAGTGCCATTGAGTTGGGTAACAATAAACACCTGATATTCAGCGCCAAGCTACCCTTGGTTGAATGTGTGCTTTACAAATACACGTTATGTTATGTCCAGGAGTGTTCTGATGGGTGGCTCAGGTGGTCCAATATTTATACCTGGTTCCAGCCTTTCTGTGGGGCCGCCAATAGAATGCCAGATGCCTGTCCTTGGTCAAATTGGGAACTTTTTTAATAATAAAGACCAAATCTGAGTCTGTTTCTCACTTGTGATATCAGTTGCTAAAAGGATAAATGAATGAATGCATTTGTAGAGTGGACAGCTACTCAACAAGAGTGTCCAGCTGCTAAAATAGGCTCTATCTATCCTGCTGATGCCCCTAAATGCGGGAGACTAGATTTTAAGATGCTTCTAGAAGAAAGGTGGCTAGGTCAGTTGTGGAATAACCAGGTTTTAACCATTTTCTTAAAAATGGCTAGGTTGGTCACAGTTCTGAGAGTCATCAGAAGAATGTTCCAGGCTTGGGCTCCCTGGAACCTAAAAGAACAGCCACCCAATCGGAGGCGGCGTATCCTTGGAACTGAAGCCAGGCTCAAAGTGGATGACCTCAAGATTCTTGGTGGCACATAATGGGTAACTCTCCTTCTGAGATACCACATGCACCTCCTGTGAAGGGCATTGAAAAATAGCACCAGAGCTTTAAACCTAATCCTCTTGACTGGTAGCCAGGGTAATGCCTTGAGGTGTGGGGATATATGAGTCCCGGGCTTAAACATGAGAACTAATCTGGCGGCTGCATTTTTGGGCCACCTGTAAGAGATTGAGCAGATACTCAGGAAGGCCCAGGTACAATACATTAACATAGTCCAGTCTGGAAGTAAACAATGCCTGGACTATGGTCTTCCTGTGCTCTGGTGGCAGAAGGGGAAGAAATTTCCACAGCATACGCAGAAGGCTGAAGCAGGTGCCTACTACCGACTGGTACGGGATCTCATTTAGAGTGTACCGTCCATCATAATGGCCAAATATTTTACAGTATTTTGTGCAGAGAGGAGAGGTGACATATCCTAAGGCCACCAGTGTATCCACTCTTCTGAAGGCAGGGAACCAAAAAACATGATTTCAGATTTCTCTGTAATACATTTCAATTGATTCCTCCTCAGCCATTTAAACACCTTTGAGAGGCAGGTTCTAATCTTCTCATCCTCAAAGCCCACTCCCCTTTTGCAGGTGAAAAGAAGCTGTGTATCATCGGCGTAAGAATTTTTTTTGTCCCACAAGCTTCTCCTTAATATGTTCCGAGACCTTTAGCAGGGCGGTCTATGTACTGTAGTTGGCTCTGATGCCTGACTGGCTAATGTGCAAGAGATTATTATTTTCAGCGTAGTTTGAGATAACTGTATTCACATATTTTTCCAGCACCTTAGAGAAAAACAGCAATAGTGAAATGGGCCTGTAGTTTGCTGGCACTTTGTAGTCGGCAGAGGTCTTCTTCAGCAGCGTGAGAATTTTAGCATGTTTCCCCAATAGCGGGCATGTGGCCAGCAGTTAAAGAGGAATTAAGTACCTTATTAACCACAGGATTTAATACAGTGGCCACAGCAGTCAGTAATTTAGCTGGACAGGGGTCAGCTGGAGATCCTGACTTAAGACCCTTGATGATATCTAGGGGTACTTTAGGTTGTAGCCAAGGAAACTGCCAGAGAGCAGGGTTTTACTCTGGGGGGGGGTGTCCACAGCCGGGGCTAATCGGTCTGGATAATCATGATCATCTGGAGACCCCCTTGAGAAGGAGTCCTGAATAGTCACAATTTTTTCGTGAAAGAAAGTCGCTAGTTAATTCATCCATTCGGGAGAAACAGAGAGAACCCTAGCAACAGATGATGGGCCAGAGAAGGCTTTTAAGATTTTATAGATCTCCTTCCATTTACTGCTAGACGACTCAATGGTATCTTTCAGGTAGCTTTTTTTAGCATTGTGGGCTTTTGTACAATGGAACTTCAAGGCCAGTTTGTACTCAAGTTTATCATCAGGGTTAATGTTTTATCACCATTTCCTTTCTAAGTGTTTACAGGCGCTTTTGATCATTCTCAGTAGCTCATTAAACCATGGTGCTGAAAGTATGGCTTTCTTGGGAGTACGTGTAGTCATAGGAGCTAGCTCATGAGCGCTATGATGCACCCAGACCTCAAGTTGAAGTGCATCTCTCTCAGGATTCCCTGATAGCAGGGGAATGGAGGATTCCAGCGCCTCCCTAAAATATAATGATGAGACTTGATGGAAAGGTCTTAAATTGCTTTCCATTTTATTGGCAGGGGTCAGACAGCCCCTCTCCGAAGTTATCCTAAAACTTATGAGGCAATGGACTGACCATACCAGAGGTAGAGGCAGATCCACCTCAAGCTCTAAATTTGAGAAAATCTGGTTGAGGGAATGGCCCATGCTGGGTATGGGGTGGGACACATAGGGGGCAAGATTAAAGACTGGGAGAGACTCAGTCAGGGAGATGACCTTGGGCTCCGTGGGTTTATCCAAATGGATGTTGAGATCACCTAACAACAGAAAGTGACTGTATCCAAGGACCTGGGGTGCAATTGCCTGATTAATGGGCTTCAGAAATGACCCCGCAGGGTCAGGAGGCCTGTATATAATGGCACCCGCCAAGGATTGATGCTATGATAAGGTGCAGTGAAAACCAAGGAATTCTGCGTCTTCTAGCTCTCCTAAGAAAACAGCGTTACAGGCATATTCTTGCTTAAAACTAATTGCTACACCCCCTCCCATATCTAATGGGCGGTCTTTCCTAAGAACCTTATATCCAGGGGGAATAGCTGAAGCAAGGGTGGGGTTCGAGATTTGAGTAAGCCAAGTTTCCATTAAAAACATTAGATCAGGGAGTGATTCTTGCAGGAGGTCAAAGACCTGAGATTTGTATGTTTCTGCAGGGAGCGAATGTTTAGCAGCAAAGTCTTAAATTTACCCCCTTGACTGGCCTTGTCGCAGACCACAACACAATTGGCTGCACTACCGGGTGAACTCTTGTCACCACAAGTTAAAAACCAGTCACAGTGCCCACATTTGAGAACACCACGCTCCCCTAGAACCACAACATTACCCCAGCAATGCCTAGCCCTACCAAGACTGAGAATCTTAGCTTCGTCATACTGTATGCTGCTCAGATTTGCTCACCGCACCGGCAGCAAGGCTGGCACCGGACGCCTCCGGGACACTGACAGGCGCAAACAGGCTTGCCTTGGGCGCTAGCGGTGCATCCATTGTGCATGACAGCTGTGTGTACGCGCAGCGCCTCTACTTTTAAACATAGGGACTAGAGCGTGCCCAACTAAAAATGGCGCTGCTCAACGTCCTAACCAAGTAAAGACTCTATGAAATCCCAGAAGTAACAGTTCTCACCTCCCAGGCAACAACAAATTCAGCAAACAGTGAATATAACAGACGCACCATCACATAACAATTAAAATTACAGTTCTTAAGATGCAGAATAAAACGCAAATGTAGCAGCGAGGGAATGCAGGATAAAAGTTAGACAGAGGGCAACGCTTCTCCGCAGCACCTTTGCTTTTAAACATGAGCACTAGAGCACGCCCAGCCATAAATGGCACCGCTCAATGTCCTAACCGAGTAGAGACCCTGTGAAATCCCGGAAGTAACGGTCCCCACTTCACAGCTGTTAGAAATGGGATCTCTGGTTGACTAAGGCTTGCGCCAAAGCCAGGCAGAGACCGCCACTCTAGTCAGGGCAAGCGAGCTACACGCAAAAGATAACCCCTGCTCATCCCCTTGGTATCTTAGCACGAGCAGTCGGGCTTATCCCAGAGGCAATGTGTAAAGCGTTTGCGCAACACACATACAGCAGCAACCCACTAGGCACACCACAAAAGGAGCTCCACACAAGGTTATATAGAAAATAGCCTTAGTATTGTCATAAACACATTAGATCATAACCACACAATGTACACTGTGACAACTGGGACCAGGCAGTATTTACAGGGGACTATTTAAACACAACAGGGCCAATGGGGCCACTGCCAAAACCATCACAAAGCACAAATTGAAAATGTAGCACAAATAGTAAATGTAGAGCACAACCAGTAACTACTAGTGAAATACTGAACTGAGACATAGATTCTGTAACATAAAAAATGTAAGCGGCTCAAATCATGTCAGGCATATATCACCTGAGCATGGACCACATGAATCACCTTAGAATAGACCACCTTAGGCATAAAACTACATTATGCGCCAGCCTAATAAACATACATCACATGAGGTAATAAGCGCCTCCAGCATAAACACATTGGGCAATAATCAGTATAAACACATTGTGCCCCAATCGGGGGCACCACACACTGGACCTGGCCCCCGGCCAACTGGCCTCTCTCAGGGGCTCAAAAGGCCCTATGTTCCGCAAAAGTCAGGGTTGGCTGCAGAAGCAGCGAAAGCAATGTGTGCAGAACGCTGGGGCAGGGCACAAGTGTTTCTCACCCCTATCTCATCTCCTTAGGAATAAAGATGCCCCCAAGATGTTGTAGCTGCCTGTGCTCTCGCAGGACAGCTGTGGAAACAAGCACTGGCACCACCGTGCTTGGGGAGCCCCACTCTGGGGCACTGAAAAATATTAGGGCCCCACGTTGCAGCTGCCCACTCTCTTGCAGTGCACTTGGGTCAGCAGTGAAAGCACTTGCACTAATAGTGCCTAGGGAGCCCCCTTTCAATCGGCTCCTCACGATGCAGCTGCCCACAACTGCGGTGCAGCTGGAAACAAAACAGCCACTGGCACTGCGGTGCATGGATGGGAGTCGACCCCTACTCCGGGACTACTGAACTCCAAATGCCAAGAGTGCGCCACACGTAGCCGCTGCCCATAACTGCGGTGCAGCTGTGTCAAATCAGCCTGGGCACCGCTGTGCCCGTAAAGCCCTGCTCCTGGACTCCCAAAGAAAAACTTGCCCAGACCGTTGCAGCTGCCGCTAACTGGCGGTGCAGCTGAGGACCGACGCTGCCCAACTTGACCCCCCAATCACCGCGGCTCGCAGGGCTCTTCCGGTCTCCCTCTGGACTCCCGTCTGCAGGATTCCGCCTCCTCTCGTAAGCACACAGCAGGACACTGGCATGGAGCCCGCAAGGCTCCGGTCTCCTTCTACCGGTACCTGGGAACTTCCACTGCTGGGCCTTAGCTCCGCCCACGTCAGGCAGCGTTGCCTGACTTCCGGGTCACCACGGTCAGACGCCGCGGCTCTCCTCAGGGTGATTTCTCTTCTCTGGTAAAAGCGGGGTAGGCTCCCGCTGCCAAAGATAAACAAATGTGGGGTGGGCTCCCGCTATACCTGAATAAGCAGAAATGCGGCAGAGATGCGGGGTGGGCTTCTGCTTGGATTTTAAAGTGCACAGATGCGGGGTGGGCACCCGCTTGATGAATGGCAACTGCGGGGGAATCCCGACGTCGGGATTCCCTCTGTAAATGAGGCAGCTCAGCGCTGCCGAGCCCACACGCTCCTTGGATATGAAAAGTGCTCTGCAATAAAAATGAAGCGCTTTCAAGGCACTAGGATTGAAAGTCCCATAAAGTCCTGTAGAGTGAAGGGGGCAAAGACTGGGCCCAGCCAGGCCAGCTCACAGGGCTCTCCAGCAGGAAGGCAGTCCCTTGTGGCGGTTCCTCCTGGAGCCCGGCAGCAGCAGGCCCCCCTCAAGTCAAAAGAACAGCACAACATTTTCATGGGGTCTCAGTCCCTTCTTTTATAGGACATTTTCCTTTGTGACACAGCACAGGGCTTGGGAAACCATATGCAACTGGTTTTGGAGCACTCTGTTTACCAGGCTCCTCTTCCCTATTGTTAGGTGGGGCTCATTGATAAGACAAACCACAGGGGGCAGAGCCAGCATTGGGGATGGAAGGCACAGCCCTATTCAGGACCCAGGTGCAACTCCTCCCTCCCATCTAGATGCAGATGTCTCTATTCACCACAGGGCTGACTCACCCTGTCTCCTGGAGCCACCCACACCTCTCAGCTCCTGTCAATCACAAGCCAGACATGCAATTCACATCAGCAAACAGAAATGCCAACTTCTAAAAGTGGCATTTCTCCACCAGTCACCATAAATCTGCACACACCATTGCACAGCTTTTATTCTCACAAGTTCACACATACTAAACTCGCCTTGCACTCCTCTCATACCAGGAATTACCATGAACACACATATCCCACATGCATTCCTATGGGAGGGCAGGCCAATCTTACCAGACGCACTCAGAGCACACACACCCTTTAGACTGGGCCACAGTGCTAAAGTGCCCGGTGGCCTAAAACCACTACTAACATGACAGAGCTTAAGGCAAAAAGTTCAGGGGTGAACCTGCCAAAAAGGTCCAAGTCCAACACCAGCCAACAATAAATTGAGCAAACAGTAAGAATAACAGACGCACTGTCACCTAACAATTAATATTACAGATTTTAAGATGAGGAATAAAACGCAAGTGTAGCAGCGAGGGAATGCAGGTTAAAAATTAGACAGAGTGCTATAACCTAATTATTGTTGGTTGGTGCATCTTCCCTATTCTTTTGCTTTGCCTTGCTGCTCAGTCTGTGTGATGTCATTTGGAATGCTGAGTGTATTTGGTTTGAGGAGATGTCAGTTGGAGCAGAAGGGCTGAGCAGCAAGGATGCTGCTCCTGGTGGGGCATTACATGGATTCTACCATCTTCCAGTTACCTTTATCTGAAGCTGTTACCTTATGAATAAACCTACTACTTGTTTCTACACAACCTGACTACGAGGTTTGCTTGAATTTAGCACTGGCGGCGATTTGGAAGAACCTACGAGTGTGCTACTTCAATGGAGAATGGATTATGAAACTTAAAGGATTTTTAAGTATATGGAACTTCAAGAGAACTTACGAGCTGTGTATTTAAGGAAGCTGGCACCAATGAGCCCCACCAGTGACCACTCCACCGGTCGCCCTATCATGTAAGTGCCAGTTCCTGCTGCTTGCCTGCTTTGCTACCTGCCTTTTCCTGCTGTGAGTTGATCCCAACCCTGATTCCTAGTGTGATTTGCTAAGGAGTAACTTGTTTGGTCGCAACTTGTAGAAGGCCTACGTGATTTAGAGAGTGAAATGCTCCTGCTTGCTTTGCTGATACTGTGGATGAAATAATTTTCTCTCGATCTTTGTACTATTTCTGGTCTTCAAACAGTTTACTGTGGAGCCTGACGTCATCTGCTTCTGAATTAAATTGTATTTCCAGTAGTCAGTGGCTTATTTGCGCAGCGGATTACTGTGATTGTCACGACAGGTACAAGATCTGATTACATATTGTGGCAGTTGGGCTCTCTGAAGTCTTACGTGTCTGGGCCTGTGCACAGTATCTAGTTGTTCAATTCTCTGGTATGGGTGAGTGAACACACTGGATAGTTTTGGTATTGGCAGGGTCAGCAAGAAATAAATTGTGAATCTAAAGGAAAAAAAAGTTGGACATTGAGACTTTGGGCGCTAGCCAACCGCTGTGTTGCAATTTAAAAGACTGAGGCGCAGGTTACAAACGGCACCCACAGTGTTATCTGTGATTGTCTTGCAATGTTTTCACGGATTCCCTTTGACGGTCCAAGCTACTCTCGGTGTGTATCTGCTTCTGGATGCCTGCATGCACGGGCGCACTGTGAACCATCCGGCCCAGCGTCACTTACGCGCTGCCATCTTAGGGTTGGCTACCACTTCCACGCATTGTATAGCTGGCTCCTGTTTGCGTGCGGCCAACCGCATGTAGTAATGAATTTTCTTCACGTCGTGGGATCATTGTGCAACCGTCTGCTGCCAACCGTGTGTGGTAATGAAATTGCTTCACGTCATGGGATCCTCGTGCAACCGACTGAGGCCAACCGTGTGTGGTAATGAAATTGCTTCACGTCATGGGATCCTCGTGCAACCGACTGAGGCCAACAGTGTGTGTTAATGAACTGTCTTCACATCGTGGGATGCTTGTGCAACCGTTTTCTCAAGATCCAGTTTTTGTTTGATGCAGGCATGGTTTGCGCTCTCAGGCTGTAGGAAGGATTTTGAGCAAGGGTTTTTCAGTGTAAATTGCTTTAATGCAGAGCGACGTCTGGGTCCAAGCTTGGCTTCACAACCAAAAGTATATTTATGGGGCATATTGCAACAAGTCTACTGTAAGACTGTTCTTGTGCTTTTGTTCTCATATAGAAGCAGCTGTGGATGCAACAGTCCATGGAAAAGAGTATCCTTGTCTTTAAGTAGATTCTGTAGTAAAGTTATGTGGTGTCACCGTTTTTTTAGGTGCACCATCAATGCTTAATTCTCTTTATCTTTCCTAGCTTGGACTTGTTTTCATTATTGCTTGTGCTGGAATTACTAATTTTACTGCAATCTAAACTACAAATGCTGATGTCGTAATGTATATTTTTTTCTGTGTGATCGAATTACCATTCTGTGTAATATTTTTGAAGCTGAGCCTATATGTGTTGTTATTAAGGGAGGTATTGCCCCTATAGGGAGGCGTGTTCCCCTAATACTGTGTGCTGGGAGGTGTCTAGTTCAGTGTTTTTTTTAGGGAGGTGTATTCCCCTATGGGGAGGTGTTTTCCCCTATTACAGTGTGAATGTTGATATTCTGTTTCAGAGGGAGGTGTAGTCCCCTATAGGGAGTTGTGTTTCCCCTATTACGGTGTTTTGAGTTTCATAGGGAGGTGTGTTTCCCCTATTACACTGTTCAGTGTCTTTGGGAGGTGTATTCCCCTATAGGGAGGGGTGTTTCCCCTATTACCGTGTTTTTAGTTTCATAGGGAGGCGAGTTTCCCCTATAACCATGTTCAGTGTCTTTGGGAGGTGTATTTCCCCATGGGAAGATGTGTTTCCCCTATTACTGTTAGTTTGTTGGTGGTGGGTACCCAACTAATGAGTTTCCCTAAAGGAGAGAGATGGGGCTCATTCTTTGATATTTTCTTGCATTCATTTGCTTTCTCTATTTTCATGCATTTGCTTATAGCATTTTCCTGCATTCATTTATTTAATGTATTTTCCGAATTTGAGTATTTTCTGATTTGATTTCCTTATGTACATTCAATTTCTTAATGTATTTCCTTATGAATTATTTTCAGGATGTTTAATCGTGTTTATGTTAGCAATGTCATTTTGTTCTTTGTGCCTTAATACATTTAAATGTCTCTTCTATTTTCTGGCATAATTCATGTTTAGTTTCCCTAAGGAAGTGAGATGTGCTATAACCTAATTATTGTTGGTTGGTTCATCTTCCCTATTCTTGTGCTTTGCCTTGCTGCTCAGTCTGTGTGATGTAATTCGGAATGCTGAGTGGGGTTGGTTTGAGGAGATGTCAGTTGGAGCAGATGGGCTGAGCAGCAAGGAGGCTGCTCCTGGTGGGGCATTACATGGATTCTACTATCTTTCAGTTACTTTATCTGAAGCAGTTAATTTATGAATAAACCTACTACTTGTTTCAACACGACTTGACTACGAGGTATACTTGAATTTAACACAGAGGCCAACTGCGTCCGCGCAGCGCCTCTGCTTTTAAACATGAGGACTAGAGGGTGCCCAACCCAAAATGGTGCCGCTCAACGTCCTAACTGAGTAGAGACTCAGTGAAGTCCCTGAAGTAACGGTCTCCACCTCCCAGGCAACAACAAATCCAGCAAACAGTGAGAATAACAGATGCACTGTCACATAACAATTACAATTACAGGTTTTAAGATGCGGATTAAAATGCAAGTGTTTGACAGAGGCCAACTGCGTCCAGACTTCCGGTTCTCTACCTATCCAGCCCCAAATCCCCTTTACTAACAGGTCACTCAGATAGCCATCTTCCATGTACTACTTAAAATAAGAATGTGGTACTCAATCCGATCCACTGAATCTAGGGCAGTTAGGGTAAAATACAGTAAAGAATTAGGGGCTAGATGTAGGTAGGAAAGATTTACCAATTTTAAATTACCGAATTTTACCGATTCGGTAATTTAAAATCGGTAAATCTATGGGTCCGACATGTAGGTATTCCAGATGTGCTGGAATACCGAATCGGGTGAATTCGGTATTTACCGATATGGTAAATACCGAATCGGTAATGCCCATTCATTCCTATGGGCTTTGAAGCCCATAGGAATGAATGGGCATTACCGATTCGGTATTTACCGAATCGGTAAATACCGATTCACACAAGGGTGCAGGGGGTGTCACTTTGACACCCTCTGGCACCCCCAAAAACAGGCACGGGTGCCATGTGGCAGGCATACCTGCCCTAAGGGCAGGTCTGCCTGTCACATGGCATAGGTGTGCATGCACACATGTGCATGCACACCGGAATCGGTATTTTACCATCAAATTGGATTTGATGGTAAAATACCGATTCGTTAAGGCTCCTGGGACTCTGAAGAGTCCCGGCTACATATGGGTGGCTCCGAATCGGTTAATTTACCGATTACTTATTTTACCGAATCGGTAAAATTACCGATTCGGTAATTTTACCGATTCGGTAAAATAATGCCCCTGCATACCATTCGCCTATTTACCGATCGGTAAAGGGCCGAAAATACCGATTTTCGGCCGTTACCGACCGACCTACATCGGGCCCTAAGTGCCTGATATTGTGCACTGCTTGTAGAAACCTTCCTCAACCCTAATGCCACTGTATATCCTGTTGTTTTACCCCATATTTTAGCGTTGATCCTTTTTATGTAAATCATCTACTTCAAACTTTAGACTACATTTAAGTCATCATTATTAATGTGCAAATCCCTCCGTTTTCCTATGGCTCAGCTGCAAGGAGTTGAAGTTGTCAGTGTATGATTAAGCAATCTACACGCCAATTGGAAACCTTCCTTAGGTCTCATATGGAGCAGGAGGCGGCGGTGCAAGAACTATTTTTCCAGTCAACCAGTGAATATTTCTTGAATGTGTGGGAGCACAAGTTACATTTAGTGATTATCTAGGCAGAGTAGAACAAGAAGCCCACTGTAATTTATAATATAATCAACAGTACTGTGCATATAGTTAATTGGCTTTTGCTGTTTTGCCATGAAAGGAATATAATTAAGATATTAGGAAGGGCGGAGGAAGAGGTGCCAGGGAAATTCCATGAAGTTCATTCAGTAATTTGAAAAAACTACCTTTTGTTGTTCTGAGTTATTTAAATTAACGTCAGTGCTAAATAGAGCGGATTAATAAAGGCAAAATTAGAGGAAATGTACAACTTTGCTCCATTTCTTACTACACATGTAAAATCCTTTTCTTTTAACAAAAAGGCTCATGGGCCATGTTTCTTTTGTTTTCTAAACGTATTCTATTCTGTGAACTGATTTATAAGTAAAATATGTCTCATATACTTTTTGTAATGCTTTCACAATCTGATTTTCTATATTTGTGGACTGGTACAAAAACGTTTATGAAATATGGATTGGAGCAATATAGAGGCGTTTGATTTCCTATGACACAGCAGACCAAAATTATGCAAAAACTGCCTTCGCTCCATTGTTGCATCAATGTATTGTTTATGTGAACAGGTCACGTGTTCTGTTGCTGGTTGGATTATGAAGAAGGAAGCAAACTGCCTGCTTATTTAGCAAACCTCAGGGACTTAGACTGGAATTGTACCTTTTCACATCACTTGTAAATGTAGCATTATGAGCTTTACAGAAAAGTTCAATTTCTGTGTAATTGTGGGTCCCTCCCAAGCCTGAGCTTGTGGTATAGAGGGAGGAAGAAGGGATAGCCACGTGGTGGCATGACCTTATCCAGAACTGTGCTCTTCTAGTTTACGGTAAACTTGTACCACCGACTTTACTGGTATTCATCGAAAAACTGGAGTCCCATTGTATGTGCTAATCCTACCTATGGGGAAAAAAAGTGCAAGGCTTTTTTTGTATAATCCTCACCCACTAGGGTAACCCCCTTGGGTGGTGTGCTTCACCATTGGGTTCTTCCCATTCCTATGTAGAACGGGGGGGTTCTGCTATCTCGGAAATACACAGGAGCCTTGTATGGTATATACAAATGATGGTAGGGTTGGAGGGGTTCTTTTGAAGTTACACATACCTCTCAGGTAGGAAAACTATGCTTTATTCCGTCCTCCAGAGGGTATAATTAAAAAGAGGAAGATCAGTAGAAAGTATCCCTGGATTAGATTACCCTGCTTTCTAAATGGTCTACATGTTTCAAGCCACCCTTCTCTGTGGTTTTTGTCAGGATCAAGGAAGAGAATACACTCCCTGAGATCACTCCTAGGTTATACTATGTTAGTGGAAACAAAGTGTTGCCACTTCACAGACTCTGCATGAGCAAAATATAGATTACATCTACTTGGTGCTGTTGTCTGTGATGTCTGAAACATATGAAGTATATTCGCAGATAATTTGCAAATAAATACAAGATAAATTGTGTTAGACAGAGGCCAACTGCGTCCAGACTTCCGGATCTCTACCTATTCAGTCCCAAATCCCCTTTAATAACAGGTCACTCAGATAGCCATCTTCCATGTACTACTTAAAATAAGAATGTGGTACTCCATCCGATCCACTGAATCTAGGGCCGTTAGGGTAAAATACAGTAAAGAATCAAGGGCTAGATGTAGGTAAATAGGTTTTACCGATTCTTAAATACCGAATTTTACCATATGTATCAACACATTTTCCCATAGACACAGAATGGGTAAAACCCTTTGATACATCTGGCCCTATGATTCATAGGTCCTTGCAAGATGAGCCTGTAGTTGCACTTACATCAAAGTCACGTCTGGTCAAATTAGCCTGAGAATGCTTCACTTGGGCATGGAACAGAAATGTGAACTAGACCAGCTCAGCAGCGCCCTTTGCTAACTGTTTAACACTGTCAGCCATGCTTCACCTCTTTTTATCTTTTGAATTATTTGCTCATGTTTTTCTCTTACATGTTAATTGTTATATTGTATTTATAATGAGTTCATTTGATTGATAATGTTTTTCTTTTTCTGAAATCTTAATAAAAAATTATTAAACAAAAAAAAAACACTGTCAGTCATGTCAAGGGGCATGGCATTGTGCAATTCTCAGGCTCCATCGGGTACTGCATGAGTATGGATTTAACACACTTGGCACTTAATCCAGCATCTGCTACATAAACTGCAAAATTCAACCAAAAATGTGTTGCTATCAGAAAGCGGTCAAAATGTACTAATCGAAGCAGCCCACATTCTGCTGTGTGCAAACTCTTGCAAAAGTTACCTGGCCATCTTTCTGCAGGTGATTGGTCCACAGAGGTGTAATACTTGTACCAATGAAGTGAAACGTTGGCCCATACAATGGTGATATTTGCCAAAAATGTCAAAATGGCAAAACAATATTGTGCTTCATGCCCCATAATTTGCATTTATTCCACAGTATGTAGCCAATCCTGCGGCATAAATTGGAACTCCATTGGAGCCTAACTCCACTTGTCCAGGTCTTGTCAAATTGAAATCTGCGGCATTGATCATTTTGAGCAAATGGTTGACACCTCTTTGCCCAGGCAAAAGCTATGTACTTTGGCAGTGGCCTACAACCCACAGAGCCGGAATTACAGGTTATGGCGTGTTACAGTTACTCCTCACATGCATCGCCGCAGAAACAATTGCCTCCTCGTGCACACCAATGAGCTTAAACACTTAGCATTATGTTCTTTCATTTCTTCTCCAAAAATGACATCCGGTCTTATTAGCAGCCAAACGAGTAGAGCTGAGCCCTTTGCTCATTATGTCCTGCTGCAAATTGCTCCGCGTGTTAGTGGCGGTGGCTGAATAAGAGCGCGGGAGCTGCGGCTCACAGTCCATCAGCGGTCTGGCAGCCCCTAATTTAGGTTTCTTTTCTTTCTGTGCCTTCATGCCAATAATACAATATCAGAGCTCATAAGCAAGCACTGGAAGGCCTCCTGATTCTGCTTTCTTGATTTAATTGCTACAATGAATCTGTCAAGGACCTGGAACTATTGCAACTTCATTTAATAAAACAGCAAATTTTTCATGAAAATAGACCTGCGTGAGGATTAAACCTGCCAAATCAATAAAACGATGGGACATATTTACAAGCCCCTTTCGCCACCAACAACACTTTTCACGGCTTTGTGGTGGCGATAGGGGCTTGTAAATATGCACTATACGGGTATATTTATAAGCCCCTAGCGCCACCACAACGTCACGTTTCACGACGTTGTGGTGGCGATAGGGGCTTATCCTTATTTGCAAGGCAGCTTTAAGCCACTTAACGTGGCTTAATGCTGCTTAGTAAATAAGGCACCCTTTAATGCCATACTTGGTGTGAAAGGAGAGGGCAATGGGTGTTGCGGTGGGCATTCCACCGCAACAACCATTCATTTTAACGCTGCCCTATATTTACAAGGGTGGCATAAATATGGGACAGTGACAAAATTAAGACCAGAGAAAACCTGGTCTTACCCTCGTGCAATGAGGAGAAATATTTAATTTCGCCTCGTTTATGCTGTTTCCATGTGTGTTGCGTTGTGCAGCATACATGGAAACAGCAAAACACTGTTCATTGTTTATGTGCAGGAAGGTTGAGGAACAATTGTACAGTTTTATGGAAAGAGAGCTGGCACTGGGGACCTGGATAGCAGGAACCCAGTGCACTTCTGTTAAAAGTTCATCAGATACTAGGCAAAAGGTGGGGGTGACCATATCAAAAAGGGGTACTTTCCAGTAGTTCATGTTCAGACACCAGTCATTTCCTTTCAAGTGGGTCTGTTCAAGAATAGAAATGGGCCCAGCGTCGTATTTGGCGATGCAGCCCGCACAACAAAATTTGTTTTATTTGTTTTGTTTGTGTACTTAACCTCTATTCGGCCGTATTCCACAGTATACTACCCCCCACCTTGCCCCTCCCCCGCCCCACGTCAGCAGCACTCCCACAACAGGCCGCTACTGACTAAATGGATGAGAGGGTAAATTGTGAGAAAACACATCAAAATCGTGGAAAAAAACTGCATTACACTAGATGCATAACGAACGAGTAGGCACTGGAAACAGACGTTCTTACGTCAAAACCGGAAATGCATGCATAAAATATGCTCCGCCCGCTTTTCTGGGCAAATTAATCTTGGTTCCTTTATTGCCTTGCTGGAGAGAGAGAGATATGATTGTTCCTGAGGAGTTTAACTGTTGTATTACCAAGTGCGGTGCAGTAAGGGTGTATTTACACCAATGCTGACGTATTCTGAATTTGAATATATTTTCTCTTGCGAAGCCTCATTTTTCTTATTTTTCTTCTGTGACACTGGTTAGGGTGTCTGAGACGGTGGAAGCATTTCGTATCTAATTCTGCCAAGAGCACGTTTATGCTTCCAGAAATTCAGGCCTCGAATTTCTGAAATGCTGTGCTTCATTTCCCTGCGACGTTTGGAATGTCGAGTACAAAGCTTATGAAAGAGTTATTTTAAACACAAGAAGTGCATTTGCCAGAGTCACAGGAACAAAGATTTATACCACTTGATGACATTTAAGCGTTGCGCTTTAACAGTGGGTATTTACTGCAAAAGTGGCTTTTCTCTTCAACTGCATAAGTATAGTTTTGCGTTTCTTATCTTATAAATCATGAAAATATGAATTGACATCATCTGGATTACTTTTGACATTTGTAAAGTGGAATTGGATCATATTGCTTGCGCTATGCTAACAATATGCACCAGGATATATAAATGACCTTTCATGAAAATATCTTTTGCCTTTATTAACAGGGGTTCCCAGAGATCCTGTGGTTGGTTCTACACCCTGTAAAGCCAGGCATTTACATTGTTTTGGTGGGTATATGTTGACTACTGTGCATATTAGAAAGAGGAAGTTTGTTCTAATATAATTGTCATTAATAGTGTTGTCCTATTTCAGCAAAAAGTACAAGACATGTGATATGAAGAAATTAAAGGTCATGCTGGAAATATATTCCGTCTATCAATGAAATGGAATTATAGTTATCTTTTATTACAGTAAAATAAGGACCTTATATTAGAAAAATATTTTTATCTAGAAGATCGAAGAAGCACACACGTTTGCTAATGTTGTTTATTTTGTTTTAGGTCTCCTTCCTTGCTGTTCGCTTCCCTTCCTTCCTTCACTTGACTACCTTCATCTTCTATGCTATTACATATAGCAAACAGAATTGAGGGTGTCGAAAGGTGGATCAGATTGAGCATCGAACCGATCCTGAGAGTCTGGAGAAATACTCTTGACACCTACATCCAGCCATTGTCAGAGACTATAATATTCATAAGTAAGAATTAGGCAGATAGTAGAGTGCCTTGGCCAGGTAGGTAAGTATTGGGGGCATAGGGCTCAATTAAGGAACAGAGAGCATTCTATCCTTGGTATATAAATAAAATGTTAGTAGGAGACCCTAATGACCATAGATATATATATTCTGTTGAAAACAAAACATTCTAATCATCTGTGTAATTATATAAATATCATGGTCCTGTGGAAGTCAATCGCCGAAACGATAGTGCCGTCCGTGAGAATAAGGATGGTATAGGTCTGAGTATAAATTTATGCTCAGACCAATGCCATCCTTATTCTGATACCTCAGACAATCAATACCCCACATTGGGCTTCTCCGTTGATCACTTATTTCACTAATACACCCTGTATTAATTGTATTAATTTTATACTACCAATAATTGATGTTTTTTTAGGATATTAGTAATGTATTCTGAAATATGCAACAGATCAAAAAGCTATCCTTAATTGTGGGTAACATGTAGATTGGTCTATAGGCACATGCTTAATTTATACATTTGTACCTTCTAAGTATTCATTTCCTTGGGAATTTACCTAGTAGTCCTTTGTCTATGTCAAATCAAGATATGTATGTGTTTTTCATTACAATCCTTGTGTGATCAAGATTGGTGTCAATCGAAACGTGTAACAGTATTGAATACATTTGTTTTTCACTGCACGTTGACTACCCTAGTGTGCACTCTCTATTTGAACTTTCTTTTGGTATCTATGACCGGCTCGCTCGGCCGGCTTAGTGCACCACCTTCCCTTGGACCGAATGTTTCGGAATGGGCAAGATGTTTGTGATAATGTCTATGAATATGTATATAAATATTTATAAATATATATATATACATATATTTTGTTTGTTTGGCGTTTGTACTGGCATGCTTCCCAAACGCCGGCGGGCCCGAAACAAAACGTCCGCCACGTTATATATATTTATATATATATATTTCTTTTCATCGAAACATCCCCAGTTGAAGACGCACTCGAATTCCACTGGATCTTTAATAAAGGGAAACTGGCATTTTCTTTCAGATGCACATCGTGCCCTATGCGTTTCAGAGCAACAGCTCCTTGGTCACAGGCTTCATGATACTGCGCAGGATAGGTGGAAAGGCACTCTCCTCTGCACATCCTTGATTTCATTATCCCTCAGTTGGCTTCACTGGTGAGTGCAACTTAGTGTTGCATGCTGCGATCAGTAGTGCACTTTCATAATTCCTTTACCTTTAGTAGGTTTCTGCACAGTAGCATAATGTTCATTTGATTTAGAAGCCCTCGAGTGGGCCTCCGAAATGAAAATGTTCAGTTTATTTTGTCTGTTCTGCTGTTCCACTAAGGAAGATTCTGAGAAGTTCTATTTCCTTGTGGCCCCCTAACCTTGACCTTGAGTGGTGGTGCAGTCTTTCCTGGACTGCCGGTCATAAATCTTTCAACTAAACATCCCCAGTTGAAGACACACTCCAAGAGCAGATGAATTCCACTGATCTATACTACTATTATAAAGAGAGAACTTGCACCTTTTGGCCAGGTAAACTTGAGAACCACAGCGCCAATCTACACACCTGATACATCTATGAAAATGCCAGGGTGTGTAGATGGACACAGGCTATATAAATAAAAAAAAAAAATAAAAAAAAATTAAGAAAGTAAACAAAGTAGTCCCCTGAAAGTAGCGCCGGCCGGGACCTAGCGCTGGCCGCGACGCGACGTGTGTGATGACGACGGAGGAGGGCAGTGCAGTGACGAGCGGCTGTGCAGTGAGGAGCGGCGGCACAGGTAAGGAAAGGGAAAGTGAGACTGTGATGCAGGGGGAGGCAAGAAGGAGGCAGCAGTAAATGAAAATGTCGGGGCGGAAGGGGGCACGAGTGAGTCGGGCGGGAGGGGGGCGCGAGTGAGTCGGGCCGGAGGGGTGCGTGAGTGAGTCGGGGCCGGAGGGGGGCGCGAGTGAGTCGGGGCCGGAGGGGGGCGCGAGTGAGTCGGGACGGGAGGGAGTCGGTGCAGGAGGGGGTCGGGGTGGGAGCGGGTGTACTGCCCCCAGCCCCTTTCTGCCCCAGGCAACGCTGGGGCGGGCTGCTAGTTCTTTAATAAAAAAGAAACTGGCGTTTCATTCAGATGCATATCTTGTCTTTCAGAGCAACAGCTTCTTGGTCACAGGCTTCATGTTACTGCACAGGATAGGTGGAAAGGCACTCTCCTCTGCATGCCCTTTATTTAAATAGCCCTCAGTTGACCTCACAGGTGAGTTCAACTTAGTGTTGCATGCTGGGATCAGTAGTGCACTTTCATAATTCCTTTACCTTTAGTAGGTTTCCGTACTGTAGCATAATATTTATTTGATTTAAAAGCCCTCCTCCAGTCGGCCTCTGAAATGAAAATGTTCAGTTTATTTTTTATTTTCTACTGTCCCATATAAATTCACTGAAAAAACCAAAGGTTACAGGGACATTAAAGTTTGGGTCAGGTTTCACTTGTGCACAGCCAGTGAAATTGAGCCGTTATAGTTAGTGAGCTAACTATAACTTGCAGCCCCACAATGCACTGCTTATGACCTCACATATTGCATCACTCACGACATGGTCAAATACATCACTGATGACATCTCAAATGACATCACTGATGACATCATCCAGTGACTGTGAGTGTTTTTAAAAAGTTTATGGGTGTTAAATATATACCAAGGTGTATTGGTGAATCTGTTGGTGTATGAGTGCCTTTTTGGATGATTCAGTGGGTGCGTGACTGACTTTATAATTAAGGGGATAGGTGTCTCAGTGAATGTATGGGTGAGTGAATGAATGTGTGAATGTCTGTATCCGTCTGACAGCTGGTGCCTAAGTGGCAGTACGGGTTTGTGAGTGGGTATGTCAGTTTCTGTATGGGTGAGTTATTGGTTGTCTGAGTACCACTATGGGTGTCTGAGAGTTTGTGTAGGTGGATGAGGGTATTTTTGATTGCATGTATGGATCATTGAGTGGATGAGTCAGTGGCTGTATGGGTTCATGAGTGCGTGAAAACATGCTGCTTGATAAAACTAGGAGCCCTTATTGGAGTGATTGCAAAAACAGAACTCACAAAATCAGGCTAAACAAACATACATCTTCAGAATACCAGTCTGTATTGCCCAATTCTAGGTCCTCAATGTGGTCATAAAATATTTGTTAACTCTGTCTTTTTTAGACCTCACTTGACAATTATTAGCAGGTCACACTTGTTTGATTTCACCAAAGCATGCAAGACATTTCATGTGAGTGATTCATGTCAACGCTGAAAACCCCAAAGGTTACAGGGGCGGTATAGTTAGGTTCAGTCCCCAACATACTGATGTTTTATGGTACCAGGTGTAGTTCTGTTCCTGAGAAGAATCCCTGCAACAAGACTGGCCATCGCAAGACAGTCAGCCAAAGTGAGAAGCGCATCTAAGCTGGAGTGCGCACCAATCCTCTGATGCAATTCAGCAGAACTGATGCTGTGACGCTGTCAAACACTGCTTGGGCTGGTAGCAGTGAAAAATAAAAAGTTAATACATTCATTTTATTACCATTTTATTTTTCACTTTTGCTGTGCTTGCAGCAGGGGAGGTGATGTTCCTAATGGATCGGCCACCGCTGCTGAGAAGAACATTGAGGTCAATGTGGTACAGCCCTGGCCTCTAAGTGAAAGAAAAAACTATCTTTTTCCATTAGGAGAGCAGACCAGTAATCTCACAAATCTATCTTATCTTACTTCAAAGAGTCAATATCTTACCTCTGAATTTGATGCTAATCGCACAGAGCCTTGTTCATAATTGCTGACTTTTGAGTTTAACACCACCCTTCTTTGTAAGAGATGGTCCTGCGATATTTGCTTGTCTTATGTACGCCGAGCAACTCGGAATTTGATATCACATACCCGACTGTGGACTGATTAATTACTATAGATGATATCCTCATAACACCCATGCATACCAATATAGTCTAGTGCAACCCCATTAGATTTGATAAAAGGCAAAGATTTGAGGCTGATAAAACAAAGAGCGGGTCCATTTTATGTCAGAAAAGTTTGTGTGTGAGAAATATCACCTTTTGCATGCTCACTCCCAATTTTATGTGGACATCTGCTTCTGGGTTTTGAGCTCTGCACAGAAGAGCAGTTCTGTCCAGGCTCAGTGTATGCTCTTTGAGCTTTAAATCATGACACATGGTGCACAAAACTACACCAATGGCCTGGAAAGTTGAATGTCACCTGTGGACTGCAGCATGTGTTTGTGAAAACATGGTTCCCGGCCTACTTGACTAGTCTGACTGCTGCAGGTTTTAAACCTGCTGACGAACCTGTAAAATTAACTCTTTTTGATAGAATTATCTCTACTTTTAACAGTTAAATAAGTCGCCCAAGAAGGGCTTGCAGCCCATAAGGAAAGGTGCCTAGAATTTAAAAGTGGTGCATGCAAGAATATAGGGGCATATTACCAAGCAATAGCGATAATTATCGCTATTGCTTGGTTAGAGACAAAAATTTATAGCTGAGCTGCGGTGATTTTTATCGCAGATAAACCTTGGTATTACCAAGGTTTATCTCAAATGCGATAAAATTCGGCCGCAATGCATGAATATCGCTGAAAAGTCAGCGATATTCATGCATTACCGAGCTAATGCTCTTAGCCATGTTATCCACCTCCCATTGGATAACATGGGTAAGAATTGCTCAGGGCAGGTGTTAGCTTTTGGAGATATTCGCGCTTAGCGCGAATATCTCCAAAAGTTGGTAATAGGAGATAGCGATGTTAGCGACTGTTTCCAGTCACTAACATCTTGGCACGCCCACTTTGCATGTCATTAGTGATAAATATCACTGACATGCAAAGTGGGGCCAAAGATGGTCGCTATCTCCTACTAGCTGTCGCTAACTGCTGTTAGCGACAGCTAGGTAATAGGGAGATAATTTTATCTCCGCTTTCTTGGCTTTTAAAGCCAAAAAAGCGGAGATAAACCCCCTTGATAATATGCCCCATAGTGTTTGCAGGTACCTACAGTGAGATGTATCTATCCTATTAAGCAAATTAAAATTTAGACTAAAATACTGTTTCTACTAGCTCAGGTCTGAGGGAACGATTCAATCACTGCTCTTAAAATTCAATAAAAATCTAATTTCCTGATGAAGTTCATCATCATACTATATTTATTTTAGGCCATGATCTATAAAACGTGACTCCTAACATACAGTACACTGGGGGAAGGATGCCTGAACACCAGGTAACAAGTGACCACTCACACCGAGAAAAGGTAGCTGAGGACCTGTAGAAAGAACTGAGGGTAATCTTTTTTGTGCAATCCAATCACTGAATGGAAGCTGGGAGGGGGACTGAGGGGGGTTGTTAAGTGCTAACTACAGTGTTAATGCAAGCTGTGCATATCTAGGTTATTGATCATAGTACTTTTATGTTTATTTGATTGACCTAAGTGCAGTAACTTATTGCTGAATTGCGGACCTATGTTGATTATTATTTTGCATAATGATAATATATTTTTCATTAAGTACCAAACTGTCCTGCAACTTGACCAGCCTGTAGTCCGGGCGTGTGCAGTAGTCTGTTGTCCCGTAATGTTAAAAATTACTACACTGCAATGTACACTGTACTGTTACTTGAAATGTCAATAAAAATATATATTAAAAAAGCATTGCCACCAGTGTTTTAAAAGATATCACATTAATATTCAAGGTACTCATACTAAGTGGTGGATTAGCCTTGCTTCCAGGAGCTTTTCATCAGCACAATACTTCTAATTCCCTTTGGATACAATAGGGTGTTCCCACCACTGAAACACATATCACAAATGGTATCAAAATTCTTATATATCCTCCTGTTAGCTAATAAGAATTCACCTATTGCACAAGTTAAATCTAAAAATTGCACGTGAGAAAGACATTTTACCGCTTCCCAATGGTTAGCTATTCTATATTTGCTTAAAATTGTTTTTAACAATTTCCTTTTTCTCTGTTCTAAAAAAACATACAGTACAATAGCATATGCTCATTATTGGATTTCATTTTCATACCACAGTCACATAAACCCCATATGACTTTAGTCCCTTGACCACCCTCCATCCCTTTGATACATTTATTTTCTCCAATTCTAACACAACTGGGAGAACACAATAGACATCGCTTTTCAATGATGACCATAGCCTCCTTAGATTCACAGCCCAGCTCATATCACCTCTTAAGATTTCATTTTTAAATAACTGAGATATCCTAATCTCACTTGGCTCTAACAACTTATTTTAAAAACTCAGTACAGCCCTTGTCAGAGAGGCAGGCCCATGAAGTCATACCTAACTTCAGCCTTGGTGCCTTTACTATTACCGATTGCCGATTTTGGCATATTCAACGGTATACACCTGTTACAACGCATTCGTTACTCCGCACTACCATTACAACGCGACTTTTACAACGCATACCATTACAACGCATTGCGCTGGGGGGCGCTCTAGGATAGGGAATACGTATAATTTACTATCCAACACCTTCCCTAGGGTCCACGGGGACTGGAGTTAGAATAGTAAATTATACTTTATACTTACCACTATCCAGCACCTCAAAGCGCTATGCGTTGTAATGGTATGCGTTGTAATGGTCGCGTTGTAACGGTAGGTAGTTGTAATAGTATGCGTTGTAACATGGTACATCCATATTCAACACCATTCAATTCACTCTCAGCTGTGCATCAAATACAGAAATTCTGCACAATGCATCCATTTTGACTATACTATTATAAATTGGGACCACCATATGCCTTCAGAAAATGTATTAAACCCCTAAATATGGAGCGCATGGCGTTAGATTTTACCACCTCGCAATGTGTTTTCCAATCTAGATTGGACGAGAAATGCATATCTTAATAGCGATATGAATCCACCTCTTCTATTTATGTCTACTCTAAGAACTATTAAAATACATTCTTCTTTTGACCAAACATTAAAATCTTGTTTTTTTCCATATTAACCACTAGTTAAAGCACTGGTGAAATTAAATTTGTGATAAATATTTAGGAATAATAATTTTGAAAAAGTTAGACTTTATCTGCCTGAACCTCCAGTAGGCTAATTAGAATTAGCCTGCCAGCAGCTGATCCCTTTCAGTGCTTCCACTTCAAGAAGTGTGAAAATTACTGCCATATCAGAAAAATTGGCTTAGGCCTTTTGACAGGAAGACATGGTTGAGAAGTATGTGGCTAATGAAGGATCGGTGAGGATGTTCCAGGAACTTTATTAATGTAAAAGGGACTAGGATGAGGGATGCCCATTCATAATTAAAAGTAAAGGGAGATCTGGGGAAGAGAAGTATTTGTTCTCTGTGCTCTTCCCTGTGTCAGTGCTAAAAAAAGCTGCCTATGGTGCGAGGGTGCCTGCGTTTCAGGGATGATTGTGTTTGTGCAGGGCGAGACATCTTCCTGCACAAAAACAATCATTAATGGTGTTTTGCTCCTTCTATGTAGCACACATACAAAGAGCACTCATAGGTTGAGTAAAAATCGAGGAGAAATAAAAGTATTACTCCTAGTTGTGCCACATTAATGCCTTCTTTTGAAAGGCGTTAATCAAAATCAAGGCTTTTGGCCATGTGTTCTTGGTGTGAAACACTCTAGGACAAATTACGATGAGACTCGGAAAACCTCCGACCACAGGTAGGAGGCTTTCTGAGTCTCATTGCAGGTTTCAGTTTTATCCGCTGCATTAAGATGCAGGCAGTTGAAAGTGAAACCTGCCGGTGATTCCGGGCTGGTTTCCGACAGGCTCAAGGTGCCCATCAACCAGTTGAAGGCCTGTCTGTAATCCCTATGGATGGCGTTTCCACTGTAGGGATTACAATGTCAGTTTCAGAAAAGCTTTCCATGTCTGGCTTTCTGACATGGAAAGCCTGTCAGAAAGCAACATTGGGGGCTCCTAGCAGGGCCACCTTCACCCTGCGGCCATACGGTTAGAGTCCGAGGCAGCACCTAAGGTGCCCACTGTTAATCCCTGCCCTGTGTGGCAGGCACCGTGAGGTGACTGCCACATGGTGCATGGATGAACAGATTCTCCCATTTGTCTATGGGAGCTTTTGCTACAGCTGGTCTATGGCCACAGCACAAGCTACCATTGACAAATGGGAGTAATCGGTCCAGAGGCCGCAACGGTGTTGTATGCCCAACATCCTAATTAGGCCCTCTATATCTCATGTATTGCTTGATTGTTTACATTTTGAAAATGAATACTCCTCCATATTTTTAAAAGGTACAGAGTTTGCTCAAGAATGGATGCACTACACACTTAGGGCCCCATTAGGATGTCGGGTGGATTGCCTCCGTCAGGGTGGCGGTGGCCACCGCCACCCTGGCGGAGGCAATCCGCCCGACAAGCACTCTCGTTTTCCCCTCCGCCAGATTAGGATGGCGGAGGGGACAGCAGCCGACGGAAAGACCGCCGGCCGCTTTACCGCCGCGGTCGCCTTGCGACCGCGGCGGTAATAGATTAATATGGTGGCGATGTCCAATGGACACCGCCAGCCATATTACGATGGCACAAAGTAGAGGCCTTTCCGCGGTGGCAATGCCGCCACGGAAAGGCAGGCGGAGATTGCTGCGGGGCCCACTGCAGGGCCCCCAGGTTGCCACCACTGTCGGGGGGCACATGGGGGGTACCTATGGTACCCCCCACATTTGCATATGGAAAGCGGCGGGCACCGCGCGGTGCCTGCCGCTTTGCATATGCAAATGCAAAAAAGCATTTTTAGCATTGTGGCGGGCGGTGCAGAGTGCACCGGCCGCCACAATGCTAAAACTACAGGATGTGCCCGCCACTGTGGCGGGCACATCCTAATTGCCCCCATGGGACCCCCGCCCTTATGGCGGGCGGTCCCGTTCTCCGATAGGGTGGCGGGCGGACAATGTCCGCCCGTCATCCTAATGGGGCCCTTAATTCGAAGTGAAGAATTGTGATGTTACTTTTGTGCTTACGAGATTATCCAGAAAACAGAGAAATACAAGCAAAATAATATATTGTTGCATTTATTGTCCCACGTTGAATTATTATCTCTAGCACATATGAATATGACACTTGGAGATAACTTCATTAATGGTTCTATGGAGCGTTTATCCCTTGAATTTGCTTCTTTCAGCACAGGCAGAACGTTCTTTCTGCACAGTTAGTTATTGTACTTTTAAATCGGATTTTATATGTTTGATTTTTATACATGGATATGGATTTTTTAACAAAAGTCAATTATGTATTGCTGCACAGTGCATTCTTCTGGATCAGTGGCGCCATTAAAGATGCTTTGTAGGGAATGTGATCTAGCATTTACCTTTATGATATGGTAACTGGGTATTGTGGCACAGTGCACTTTTTTGGAATTGGTGGGATCATTAAAGGTGTTCTGAAATGTTGTGATTTAAAATATAATCTTAAAATGTGTATAAAAATGTAGTAGGATTTTCTACTAGCTTTTATGAAGATTTTGTCTGTTTAAATGTGATTTTATAAATATATATTTCTTTATAATGAACTCTTGGAAATAAATACATTTGTTTATGATCATTATTAGTCTGAAGAAATGGCATCTAACTTTAAATTTCAGTGCTAAGAGTGCCCAAAAGGAGTAGTGAGAGCGAGAACTTTCCTCGCGAAAAAACTAGCTTGAAATCAAACAATAAAAGTACCATGAAACCATAATGAAAAGGTCACAACCATTGAAGGCAGTTTATACTTCTTGTCTGAGGAAATTAAACTTCAGACTTCACTGCTGGCGGTAGCTGGAACGGGAGTTCGTCTATAAGTGTCTAGACAGGAACGCACACTCGCAATAATGTGCGCAACAGCCACCGAGCCCTGCGCTCCTGTCCGCGGCGTATGCTTTATTGCAACTCCCTGTCATCTCGAGGCACACAAGCATTTACTGAGGGCTGTTGGCCTATTCTTTTGGCTTCACAAGTCCTGCGGTGTCGCAACGTTTAATGAACAACATTTGGGTCAACCCATTCTACTGTAAATAAGCACTTTGTCCTCATTTTCTCTCCTTGAACAGAGACTAGAACATGTTCGAGAGGAGGATGTGAAGATAGTCAACTCCAAAGGTAGGAGTCCTTTTTTATTGTAAACAAAGAAAAATTAGCAATGTTTATGGTTTGCAATTGGAAAGTATAGGCCTTAGTCACAAAAGAAAACAAGCATTTGCAATGCTATCGGTCTCGCCTTTGGGACCTTGTAAGTGTGTAGCCATGCAGGATGGACTGACTTTCAGCATTCACTTGAAGAAAATGCACAGAATTACAGGTAAATTTTTTTTTTTAACAATCTGAAAGTGTCTGATAAATGATTGTGATCGGATAAGTTATCAAAGGGGCGTGATAGGGGCGAGTCTGCAACTCACACTTTTCTAGATTTTAATTGGAATGGAAGCCATATTCTGTGCATTAGGGAGATACTGGGGTATATGTGTGTGAACATCAGGGATAACAAAGAAGACATTAATCAAGGGAAACAAAACCAAATATCCAAGGTAAACAAGAACAGCACAACACACTACCAGAGGCATTTGGGGAATGCCCTCTTTGATGTTCCTGGAAAAGGCAGTAATGCCCCGGTTACTTACCGGTAATCTTCATTACTCTGAGTATAGTCTTCCTCACCACATGACTAACAAAGTGAGCTTCAGCTCCACACCAGAACCCTCCAAAGCAAAAAGTCAGCCTCCCATGCCTCCCATCCCTTCCCAATATGGCCAACCCATTACACCCTTGACCTCTATAGGAGGCGGGCCGGCCCAACCCATCAGCCTGAAACTACCAAGCACAAACATGAAGCCGATAGCCAGACAGGGAGGGAGGGATGGGAACTCATGTGGCGAAGAAGACTATACTCGGAGTAATGAAGATTACCGGTAAGTCACCGGGGCATTACCTCCTCGTTAGTCTTCATCGCCACGTGACTAACAAAGTGAGCACATACCAAAGCCAAGCGGCTTCATGGAAACTCACAAGAAACCAACAGACCAGAAAGGGACGCCCACGAAAGAGGGCAAACCCAACAGACCAGAACAAGTGGAAGGATCACCCATGAGAGGCAACCATGAGTAGGAAGAACCAGCCCGGGACAGAAAGACACAGGGAAGGCTGAAAAACCCGGACCTCAGAGACACGAAGTGCCACCAGAAAATCCGCCCCAAACAAAGTCGAAGGAGGACAGAGAAGGCACGCTACTAGACCGCACGGAGCCAAAAGCAACAGCAAACAGGGCCCAGAACAGAAAGCAGCAAGCCTTACCAAACACACCAAGACTGCCCAACAGACAGCTAAAAGTGAGAGGGGAGCAAAAGCCCAGAGACAGGAACTGAATGAACAGAGGGCATCCCCACCACAGCGACCCAAAAATAAAAAACCACGACAGAGAGCGAGATGCAGTCCGACAAACACAGCAACACCACAAGGTTGATCAGCACCCAAGAGAGAGCCGAAACCACCAGAGGAATTGGGAAGCGGAACCAGACGCAATCAAACAGACTGGCAATAGCTGCAAGAACGGAAAGGGGTGCAAAAAAAACCAGCACGCCGACCGAACAACCAAAAACAAAAGGGACACCACAACCACACGCGGTAGAGGAGAAACAGGTGGGACACAGACCCCAGTCACACAAGGGACCCTCGGGAAGGATTGCGACACCAAGGAGAGACCCAGGCAGGCACAAGGCAAATGGACCCGGGAAAGGCGCCGGAAACAACACTGAAGACACCTGTCCAACAAGGGAACCCAACTGACCATCAGCAAAAAGCGGAAAGCCCATAGGGCCGTCCATGCACAAAAGGAAGGTAAATGCAGCGTGGCGACCCGAGACCGCAAAGGGACAAAGCAACCCATCCCAGGACCGTTCCAAAAGGAGGAAGCGAGCCGCTGAAGTGAGCACCCAGGCTGCCACACAGCCAGCAATCCAACAAACAGGCCCTGCACGGCCCAACAATGAAGAACCGACAGCAAAAGAAGTGCACATGGAGAAAAAGCCACAGGCAGAAACACACCAAAGGCGAGAAGGACAAAAGGGCAGGGTGAAACGAGCCCAAGCCATGTCAAGACCCCCAGAGAGCCACCTGAGCCAACAGGCCCCGGTAACCCGGGTATAATGCATTTTCAAGGAAAATGGGGACTTGTAACTGCAGGCCTTGATTACAATTATGAAGTGAACACACTTTACAACAGGGTTTGTGTTCCAACTCTAGACTCACAGCCATCTCATTGGGTTCATTTAAAAAAGCACTAATGCCACTGTGATCTTCTGTGAATCCTATGGGAACTCATCACGAGCATGTAGTTACTCAATTCACTTGACAATTATAGACTATAATCCGTTGCAACCGCTTGGAACATCGATAATTGCAGAGTATATGGTCGTCATGTGGAGTGGGCTCCGAACTCAGTTCCAAGGGATGATTCTTCTAATTCTAGCTTGATATTTAGGGACTCAGTTTTACAATATGGAGTGGCTTGAGATTTTTTTGTCAATATAATATTATTCTGTTGTAAGAGAAATGGGCTACTGATGATCTTTATCTAGATAAGTGAATACCTTAAACCATTCCTTCTATATGCCATCTGCATCAGAGAAATGGGGCCTCCTTGTCGGACGAGCTGTCTCCCTCGAATGCTGTGTCAGCAAATTGTTTACTATTTTCCAGAATATATTAGCACTTTAATTGAGTTTTATTAAGGTCAATTATATTTTGCTCACTAGTTTTTATAATAATTTTATTTCCACTGTGGGCACAGAGTTTTCACAGATTATCTGTTATTTTTGATTTTATTTAATTCTACTTCAGTTTCCAGTACACCTTTTGTTATTTTAGATGCTGCTTTCATTGCAAAAAGTTTAGACTTAGTTGATAATTGTGGGTCTATGGTTTTCTTTGGCAATTGTCTTTACAGTCTTACTGTAAAGCTTATTGGCAGGAACAGTTCTCCTTGATTTTATTGCCTGCTGGAATCTGTGGTTTGCCAACCAAAAGTTCCATAGTAGCAGGGATAAACTTTCAACATTCTCTGTTAGTGGCAGCTTCATACTATGGTCCATGTATTTGTTTTTGGACAATGGTTAGATTTAGTCACAGATTCGGATGTTGTTGATAGTATTTTTAGTTACCTTTCACACTTTGGTATTAATAGTCCAACTGTGTCTAAAATACCATCTCTTATTTTACGCCAAAACTCTACTCTACTCCACTCTACACAGCTCCACTGTATGTCAATCCCCTCCATAAAACTCCACTCTACGACCCTCCATGGAACTCTATAACACTCTACTACACTCCACTGTATGCCATGCCACTCTACGCGACTCCACTCTAAGTTACTCCACTCTACACATGCAACACCACTCCTCTCCATGCCACTGCACTCTACGTCACTCCACTCCTCGCAATACTACTTCACTCTATGACATTCTACTCCACTCTACTCCCTTTTACGACGCTTTACTCCATGCTATGCTACTCCACTCTACACCCCGTCACTCTACTCCACTCTTTGCCACAGCACTCTATGCCCCTCTACTCCACGCCATGCTTCTCCACTCTAAGCAACCTCCAATCCACAGCCCTCTACTCCACCCTATTCCACTCTAATCCATGATACTCCACTGTACTCTATGACACAGCACTCTTTGACACTACACTTTACGAAATCTAAGCCACTCTACAACACTCTACGACGCTCCACAACTCTCCGCTCTACACCACTCCACTTTTTGCCGTTCTCCTTCATGCCACAAACTTTTAGCCATGCTGGTATCAACATAGATAAAACACTGGAAAAACCAATAACTCCTGCATAGACCAGACCTCTTGGCTTTGCCAGTGCTTGTTACGTTTGATTTCAGTTTGGAATAATTCCACTGGGAGTCTAAATTGAAAAATTATTTTTGATTGTTTGTCATTGGATGCAACTCATACATTCATCTGATATAACTACATCGAAGGGTTACACACTCTAATAGATGCAGTAAGGAAGACAGAATATTAGTGATGGAGTAACCTGTCTGCCAAAATTCTAAATCAGACCCTTAGCTCAGCTAACCTCAGCCCTTTAAGTGCCCCAGGAACATAATTAAAGCAGATTGGACTGAGGGGAATATGTTTTTAGCATAGACGTTTATCAAGGGAATAGGCTGAGTTAGAAAATCCATTATTATTTTCAAGACAGTCCTTGGTACAGAACCTGGATGCACAATGTATTTGGGTGTAAATTGTTAACAAGATTTAGCACTGGCATTGTGACTATTTGTTATTTTACCTAAAGGTTTGGCTATCTCTAATTTGGGCGGTCCATGCATATGTGACAATAGGTCAGAACAATCTCTGATGCATTTTATTTTAAACTTTTACAACTCTTCCCGTATGTTGTATTTAGTACCATTTATGGAAATGGGAAATTTCTCAAGATGCAACCCTGCTTTGCTCTTTTTAATGCTGACTACTTAGATGATAAGTTGGCAGTCAAATTGAGATTATTTTGCCCTTAATTTATTGATTGGTCTCTTTTAACAGCTATAAAACTGACAGTTATGTATTTGACGGACCAACTGGTATTTTTAGAGCTAATTGTTTGATGCCTGTATTTATGTTTTGTCTGATATTTCATATTCTCACATAGCAGGGCACTGTATACAGGAGTGTGACTAGAGTATCAGAATTCTGATTTTATGAGGCTTCCTGCTCTCTGCAGCTTCAACTACAAAAGTGGGACTGAATAGAAAAGATAAGAATTGGAAAATATCTGCTTTATGGCAGTGCGACTGGTGCGGCCGCACTGGGTGTTGACCTGTGAAGGGGGTGCTGACTCAGGTGAGGACCCTGTGTTTAGCAATAACTTATGATCTGAGAGATGAGGGGCACTTTTGCCCGGTGGTAGTGAGAGAATCGGAAGAGGTGGTCATGGGGAGCCAAAAATGATTGTCTCACTGGGCGCCACCAGTGCTCACCCTGGCCCTGGTTCAAATTAAAAAGGTTTCAGGAGTATCACGTTTGTTCTCAAAGCACCATTTTCCTACTCTACTTTTCACTCACAGGTTAAAGTAAATAGCTATTTCAAATAAAATGCCCTCCATTCTCTAGTTCCTTGTCTTGGATTTAGGACTAATCATTTTTCATTGCTTGCAGTATCTGACTCAAGCACTTAGGTTGAGGGAAACAATGTTTTCACTGACACCATTTTTATGCAGTGAGTAAAAATGCTATGACAAAGCACGTGTTAGCGCCATCAAAGATTTAGATAAAGAGTATTTGACCCTAAACATAAATTTATATTTGATGCATTTTCTATAGAACCAACATATTTCTCTAAGGTAAACTTGAGAGCACTTTAAAGATATTTTATTGGTGAAATATATATTTCAATTTGGGAAAGTAAAAAAAAGGTGTGTTAAACCACTCTGTATTCAGCAGCTGTCAGGGTGCAAGGCCTTTGAGCAATCTGGACTCCCAAGTTCTTAATAATGGCAAAACATTGTTTAATCTGAAGGCGAAACTCTGCATTTAAAGTTAAGAATTTCAGATAGGAGTTTAATTCAGGGCATCACCCTGGCTGTTTTGAGCAACACTTACGCAGCCTACCTCACTGATGCTTAGATACTCTGGATCAATATAGGTTGTTGTACTTTTGTCATATAGTAAATTATGACGGCTAAAAAGTACTGCAAACAACTCCACTCATCACATAACTGCCTCTTCCTGTGAGTGTCCTGGGCCAGTACTGAAGTTGCCTTTGTGAACCGTGCAATGGGCCTTAAAGAAAATCCTTGCAACAACCAGAAACGATCACAACAGCAGCACTTGGTTTCCAACACAAACACAACCTACAGGCTTATCTTTCTTCACTCACAGACTGACCCAGACCTCTTAGGTAGGCTTATCTCAGAGTCGCAATATCTTGCAGAAAGTGTGCCTCCACAGGTTTTGCTTTCCCTCCGGAGGCAGCCAGGACCTCACAGACCAGGGTGCTATGCTGAGGGGGGGGGGGGAGGGGGATGGTGTCCGGTAACTTGGGGGCCCCCTGAACTGCAGGGGCTGCAGTGTCCTATTTTACGCCACTGCTAACACTAGCAGCATGTGGAAGGACTATCCCCTCAAGAGAACTCTTTTCTGTTTGTTTGGCAAATCTTCCCTAAAAAACACTGATGAAGCCCATATGTGCTTGTTTTATTTATCTCACCCAGAAATATTTTCTCGTGTTTATGAGTACTTCTCAGAAAGTCTCAAGACTGAATGTGCAAATATCTGTGAGCAGTGCCTTTTTCACTTGTTGCTGTTTGCTTAACCCCTTCGATGCTCATGACGAGCTCAGCTCGTCATGAGGCACGGTTGAGCTGTGCTGATGACGAGCTGAGCTCGTCATGAACAATGGGAATAGAGGAGGGCCAGCACAGGAGGAGAATACCATCAGCAGCGATGGTGTTAATATTTTCAGTGAGTCCAAGTAACAAGGTGTATAGGATACAGAATGGGAGTGCGATAAGCAGTGTGAGGACAGTCTGTGTGTCTGTGGCACTGGTGTATCAATGCCATACCAGTGGCTTTTGAAATTTAAAGGACTGTATTTGGGTAACGAAGGTAGGACCTGACTGGGATCCCTGGGTTTGAGTTTGTGCTGTCATAGTTGAAAGTGCACCTTGTCACAAATTAACTGTGTCGTGTTCAGTACTGTGAATATTGGTTGACTGTTGGTTGGATACAATTTGCATTCTCCACAAACCGTGGGGTATGTTTACGACTTTAGTGGCCAAGGCCGAGCAGCAAGTCACCTTCCTGTACTGCCTTGCATCCCAGGAAAAGGGCAAGAATGTGACATATTTATGCAACACAGCACATTCCTGTCCTTTTCCCTTGTGCAGGCAAAGTTTTGGCAGTCTAGCACAAACACAGGTATCCTTGCACCATAGTGTGTTGTAGGGAGGATTGTGCCCATTCCTGAACAAATACAATCCTGGGAGGCTTTTTCCTTTTCTATGAGCCCTTCAAAATGTAGCACACATAGAAAGAGGAAAAACAAGGAGAAAAAAACATATTTCTACTCATTACGCCTCTCAAGGGGAATACCCACACAGTGCCCATGGAATGCCTACCCAGGGCAGAGTAATGCAATGCAGTGATTTGCGCTGCATTGCGTTAATCCATATTTTTGGGCACCTCAAAGCCACACAAAGTGGCTTTGCATGGCTTCAAAAATATGCCTTAAGGTTTGCATCCCAATTCATAAATTTGGCCCCTAGTCCCTTTTTTTCTTTAATTTCGAAAGCCACATGGTTGTCAGAAGAGACTATGTAATCACATATGGGAATGAGAAGACTGAAATTTGTCTCTCGAAACAGGCTCATAGCTAGCCTTCAAAAACATAAGGTTTTCCCAAATCTCTTCTCTATAGACCTGGTTTAGAGTGTTGATAGATGATATGGTCAAACTCAAAATTTGTGTGTAAAAAGGACCTCACCCACTCTGTTAGTGGTATGCTTCATCGTTCGGTCACATCTTGGAATACTAAATAATACCCGAATAGATACAGAAGAAATATCTAAGTGCTCCCAAACTGAGGTAGAGTGCATCCTGGTGTTTAGCATACCAGGACGAGACTTGACGAGTAAGCATACCGTTAATAGAGTCAGTGAAGGTCCTTTTTACATAAAAAGGTGAGTTTGTCCATGTCATATATCAACACTCCATATCAGGTCTATTTAGGGATTGGTGTCGTTACAACGCAGGCTATTACAACGCCTGCTGTTACAACGTGGTTTTTACATCGCATACCACTACAACGCATAGTGCTTTTAAGCGCTGGATAGTGATTTATTTAATTTACTATTCCAACTCCAGTCCCCGTGGATAGTAGGGAAGGTGTTGGATAGTAAATTAAATATATTCCCTATCCTAGAGCGCCCCCCAGCGCGATGCGTTGTAATGGTTTGCGTTGTAATGGTTGCGTTGTAATGGTAGTGCGTTGTAATAAATGCGTTGTAAGTGATGTTTCCCCTATTTAGCATTGTGTGGGATAACTTTGTGTTTTGCAGAAGAAAATGTGTCTGTTCTCTGCAAAATCTAACACCAAGGAAGATGAACAGTCTATTTCCAAATGAGGGAACACAAATTCTGTTCCATAAATAGATGGAGTGAGGACTGGGAACTGTAACTTGCAACAAAAAGCACTACATGAGGGTGAAACTGCCAGCAGCAGCATTATCATCTGCTACGCACACGCAAGAAATTCCTATTTCTGCTCCAGCTGGCCTCTCACAAACTGTCGTCCATGCATTGATTACTTTGTGTGTAGAATATGCTAATGTTTTGTATCTAGGCCTTCCCGACCGCTTAATTAAGCTCTTGCAGGTGGTGCACAATGCTGCTGTGCGTCTGCTGTAAAATCTGCTCTCATTTAAGGTCCTTACACTGGTTACCGATTGAGAAAAGGAATCTGTTTTAAACCCTTGTGCTCACTAATAGGTTTTTTTATTCTATGGACCCGCTTGCATCCATCTTAGCGGTTTGTGCCCTACCTTCTGTCTTGAGCCCTTTGGTCCTCTCATACTCCTTTGGCGGTGACTTCGAATGTCAAACGGGTCAGGAATGGAGTTTTTTCTTTTACTTTCTGGCCGCACGAGCCTGGAATAAGTTGTCGACCAATCTCAGTAGTATCACAAATTAACTGTCATTTTGAAAGCTTTTGAAAACCTGGCTATTCACTGTGTCTTACTTGAGTGACAGGCAGAGTTTCATCAGACCATTTACCCTGGGTTGCACTTAGGGGTACCCGCATGCTCTACAAATTGTCTCATTAATTCATCCCTTTTGGAGGGAAGACAGAAGATAGCTTGCTCAAAGATTTTACGTAGATTGAAAACGAGACTGAGAAACAGCAAGCACTAGCCAACAGTCTAACAAATAACACTTAAATCACATTTAGGCACAGTTTTACAGAGGCATGACATATCTCAATGGTTAAAATATAATCGGAAAAAGATTCAAAAAATAAAAAGTCTTCATGTTTGAGAATTAAGGATCTTAACCTTGCCTGTGCTATTGATTTCAAAATCATTTCCTTTGGTGGAGAGAAAGTCAACAGAATAAAACTTCCTTAAGAATGTGCTGAGTAAACTGTAGGGTCAAATGATGCCAATAAATATAAACAGCAAATGTAAATGTACAGGAATCTATATACCGCAAATCACCGAGCGGTTTCTAAGCGCTTGCTTAGGGAACCCGTCCTGGTATTCCCCTGTGAGATAACCCCGGCAGGGTATTCGCAAGCTGAAAGCCAGACATCCCGCCGCGAGGGGCCATTGTGGAGATTAAGCAAGCTATTGCCCAGAGTCGCAGATTGTGAACCCGTGAATCGAGTAGGCACCAGAGCGAGAATTGTCAAGTCCATGGATATTTTAGGACTCAAGACCCTGCCGAGCCGGGATTTGAACCCTGGTCCCAGGTTGACCTCTGCTTCCAGGTCTGCCTCCTCTAACCAGTGAGCCACACTTCTCCACAGCACAGATTATTAAGCCCATGCCACTGTTTTACGAGTCTTAGAATAACCAAGCAATGCTTTTTGCTAAAAGTACAGTCAAGAGCCCTATCAAAATAATAGCAATTAACAGCTACAATATTGAGGACAGCTTAAATGGAGACAAATCAGACCAGGCTAGCATATGGGTTTTAGTAAGAGATGTGTTGCCGTAACCTGAACAGACTAGATATTTGGTGAATTTTGCACTGTAATATTGTAAATGCAGCACCTTCACATGGAGTCTCCAGTTAATAGTTTTATTCAGCTGATTGAGCTGAGCGATGTGTCTTTTGAAGGCAGAGTAAGCTGTGTACTATCTACACTTAAAACACTAAATTAAATGAGAGTGGAATTTGTTATCAAATGCCTATTTTCAATTGCTAGAGCTCAGTGATGTCTGGTACCAATAGTGGTATTGTAAATAGAATGCAAGAAAGAAACATTCCCAATAACATAGCGTGGCACTTTTCAGCTCATTGGTGAGTCAACCATGTTATGAAAGTCTTTAGTTCTACAAATTATTTCAAAAACTTTGGTGACAAGCTGTTTACTATGTTTCGCAAATCTGTAAAAAAAACTACTGTCATAATGTGGAGATACTTTCAACATTCATCTTAGTCGAATTGCCAGGGTTAGATACTTAATGGGTTAAGGTTCAGAAAACTGGAGGTTGAACGGAATGCTCTCTTCAAGCATGTTACTATGTCAGCTGATGACAGTTCCTGTGACAGCTCAACATGGAACATATACACAAGCCGGAGTCCATAGTTATGAGCTATCTGGTTTGCCACTAATCTAGGCATTATGTATATTGCTCTTCAAGAGGTATTTAAGTTATCTCTTGAGCTGCAGAAACCTATCATATGAATCATTGATGCTTTTTTGTGCTACGTGCTGACAAATAACAGTGCTTGAGGACTTTTTATTCTAGCAAGGTTATCAGTATTTACGGTGTAAAAAGGCCATAGAAGACAATACGTTTCTCAGAAATAATCAGCAGGGATTTCTTCGCGGGAGTGTTGACCCGCTACTTCTGTCAGCCCCTACATCCCAGGTTTGTTACTTTAGTCAATCACACCGTACCTCCATTCTACCTTCCTTCCTTCCTTATGGGACACCTCCAAGCACTTTGCAGCACAGCGCGCCGTGAGGGGAACGGCCTTGAGCCCTCACAGGACAACCAGCAGACAAGGGGCATCTCGGTCGGCACGGGAGCAGCGGGAACCACATCCCCCAGCTGCTCCGGCCGGCGCAGGACCAGTGACGCCACAACAGCGCCCGGAGGCGCTACAAAGTCAGAGGGGCGCCGAGCGTCCAGGCAGGACACCTCCAAGCACTTTGCAGCACAGCGCGCCGTGAGGGGAACGGCCTTGAGCCCTCACAGGACCACCAGCAGACAAGGGGCATCTCGGTCGGCACGGGAGCAGCGGGAACCACATCCCCCAGCTGCCCCGGCCGGCGCAGGACCAGTGACACCACAACAGCGCCCGGAGGCGCTACAAAGTCAGAGGGGCGCCGAGCGTCCAGGCGGAACACCTCCAAGCACTTTGCAGCACAGCGCGTCGTGAGGGGAACGGCCTTGAGCCCTCACAGGACCACCAGCAGACAAGGGGCATCTCGGTCGGCACGGGAGCAGCGGGAACCACATCCCCCAGCTGCCCCGGCCGGCGCAGGACCAGTGACGCCACAACAGCGCCCGGAGGCGCTACAAAGTCGGAGGGGCGCCGAGCGTCCAGGCGGGACACCTCCAAGCACTTTGCAGCACAGCGCGCCGTGAGGGGAACGGCCTTGAGCCCTCACAGGACCACCAGCAGACAAGGGGCATCTCGGTCGGCACGGGAGCAGTGGGAACCACATCCCCCAGCTGCCCCGGCCGGCGCAGGACCAGTGACGCCACAACAGCGCCCGGAGGCGCTACAAAGTCGGAGGGGTGCCGAGCGTCCAGGCGGGACACCTCCAAGCACTTTGCAGCACAGCGCACCGTGAGGGGAACGGCCTTGAGCCCTCACAGGACCACCAGCAGACAAGGGGCATCTCGGTCCGCACGGGAGCAGCGGGAACCACATCCCCCAGCTGCCCCGGCCGGCGCAGGACCAGTGACGCCACAACAGCGCCCGGAGGCGCTACAAAGTCGGAGGGTAGCCTCCCGCCCGCGGGACGCGCGCGGGCGGCGCCGGGCGGAGCCCGGGCAGAGGGCGGGCCGTCTAAGGCCGTCCAAGGACGAACAGGGACGGGACGGGCCACGTCTCTAACATCATGGGTAAGCGCAAACTCGAGACAGCGGCGGTTGGCGAGGCTAAAGCAAAGGTTCCTAAGTACACTACTAGCATCATCACGTATTTGACTACGAAAGTGTCTGAACTATCTACCCAGATCGCAGAGTCAGAGCGCGAGTTGGGTCTGGAAACTATCCCGGTAGGCGCAGACTCATTAAATACCTCTGCCATTAACTGTATCCCGCTGGAACCCAGGGTTATTATTGAGTCGTGTAGGCCAACTCTGCCACAATCTCCCACGGTTCTCCCGACCCCGGCACTGCCTGAAACAGTGAGACCGTTTAATTCAGCAGTTACGGGCGATCCAGGAAGCACAGCATGTAGTCAGCCTGGGGCTCAACGTGCATTGTTTGTTACTGAGGAGGGTATCTCAGCTCTACTTGAAAAACTTTTTTCGGACAGGCTTGAATCTGCCCTAATCCAGATTGCCACTGACATTACTGAAACATTGAAGGACTGCGTCAAGGAGCTTCTGGTGAAATGCGAGCGCATTAATGATGTTCTAAACACACGGGCTCTTTCAACTACTACACAAGTGGCGTCATGCCCAACAGCGGTACAGGTTTCTGCACCCAAGACTGGTGGCCCATCCACTACTGGAGCCACTGTGGCTACTAAAGTGGCCGCTGAGAACCCTGCTCAAAACAAAGGGGAAGTTAATAAGGGTCTATCTGCTCCTTTGCTAGAGGCCGTACCTAGTGAAACCCCAATAGTAAGGTCTAGAGCTACACAGGGGGGCCGGGGGAGAATGGTACCCCCAGTAAATTTACCTCCTGATGCAACACCATTTGTGGCAATACTGGTTAATGTACCGAAACTTGCTCTTGGGGAGGTTGAACACCACGAAACTCTTCTGAAGCATATCAAAAATTGGTGTAACGCGAATTGCACGGGTGCAAGTAACATCGCAGATAATATTTTGACAGGTAGAAGGGTGGACTGGGTGGGCACAACTAGGAAAAGTGTTGCAGGAGACTGCGTAATTGTTAATTTTAAATCGAGAAACGTCTCCAGCCGTCTCTTCTGGGATGGTTCCCCATTGGACCCAGCAGGCAAAGGTGTTCGTGCGATGCCCCTTGGCTTTTTCTATCCCCCAGCATTTAGGTTAGGTGGTGGTGAGAATACAATGCCACATCATATCAATAATGTATGGGCTGAAGACAATCCTATCTTGCCTTTACAAGCGAACCATTGGGTGACAAAGCAACCCAGGGTTGGTGGCTCAGCTAATTCTGTAAAAAATATCCCTACCAACGACTTAATACTGTCGAATATATTCTCGGCTCTGGCTAATAACTTAGACATGGATTGACTAGAGCATAGCCAAAATACCCTGAACGCCCCTTGTAATGAAAATGTTCCTATTGACTCACCATGTAACACAATTACTGCCGTAAATGACCCTTTAGTTTTGGGTAGGGGGAACATCAGGCTACTTTCCTGGAACATTGCGGGATTACGTTCCAAGCAGGATGACCCAATTTGGCTACATAAGATAAAAGAACATGATATAGTGGCCTTACAGGAAACCTGGGCAAGAGATAATGCTCTGTGGGTGGACGGTTATATATCATTTTTTGTCAAAGCGCAGAGTTCCACGGCGGGAAGGGATAGGGGTGGCCTGTTGCTTTTAGTCTCAGTTAACATAACAGGCACTGTAAAGGAAATCCCCAGCTCTTCATATTATTTTCAGCTGGTGGAAATTCTGCAAAAAGACAATAATAAGATAGTGCTAATAAACTGTTATAATTCTGCGCAGGGGGGTCCCCCAAACTTTGTTTTAGAAGAGTTATCTTCTTTTGTACCCAATTACATGTTAAAACAAACCACTTTTGTTCAACTCATATTGATGGGAGATTTTAATGTTCATTTATGCGGGTTACATTGCCAGATTGAAGATGATACTGGCCCAGAATATACGACTCTGCCACATTTTGAGCATAGCCCTAAGGGTGTGGCAATGGAGGATTTGCTTTCTTCTAATGATTTATTTGAACCAGGGTTTTTAGACTTAAAGGAGAGTGTGGTTACATACAACGCAAGGGGTTGTGAATCGATCATCGATTATATTTTTATGTCCCCGGGTTTGCTCCGCTATGTATTGTTTTATAATGCCATAGTAAGTGGGTTCAGTGACCATAACCCGGTGTCGCTAGTCCTAGACGCTTCCATTGGTCTATGCAAAGGGGCCTTGCGGGCCACCTCTGTGGAGGATGTAAGGAGTAAAGACCAGGGAAGGCGCCTCAAATGGTGCAAAGTATGCCCTGTACGATTTCCTTGCCTTAATTGAGCAAAATATGGCAGGGGAACTTGGGACATGTAGGGACCCAGACATGGGGGGGAGGGAGGTAGTTTGTGCTTTTGAAGATATTTGTGCTAGAGTGGAAAAAGAGCTTACAGCTAGACAAAAGAGGGGACCTGTCCCAGCTTTTGGTTGGTTTGACCAAACATGCTCCAAGGCACATTCTGCTCTGTTGAAAGCACTTAAACACTCCCCCAGAGATAGGTCACTGGTGGCACATTTGAGGAAGAAATATGCTGTGGCAATAAAGACTAGGAAAAAGGTTATTAAAGAGGAAGCCTGGGATTCTTTGATGGACTCTGCTACCCATAAACAAAGCTCCAAATTTTGGTCTATAATTAATAACCCTTTATTTGCTCAATCAAACAATTCAGATCTCGAAGTAAACATAGCTGAAGCAGAGTGGCTCAAACATTTTTCTAATATCTATGGGTCTAATGAAATGGTTGAGACATTTGTTATGCCTTGTCTTTTAACTTCTCCCCCCAAGCTAAATTTCACCAAAACTCAAGTGGAGGTCGCTATAAAAGGTTCAGCTGGAAACAAAGCCCCCGGTTCAGATGGGGTTCCTCTGGATCTCTACAAGCTAAACCCAGGCATGTGGGCAGAGATATTAGCAAATGTTTTTAACTGTGTACTTGAGGGGGGTTTGCCAAAAACTTGGGCTTGTTCAATCATTGTCCCTATTTTTAAAAAAGGTCAAAGAAGCGATCCCAAATGTTACCGACCCATATCATTGTTGGATTCTTCAATGAAGGTCTTGGGCAAAGTTTTACTGGCAAGAATCAACAATTGGTCTTTGAAAAATGACATCTTATCGGATGCCCAGTATGGGTTCCACTCAGGAAGAGGTACTGAGGACCAGTGTTTAAATCTCCATCTGTTAATTTCTAAATATTCAACAGTATCAAAGGGGTCAATTTTTGTTGCATTTATGGACCTGTCCACGGCCTTTGATTTAGTCAACAGAGCTCGGCTGTGGAACATGCTGTTGAAATTGGGTCTTGATCCTCCTCTTGTACACTTTCTGGCTGAACTTCATAAAGACTTAAAGGCATCGAACAGAATGGACCAAGATGGAAATCGCACAGGCTGGTTTAAATCGAGCAGGGGTGTACGGCAGGGTTGCATTCTTGCCCCCATGCTGTTCACTTTTTACATAAACTCATTGGAGAAAAACCTTCTAACTGCTACCTTGGATACACCGCGTGCAGAGGATACCCGCATCCCCGTTCTCCTGTACACAGACGATGCTGCACTAATAGCTCGGACACATTTAGGCCTGCAGAGACTTTTAAATGCATTTAGCGAGTTTATGTCCTCACTTGACTTAGTGGTAAACAATTCTAAATCCCAAGTTACGGCTTTTGGGGCTGTTAAAAACAATACCAAATCGTTTTATTGTAATGGTGAAGTGATCACTAATGTCAAGATTTTTACCTATCTTGGTGTGATTTTTGATACAAAGGGCAGTTGGTTACCTCAAATTACAGCCAAGACCAAGGCGGTGAGGAGTTCGACAAATGCTATTTTAAGTTTTTCTAGGAGACTGGGAGGGAAGCCGAGCGGTGCTTTATTAAGTTTGTATAGGGCAAAAACTCTGGCAATAGCCAGGTATGGTTCAGGTTTGTGGGGCTATGTGAATACCGAAAGCATCCAAAGGGAGGAAAATAAGTTCCTTCGGGCCATACTAGGACTCCCCCAATCGACAGCCACATTTTCAGTTCACCAGGAGTTAGGTTTAGGGTATATCACCGATATCCTTTCAATGGCACCTATTCTCTTATGGATTAGGACTTGGACCAATAATAACTTAGGTCTAAACCATAAAATACTGTTGGACTGCTTAAAACTGGAGAAATCCAAAAACATTGCTTGGCTGTCATATATCCATAGGTGCTCTCTGGAATTAGGACGCCCTGAGATATTTACTGCCCTTATGGGTCTGAAGAAATCTGACTTAGATTGGGTCAAGCTCAATTTCTCCAAATTGAAGTCCCTGGAGAGAGAGGACCAGCAACTTATTAAGCCCAAGGTCAGAGCCCATTACATGACTATTACCAGCTTAGATATCCAACCGTACCTTGCTACAGTGAACATCCCTTTCCATAGGTGGCTTTTAGTAAAATTCCGGTTCAACCAGATTTATATGGTTCAGTGTGATAGCCAGGGTTGGTATAAGCAGGAGGATGCACCTGTGTGTAATTGTGATAATTTTTCACTGCAGGATAACATGCACCTAATGCTCTTTTGCTATTTTTATAACATGCCCAGACAGAAGTACCTGGTACCCTTATTGAAGGATAAAGCTTTTCTTCAGGCAAAACCAGCCCTCCTGTATCTCCAACTGTTGGACTCACCTTTGGTCATGTTTAGCGTCGCAAACTATCTTGTTTCTGCGGTTAGGATTAGGAGGAGACGATTGAAAATGTAATATGGGGGTACTCTTTGGAAGATGAAATGTGTTCTTTGTATCTGTAATTTTGGCTAATAATTACCTTCTCTTTTTTTAGCTGTTTTTAAATTGTTTTTAAACTGTGTATATAAATGATAACTCTGTATGTAAGTTTTATGATATCAAATCCCGCTTTTTTTATTGACTGTAGTATGCTTTTATGATTTTTAACTAAATCGAATAAAGTGGTTTTTGACTTGACTTGACAATACGTTTCTGGGTGTGGTGCTGTACAAAACACAGATTGCAAATAAAATTGAAGACGCACATGTTTTTGAAGTTTTGCAGAAAATGTATGACTTTTTTGTTATCCATAGGTGGCAATTTTGTCATTGGCAACCAGGCTGAATATGAAACAAATATCAGTCAATTGAAGGTTTTGCGCAAACAGTACTGGTCTAATAAACTGCCTAACATTTTTAAAGGATGGAAAATTTAACTGCTCTGTAAAAGATTTCACAATGGAAATCATGAACCAATACAAGATTATAGGAAGCATTAGGGTTGTGGTGGCAAAGAAATGAAAAGTGTTGGGAGCTTGTAAAAGCTGTGAATACCATAGCCAGTTCCACAGTGGAATTAGAGTGAAGCCATTTCCACTGTAAAATTTGAATTAGAATTTTTTACAAATGAATCTCATACTTGCCTTCAAGACCATCCTTACTGGCTGACATCACACCCTTTTTGATGTTCTTAAGACTTGTTGGTCCACCATTGCAGAGATTAAACCCTGTACTGTAAGTTAAATCATAGCTTGCAAAAGGACAAAGAGCTGCTAACATCAATTGAAGCAAGGTACGCAAAGAAGAGGACTTCAACAGCAAAATAAATTTACAGTATTTTTGGGCTAGCATTGACGTATACAAATCAGTGTGCCTGACAGGTTCTGTTACTATAAGATACATTTAGAATATAATAAAAGCTGGCAGAGTAAATTTGTAAGCTTTAGAATTTTTTTTATAAGCTATGTATTGTTGTATTTTACAAATGTTATTGATTTTATAGTTATAAGACTTTATCTGCAATTTCTATTTTTTCTATTTTGTAATGTGTATCAAGTTATTTTTATTTTAATATCATGTGTTTTTCTTTCTGACATACCTTTTTTATGTTGTTTTCATTTGCATTTATCTATTTTGCTTTTAATTTTCTGATGCTTTAAAAAAAACTATAAACAGTAAGGGCATATCCAATGCTTTCACTTTGCATTAAAAACGACATTTGGAAAATGTATTCAATTGTTATTTCTTTTCCTGAATTTCCAAAGAGCGCATGTGTTTATTGGGGAGTAATGTGATTAATGATCTACAGCTAATAACTCTAGCCTTTTCTATATTTTTGGAAAGTTTGTTCATCTGTGGGGCTAAATCCATTCACACCTAAACTCCACACCTGAAAAGCTTTTCCTTAAAGTGTATTCACTAATACCTCACAACTTAATACTTTAGAGGCTGTTTTTTTTCTTTAGTTTTGGTTAATTTTGACACATAATGCATATGTGGGTTTATTTTTTGTTGAATTATTGCAACAAAGGGCATACCCTAGTCTTTTCCCTCTTCCTAAACTGAATCATAAAAGTACTGCGATATTTCATGATTGCCCTTTCAGAGTACCCTTATGGAGCCTATAATTTTGTTTTAGGAAATTATAAGTCATATTTGGGCTGTAGAATGTGCTAATATGCCAGATTTTTGTTTCCAGAGAAGTACCTCTGCCTGAACCACTACTTTGTGAATGGAAGGCTCCCTCACTTTGACATCGGCCATTGTACTTTCAGGTAGAGGGTGGGCCCAGTGTTGGAAGTGGAAGGAGCTGGCACATGAAATGTATGGAGCCAAATAGGAAAAAGGTGGTGCTTATCAGGTAGTGAGCAGTGGCCTCCATAGACATTTTATGGACACCTATTGTTTTGCTTTTACAAATTACGCATTGTGTAAAGGATCTGCAAGACCAAAATAAACAGAAAGTAAGTAACAAAAGTTTAGGGTAGTGGACTAAAGAGGCATGAGTTGGAATGAAGAGTAGGCAGACTTGGTATTTGGAAACCCCAGCATTTTTCAGCACCAGCAGCGAGCTCTTGACTGAAAATCACATTTTATCATTATAAATGCAAAATTTCTTTTGTCACATATAATAGTAATACGTGTTCACAAGAACAAGACAGATACTACAATTGTTTTTCCTGTCCAAACATACACACTATTAAATAACCTCCCTTGGTAAGTAATGACCTTGCACAACACATGACACACATATTTCCAAGCATTTAGAAGTTGGAACTGCTCTCAAATTTAACTGATTCATTGTTTTAACCAAAGAATCATTCCTAACAATTTTAGTGTTCATAATCAAGAGTTAAACAGAAAAAGAAATAATAAATATATGCATATGGTAATATTCACACAAGTGTTACTTGATGAACACACAACTTTTGCAAATTGTAAATAATTAAATCTTTTCATTATTTTCATGGAAATATCGCTTCATGGCTGACAATTTCAGGTTTACCTGTATGCCTGTTTAATACTAATGTTTTACTTTTGATATATCACAACTCTTAGCGGTACACGCTACATGTACCAGGTGTTATTTATACACAGTTAAACATAACCTAATATATCAAAATGGAAGATTGTGTTGACCCTGCAGAATACCAACTTATGATGACCTAAATTCTACGGTAGCTGTCAGCTCCATGTATTTAACTCACTGAGCCATTTTGCCTGTGGGCTTTGTACCATGTCTTTATAATGATGTTACTTGAGCCACAGCAATGTGGTTGTATTAAAAAAAAAGATTTGATAGTATACTTCTCAGTTATTTAGTGATGTATTGACAAAGGTTAGCCATTTTGCACTGTGTCAGTGTGAGGGCATGTTTTGCAGCACTGAGATTTCCTTTCAAGTGCTTAATTTGAGCAATTAGTTGCAGTGGGTGGCACTGGAACTCATGTTTGAGAACATGTTAAAGTGTTCATCATGATACTTTGATCTAGAGCTTGAGAGAGATAAACAAAAAAAAAGGTCAAAGTAAGAGACATAAAGGAAAGGAGGGACACAGGGAGGAGGAATGGATGAAAACAGGATATTCAAGAGTAAGATTAAGTGACAAGGAGCATATATCGGGGAAAATGGTATTTGGACAAAATATCAAAAACACAAATATCTTGGGACAGAATATTGTGTCAAAAACATTGAGAACAAGAATATCATGTAGGTCATTTTCAATGGGTATGTAAAGTTTTACTATATATAACTCCACATATATCAACCTTAATGATTTATATATCTTCAAAGTACATAGATCTGGAGTTAGGTGTAGTAAATGTATATCTACCTATTTGCACCTACCTTCTAAAAAATCTTGTCTGATATTCTGTCACTGATCCAAAAGAATAAGGTATGGGTGGAATCAAAGCTAGGCATCCTTGGTTTCCAGCATGAAAGTCATTTATAAACCCATTGTGATCTGGAACTTAATTTCAAATGGTCCATTTGAAGCAAACAAGGCCTATAGTTGACCAAATGCGCTCAATTATCATCTAGTTATCTTGGGCATGGGTCACCCTGTAGAATGGCATCTTTAAGAGCTCTTGTTGATGTGTGGTGGCTTAGGTATTGTTGAGCATGGTATCCTCACGCATTCAATGAGCAATATACTACAGAAAGATTTTTAATTTTTTTATATATTCTTTGTTTTTACTAGAGTTTGAGGCAATTTCATTGACCTCTATGGAGAGACTCCATCTGTAACTGTAGCTTTTGTGGTCACAAACACAGTGATTTGCGAAATCACAAGTTTTACAAATACTAAAAAGCAAGTCACAATGTAATAAATGTACTTTAACAGTCGGAAGGAAAGTGGCGTCACAATCTATCTTCCGAATTGCAAGGCAATGTATCAATGGTTAGCCCTTGCAAATTCACTTGTTGACTGTTGATCAGATGAAAACTCCTGGAAGGAGGTAATATCCATTCCCAAAGCACATGGTGTCCCAAAGGGAAGGGTTCACCTTAATCTCAGCACTCAGCAGTGGGTAAGCAGAGAGCAGTCTAGGTATACTTAGAATGGCTTTTTTAATACAGCCTCTACCTCTTTAACAAAACTGAAAGTTACATTTATTGTATGTGAGTGCAGGATTGGAGGTCTGTTTTCCCTCCCACATTTGCAGTCCATTTGATGTAATTAGAATAAAGAATCCTTCCTCATTTTTATAAAAAGGGCAGGATTCTTCGAATCCTACAACATGGCCATTTTCTGATGCAATGGATTTGCACATCTGATGCAGTGCATGCACAATGAGGGACAGCTCTGAAGGCATTTGATGTGCAATCCAGCTTCTCTAATTAAGTTTTTGTAATAGTGCTCATGCATTTCCCCACTTTAAGCTATTCGATGATGCTTTTCCACCTGCACTGAAAGATGGCAGCCAAATATATTTTGTTTTGTTACTGAGGGGACTATTTTAATCTTTATGTTTGGTTTGTCTGTATACAATCTCATCATGTGCTCTTCTTCCATTAGTGTATGGATTATTATATTATTTTAAAAAATATATCCCTCGTGCTGCATTAACAGTGCAAACCCCACAACTATGTACCTATTAGGAAATGTGCTGAACTAAAAGTAATAGTTGTAGCTTTGAGAGGGGCTCATCTGTTTTCTTTGAAGTTCATAAAACATATTGGAAACTTGCTCAATCCATGAAAGGGTCTTTGGTATGTAACGCTTGCTGCAGCTCTACACACTAGGATGCTGCCACAGACCCATCAATATGAGTGAGGCCAATTGCACAATTAAATGAGAGAACCTAGAAAAAACATGATTTTACAGTCTACATTCGAAAAAGTAATATCTTGCCGGTGCTGTGTTTGTCAAAGGTCAGTGTGATTTTGCAGAGTTCTGGAGAGGGCTCTTTTTCTTTCACTCATCTAATATGAGACCCAGCATTGTTCAATATCCTAGGTGAGAAAATGTCACTTTCAGCTCATGTTTGGCACACCTAAGAACAAAGTTCTGAAAGAGGACATTCTTTCACAATGACAAATGGCAAGAAGCGGTAATTTCCCGGATGTAGTCACTAAGTTTCATTTGGGCAGCAGGTTATACATGCTGCAAAGGTTTATGTAGGTTTTAGGACTTTATTTAATTATGGTGTAATTGTTTTTTCCTGTTCCAAAGTGACTGAGGGAGTTTTCAATAAAACATTTCTTGCTTACATGGCAGAAGCACTTTGCATAAGAATGACATTGCTGTCTGGCCTGTGTTTTTCAAAAGTGTGGCAACTCTAGGGGATGTCTCCAGTGTTTGGCCAAGGTCCCTTGACAGGGTCTTTATTATAGACATCCAATATGACTGGATAATTGGGTACCTGCATAGCATGTGGCGAAGTCCCTCACTTCTCCATGACGACTGGTGCAAGTTAGGTACAGAAGTTAATCGACTTCCATAATAGATGGGGTGCTTAGTAAGTAAAATGCAAGTTTTTCAGTTGGAAAATGCACAACTTGGCCGAAATTGCTAGGGTTCGGGGTCTACTGAATTTTTAAAATGGTAGGGATTATATCTTTGAGCCCATACTGGTTTGAGGATACTCCTCTCAAGAAAGTTATTAAATAGTTCAATAAGTCATAGTTAGTTGAAAAAGCCCAGTCCTTCACATGTTTTTTTAAGGCATTAGGGCCAATCTCTCCTATTAGAAAATATTTGAAAATAACGACAATAATATATTTTACAGGATGATTTCCCAAGAAATTAGCTAAAAAATTAACAGGATTTCCAGAAACTTCAAATAATTTAGGTATATAATTGTCAGAAAGCCTGGCTTATCATTTAAGACTTGGGGAACATGGGAATGCAATACTCCAAAGCCACTCAAACTAAGTAAATTTAGAGGAAGGAAAGGCTAGCCATAGACACATAGAGTGCCGGCAACACTTGGCGAAAGGCATTGCATCTGTGGACAGTTTACTACACAATGGCATCTAATAATGAAACAACATTTCTTAATGAATCATTAGGTATCCATTTCTTTGTGTTTCACTGTAAACTTGCTAGGCAATTGTGACTCAATGTTGCTGCATCCAGGACCCTACAATTTGGATTTGTAATTATGTTTATAGTATGCTGCCTTCCTTAAGGGATTGCTGGAGAACAGTTTTGGAAAAACAAATGTTCCAAATGAAGTTGTTTTGAGGAAAAAACTTTTTTTCGTTTGAATGTAGTCTAGTTAAAGACATTAGTGGAATTATTTTATGCAGCTCTGTGTTATTTCCTGTAAAGGAATGGGAAGAATTCTTACACCAAGTCTGTTGATTGTTCATGCTTGACACACATACATAATTATGAGCAAAGGTAATAATTGGTTTGTAGCAGGATACAATATATATGTGTATCTTGCTGTATATATATAGCGCCTTCTTCAAAATTTGCAAGTTTGGTATGACTGGATATATATATATATATATATATATATATATATATATATATATATATATATATATATATATATTACCTACTGGCGGTCGCCAGTAGGTATATATAGTTAGGATTTTTTCCCTATGGGATTTCTGAAAATTCTATGCCTAATAACTTTGGCGTTTGTGGACGGAATTGGCTGAAATTTTCAGGAAAATGGCACATTTTGTTTCTGTGCAGCACTTGAAAATTTGGGGGGGTTTTGTGGAGGGGGGGCCGAGAAAAAAGGGGGGTCCCAAAACGCGGTTTTTCCATGTTAATTTCCATAGGGCGGTTGGACTCACTTTTAGCCCGAACGGCTGAATGGATTTGCACGAAACTTGGCAAAATTGTAGGGACTGTTAGCCCGATGTGCCTTTGCTAGGTCTCAATATATGTGCTTCAGTGGATTTTGAGAAATTAACGTTTAAATCAAGATATATATCTGTAACAGCGCTCCGGGCAGCGATCCGGTTAGCGAACCTTTCGCGTATCGGAACTTTGCGATGCGAAGCTGATTGGCTCTTCGGTGTCTGTCAACATTCTAAACAGTCCGGAGCGGCCGCCATCTTGTCTCTCGGTAGGATCGAGAGACAAGAGGAGGCCAAAACAAAGGGGGAAATTACCATAAGGGGGCATAGTAGATCCTCGTTGACCCCCTAGGTTTTATGTGGAGGTTTTAAAAGGGCCTAGGAGGGTCCCAAAAAAAAAATTTTTTTTTTGCGTGGTAAGCGCCAAGTTCGCGAACCGGAAAGCGTTCTGGGCAGCGAACTTTAAGGATAAAAGAATGATAGACTTTTGTAATACTGTATGTTAATTATTTGTTGTTTTTGTTCGTTTTTTTATTTATTTATTTATTTTGATTTAAAAAAAAATGATTTATTATTTTCATAGTTCATTAAAACTTCCAGCATTATATCATCTGGTATCTCGTCGAACATGGATGTTTCTGTCTCTTGTAAGGTTTGAATAAATTGTTCGTCAAAAGATTGATCCATAAAATCTTCATCCACATTTTCTTCATTTACAATGTCTTCGGATGTAATCTCGAAGGAAACATTACTTTTTTCTTGCTCCCCTTCCATTTTTTTGCTGTAAATTGCATAAAAAAATAATTAAATTAGAAGAGTTAGGGCACTGTTGGGTTTAAGTTCAGACAGGTAGTTCTGTTTTTTTAACAGTGAACTTAAAGTAAGTTAATTCATAATTATAGCAGAGAAGTGTAAGTCAATCAATAAATATAACAGAGGAGTCTATCTGTATCTATAACTATAGCAGGGGGACAGTAAATAATTATCAAAAACGTTTTTACAAATTAATTTAAAGTGCCACTTACAAATTATCAATTTAATTTTCAGGGAGGTGAAAAGGCTCTTGAAATGTAGTTCAGGAAGTAGTAGTCAAAATGGCTGTGTTTCCTTCTCTTCCTTTATATATATTCAGGTACATAACCAATCAAATGTCAGGAAAAAAAAATTGAAAATGAAAGTAACATTTTCATTGGTTGTCAATTCCAACACTTCAGATGTGTTTTGTGAAGTAATTTACCTCACGCTACTTAGAGAGGTCTACAGGCTTAATGGCTAAATGGAATTTCAATCAAATTTGTGAAAATGAAAGGGATTGTTATGTAGTATGAGCTAATCTATATTTGGTGAGAGTGTCTCTAGTCGTTTTTCTGTAAATTACTTTCCCACCTTTTTTTAGGACCGCTTTCCGGAAAGCGGCCCGGTTAGCGAACCTTAAGCGTCACGGGAGTCCACCATTTTGTGTTTCGGTCGCATTAAGATACAAGATGGAGGGCAAATAATGTTTAGAATGGGTAGAAGGGGTCATGGTAGACTTATCTTGACCCCCTAGGTTTTCTGAGCGTGGCTGAGGAGGCTTATATGTGCGGAAAAAAAACATTTTTTTAAAAAATCCGCGAGGTTAGCTTTCGGTTAGCGAACCGGGTAGCGCTCCGGGGAGCGAATTTTGTGGAAAATTAGTGAAAAAAGTTATAGAAAAATAATAATTGTGAGTGATCAGATGTAGGGTAGCTCTGAGAAGAGCTTTTGGGTTTATGGTACATTTAGGTACTTATAAGTAGGTACCAATGCACAGTCTTAAATTCAGAATGAAAATTCTGTTGCCCTCATCTGAGAAGTGAACTCCATCTCCTCTGTAGATATCTTGCATGTAGTAACGCAAGTTATTGTTGTACATGGAGCCCATTCCATGGTCTCTCATGTAAGCTGAAACAGATTTGTTTACATGCTTCCTCGACTTCTCAATTTGTGGACAAAATTGGTTGGACCACCTCCATTTCTGCGGTTAACTTAGAAGACTTGGAAAAACAACTCAACGTTGAGCAGAGGAAAATATATGATGAAGTTACCAAGGAAATTGAGCACGGATTAAGTCATGAGAAGAACAAGTGCTCATGTACATCGTTGAAGCCTGTCCGACTGTACATGAGTGGAGAAGCGGGAACTGGAAAAAGTTTCCTCATTAAAGCAATCTCTTGTTATTTGCAGGAAAGGACTGAGTCATCGCTGTCTTGTGTTGTCACCGCTCCTACTGGACTGGCAGCACATAACATTAAAGGTATTACTTTGCATCGTCTACTGATGCTGCCGGTGGAGCATGACAACAAATTACAATACAACAAGTTATCTGGAGATGCTTGCTGTGAAGTTTCCAGAGTCTTGAGGAAAATGAAACTACTTATCATTGACGAAGTAAGCATGGTTTCCAATGTCATGCTTGCCTTTGTGCATTTGAGAATGCAAGAAGTACTTAAAACTGAATATGATGTGTTATTTGGTGGGAAACACATCATTGTTTTCGGAGATCTTCTGCAGCTGACACCAGTAAAAGGTCAACCTGTGTTCAAAATACTCACGCATGAAGATACCAGGAAGTGCCTAGGGAGCATTGGCAACGTCAATATATGGTTAAACTTCAATTATGCTGAACTGCATCAAAATATGCGTCAGGCAAAGGATGAAGATTACAAGAATATTCTACAAGATATTAGAATTGGAAAAGTGACCGAGCATGGGAAAGAAGCTTTAAATGCACGATTACTGTCAAATTTATATCCCAAACAAGAGATTGTGCCTGAGAATATTTTTCAGAAAATTACTGAGAAGAAATCCGGGATATGTCTCATGCCAACTCTTGCAGAATGTGCCATCTTCAACAACAAAATGTTGAATTTAGAAAAGCAAGAGATTGTGAAACTTGAAGCTATCGACAAATTAGAGCATATGGGATCAACAATTATTTTGTCAGACAATTTGAAATCAAAATTGGATTCATTAGAGAAGACTATATCTAAAACAGCGGGTTTTGAAAAGACTTTGAATGTGTGTTTAAATTGTCGAATCATTTTGAGAAGGAATTTACATGTAGAAAGAGGTCTGGTAAATGGATCAATGGGTAATGTTGTTGATTTTGAGAAATACAGAAATAGAGATGGAGTAGAATTTTTAAGAATTAAATTTGATGGCATTGAGGAAGTACAGCAAATTGGTCGTTGTTCTGCTAGGTTTTTGCTTGTTAAAGACTTATATGTTCGCCGTAAACAGTTTCCTGTTTGCTTGGCATATGCGGTGACAATCCATAAATCGCAAGGTTTAAGTGTAGACTGTGCATTGGTGAATATTGGCAGTTCTGTGTTCAAGGAGGGTATGGCATATGTGGCATTGTCACGAGTTAGAACTTTATCGGGATTGTACTTGATTGACTGTGATGTCACAAACATTTGTGCGGATCTAGATTGTGTTAAGGAATGCAATAGGTTAAGAAGAGAGTATGCGCCACATTTGCCTCAATATCCTTTGTTTGAGAAACGTGTGGTAGGCCGGAAACGTAGAAATAGCAGTAATAGTAGGGAGGTTGTTGCAAAAAGACTAAAAGTCAATGACCCGAAAATTGTTAGCAGAAAGAAAGTGGATTCTGTTGAAGATGTTGTCGGTTTTCAATTTGAAAACAGTTCTGGTGTCAACTGCTATGCAAATGTAGTGGTTAATGTTCTCTTTTCACTAGAGAGTTTAAAAGAACAGATTCTGTTGAATTCAGAACAAATTTTATGCTGTTTATTGAATTCTGTTTTCGTAAAATGTAGCACTGATCGAACAAAAGTAGAAAGTGTGTCTGAAGTTCGTTATCTGTTAGATGAATGTTCAGGTCAAACAGACTTCTCTGAAAATAATCAGCAAGATTGTCAGGATTTTTTAATGTATATGCTTGATATATTGCAAGTTGAGGGTGTAGATGTAGATCACCTGTTTGGGCTTTCTTATCAATGGCAGCATGACTGTGAGAATTGTAGGGTATCAAGTACTAGTAGTGTAGACTCAGAAAGATTTATATATTTAACTTTGCCAGACAGTAAATCAGTCTCCTTTAATAAGCTAGTAAATGCAGCGGATCACAACATGGAGTGTAGCCAATGTAAATCTGAAATGATGTCAACATTACTTATACGTAGATATGGACAGTATGTCATTTTAATGATGCAACGATGTAGGCCTGATGGATCAAAATTGTCAACTTTAATAAAAAATTTTGTGGCTTCTCAGCTTTCAATATCAGGAAGGACTTTTGTAACTGTAGCAATTATCTATCACGATGGTCCTTCAACAACTTCAGGACATTATACAGCTTATTTAAAGTCTCGAAACGGCTGGTCATTCTGCAATGATTCCGTTGTAACTTTCAAAAAAAAATTGCCGTTTGACCTTAAAAATTCTTACCTGGTGTTTTTAAAACCAAAATTTTAAAGAAAGAATCTCGGGATTTCCTGTGAAGAATTGCAAAATGTTCATGAAGTTGAGGGAATGTAAGTCTGCAATGCTGTCTAGATTATTGGTCCAAAACTTTTAATTATAATGTCATTTTGTAAAATCCGACTATATAAACCTGATGCAAGTAAGTCTGCTTCATAGTAAGCAGTATCAGTGTCATAGGAAAAGGAGAACATGAGTGACAAAGAAGGGTAAGATATTAGTAGTCCAGGATTGTGAAAATTATCTTAAATGTTTTCTTTTTGAAAGTTGCGAAAATAGAAAATGACGGGATTTGATTGGAAGAATTACAAGACTTGTGAATAGCTGCAACATGATTTGGCCAAGTGGAAACATGTGGTAGAATGTGAGAAGTCTTTTCTTGTATGTAACATATTTTTCGAATCGTTGGAGGTTTTCTTTCAGAAAGTGGCGGGCTTACAATATTTATAGCACAACACAGTGGACGCTGTTCATAGGACATCCTTCGACGTCATTGAAAGTAAGTTAATTTTAAGGAGTTTTGAATTCAGATTTCTTATGTTGAATGGGTTTTTTAAACACAATCATTTTGATTGCGTTTTTTTTTCCCCGCTGTTACATGATGAATACCTTCAAGTCACTGATTTAAGTGAAATTTGATACATTCTGAGAACAGCAAAAATAAACCATTTAACATGTATAATTAATGTTCTGCTTTTTGTACTTATGATATACATTTAGAAATGTGAGGTAGATATGGAGAAACTGAGTCTTCTGTAAGTGTCAATGTTAATGCTTACAGAGCTGTACTTCTGGGTACTGTTTTTTTTTTAAAAAAATGAATAGGCCTCACCTCAAAGAAAGCTCTTGAAAGCACACATCTTATTTGCATCCTGAAACAATCATTTAACATGTTAGACTCAATTTTATGATGGCTTTACATCTTTTTTGCGCTGCTATTGCATCACTATTGTGAGACATTAGCAGTGCAAAAGAAGCTCCATGTTCCAAAATAGGCCTCAGTTCATCAACATCAAGATACAGTTTGTTTAAAATATATATGTTTAGGATTGTGTAGGGGACGTAGAGAAGCAGAGGCTTCTGTAAATGTCAAAGTTGTTGAAAAACTGTTTGTTCTTAAACCTTTTCCCTTGTCTTTTCTAATTTTTAAATACATGTTTTAATATTTTTGGAAATGTTTGTTCTCTCTTTTACAGGTTGAAAGTATGAAAAAATATTTTAAAAAGGTAACAAGAATTATAAGGTAAATGTTTTCTACTCTTTTTACCCGCAATGCACTGCTGATGATGTCCCTGACACTATCTCTGATTTACTCTCTATAGCTGTCTTTCTTTTTACATTATTCTCTGTTTACTTCCCTTATACTAACTCTTCTTTTTTTTAAAAAAATATTTTTTTGGTTCGCTTCAAGTTCGCGAACCGGTCAGCGAACTTGAAGCGAACCAAAAGAAATAGAGCTTGCAAGAGTGATAAACATTCTAGCAATTTTATTTGAAAGGGGAGGTAGTTCTGAAAAGAACTTTTTTTTTTTGTTTTTGTTGTTTTATTTATTTTTTTTTTTTCTGAACATTTTTTGATTTTTTTGTATTTTTAGAACAGTTTTATGTTTTTTTTGTGTTTTTTATGGAGGGGAAACAACAAAAAAACAGGTATTGAAAAGGGCTCAACAGGAGCAAAAAAAAAATTACTGCTTGGGTGCGTTAGGGCACTTATGGTTTTCGAACACCATATTGATCAAGTTCACGCTCATGTTCCCATACGAGAGCATAGCACCACAATATATACAGGTAAACCTCATATGTTTAAAGTTTGGCTGAATGTTTGGCACAGTTTCCTGTGCCTCTCTTCCTGTCAAAGACATTGTTGACGTAGATCTGGGCACAGGAGTTGTCGGTGGATTATCTTGTAGGTCCCTCAACTCTGCCCGGCTGTAGTTTAAGGGATGCCACCTGGCCATATGGCGATGCATAGTATAGTTGCCCATACTATATTTTTTCTCTGTGCCTCTAGACAATCTGTATTTACAGATGAGGCAGGTGGCATATTTAGCATTGACCTTCTTCTCCCCTGGAGGGATGGAAAAAAACTGCCAGATGAAACTTGTTTTCCTCTTAGAAACACGGGGCAACTCCGGGATAAATTCTGGTTGATCTCTATCCTCTTCTTCTTCTTCCTCCTCTTCCTCCTCTCTGTTGGAGATAAATTGACTTGGAGGTCCTCTCTTCTTATGAGGAGGTGGAGGTGGTGGTGGGGGTGCACCAGCTGCAGCAAGTATAGAAGCCATTGCTGAACTCCAGGAAAATGGTCTTTCTCTCACCAAGATGAAAGTCAGAGTGAGGAAAGAAGGAGGGGTTTACATGATTTGGGAAAAGCAAAAGTTCTGAACCAATGAAAAGTGTTATTTTTAGGTCACATGACCTAGTCATACATCATTTGGAAACCAAAAGTGAAATGAACCAATGAAAACTTTGATAAACAAGTCACATGACCTGTTCCGCTTACGTTACGCGGTGCGCGCCGCGTCTCGGATCGCTTCCGGTTCGCGGTCCGGAGCACTTCCGGGAGCGCTAACGCGGCGCGTCATTAGACGCATTACGCGACAACGTGATACGTCGCACTTCCGCGACGCGTCACAGTTCCGCTAACGTAACGTTTACCGGTTCGCGTACTAGATCGCGGCATCAAGATGAGCTAACGGAAAGCTTCCCGGTTCGCGAACTGGAAGCGAAGAAAAAAAATATTAAAAAAAAAATTATTAATAAACATCTAAAATATATTTTAAGATTTAAAGAAGAATACATTTTACAGTTACAGATGTTAGCTTTTAAAAAACCAATGAAATTCACAGAAAAAACCATAGGTTATAGACCATATATAGTTAGGAATTTGCATTTACAAAACCTTGAAAATTCACTGAAAAAACCATAGGTTATAGACCATATATAGTTAGGGATTTGCATTTACAAAACCTTATTTTACTCGCATAAAACCATTGAAATTCCATATATAGTTAGTTGCGCTAACTATATATCGCGCACCCGCAATCCACTGCTGATGATGTCACATATTACATCATTCATGACATGGTCAGTGACATCACTGATGACATCACTGATGACAACATCCAGTGACTGTATGTTTCTGTAAAGTGTAAATATGTCTTACATATTGAAGAATGAGTGGATGTATAAGTGTCTGGATGAAGGATTTAGTAGGTGCATGACTGACTGTATGAGTGACTGATTAAATATGTCTCACTGAGTGCATGGGTTAGTGACTAAACTGTCTTAATTTGTGCATTATTATGTCTGTTGTTCTGTAAACTGCTGCATGTGTTGATAAGTAGCTATATGAGTAACTATATGGGTTATTGATTGGTAGCCCAGGTATTTGTATGGGAGACTGAGTGTGTGTGTGGGTGGCTGGGAGGTGTATGACTCTGTGCATAGATGTGTGAGCAGTTGATTCCCTAGGTGTATGGTTTCAAAAGTGCATGTGGAAACAGCTGTATGGGCGGTTGACTGTGTGCATGAGTGTATTGGTGAGTGAATGGATATCTCAGTGCTACATGTCAAAGTAAGTACATATGTAAAACACAGTACATGTGAGAGTTGACATATATAAATAACTGTGCATAAGAGCCAGTGAATGTGTGAGTGGCTGTATGGATCATTGTAAACTTGTATCAGGGATTGTATAAGAGAGTAAATATGTGTTAGTATATGTTTGAATAAGTAAGGTGTGTATAACTGTATAGTTGAGGAAATGGAGATGTGATTGATTCTTTGCATGACTGACTAGGTGTGTGAGTAACTCCATGGATGAGTGACAGTATGTGAGTGTCTGTTTACACTGAGTGTATCTAAGGTTATATTAGAGTCTGAAGAGGTTCATCGTATTATCACATGAATGATGTCATCATTGATGTGATCAGTAATGTCAAATGAGATGTCATCAGTGATGTTATCAGTGATATCATTTGAGATGTCATCAGTGATGTCATCAGTGATGTCATTTGAGATGTCATCAGTGATGTCATCAGTGATGTCATTTGAGATGTCATCAGTGATGTCATCAGTGATGTCACTGACCATGTCATGAATGATGTAATATGTGACATCATCAGCAGTGGATTGCGGGTGCGCGATATATAGTTAGCGCAACTAACTATATATGGAATTTCAATGGTTTTATGCGAGTAAAATAAGGTTTTGTAAATGCAAATCCCTAACTATATATGGTCTATAACCTATGGTTTTTTCAGTGAATATATATATATATATATATATATATATATATATATATATATATATATATATATATATATATATATATATATATATATATATATGTGTGTGTGTGTGTGTGTGTGTGTGGGTGTGTGTGTGTGTGTGCATGTGTGTGCATGTGTGTAAATTTCAGTGACAACATCATGTTGTACACAAAAAAAATACAATGACATTTACCAGTTAGTTATCTCTATTAATGATAACTTGTGCCTTTAGGTAACTACAACTTGGGCACCAAGCTATGCACAGTCTTATCCTTTCAAATGTTGTAGTCATGTTATCAATGACGTTATAGCAAATGCCTTGAGTGATGTATTTTGTAGTATAATTAGCTGTGTATGGCGAGGGCACAAGTTATAGTGGCTTAAAGGCACGACCATGTAAAATGTAAATTAATAAAAATAAAAAAATGAAACATTCAAAAACTTTAATGCTTTGGGAACCTACACAAGGCCTAAGCTATACGAAGTTTTGGTAAAAACATGTATGATTCAAGAAAAGTAATGAATTATTTTGATTTCTTAATTTGTTGACTAAAACAATTGTAAGTAAAATAACTGTCACAGCAAAAAGTAAATGCGGCTATAAGCCAATAACGCCATAGCATCAGCAATAATTGTCTTAAACACAGTACTATTCTAACTCAAATGTCGGCTTTAAATACATTTTAGATATTTACTCACTTTGCCCCAAAAATTAGAGTGACATTTTAGGAAACAAAATTGACTATGGCCTTACTAACCTATTTTTTTGGTCTCTCAGGGTTGCCTAACTTACATCAGTAATGTCCACATTTTTAAGGAAACACCTCAAACGCCAGGGTAAGAATGCCCACCGCATGCAAGGATGGTGAGCATATGAACAGGTGAGTAAGTAAACTTTATTATTTTTTTGTAACTAAATACTCTTATGTCATAAAACCATGGAGAAACATTCGATATTTATGAAGCCCACTGTTTAATACCATATCATTAAAGAAATAAATAATCTAAATAATTGAACCAGTAACATTAAAATGGGAAGTCTGGTGAGAAGCTCAATAATAAACCTCAATACAAAAAAACTAAAATTGTGTTAATAACTGGCAGAGGATGAGTTAATTTAATCTGATAAGTACAATTTGCAATACTAATCTGTGAGCCCCCCTTCAAAGTTTTCATAGATTTCTCATTAGTAGAAGCTCTCTACCCCAAATTATATTAGATGAGCCATCCCAAAACAGCGGAACCATCACTTAATGTGATTTTACTGCCTGGGCTCCCAATGTAGGTGACACATTATGACCATCAAGTGCCTTCAAGCCTGGATATAAGGTTACCCTGGATTCAAAGCTGTCAGTATCAAAACCACAAAAATTGCAATGATTGCACACAGAGGGGTTGCTCTGTCAGGGAACACTTATATCAAGGATAGTAAATTGATAGTAATGAATACGCTTAAAAACCTTTCTAATGTGACGTTGAAGACACACTATTGGACACATCTGAAATACTAAATGGTTGTAGAGAGCTACTAGAACTGCACTACATTTTTGTTTTCCCAGTCTAGAAGCACCTCTTCAAAGTTTTTTAAATACATGATTTATAAACTAGGAGCCTAATTTAGAGTTTTAAGTTCAAGGTGCCAGTCACAAATGTGAAAGTGTGCCGTGTTCATCAAACTATTGGTCCATCCCATCTATTATGAGTTGAGCAGACTGCCATCTTTCCAGTGGCAGTGCCTCCACTCACTCTGCTGTTGGAAAACTTACTCTGATGGAGTATGGACCATCACAGCAAGAACATCAGACCTGCCACCCTTAGTGTGGTTGGTCCGATGTATTTTTTCTGCCTCTCACCATCAGAAAAATCCCTACGATCTTGAAGAGAAAAAAGAAAAATTCCTCCAACCCAAAATTGGAGGGAAAAAATGTTTGGACCTCGCCCACATGAAAGACAGGGGCTCCTTACCAAGGTTCTTTTGAAGGAATACTAATCGGCCCTGGGCTGCTGGTGATCTCTAGATATAGGAAGTGGGAGTTCATCAGGATGGTGGATGTAGTGTCCTGCATCAACCTGGATGGCAGTGAGCCACCTGACAATCTATAAATCAGACCCTAAGTTCTTGGGTAGAAACTTAATCTAGCTATTAGGAACCTATTAAACTTCTTTAACTGGTGCTGAAGTAAAGATCCAACATTAATTTCAACAGTAAGACATTGGTTGACGTATGGATTTCGAACCATTTTGAGATGGGGTGCCTATCCCATTCCCGGTGAATTATGCACTGAGGCTGAGCTTTCTCAAATTCAGCAGTTGAGCAGGTGTTTTCATAATTACATATATAGACAGAAAAACATACACAAACAGTGACAAATGTTCAGATTAACAAGTACTTACCTTTGTGTCCTGTTGGTCAATATGGAAATCAAACTTCAGTGTCTTTAACTTTTAGTTTTCTCCTTCACAGAAAAGACAAAAATATAACAATAATGATTATACAGTTTGTCACAAATTCACCAGCTATTACATTGTTTAGCTCTAATACAAGCTACATTATTTTTATGCAAATTGGCAAATCAAGAAGTCCATCTTGTTTTTATAGTTGGGGCTACATTGATAGTCATAATGATCTATCTGTTTACAGCACTAAGGTGTTTGCATTCACTTTTAGTGTTACGTGTCTCAATACATACTATATTACTTTTACCAGTAGATCCATAACCATTTCAATATCTTTGATTCAATGTAATTGGTTTACAGCAGTTGCCATCAACATCCACAGATGCTGTACAAATATTTCAGACATAGAACAAACATCTGCCCATAAGCTGAATGTAGCACAATATTAGTTTATACTTTCTTAAAAGTTCTAATTCCCCTGTAATACTCCTGAAATTACTATTCTTTCTCTTGATTTGGACCCATATAAGGGCATGCACCTTCAATCTTACTGTTATTGGTTTTCCATTGATACATACATTTTGTTGGTGTGGTGTATGTTTTACATGTTTTACTTAAACTGTACTTTATTTACTTGTCTCTATTTTAATGTACTCAGTAGGTCCCATGCTTTATGTTTAGAGATAAGAGCATATAACTGTGTATTTGTTTGGGTGGGTGTGTGGTACCAGCTTGTGCCAGTGCTTCCAGGGTAATCTAAAAGCAAGTGAAGCAGATGTCTGCGTATCTAAATAAAATTCTGAGAAGTAGCAAAACAGATGGCACCTAAATTGACCTCCATTCATGATAATACCCTATTCATGTTTTTAGATAGGAATTAATATTGCCCCAAAAGTTGAAAGCATCTTTAGAAATAAACTCTGCACTCCAATAACCTTTTGGGGAAACACTATCCTAATTCAATGTCCTTCTTCAAAGACTGAACAGACTTGTATGTGAGCATCACCAGGACAGTGGCTTTGGCTCCGCCCAAACGTTGGGAACCAGGAGTACATTTTCAATTGGGCAGATGCTGTATGCCTTCACAAAAGAGAAGACCCCACTAAGTTCCAGGGAACAGGGTACTGTCAACACTGTAAGTCAAAGAAAAATCCCCGGACTACTCATGCTTTTCCACACACTCTTGCCTTTCACACACCCAGATCTTATGAGCAAATCCAATTTTTAAATATGTACCAAGCCAACATCGAAATATAACGTTTACACTCTCTGTATTTTATTAGTTTTGTATTTTTTAAATTTAAAATTCAGATCACTTTCTGAAGAACACTATAAAAAACATACATAATATTATCACATTTGAATCAATTGATCACAACAATGCATAAGATGTACAAAGTTAAAAACAAAAATAAAACAACATACAATTCTTACTGTTAGGCTACCCTAACTTTCAAGTACACAGTAAATTACAGTTAATAACCCCTCCTAACCTGTAGGTACACAAATTCCTACAGATGTGCTATACTGACCCAATAACCACATATAATCTTAGGGAAATTTAAAAAAAACAGTATCCAAACTTATGGTATATCTGCTATCTCGTTGGGTTTATAATGGGTTCTAATTATCCTTGAATCAACGCGTTTCGGTATTATTTCAATGATATGGTAACACCTTCTTCAGGACAGCATAATTCATGGGGTCTTCATTTCTAAGTTTCTTTCTTATTTTCAAAACGAAGGAATGGCAATGTGTATTTCCCTCCTTTTCCTGCTAGGACTTAATTATAGGTCTTGGATGTTTTTTATCCCTTGCAGGGCTTCCTGTTGCATAAATTGCCCTTTTCCTAATCAGGTTAGTAGTTGGCAAACGAAGAAATGTGTGGACCAGGACGATATTCCTATCACACTCTTCTCTTTGGTCATCTGCTATTATGGTTAACCTTGGAGAGAGCTGCACGATTTTCTATTTCTCTGTTGTCATTTCTTGTATAATTTTCGTATATTTATTCTAGTAGTTATGTTCTTGTGTTTGATTAAAATTCATTTAACGAGGTATAGCGTCTTATTTTCTGTATTCCACGAACCGGATATGTTCTGAGTTTCTTTCCAAACGCGCGTCTACCTCGTTCACCCGATGACCAAAGAGAAGAGTGTGATAGGAATATCGTCCTGGTCTACACATTTCTTTGTTTGCCAACTACTAACCTGATTAGGAAAAGGGCAATTTATGCAACAGGAAGCCTTGCAAGAAATAAAAAACATCCAAGACCTATAGTTAAGTCCTAGCAGGAAAAGGAGGGAAATAAGCATTGCCATTCCTTCGTTTTGAAAATAAGAAAGAAACTTGGAAATGATGACCCCATGAATTATGCTGTCCTGAAGAAGGTGTTACCATATCATTGAAATAACACCAAAACGCGTCGACGCAAGGATAATTAGAACCCATTATAAACCCAACGAGAAAGCAGATATACCATAAGTTTGGGTACTGTTTTTTCTAAATCTCCCTAAGATTATATGAGGTTATTGGGTCAGTATAGCACATCAGTAGGAATTTGTGTACCTACAGGTTAGGAGGGGTTGTTAACTGTAATTTACTGTGTACTTGGAAGTTAGGGTAGCCTAACAGTAAGAATTGTATGTTGTTTTATTTTTTGTTTTTAACTTTGTACATCTTATGTATTGTTGTGATCAATTGATTCAAATATGATAATATTATGTATGTTTTTAATAGTGTTCTTCAGAAAGTGATCTGAATTTTAAATTTAAAAAATACAAAACTAATAAAATACAGAGAGTGTACACGTTATATTTCCGTGTTGGCTTGGTACATATTTAAAAATTGTATTTGCTCATAAGATCTGGGTGTGTGAAAGGCAAGAGTGTGTAGAAAAGCATGAGTAGTCCGGGGATTTTTCTTTGACTTACAGATGCTGCATGCTTCCACAAAAAAGTGCTTGCCTTCCACACATCTGGAATCATTTTGTTTAGGTATCCAGCTGCCTGAGCTTGAACTTTCAGAGGCATACACATGCCATTACAATACTATTAAAGTGTGTAAGATAACTGGATAATTCATCAAATTTTTCTATGGTGGCAGTAAAGATGGATAAGGGCAATCATTGACGTACCTGGATTTTTAGGTTTGCTTGACAGTGCATTCTTAAGACAGACCTATTGACATTCCCAACGCTTGTTTTATGATTGTAAACCTGGTTCATGTGATATGAGCTGTGCTTGACTTTTATGTTGTTTAGTAAATTCATTTTAGTCTAAATTCCTGCTTCCGGTATTTCATAATTCTAGAAATGTATCAAGACACCCACATGTTAGTAAGTAAGTACATCTTTATTTGATAGTTAAATAAAGCCATTTTAGTTTAGGTGATCCGGCCCATATGACAATAATTGTATATTTTAGTGTTAAAATAGATTATTGCAGTAATATTAATCAATATGTCATAAAAGAAACACTGGCACCCTCTATAACACTGCTCTTTAGGGGCTTTAATGGACATGCCAGACAGAGGTGAGAGTTAGTATTTGGCACATGTAAGATGACAATGGTGTCAGTGCCATCGTCCCCTAAAGTCATCATTGTTCACATCATGACAATGTGGATAATCTATGTATCATAACTGGTAACCTATATTCAATTGTCACTAAAGCCTTTGTTTGATGAATCACTCTAACGTTATGGTTGATGAATATCTTGCACTAGGAAGCCACATCGCCTCGACAACTGCCACTTAAAGTAGGTCGGCATCAGTCGCTCGATGGCTGTCATACTGGTCAGTTTTGACGTCGATTACTATAAACATGAATTTAACAAATCTGGTTGTTAGCCTGCAATCCATTTCTTTAAAACAGTGCGATAAGGCCTGCAGCTGCTCCCCTCCACCCTCGCTGAGAGCCAGCTGAGGGAAGCAGAGAAATAAAATGATACTAAAACAATTTTAATATAATTACATTTTTCTTTCTGCCTAGAGCCAGCCAAGCCTGGGCAGGGCCATGCTGACGGCAGGTAAGGAGTAGTGCACACTGTAAGTATGCATGATGGTATGGCTGGCTGTGTAAGGCTGGCCAAACCATCATGCTCATTTAGATCTCTCTCCACCCTAGCTGTACTTTACAGCATGGTGGAGAAGAGGCACAGGTTCCTAGGACCTGAGAGAGCATCAAACCAGCCCACTCAGGCCAATCACAGTGCTCCTCTCATGCTGTATTAGCAGTATGAGAGTAGCGTCTTGATTGGCATCTAGGAGTCTGCGCAGTGTGCTCCAGTCCGTGGAGAATCGAAGTTGGGACTGCAGCATAAGAACCCTGAGGCCAGCAGCATCAGGTAAGTGCTTGTTTTTGTGTGTGTTATTTACCCACACCCCTGACCCACCACTTGTTAAGAAGAGCAATCGCTACTTGATGTGGCGTTTTGGATGGTCCTTGTATTTAAAAATCTCAGAAGGGACATTTGAGAACTGTCCTTCTCTTACAAGGAAAGGCAGGGCAAGCACAAAGAGCCTGTGTCAGTGTTTCATGGTGGCGGGAGCAGAAGCAGCAGGTTGCTTTGATCCTATGACACTTCTACTTTTGAAGGATTTTGCCTATATCAAAGTTGCCGAGGTGGAATCATAGAAAATTAACATTGGTTTCCCAAGATATGGGCAGCAATAGGTATTTGTAGGTTGCCAATGTGAATGGTTTAAAACTTTTGTGAGTGATTTTGGCGTCAATCATGAGTACATCATGAAGTGCTGCCTGATGGGCTAGGGCCCAAAGTTTGGCCTTGGAAAGAACCAGTTATAGCCGGAGATGGTATTTAAAGGTGCCTTTCTCTACTTTGCTTAATTTAACCCACAGTTTTGGTAGCACACACATGTTCTTTCAGAAAGAACTTGGGAATGGAAAAAGCAGTAACTTTCAGTTTCCAAATATTTATTTGATTAAGCAGATACTGTTGGGTAATCCAGGTACTTTATGCAGGCAGCTTTCCCTTGGTGTTTTCCTCCTATCTTGCTGACATTCTCATATTTCAGGAAGACTGCACCTTTTTATTATTGTGTTTCCCACCAACATGCTGTAGCATGGAGAGGTCACGGTTTTAATGTGAAAAGTGAATGAGCTCACACATTCGTTAAACAAAAGGACCCACACACATAAACTGATGTAATGGAGGCTGCGAGAGAGAGATCAGTTTGTGGCTGAGCTCTGAAGCTGCGTAAACCTAAGACCCCGTAGTAAAGCACGTTTCAATGGGAATAAACCAGTCTTGCCTTGGGGAAATTTGCCTGAGCCACTGGACATTCCTGAAAGAAAATGAGTGGTGTGCCGAGTTCACCCAAAAATGGTACAGTTAAAGCACCGGACAAATCCAGTTTAACTTTAAGTAACAAGAAAGAAGTGCAATAAAATAAAATGTCACTAACTGATAAATAGAAATAAGGAAAGTGGAGGAAAAACATTCTTGTATGGATGACGCAAAGTGTAAAAATGCAGCCATCAACTGAGGCTGACATAAGATGTCTGTTAGAGGACAGGAGCACAAAATAATTTCACTAAAGTTCAGTTGCCATGGATGCTGTAGGATATTTTTCAGTGGTTTGTTCTGGGCTGTAAAGTCATGTGGTCTAGGCCCACATACTTTGTGGATAAGTGTGATTTGGACACATGAGTATAGTGCTTAGAACTGGCCACGAACTCTTGTGCTGAGGATCTTTTTATTGGCGGAGTTACCTGATGGGAGTGGGGTGGGTGTAAGGCAAAGCATCCTATCCATAGCAGGTCAGGCCTCCATTAACCCTGAAGTCCTATCCAAGATGTTGACTTTCACAACTCTCCTCCTACTTTTATGAATTGGAGGTCAACATGTTTAGCTAAGTATAATTTTGAATCATCGATGTACAAAACTAAAGGGAGAAGGAAGAGAATCATGGGTGCTAAAATTTGGTCTCCAATAGTGGATTAGATATCTTGACTGGTTTGTTAGCAGGATTTTGTGTGCAATATCACATGTCGGTGGGAGGGCATATAGGCCGGGGAGTGTCTAAGTTTGTGATGATGAACCCATTATTTCTCTGAAGTTAGGTATTGGTTATTTAATGGAATGGTCTCTTCTTTCTTTGTATGCACTGTAGAAGTTGTACCCTGCTCCCACTTTGGGTATCTTTTCTTTGAAGCAGCAATGCTCTACGCTTTAACCCTTTCCATGCGGCCGCGATTCCCCTGGTGTGCTGTAAACAGCACGAACAGGGGTGAGGTTCCGTGACAATTGTAAGTGGTGTTTTTAACTCGTACGAATATGGTCGAGTCTGGTATCTATGAACCGCAAATGACGAGTTTAGTAAGTGTGCGCAGTTTCGCTGTGCTAACGTAAACCGTTCGTTTGTTATGTGGGTTTTTTATCTGTACCCACGGGTTCCATCTTAGATACGGCATCCATTTTGTCTCTTGCCCTCAAAGTAGCCAGCGAACGGACGATGTCCGCTTCGCGACCCTGGGACTCCCAAGATATTTGCGGAAGACACATGTTCTTTGTAGGTGTCTTTATGAGGGGGATGCTACTGTAAGGCAGATGGTGCCGCTCGAGGCTCATCTTGCCGCACGGACTTATTGTCTCAGCCGTGCATCTCATTAGGCACGTCCCTTTGATGCCTGTATCTCGTGTTTCCCGATACCTCCCCTTTTACACCCTTTCCGATCTCCCCACTGTCTCCGTCTTCCTTTGCACCTGTCTTTGTTCCTATTTTGATCTATTTTACTGCCGATTGGAATTCGCTAATGGTGGGAAGATGGGTTTTTACAGTTGGGAACCGCCAAATGTTTCCGCACTTATGTTCCGGACTTCATGTGTTTCAAAGTGACCAAAAGCGACCCCTCTGGGGGATAATGATGGGAACCGGGTTGTAAACTTTTGTGTTCTATGTAACTCTATGAGTAAAAACTGTATAAAAGGAGCGATCCACAGAACCAATTTGAAGCAGTCTCCACACTTTGCACGTGGTGTACTTGTCGTGACTTCTGTGTTCCCTGCAGTAAATAAATCTTGAATCTTTGACGCCGAAGGAAGTGTCCCGTGTCTCTGTGATCCGTACGCCGGAGCAGGTTACCCACGAAGGTTTCAGGTGTTGTGCCCTGGCACCGCTGGGTCTTAAAGAACCCAGTCCTTCAGTTGGCGCCCAACGTGGGGCTGTATCAGTGGTACCGGTCCAAGCCCGACGATCGTGAGGAACTTCGTGTGAAATCTCCGAGGGAAGGTGCACTCCGCTTCATCGATCCTGTTGTCGAAATAAGTGGCCCGAAGACTTTTCCCGCGAAGATTCCCGCCTCCGGACGGCTGCGACGGACTGCTGCCCTGACTGTAGACCTGTTTTGGCGCCTGGCGTAGACCTTGGTATAGCGAGACGATTGACGGGCCTTCCTGGTGACGCCATCGATCTTTGAGTTAAGTATTTGTGGGTCGCTCCCAGAGTTCTTGGTTGTTGACACTTTAGCGAGTGTTTTTGTTGTTAACGCTGTGTGAGTGTTTTTGTCGGTGACACTTTGCTGGCGTACTTTGTTGTATTGTTTGACGACTGCAGCCGCCAAAAACCGAGGGTTTTGTTCTTTGCTGGGACTTGGTAAATCCCGTAACCCTTAAAGTTTGTGAAACTCGGCTAGTGTGCAAGATGCCTGGTCACAGTACTTTGTTTAGTTGTTTCAGGCCTTGTGGTACGGATTCCCGACTGGAGGACTCGTGTCCGATACCTCCGGTTGGAACTCCCACGTATGAACTGTATAGCAAACATGGGCTAGGCCCGATTACCTTTAATGAATACTAGATCAAATATACAAAAAAGGATGGTGACCTTCGCTGGCCACCGCACGGTAGCTTCGAGGCACCGATCTTAGATAATCTAGAGATTAAATTGTTCGAAAGAAAGTCAAGGCCGGCCATGTTTGATGCCTTTCGGTTGTGGCGCAAAGAAGCCCGACAGAAAGAAATCAGACAGACTAAACGTAATCAGCGAGATAATGTTGCTACCATAGTGAAGAAAGCAGAGCAATTTCAGCGAGATAAGGAGGTTAAGGATAAGGAAGTGTTTGACAGATTACAGCGTATGACCGTAGATAAATGTTATCCCGCTTTGCCTACGGAGCCGGAAAAGAAGGAAGAGCCAGTTGAGGATCCTTTAATGTCTTATCTTATGAAGTCGCCACCTCCGTACGTACAGGGTACCACAGCCCCTGTGATTCCCCCTGTACCTGTTCCTGCACCTATTCTTCCTTTGCCTGTTCCTCAACCTGCACCCGTTCTTCCGACTGTTCCTGCTCCTCCGTCTGTTGCTATTCCTACTGCTCCTCCGCTTCCACATACTCCTGCTCACGCTACTGCTCCTGCTCTGTTAACCCCTGCTGTTGTTTCTGTTTCTACTCCTTCACTTGTTAGTCCTGTGTCCTATACTTCTCCCTCTACTCGTAGTCGTAATTCTCCTCTTGCGGCTAGCTTCTTTCATTCACTCGGACCTGTTCTTGGGTCCGCTGGTTCCGATGGTCCTCAGAGACGTAGTCAGCTTCCTGGAAACAGAGAACGTGTTGCACTATATAATATGGCGATGGGTTGGATGGTAAACCCTATTAGGAGTCCACCCCGTGTTGTCCTCGAAACATTTTGTCAGTTTAATATACCAACCCAGAGATATGTGTTCAACGAAATGTGTAAGTTCCTTCATGATCAGATAGCGGCCGATGCGCCTGACGAGGTGCTCGCCGCTCTGTCTGATCTCCAGCTTCAGTTCGCAAATGGGCTGATAGTAGATACCAACGTCCGACGTGCTGTTGAGCGGTTGCTATCTCTTCGTCCCGCTCCGATACCTCATGCATTGTTTGTTGAGGATATTGAAAGACAGCCAGACGAGTCTGGCCAATATCCCATGCGGGAAGTTCCACCAGTGTGGATGCCAGGCGATGCTACTGCTATTCCTATTGTCCCGCCGCATTTCCAGAGAGTATGGATACATCTCCCGTGGAAGCGATCGGAAGTGTTGCAGGTAAAGCAATCTTTGCCTGACCCTCGCAAAAATCCTGCAGGGTATTACAAAGAATTATCGCAGCTTGTAGATGCTACAATCATGAATCTTGCCGATATCGATATGTTGTTCGGCAATGTCGTACCACAACCTGTATGGGCTAAGATTCGGCAGGAAAATCATCCGAATGAATTAGGTGGTGATTGGGCTGCCATTGTGGCGGCGGATGGTTTACAAACTGGTGGAGCTAAACCTGAGCAGATGATTACTGCTCTTCCTCAAAGAATAATAGCGTTAATGAAAACCCTTATGCCAGCTATGAGAGTAAATTGGGACAAATTGTCAGCTTGTAGGCAAAAGACGGACGAGAGTGTTTCCGACTTCTTTACGAGGTTTGAGGAGGCATTCGTTGACCATAGTGGACAGGATATGGGTACCGAGGGTGGTCAGAGATTGTTTGTGGATAAGTTTGTTTCAAACTTACTGCCCGAATTGAGCAATAAATTGAGGAATTCGGAAAGTGCGTGGGCCGTTTCCACCTCAGCTCAGATTTTGGCTACGGCACAATATTATGAGAACAGAGAGAAAGAAGAAAGCGACCGTACTGATAAAAAGACGAAAGAGCTAAAAACTAAAGTGTTGCTTCAGCAAGCGTATCCTCCACGTTCGAATCAGAATAATTCACAACAGAATAGATCGCAGCCGCAATCGAACAGATCCCAAACTCGTAATGACTCCTCCTCCCAAAGATCCTCGTTAGGGTACAATCAATGTGCTTATTGTAGACAGGAGGGACACATTAAATTCAATTGCCCTGTTTTGAACGAACGTAATAATGGTAACTCATCTAGAGGAGGTCGTGGTGGTTCCCAGCAGGCATCACGTGGTAGAGGTCGTGGTGCTCAGAATGATCGTTCAGATAACTCATCAAACTCCGATAATTGTTTCGATCAACGTGGATCGTCGCAAGGTCGATCTGCGCAGTACAATGTAGACGATTATTACGTCGATCAGGGAACTGACGACAGTAATTACTAGGACAGCCATAGACAAGGAGAGGGAGTGGTATCAGTTCCGGTTGATCAGAGAGGGCCTTACGTCGCAGTTGCTACATCGGGCGTCGTTGAGCCTTTTCTGTTGGACACTGGTGCAGCGAAAAGTTCTATCATGCATTCGAAACTCCCTGGCGCACCTTTGTCTGGCTTAACAAATGTTTCCGTTGGATTCTCTGGCGCCCCCGTTAGCAATCCAGTTTCGCGCCCTTTGCCCCTTAAAATTGGGCCACGTGAGCTAGAAGCTCCATTGGTTCTAACCACGGGTTGTGGTGAAAATCTTTTGGGCCTGGATTTGCTTAAACGTTTGTACGCGACTTTGTATTGTTCTCCTGCGGGTGTGAAGCTTACGTTAGGAGAGAGGGTTGTCTCTCCCATGTACTTGTCTCTCGACGAGCTCCCACCGGAATTGAGTTTTCTTCCTGCGTCTTTGTGGGCAACGGGTCCAAATGATGTAGGCCTACTTGATATTTCCCCTTATGTTGTTCAGTTGAAAGCTAATGTGCGACTGCCACGTATTCCCCAATATCGTATCTCCCTTGATGGTGAACGAGCACTGTTAGCGATCATCTATGATTTGATCGAGAAAGATGTTATTGAAGAGACTCGGGGGAACGTGTGCAACAGCCCTGTACTGCCCATTCTAAAACGTACTGATCCTTCAAAACCGCCTGTTTATCGCTTTGTTATCGATTTACGGGAGGTGAATAAAATTGTGGTTCCTCAATTCCCCGTTGTGCCTGACATCACGGCGCTACTGACTCTGATTCCAGCTTCTGCATCATGGTTTTCGGTGATTGACTTGAAAAATGCGTTTTTCAGCATCCCGATTGCCGAGGAGAGCAGAGACCTTTTCGGTTTCTCTCTTGGTGGACGCAGCTTCCGGTTCAAACGCGCTCCTCAGGGCTACTGTGAAAGTCCATCGATTTACAGTCAAGCCTTGAAGGGTCAACTGGATGCGTTTAGGTTGCCGGCTGGTGCGGCCTTAATCCAATACGTCGACGACTTATTGGTGGCTGCTGACACTCAGGACATTTGCAAAATTGCTACAGTGTCGTTGCTGCAACATCTCTGTGAGTTGAATCATAAGGTGTCCCCTTCTAAACTCCAATATTGTTGTCAAGAAGTAACCTATCTAGGTCACTTATTGTCAAAGGAGGGAAGGAGGTTGACCCCAGAGAGAATTGCAGCAATTGCGCGAATGGCTGTGCCAAAAACCCAAAGAGATATGCGTGCCTTTCTAGGTATCACGTCGTACTGCAGGCAATGGATTCCAAATTTTTCATTGCTAGCAAAACCATTAGTGGCTCTTACGTGCAAGGATGTTTCGACTCCTTTACCATGGACGGAAGAATGTCAGAAAAGTTTTTCTGAACTGCGTGATTCATTGTGTTCGGCTCCTGTGTTGGGTACTCCTGACTACGGTAAGCCGTTTACGTTATATGTTCACGAGAGGGAAGGTTGTGCTTTGAGTGTCCTAACGCAACCTTTTGGTGGTAAGCAACGTCCATGTGCATATTTTTCCTCGACCTTGGACCCAGTAGCTAGAGCATTGCCGAGTTGTTTACGAGCAACAGCGGCAGCTGCGGTCTCCATCCGACAATCAGCAGGATTGGTCATGGATAATATGCTTACGGTGATGGTTCCGCATGCAGTCGATACTCTTTTGAATCGAACGAAAACTCAGCACTTGACGAGTGCGAGGTTGTCTGGGTACGAGTTGACGTTATTGGCAAGCCACATTCAAATAAAACGTTGTAATGTTCTGAACCCGGCAACTTTGTTACCAATTAGCACAGAGTCAGATGAAATAGTAGAACATGATTGCTACTTGAGGACCGAAGAGGAAACAAAAGGCCGAGTGGACCTTAAAAACACCCCATTGGAAGATCCGGATGGTACTTTGTATGTGGATGGGTCATGTTTTAAATTACCGAATGGTGATGTGACTACTGCTTATGCTGTTGTAACGTTGAATACTGTTGTTGAGACTGCGAGGTTAAATCAGAATTCTGCCCAAGCTGCAGAATTGATTGCTCTTACTAGAGCGTGTGTGTTAGCGAAAGGGAAACGTGTGAATGTGTTTACCGACAGCCAATACGCGTTTGGCGTCGCTCACAGTTTTGGACGATTGTGGAGAGAGAGAGGTTTCTTGACGTCGCATGGTACGAAGATTCAGCATGGCCAGCTTGTGAATGACCTTTTGGATGCATTGACTTTGCCTAAGCAAGTTGCAATTGTTAAATGTAGCGCGCATCGTAAGGTGACGGATGATGTTGGTCGTGGTAATGCATTTGCGGATGAGACTGCTAAGGAGACTGCCCGGAACCTTAGCACTCGGATGTATGTGACGAGTTCGGTTAGATGGCCTACAGAATCGAGTATGTGTGAGGACACTATCGAGAGTGTGAAAGCAATTCAGAATGAGGTCATCGAGACTGAAAAGATGAAGTGGAAAGAAAGTACGGGAAAGTTGGATGCGAATGGTTGTTGGATTGATTTGACTGATCAGAAAAGATGGATGTTGCCTGATGCGTATGTGCTGGCCGTTGTGACAATGGCGCATGGGTTAGCACATATTAGCGTGAAAGGTATTTGTAAATTGTTGTCTCCGGTGTGGAAGAATGATGGCATTACGAAATGTGCTGAACGTCTGGTGAAGAATTGTATGGTGTGTATGATGTACAATCCTGGCAAAGGAACCCCAACTCCTCCTGGCAGTTTTGCTCCCCCTTCATGTCCCTTTGAGGTGATTCAATTGGACTTCATCCATATGGAGCGATGCAATAACCTGAAATACGTTTTAGTTGTGGTTTGCGCATTCTCCCGATGGATCGAGGCCTATCCTCTCAAAGACAATACTGCTTTGTCTACCGCGAAAATCCTACTGAAGGAATATTTTCCTCGGTATGGAATGCCTAGAGTCGTGTGGTCAGATAACGGAAGTGAGTTTGTGGGTAGTGTGATGAAGAGTGTGTGTAAGGGCCTTGGAATTAATCAGAAATTCCACAGCGCCAATCATCCCCAGTCAGCTGGATTGGTTGAAGGGTACAACGGCACCCTTAAACTAAAGTTAGCGAAGATTCAGGCTACGACTGGTCTTTCGTGGCCTGACGCTTTACCTTTAGCATTACTGTCAACTAGGGCGACTGTACACTCCCGAGTAGGGCTTAGTCCCTATGAAATAGTGTTTGGCCGTCCTGCGAATGTGTGGGGGGTTCCTAGGCCAGGAATGTTCTCTGATATTGAGTACCCAATGTTGATCGACTATCTACATGACTTGACTGCTAAACTGAGGTTAATTCACCAACAGGTTTACGACGCATTGCCGACGCAGACGGAGGGTCCAGGCCACCAGCTCCAGCCCGGAGACTGGGTGGTGACGAGAAATTTTTCACGCAAGAATAACCTGGACCCGAGGTTTACTGGACCCTATCAAGTGCTCCTGGCCACGAGGACTGCCGTTCGTCTCGAGGGACGTAAGAATTGGGTGCATGCCACCCACACCAAAAGAGTCCCCATTCCTTTGCCGGCAGACCCGTGGGTAAGGAGAGGCATTGCGTCATCTGAAACAGAAACATTGCCGGCGTTTGTGCCTTTTAGCGACGCACAGCCTGTTGGAGAATCCTCAGCGCAGCAGAAAGACACTGTTGAACAATTAGCATCAAAAGACTCAAGACCAGAACACTCAACTGATCAGCAGGACGCTGTCTCTTCGACGGATCCTTTGTTTGACGACCAGACACGTCCTGGAAAAACCCAATATTTTTTGCGATCTCGCACTAAGGACAAATAAAAGATCCTGCTTTGTTGTATTGACAACTGCATTATCCCGTTTTCCCGTGATCAGTTTTGAACATTCATATTACTGTGATTATTTTGTATATATATATATATTGAGCTTCATTCCTTGTACTTTTTGCTTCCACAGCTGAGAGACTTTGTTTTTGCATATATACATACTGTGCATTGAAGGCCGTAGGGCCGCGCGCGTACTTCCTTCTGGATAGTAGGTCTTGACGTTAGGTTAAAGGCCGTCGGTTCCTGGGAACTCCTAGGGATTGACTATTGCTACACAGAACGAAGTGCGTCAAGAAACGTTGCGGACGGTCGTAGGGAATGGCATTCTCGAAGCTGAACGATTTGGAGGGAGCTCAGGTTCACAGATTCAAGCTGCAGCAACTCAGTCGTACCAAATGTTTTATATTCCAACTGTTTGTATTATTTTTGACTGCTTCTGCATTATTGGCTGGTGGGGTGTATTACACGATGTCTTACTTCTTACCTTCTGCTACACCTACTCCTACTCCTGACCCTAAACTTACCTCTACTGTTTCTCCCCATTCCTTTCACATGCTACCGGAACACGAACAGGCTAGACGTGTAGAATTCCGCAACAATTCCTTTATTCAGCTCCTTCATCAGCATCAGTTAGTGGTTAACACTACTAATTGTTGGGTGTGTGGGTTGATGCCACATACTACGGATAAGGGAATTCCATATCTGGTGTTACCGTATAGTTCCCAAGGGTCAGCTCGAGCATTTCAAACAATGTTTCGAAGCGCACTGGGTTTCCACCCCATTCGAGAACCACGTTCCCCCTACTCTGGTCCTACCTCGTATCAAAAACCTTTGTCGATAGCAATAGAGGATTTAGATAGTGATATCTATGATCCCTCGCTTATTCCCGAAGAAGAGATACAGGCCTATAGGGTCCTAAGTAGAGGTGAATATAGTGCGTTCACTAGCGAAAAGCAGCTTAAAAGCTCGCCTCCGATATGGTTGTACCCCACACTGGTAATTTTTGTCTCATGGGTCGTGGCCGAAGATCGCAAGCCCGACTTGGAGCAAGTGCGTGCACTGAAAATTACATACTGCCGATGGTCTCGTCCCCTGTGTTCCTGGCTGCCAAGGGTACATACTTTATCTGCTATGATCGTGCATACGCATGGTTGCCCGCTGACTTCATGGGCTCATGTTTTATTGCAAATTTGTTGCCTCCGACGTTCACTGTAGATGCCGATTATCATAAGACTAGAGTTGTGCGAGGCGTAATTAGCGAAGAGGATACTGCCGGTCAAGAGGCAGGAGACTTTTTCAAGGGTTTCCTCCCGTTTTGGGGACCTATGGTTAATAGTAGGAATCTGAGACAGTTGACTCGAGTGGTAGAATCGACAGCTAATATTACTGCCAGTGCCCTTGGTAATATCACCACAGAACTTCAGGCGGATAGACTGATGACGTTACAAAACCGAATGGTTTTAGATGTCATCTTAGCAGATCGAGGTGGGGTATGTAAGGTGATCCATTCGAGCTGCTGCATTTTCATTCCAGATAACGCTCCTACTGTCTATCAAGCCATCTCGAGGTTGCATAAGATCTCCGAATCCATACACGTGGATGTAGGGGATTGGACGCTACTTGGATGGTTTTGGGGCCTGATGTCGACTTGGGGTTGGAAGATTCTGATGATCATCGGAGTCGTTGTGGTATTCCTGTTCACGTGTTGCCTTTGTGTGCAGTGTGGTCCTGCCTTATGTGGCCTCTGTGCTACAACGTGTATGAGACAACCACCTGTTACCAAGGGGACTCGGTTGGACAGAGCTATGCTACAGCAACATCTCGATGGTCTGATGAATATCGAATATGATTCCGACTAGTGGTTGCCTACATGAGGGCAAAAGGAGCGTCTGAGGTTCCGTGACAATTGTAAGTGGTGTTTTCAACTCGTACGAATATGGTCGAGTCTGGTATCTATGAACCGCAAATGACGAGTTTAGTAAGTGTGCGCAGTTTCGCTGTGCTAACGTAAACCGTTCGTTTGTTATGTGGGTTTTTTATCTGTACCCACGGGTTCCATCTTAGATACGGCATCCATTTTGTCTCTTGCCCTCAAAGTAGCCAGCGAACGGACGATGTCCGCTTCGCGACCCTGGGACTCCCAAGATATTTGCGGAAGACACATGTTCTTTGTAAGTGTCTTTATGAGGGGGATGCTACTGTAAGGCAGATGGCGCCGCTCGAGGCTCATCTTGCCGCACGGACTTATTGTCTCAGCCGTGCATCTCATTAGGCACGTCCCTTTGATGCCTGTATCTCGTGTTTCCCGATACCTCCCCTTTTACACCCTTTCCGATCTCCCCACTGTCTCCGTCTTCCTTTGCACCTGTCTTTGTTCCTATTTTGATCTATTTTACTGCCGATTGGAATTCGCTAATGGTGGGAAGATGGGTTTTTACAGTTGGGAACCGCCAAATGTTTCCGCACTTATGTTCCGGACTTCATGTGTTTCAAAGTGACCAAAAGCGACCCCTCTGGGGGATAATGATGGGAACCGGGTTGTAAACTTTTGTGTTCAATGTAACTCTATGAGTAAAAACTGTATAAAAGGAGCGATCCACAGAACCAATTTGAAGCAGTCTCCCCAAGTTGCACGTGGTGTACTTGTCGTGACTTCTGTGTTCCCTGCAGTAAATAAACCTTGAATCTTTGACGCCGAAGGAAGTGTCCCGTGTCTCTGTGATCCGTACGCCGGAGCAGGTTACCCACGAAGGTTTCAGGTGTTGTGCCCTGGCACCGCTGGGTCTTAAAGAACCCAGTCCTTCAGGGGCGGGCCGTGACGAACCCCAGCCGTCATCAGCACACGAGCACCGTAGTGCATGACGGCTGGGGTTCGTCATCAGCATGGAAGGGGTTAAACGGAATGTTTTGATAATTTCTTTTTTTCTTATTGGCTGCTATGATTTGATTGTATCAATGTATATGAACTATGTCATAACCATACACTTTATTATATGATATGCCTTGGGCAACAAACAGGATGAAAAATCAATAAAAAAAATGTTTTTAAAAAAACTTCCACAACTCTGGAGCAAATCCTTAAACAGCAATTAGGCCATCTATTGAGGAAACTCTAAAAGCTATTCTCCATTAAGCAAAGTGTGACTTTTCCTCAACACAAGCAGAAACATACTTCACCTCTCATACCACAGGCCTGGCCAGAAGGTCCTGTGGCTCCTGTCTCCAATCTTAGGAGCTATGCCTGTGCTGCACAGGCATTCATTTTGACATCACAGAGATGAACCAATGGAATTGGAGTAAGGCCATCAGTTGAATTGATGAGTCATAGTAACCTATTTACTAAGATATGACAGTTGGACACTGAAAATCCCTCCCAGTTATCAACTATCCTTAATACCAGGATCTGGTAAATAGGGTCCAACAGTGAATTGTTATTATACAACTATTCCGACTGTTTGGCTTACTCTCCAGTTCAGACGTGTAATAACCTTATTCATTTTAACTGATCTTACTAACGGTTGAATCTCTTATATCTCTGCAATGGTATGAAATATCTAAATTTAGAAAAATGAATTATATTCAATTCATGTGAATCAAGTAGATGACGTTAGACCATACTTTAGGCTGAAAGAATGTGTTTCATTTTAGGATAGCGGACCATGACAAGGCTCTCAGCTTACATTCGTACCTCAAACAAACCTTGCTTTTCAATTTATTCAGAATGAATTAAAGCACTTATAAGAAAAGACATTTATAAAAGTATATAGGCCAGATGTAGGTGGCCGTTTGAGGCCATTTACCGAGCGGTAACGGACGATTTTGGCCGTTACCGATCGTAATATGGGTGACAGGTATGTAGGGGGCATTATTTTACTGAATCTGTAAAATTACAGATTCAGTAATTTTACCAATTCGGTAAAATAAAAATTCGGTAATTTTACCGATTCTGAGGGACCCAGATGTAGGTGGGACTCTTCAGAGTCCCAGGGGCCTTACCGAATCGGTATTTTACCATCAAATCCAATTTGATGGTAAAATACCGATTCCGGTGTGCATGCACATGTGTGCATGCACACCTATGCCATTAGGGCATGTATGCCTGCCACATGGCACCCGAGCCTGTTTTGGGGGTGCCAGAGGGTGTCAAAGTGACACCCCCTGTACCCTTGTGAAAATCGGTATTTACCGATTCGGTAAATACCGAATCGGTAATGCCCATTCATTCCTATGGGCTTCAAAGCCCATAGGATTGAATGGGCATTACCGATTCGGTATTTACCGAATCGGTAAATACCGAATTCTTCCGAATCGGTATTCCAGCACATCTGGAATACCTACATATCCACCCCTTAGATTTACCGCTTTTTAATTACCGAATCGGTAAAATTCGGTAATTAAAAATCGATAAATCTATTTTACCTACATCTGGCCCTATATATTTTAATCAAAAAACTGTAAAGATTTTTGTTACTTCAGGTGTGAATTGTTTGACATAGGTCCCATTCAAAGGGAAAATGTATTTTTAACTTTACAGTTACTGGGTGCTCCATCCCTTTGGACTTAAGAGCCCCCTCTCCTTGATTTCAAGATTTTTTGGACAGTGACAGGGTCAGTTTTAACGCTGATTCATGCTTGGTTTGACAATGTATGTTGACATCCCCCAATTAGCACCTCTGCCACGGATTCTCTCGCCAATACCCTTTAAAAGTGCCCCTCAAGTCGCCGTAACCACTCTTTCTCAGATGTATTTAATTAGTTTTATAGTGCCACTCTGTTGGACTTGTCAGCCTTAGGGTGATCTTCCCCTACCTTTTTGCCCTTGCACCTCCCATTTTTACTGTACCTTTTTGTTGGACCTAGGACTCTGGGCACCTCACCACTGCTAAACAGTGTTGAGGTGCAGGTGCTCTCCCCTAAACACTTGTGATGCTGGCATATATGCCACAGGCCCCTGCTACCGCTGTAAGGCTGAATCTTCAATAGACTAACATTGGGAACCCCCCTTATGGGATCATTTCTGACAGGGACATAATAAGTCTGTCATGTTTGGTCTTGTTGGACTCGGGACGGGGAACCCTTTCCAATGATATATGGGGTTTGGGCATTACTAGGCTAGGGATCCCATTTTTAGAAAATGGACCCTTTCCTGCCTACACTTAGCCTGGGCACTGTAGACTCCCCCCTCCCCTCTGCATACTGATAGTCTGCCTGGGTTGGGAGGTGGGAGTGGTGATTCACACTTTATTCCCTGGGATGGGCTGTGATGGGCTGCCCACTGTAGCCTTAGCTGCCTGTCTCTCATCAATGTGACCGCTGAGTCAGGGAAGGCAGGGAACATAGCAGAACTCCCTGGACTCTTCCAGAAGCCCCTGCCCCCAGACCCTTCCTCTTGCCTTAATGGTTCCCAGCTAAAAGACAGTCCCTACCAGAATATATGTGACAGGTCAACCCAAAAGACCTTTTCTTTTTCTTCTGGACTGACACGTTTTGGATTGTTCATGTGGAGTCTTACCATTTGTTGGCTCTTGCACAATCTTTAAATAAAGATATTCCTATTTTTATATAAAACTGGTGTGGTGTTCCTTTTGTGAGTGTTTTTTACTGTGTCATTGTTGGTGTGTTGCACAAATACTTTACACATTGCCTCTGAAGTTACGCCTTCCCGAACTGCGCCAGTCTACCCTGTCGGAAGCGGTGGTCCCTGCTTGGATTAGGGTACATACCCCAGCCAACTAGAGACCCCGGTTCTAACACATTCATACCATTGTAGGGTGTCAGAGCACTTTACATCTCATACACACATTACACAGAGACAATCAATCATGCATTTATAAATCAGTCTATAGGAAATGTTACATGAGACAGAGGACTACAATGTGCAAGAGTCACATGTCATCCATACTGGTAGGCAGTATCCTTTAAGAGTGCTTGGTCCACAGAAGCACAAACTCAGAATTCAAAACGTAGCAGCACGGTTGGGGGTTCTATGTAATAATAAGAATTATGCTCTAATCTACACCTTGCAGTTTCCATGCAGCTCTTTGATGACAGTTAATAGCTCACTGTTACTGGGATTTTAATTTATAAACTGCAAGTAACAAAAGGATCTCTCTAACAAATCTGCGCTCCCTTAAGATGAGAAAACTTCCACTATACAAAACTCCAATCTCTCTCCAGGAAGAACATTTATCACCGAATTTTTTTTGGCATTTTGACTGTTGCCTGAAAATTGCTGGAGCAGAAGGGGCTTTAAAACCATATTATGCTTGAAAAAACGCACTTCCACCAGAATTCAGAGCCCGATTGGGTGGCACCAGTAACCCCACCCTAGAGTTGACCCTGGACAGTGGGCAACATCCGTCAGTTTCACCAGGGGATCTCTTTTGGGTGTAGGTTTATTCAGGGAAAGAAAATTGTAAGAACATTTTAAACATATAAACTTGACTTGAAGATTGAACTGAATGACAGGGTTATTAGTGTTAAGATATGTTAGATAACATAATATGTAATACGTGAAACCTTGGCCCTCAGCTCAAGCCATTGAACCTGTTTATATCTTTCCCATTTATGAAATGTATGTTTGTTGAGAGAGGAAGCACTATTTTCGATAACATTGTTCATATATAAAATTTGAGAAATTCAACCAGTTTCTGTAATGGATTTACATTCATACTTTCACAATCATACTTTTTTCTATGAGTTTTATCTCTCCCTTTTGCTCGGTCTCATTCAATTTAGTATGAAATATATCAATCGCCTGAAAAAAATCCCTTTTATTAAGTTATTGCCGTGACTCCAGAAGAATGCTGAAACTGCAAATTTTGTAAATGGAATTTTGAACGGATAAGTCTGTGGCCTCCAAGTGCGTGACTCGACAACAAATGTGTGTAGCCAGGGGATTCTCAGTAATCATCACTGCAATTTAATATGTGCAGATCATGACTGATAATCATTTTTGCAGAGTGTATCTTGCAGCAGCTTTGCAGCACTGTGATTCCCAGACTAGTGCGAAATGCATGTTCTGTGTGAAAAGAATAACTTCAAGGCTGTACGCAACACCACAAAGCTTATTTTACACTTCACCTATGGGATCTGGGAGCCCCATGGCCTATTGTGATGAAGGAAAAAATCTGCAACCCATACATAACAAATTTTCAGGTTATACAGGCAATCAGTCTAGAATTCTAGCTAAACTATATACATTTTTGCTAAGATCCATTGGGGAGCAATTGAGGGAACATGATGAAGAGCTGTCTGTCCTGAGTTAGGGGCTTAGAAGTCACTGGTAGATTATTGTTCTGGCAGATTACTTCAGTACTGATACTCGTTGTCAAGCCATTGGGCACTCTACAAGACAAGTACATACATAAAATAAATAAATAAATACATCAGCCTGAGCCAGTGCTTAATTAGTACAAAAATGAGTGCTGGGACCCAAGGATTTTCTCAGAAACCTGCAGCAGGTGCTATTGAATGTCTGTGTGCTGAATGCCAAGACAGCAGTCTTGATTCCACCGCATGGCTCTTTAATCTTCCTCAGACACCCACAGCCCCTTTATTCACGCTTGCAAGCTTCAGTTTTCTCCACTTGCCATGCTTTTTCCTCTTTTCTTTTCCTCCTTACTTGTGTGTGCTTCGCTTGTTCTGGGTCAAAGTCTGATGCGGACAAATTATCAGCCAACAAAAGCGAGTGCCATAGGCACCACTTGCATTCACTGGTTGAAATTAACCACTGCCTATAAGTACATCTATTGTGTATGAGAATATTGAATACAAAAACATTGACGATTAAGATATCCATAACATCAACTACCAAAATATTGGGAGTTTACGTACATACAGGACAAATATAAATATCCTTCTCTTGGCTTCATGATTTGGAAGACATATAAATACTTTTTCATTGAAATTACGAAGGTTAAAGTAACGTCATAATTGGGTTTGGCAATAAGATCCTAGTTTCCGTAATACAAAAAACAAGAAATTCAGTGAAAAAAAATGCTTAAAGTGGCATTATAGTTAGATGTTGAAATACGATAAAAACTAACCTTAAAAAACAAAAAAAATGAAATCCATTTGTTGTAGTTTACTGAGCTAACTCTAACTTGTGACCCCCCAGCACTGCACATGACCTAAAATGCTACATCACTCATGAGATGCGAAATGCGGCTTTTAAATAAATAAATAAATGCATGCTGGCATTTAATATTTTAATACTTGGCCAGCCAGGTGAAGCCACGGGCATGGGGTCTTTATTTAAGGTATATGTGGGGTTTTCATTACCTAGTCACTAATAGGCCACAGAGACTCAATCCCCGGGGGGGCACCAGAAAGAAGCAGAGCCCTCTGGTACTCTGCATGAGATGTTTGCATTGATTTTGCAGCCAGTATAAACTCCTGCTACTAAAAATCTGTGCAAACAGCATGATGTACCGGACTCCGCCACTCACAAAACTCTTTGTAGCACGGCAGAGTTTTTTCAGCACTTCACGAAGCTCCGCTTATCGCAACTCCACAAAATCTGCCCAGAGGTAATTAATATTTATTCATGAAACCTTGGGGCACATGCATCAACCTATTTAGGAAGTGCAAACGGTGCGAATCGGTAAATTCGGCCGTTTGCACTTTCTAAATATGTGTTTGGGATGCATCAAGCATTTTTGAGTAATTCGGTATTTTTACCGAATTCCAAAAATGCGATTGCTTTTAAGGAATTGCAAATTTGCGATTCCTTAAAAGCTATGCATCATTTAAAAAAAAATTGTGATTATTCAAATTGGAAGTGCAAATTACCACGAGGTTCAACCTCGTGGTAATTTGCGAAATTGTTTAAAAATGCTTAAAAATGCATTTTTTAAACTGTCCAGTTACAGACACACATGTCCTTAGGACATGTGTGTGTGAAACATGCACTTTCAAATGCATTTCAGGGGTGCAGGGGGGGTCCTTTGGACCCCCCCCTGCACCCATGAAATTTTCTAAGTGCCACTCGCAATTTGCTACTGCCTTCCAATTGACTACAATGATTCCTATGGGCCTCTAGGCCCATAGGAATCAATGTAATGCCATTCCTTAATTGCACTTCGCAATTAAGGAATCGCAATTTCCGAAAATTAAGAAATCCTAAAAACTTTTAGGATTTCTTGATGCATAGCATTTTGCATTTCCTAAATAGCGATTCCTTAATTTTCGCTATTTAAGAAATGCAAAATCCTAGATTGATGCATGTGGGGGCTTCTGTATAGATGCAAACTTCAAATCAGGAAAATGTGTTAAGAATGTCCCATCTTAGAAGATCAAAACGAGAGAGAAGCAGCTTAATTCTGGCTCCACCATAACACGTCCCCTATTTACGTTGATTTGTGCAGATTTGTGCATATGTTTTGTGGTCTAACATTCTAATAATAAATGGGACTTTGAATGTATTTCTGAAATGTTCCATGATAAAAATGTAATATTATTGTATAATGTGTGCATTCTAATGATGAAGATTGTAATAAATAATGTAGTTCTTGTTCATAGTTATACAAATGTTTTATCAATGTAATACATTGTTATATGTAGCCACAATTTTATTCCATGGGATAATCCATTTATGTACTAATTGTGAATGTGCGTGCACCTATATTCAAATGTCAAGTGCACTTTAACTGCTGTGCTATCTTAACAAAATTATGCGCCTCAAGTTTCTGAGATTCAATGTTTAACTTTCATGTGAGAATTGTTTTGGTTGCATATTCTCTCCTCTGCAGGTGCAGATGCAAGGATTCATTAGTGAAGTGCATCGTTTATTTGTAGCGATAGTAACGTACTAGATGAACTTTTGGCAAGAAGAAGACTTGTTAACGAGGTGTGAGATGAGTTCTCATGGTGACCATACTGTGGTATCCTCGTGTTGGCTCGTGTCAGCTGCTTGCTCCTGGAACTCGGAACGCTCTGTGTAGTGGATTCCGAGTACTCCAGTGCAGCGGTTGGCGTGAGCTCCTATTGATGTGATCCGACCTTCTTAAATAAACAAGTAATATATATTGACTTTGCTTCCTACCTCGTTTCCTTCCTGCTGGGATTCTTCACATACCCAACTCCAAGGTCCGGTAGAAGAGCTGAGAGTTGCAAAATAATCTACAGGGGAAAATAGACATATACTGGAGAAGATGACTCCAGTTACCTAGAATATTTTGTGTGTTAATAGGTTTTGCATTGTTAGCTAGAAAGCAGAGATCCTTAGGATTTCATGAGGTGCAGACCTCTTATCTTATTCCTCTCACTGTGCAGCTTCATGCTATACTCTTTAGGCTCAGAGTACTTTTACGAAAAACTCCAATATACTGACACCCGTTCCTTGCTTCCCATAGCTTGATTAGTGTTTGCTGAAATTAGTATAGAGTAGGATACATTAGATTATATTAGAAATACTAAAAACTAGGCAGGAGAATCAAATTTTGCAAATACATCTGATTCTCTTTCTCGTCTTCTGTATTGCTGTCACAGAGTTTCTGGTATGCTACCTATTGTGTAGACTGAATTCCATTAGGACCTTCAGATTTATTCTAGTCATTTCATACTTTTATAATATGCTTTTGATACTTATCTATATCAGTCTGTTTCTGAGTTTGTGATAAAACCCTTTAACTCTATTTAGTAGTCTTTGCTCCATTACATGACTGCCATTGTTTATGTGTTATAGTAATTGAAAGTGATGTTAACTCTAAAACATCCACCAACCGAAGAGAAGTAATATCAAAGAGATTATAGCGTTCACAAGAGTGATGAACTTTGAAAGTGAGTCTGTTGTACAGTAATGAATTAAATCTCAAGGAACTTTTGGGAAGTGAAGATTTTTTGTTTCATAAGTACAAGGTACATATTTTAGGTTGTAATTCCTTACCCACGGTGCAGTGCAAGCCACTAGACGTAATGGGATTACCGAGCTGTTCTTAGGATGCCTCTCTCATTGCACATACCTAGTTTCTAGGTGCGTTTCATCACCATGTTTTTGTGCTGGAGGAGGCTCCTCTCTCTGAGGTTCCAAATCAATCACACTCAAAGGACCATATGTTTTCAAAATCTGTTTTTCTACTGAACATTGTTCTATATCATACTTGTTCATAGACTTTTAACATTCTCAAGATACCTCCCTCACAGTGCATCAAAGCACACTCCTCTACCTTATTACAGATCTACTTTCCGTAACCTCCAAACAATGCTGTTATTGCCCGGGGGTAGTCAATTATTATTTCAGACTCTCTCTATTCTGTAAATGGTCATGGTATTATTATACTTATTTAATGGAAACTGCATTATCCCAGGTCTGTTTTCTGATGACGATAAAGAATTCTTGTAGCTCCAGTTCAGTTAAACCAAATTCTCTTACTACTCTAGATCTTTGTGCGATCATATTAACTCCTACAGAAGACATAGTAGGACCAACGCAGGAGAAAAGCTAGTCAAAGTAAGGGTGCATTTGAGGGACAAGAGAGTAAATGCTTAGTGAGCATGCTCAAATGTGATACATGGTAATTAGAAGTCATGTAGAGTAATAAAATCATTTACTTTGCATTTATGAATAGCTGGAGCCCTGTTCTGATGAACATGGGGAAGAAGAAGAGATTGTAAAATATGAGCTGTCAGTGTTTCAATGTGTTCAATTTCCTCCATGAGAGTAGGTAGATAGGCAATGACAAAAGAACAATGCATTGCTATTTATTAGGTTTGCCTAATTTTGAAGTCGAAAGCATGTTGTCAATGTTATGTTCAATGTATTTTATAAAATTGTATTGAAAGAAATAAGGGTTTTATCATTTTTAGGAAGGATAGGTGGTTTGCACAGAGTGGAAGCTGCTCTGGTAGCTTATTCTGGAGCTGAGGTGCACATACTGAGGTTGAGCGGAAACCTGTCTGAGATGCACAGGTTGCCACTCCTAGGAATGGTAAATAAATATTGTCAGAGAAATAAATGCCATGGCAGCTGATTTTGCTGGTTTCCAGATACCTCACTGGTTTGTATGTGGTGTGAATGCCCACTAACTGCTTAGCAAGCAATCCTTCAAAGAGAACCAGCAGCACTGTAATACTGCCTGAGTAAAGATTTCTCCTCTTTACTACCAGTTGAAAAACCAAATACAGAAAAAAGCAACCAAAATATTACAAGTTAACATTCGCAAAGCATCTGCAACTGTTTTTGTTAAAATCTGTAGATTATGTAGCAGATAGTGGATAATGTGGTAAATGTGGCCAATACATAATCATGTTAAAAAAGCTGTGTCTTTTATAGAGCAGGTTCTGTGAGGGCCATCCTTTTTTAGGTCCCATCTAGGCAGCTCATCCGCTGTCTCTTTCTCAATCGCCTCGCAACACACCCACACAATGGGAAATACCATGCCTCCTCATCCCCTAGCAAGGCTTTCCCGTCATTTTAATGTATGAGCTTTTTGATTCATGTGCTTTTGATAAGGACAAAAAATTGGAATACTGCAAACTCCACACCCGGTATGTAAAGCCTCATGCCACGGAACCTTTTACCACAGCCTCCAGCCTTCTCATGTGACGTGTTACATAAATGCTTCACGTAAAGCATTTGTTATATTAGGTCTGCAGAACGTCTGAGGCACAGCACAGAAATCATTTTGTTATTGAATCAACACTGGAGCAATTCAAATCAATTAAAAATGGCTCCCAATATCCATAAAAAATTAATTATTTTATATTATATTTATATATGTGACTTAACGAAAATATTGAGAGACTGATCAAATTTTTTCATCAGTTAAATACACAATGGCCCAAATGTTAATTGTTTCTCCAACTTCTGTTTGCCGATTATAGAGGGCATCACTATTCCAAAATGGCTGCTTTGATTACCTACCTTCATTGAGGCCACCCTTCTTTCTTTCTATGTGCATGTCTCCTGCAGTGTCACAGACGCTTTGGTGTGGCATGCTGGAGTGACAAACTTCGGGCGCACAAAATCACAGTGCATATAGAAGGGGAAAGGATGGCAAGTGAGCACTCTGCGTTTGCAGGTTGAGACTGGTTGATTTACTTGTGGCAAGAAGGTTGCACTCTGCAGGCTAGGATACGGGGAGGGTGACCCAGGGCCTGTTGGCAAAAGACAGCTTTTAAGTTGTTGCCTCCGGTGTTTAAAGTGTACATTGGGGAGTCAATATGTCAACTTACGCTAGTCCTCAGGGCTAAGGCTCCTCATCTTTTCCTCCCACCACTTGAAAATTAATTGGCCCTCCACTTCACTTATGAATTGTCAAATCCCTCGTTTTATCTACTCATCATTAACCATGTTAACATAGTTCTTCCTTCATTCTGTCCCTAACAGGTAGTTCCCTTTCTGCATTCCCTGAATGGCTCATACCATGTCAGAAGTGTAAGCCCTGAATTGAACACCCTCAAGTCCACAGTGTAATGTATCGGGCTGCTCATCTCTCATCACACTCCCACCAACCCTGTCACCTTTCCCTCACACTCCCACTGCCATCTCTCATCATACCCTTGCACTCCCACCAACCCTGTCACCTTTCCCTCACACTCCCACTGCTATCTCTCATCATACCCTTGCACTCCCACCAACCCTGTCATCCTTCCCTCACACACCCTCTGCCCCTCTCATCTCTCCCTCACACTCCCACTGCCCTCTCTCATCTAGTACTCCCACTGCCCCCTCATCCCTCTCTCACACTCCCTATTGCCTCTCTATACTGCCTTCCTGTACCTCCACTATGCACCCATCTACCTCTCCCCTGTCTGGGAACCCCTCCCACTCATCTCTGTGTCGTTCTCACTTTTACTTCAAAACTAGAAGATCTGCGGAACCCGTCTCTTCTTTCCTTGCCCTCTCTATCTGCTCTCATGCCTCTCTCAGTCTGGTGCCCATCCTCGGTTCCCTGCCCGATGGTGCTTGGTCATTGCCTGACTAAACACCTGCCTTACTTTAAGGTTCATAAGGTTTCTTTGAGAAGAGCAACCAGTCCCTCTTTGTCATATTCTCTCCCACCCCTCTCTCTCACTCTCTATCACTCTCACTCTTCCCACCTCTCTCATGTTGTTGACTTAAGAAGACAAGTTACGCGACCCCCAGCAATTGCTATTTAAGTGTAACAGTGTCATTGTTAATTTTGGCTTGTTGTATCTTCTGTATAGGTCAGACTTATTCCCCTGCCTGAGTTTTTTGTTTATGTTATATGTTGTCTGCTTTGCGTTGGACGCAGGACTGTGTCCCACTTTATTTTGTGTTACAAACTGAAAGCATCATTAAAATAACCCTGTCCCGCTGGACAGCTTTAATATAGTAATGATTCCGAGTCTATATTTACTCTGTTTATTTGTATTCTCCCTGTCAGGGACATTTGAGATTGTAACTTAATAATACCCAAGGGCCCTGCCCATTTCAATTGGGTCCCCTTGTCCTTATTAACATGTTAAGATGATGAGCACAGTTTTTCCTGTGCCTCTTCAAGGTTTCTGTCCCTCCATCCCACCCTCTCCTCCCCTACTTTGGGTGTCTTCTGAGTGTATGGGTTCTCTCTCTTTATTGCGTCTGTCACGTGCTCTCCCCTTCTTACTCTCTTTCTCACAAACTCTTTCTGCTCGGCTGACTGGAGTTCATTCAGCACTTCGTGTACAAACTACCAATCCCTGTCTGTCTTCCTGTCTATCTATTTTGTCTAGCTCTCACCCCTATCTATCCACCATCTTAAATTATTCCACTAAACAAATCCACACCACACAATTCCACCCCACACAATTCCACAGCGACCAATTCCAATCCAACCTAGATAATTCCACTCCACTCCAAACCACAAGACATGGGTAAAAGACATTGTCATTTACAATACCAAAACCTCTAACTCTCGCAAATGCAAGACCTATTGGCATTGCCAATGCTTGTTACAAGTATGATTGCAGAATTCCTAAATGTATATACAGAGAGCAAATTCTTTCCATCATCAAAATACCTGTTCTCTTCTATAAATCCTGATCCAAAAATGTACAATTAATCTCAGACACCACATTTCAGGCCCAGCATGTGTTGTACCAAAGCCAGCGCCATCTCAAACAGCCAGGCAGCGGGTGAATCCACTTCAAACGCAGGCTTCAATGGAACAGAAAGGCACCGTGTCGCAGCAGAGAATTAAGTGGGTCCCTCATAGCAAAGCCTCTTCACACCAGAGAAAAACACTTGTGCGCTGGGAGATAGGGGTTGCCATAGCAGGCGCACAAAATGTGAAAAAAGACCTATGATGAAAGGTAAGCTGCTGTTGCTGCGCTCCCGCGCAAACCTTCATTTTAAAAAACGTGCCCCTCACGGCTGAGCGCATGAATTTCAACATGACGTTTTGTTGGTTCCACTTCAGGGCATCATTTGCTCACTGGTTAAATTGTGATCTGAGCATATGTTTAGTGGGACATAAGCTTAATGAGCCGGAAACAACTGCATGCACTGTACTTTAGGGAGGGGGTCTGTTTGATGTGGGTTTTTATGTTCAACAAATGTAGTCCTGAGGGAGGCAAAGGAGGAATGTCTTATGAATCCTGTTTGGCTCGATATGAAAATGAACGTTTTATTTTACCATCTGCAAGTGCGAGAAATGTAAGGCTTAAAGGAACTATGGTGTGGATAGCTTGCTTTGCTCTATTAAATAGCGGATCCGCCGGATTGTGTATAAAAAGATTCAGCCAGATTCATGAAGGTGAATTGCGCTCGCAAAGGACCAGCGCAAGGGCGAGCGCAATATTTGCATTTGGGATTCATCATCCCAAATGCAAAAATCGGTAATAGCGATTTCGCAAATTTGCGAGGAATTACATTTAAGGAATCTCTATTTGAGATTCCTTAAATGCAATTCATCATCCATTTTCAAATTGCGAAATCGCAATTTCGGGCCGCTATTTACCGCTAGGTCAAACCTCGTGGTAAATAGCGAAAACTTTTAAAAGCATTTTTCTAAGTTGCATGTTGCACACACACATGTCCTTTGGACATGTGTGTGCGCAACACCAATGTAGATTTCGTTTCAGGGGTGCTACAGGGTGTCCTTGGACACCCCTGGCACCCTTTAAATCGCTATCTTATTTGCGATTAGCAAATTGCTAATCGCAAATAAGGAATACTCCCCATTCATTCCTATGGGCCTTTTGGCCCATAGGAATGAATGGGGAGTTATTCCTTATTTGCGATTAGCAATTTGCTAATCGCAAATAAGGAATGTGTAGGGATCACATTTTTTTTTGCGATTCCTACATGAATCCCGTTTTTGCGAGTCTGTAATAGCGATTCCTTATGAATCGTTATTAAAGACTCGCAAAACGGGTCTTTGATGAATCAGGCTGATTATGTTCAGAATGAGACTTATAGTTTACCTTTCTGTTTAGCATTTAAGAATTTTTGGGGTATTCCAAGTTTTACATTTTTCAATCTTATTAAATTGAAAATATATTGTAATCTAAAGAGACTTCTAATGTGGTTGAGGTTCTTCTTAATGAAGGTTAAGTGACCGCATTCTCAGAGGTACTCTCCTTCTCCTTATAAGAAGCAGACAATTAAAAAATCAAAAAACAAGCTCAAACATAGACAGAATTGGATAGCTGGTGCTTGTCGCAGATTTCCTCTGAGTAACCATGAGAGCTACAATGACATCTCAGTATCCTTAGCCTCCTGCTTGGCTCTGAAGAGTTTGACACCAGTAGGGCCACCACATCATGACCATCTACAATACTGGGAGGCACAAACAGTATTTCTGTCTTACATCTCGGTGCAGCAAGTCATTTTTTTTAAACGTCTCTCTGGATGACCAAGAAGTTGAGGGTGGTGAACATGGACTTGTCATATTTAAATTATAGGGCCCAACTCATAAAGCCTTTCATTGCCATATGCCTAATTTTGCAGTTGAAATTGGCACCTGGCAAAAGGATACCTGTAAGCCGTAAAAGTAATTTGCCCTTTGTAAGTGTATGCTGCAGCTGAGTACAATTATACCTTGGTAAACCCCAGGCAAGGGATGGATAGTGGGAGGATCATGGTATGATCTGCCTTAAGACAGTGTGAACGTCCAGAAGTTATATTGCGTTCCCACAGCCATGAGATTGCCACAAACCTCCTGGCGTGCCACTAGAAAAGTTAGGGAACTCTTAAATGTCTGACATTTACATTTGTGAGTACAAATATATGCACAGGTAAATGCATAGCTGCAACGTTTTCAGATTGCTTATGCATGACACTTCGATGGCTTCGGTGAGCATATGATTGGCATTCCATTGTCAAACATGGCATTTCGAGCGGCATGTTAACATAAGTAAACAAAGATATAAAAATATATAAATACCACAAAGTATCCCCTTTTGGGCATTATGAAGCTCTAGAAAGTGGCTTGCAAGAGCTCCAACACTCCAGAAATGGAAGGTTTCTACCCTAATTACTCTTTCTAATATGATTTTATTTGGTAAACAATTGTGGCGCTATGATCCTAAGCAATAAAGAAGTCTGTCACTGAGTGCAGATCATGGCTGCACTTTTAGTCCTTCACTGAGGTGGTAGTGAATGGGGTACCCACACCCCCTCACAATAAGGATATTCATGACAACCTGAGTCACTCTTAGAAGAGTAACTACAGAAGATGAGTCACAATGACCAGCCCCCCCACTCTACAGTCACAGCACAGCCATTGATCCCCATTAAGGGGATGGATAGTGAAGGGAACCAGGTGACTCTCTCACTGAGGACAGCGACTGCACTTTGTTGGCTATATCGACTCATTTGGTTTCTGCTTAGCTTGCTCCCCATAGTTTGTTCTAGCATCCCCAGAAACACAACTTCTTGAAATACACCTCCTTTCTAAGTTTTCTATTTACAGGTGGTTACTGAGTGCCACTGCCTGATGTTAAATTGTTCCCATATCAATCTGCCCTCCTCACTCTATGCCTCCACCGACTTGCTGCCACCTCGTCATGCTGATATTAAGACCCTGAGCTTAAATAAATATGGTGACTCTTATACATGGTATCCTTGGCATGGTTTCGCCTGTCCTTTTGCCTCTACCTCCTGTATTTTTGATTGTATGCTGGACTTTGTTTTTGCCTGTTTGTGCACTCTGAGCATTTGAGCACAGCTGATTAGTGCTAAAATACATGTGCTGCCTGTGTAAATTGTGATTATGATTGGTTATCCATGATTGGCATATTTAATTTACTGGTAAGTCCCTAGTAAAGTGCGCTGGGTGTGCCCAGGGCCTGTAAATCAAATGCTACTAGTGGGCCTGCCGCACTTGTTGTGCCACCCACATGAGTAGCCCTGTAAACCTGTCCCAGGCCTGACTTTGTATGTTGACCTGGCAAGTGCACCCATTTGCCAGGCCCAGATCTTCCCTTTTCCTACATGTAAGGCACCCCTAAAGTACGCCCAAGGTAACCCCATGGGCACGGCGCAGTGTATTTGAAAGGTACTGCGAGTTTTAGATTTCCTAATATTAAAATAATGCCAATTTTGTTTTTGTCTACTGCAAGGACTGGCTCACTCACTTTTAACATTTTACAAGTGTAACTTTCAATTGGGAAGAGCTAGAAATTTGGCGTTAAGTTTACCTGAACTCCGAATTGGAAAATAAACCACCTCCAGGAGCGCAAACATCTCAGAAGCTGACTGGGCTGCCTTTTTGACCAACCATTTTAGGGCTACAAATGGAATAGCCCCCATTGACATTTGTGTTTCAGACCTGACAAAAGAAAATCCAATCAACAAATGGAGCACCCCCACTGAATCATTGGAATTTCAGAGGGAAGACTTAATGATACCTGAAGAAAGGGTTACTAAAGCGCTACTAAAAGCAAGATCTGATGGAGCACCGGGCCCAAATGGCCTACCACAAATCCTTTTTAAATCAAATATAACTCTCTGGTCGGGTTACTTAACCAATTTTTTTAACTGTGCACTAAGTAACTCAATCATGCCAGACTCCTGGCGGGGCGCGATAATCCATCCCATTTATAAGTCATTGTCGCATGCCTCTACAAACAACTACAAACTAATCACCCTTTTAGACATTGAGGCAAAACACTTTGCAGGCATTTTACTGGAGGAACTGAGCTCCTGGGCAAAGATGAACACATTTATCCCAAAGAATCAAACAGGCTTCACTACAAATTCGGGCACAATGACTAACTTATTGACACTGTCTATTGACAAAGCTCTTATCACATCTAGGGCTGTTTTTTTCTGCTTTGTAGACTTCAAAGCCACCTTTGACCGAGTCCCCAGGGCTGCACTATGGGTAAAGTAAAAAAAAAATGGGGGATCCCAGCCAAAGTTCTTGAGGCCATAATCCAATTACACTCAGGCACATGGATACAAGTGAAGATGGGGTCTGGCACACATCTCTCTCGGAAAATCAGGACAACCAGAGGCATCCAACAGGGATGTGTGCTGGCCCCACCACTTTTTAATTTGTTAATAGCACACTTACCAGCTACCCTAGAGGAAACAAACAGCTACCCACCCAAGATCAGTGGTGTGTCAATAAGCAACCTCATATATGCAGATGACCTAGCCCTTTTTAGTCTCACTCGGGTAGGTCTGCAAAGGTTACTGATCAAATTGCACAGTTACACCACTATGAATTCCTTAGAGGTAAACCTAAAGAAAACCAAAGTGGTAATCTTCGGCAGAAAACGCTACCATGGAGGTGGATGGCAATACAATAATATGAACCTCACATTCAGAAAAACATATAAATACTTAGGGGTCAATTTTGACTCCAGGGGTTCCTTTGCAAAACAACGTAGCGAAATATCACTAAAAGCCATGAACCTTCAGGTAACTTTCTTGAAGCTCTCAAAAAAACTGTCCGGTCCGAGCCTATCACCCTTACTGGAAGTCATGAGAGCAAAAATCGGGCCAACACTGTTGTACGGTATTGAAAAATTTAGGGGAAAATTAAATGTTAATCTAAACCAACATGTGACCAAAATGTATTAAAAAACCAACCCTTGACATGCCTACATCTGCCTCTGCAGCACAAATCAGACTAGAATTGGGCCTATTAAACTACGAATTCTCAAACACTGTCTCCTATTTGAATCTGTGCCACAAACTAAGACAAGCAGAGCCAGGTACCCTAGAGTCACTTCTTTGGTCAGATATTACTCAGACAAATTCAGGGGGGTCTTATGGTTGTTTTTTCAAGGAGGCAGTTAAACAACTATCCGTGGGTGAACTATGGGATCTCAACCCTAGTAAGGCCGTTTTTAAAATCAGCATCAAGAAACGTATTCGACTGAGGTCTCGAATTGCTGATAAAGCTTAATTCCCTAAACGCAAACATGCATGGGCAATAATGTCCTCCTATGGGCTGGCCACACCCCTCCCCTACCTGTCTTGCACTTACCCCTTGTACTTAAAGCTTAGTTTCTTGGCTCTTAGACTGGGTGACTGGCAGTTTCTAAAGGATTTTCCTCACTGGCGTCGTTCGTCAGAGGATGTAATGTGCAGGGGGTGTGGTAAGGCGGCTGAAACCTTAGAGCAGGGGTCTCCAAACCGGTCCTGGAGGGACGGATCCATGCCAGATTTTTAAAATTACTACATGTATCCCAATGGGGATATCCCAAAAATCTGGTATGGATCCGGATCTCCAGGACCGGTTTGGAGACCCCTGCCTTAGAGCATGTAGTCTGTCTCTGCCCCGCAATTGCGCCACAGTGCAGAAGAAAACTGAAAGTCGAGTGGAACAGGCTGGGAATCCGGACCTGCAGGCAGGCAGTAATTGCAGCTCTGAATCCAGAAAATACAGTCTTAAATATAGACATTACAACCCTCATACGCTATGCATACCGTTATTTTACTTAACAACTAGAAGGGCTGGTCAATGGTTTTATCTTAAAGGCATATACTTTACATTAAACTGCACTTTATTATATGCTGCTGCTAGCTGTCGACCATTTGATTGTATACATCAGTACAACACAGCTATCGTTGAGACCTTGTGTTTCTCTTTTGCCCAAATGCTAATGTTGACACGTTGATGTTCTTATTTTGCCTTTCTTTTTTAACACATGTATGCCATTGAAGTCCGCTAATGCAATTTGGAAGTTTTTATTTACTCACTGTTTTTATGCTTGCTATTTTATAATAACCTGTACTGTTGCTGGTATCTTTTTACCTGTACTTTTATGGATCTTTTATATTCAAATAAAGTTTCTATTATCTATCTTATCTATCTGAAAAATAAATATTTTAGGGTAGTTGGTTTTTAAATTGTATGTTTGAAAACACCACTTTTAGAAAGTGGGCATTTTCCTGCTTTACCAGTCTGTTCCTCTGCCTGCCTGTGAAGTCAATGTATGGTTTAGACTGGCAGCTGGGTTGTTTGTGCATTCACTCTAGACAGTCACACAAAGGGAGCTGAGGTGTGCCCTGCATATCCTGATGGCCCATCAACAGGCTGATGGGTCTTTCTGAGCTAGAGTGGTGGGAGGAGTTGTCACATACACCTGAATAGGGTTGTGCCTGGCCTCTCACAATGCTGTCTACACCCCCCTGGAGTGTGTCTGGAGCCATAATAGTGCAAGGCAGGATCTGTGCACTGCAAAGACTCTCCTTTGAGGTATGCCTACTTCCAAAATCAAATGGGGTAGTAGTATTGGACCTAAAAACCTAGACTTTCAGAACAATTCTGTATTGAGAAATCTGCCAAAATGAGGAGCTGTATAGCTGTCAGGAGGAGAACTGTCCATGTGGTGTAAGCTGCTTTTCTGAGTTGGCCTGCAGTTGATGCTTCTGTCTGTAAGCAGTGAAAGAACTGGACTCAGCTTTTGAACCCTGCTTCTCCAAGGTTTTTCAAGTGCGTGTGTGTGCTCTGGGCCATCACAGACTTCACCTATAGCATCCCTGAACTCCACTGCTGGGAGTTCTGACCTGCCCAGTGGTGCTAATTCCAGTTTTGGGCCCTTGGACGTTGTTCCTGCTGCAAAAGACTGCACCTTCCAGCTCCTGTTTTTCCGCTGCAGAAACACTGTGCGGGAGAAGTTTCCACGCACCACGGCCATGTGGCTGAAGAAATTGATGCAGCACCTGCTTGTGGCCAGAAGAACCGCTGCAGCCCAAGGCTAGTGCACCGTATCTCTGAAGTCTGAGGCCACCACACTGACTCCGGCGCAGCCACTGAAGTGCAGCTGAAAGAATCGACGCATCACCGGCCTGCTGCTGAACAAATCAATGCAGTGTCTGTTTGCAACTGCTGTCTCAACCTCCAGTGCGTCTGAATTTCCATGCATTCCACATGTGCGACAAGTTTTCCACTGCATCGCCCGCAGACCAGAACAGTCTTTGGATTTTGACGCATTACTTTCTCTTACAGTCCGAAACGGACGCAACACTTCTCCTGCATGCAGCAGCACTGACGCATTGCTTCACCAGGGACTAAGGAACTGACGCATCACTGTAGCTTCTGATGCTTCTCACCTCTGCAGCTGTTTTTCCTTGTGGATTTTGATGCATCTAAGTTACTTTGTGTAAAAACACCTTATCCATAGAGTTTTATGGACAGAATAGCTTATAACCTTTAAAAAGATATATCTTGGGTTCTGTACATTGAAGTTTTGTTGTTTCAGTCTTGTTTGGTTTAGATAAAGATTGTTTATTTTTCTAAACTGGTGTGGTGTCCATTTGCAGTATTGTGACTGTGTAACAGTGTGTGTTATGTACAAATGCTTTACACATTGCCTCTAAGATATGTCTGACTGCTCGTGCCAAGCTACCAAAGGGGTGAGCAAGGGTTATCTTGAGTGTGTAACTCCCTTATCCTGGCTGTAAGGAAGGGTCCCTACTTGCACAGGGTGCAATCCACTGCCAACTAAAGACACCTATTTCTAACAGTGACCACTCTGAGAGTTAGTGACTGATGCAGAGCTCACTAACTTGCAGAGAGCCACAGTAATAACATGTACTTCTGTATAAAGGTGGGTGAGCAACTAAAAGCTTGAGCCAAACTTGAACCTGATGTCTGACTTTGCCTTTAGTCTTTGAATAATGACATTGCTCTATGAGTTCAAGGCATAGTTGATGCCCCTGTGCACTTAGGGAACATGGATCTGGAAGCGCTTTTTAGGATCATATTCTGACACTCTGGACAATATGTGCTTGAGATACAACTAAGGACACATGTCCAACTATAAAAACAATAAAGAGTATCTTCCCAGCAATGAACTCTATGGACTTTTCGCTTGGAAATTTTAGAAATGAAATACAACATCTTTATTGAAAGCCATCGAAGCCAATACCCACGAGTCATATCTCTGTTGGTTCTCCAGAAATGCCCTCCAGAGAAGCAATGCCATCATAGCCATTTACAAGAAAGAAGCGGTCAAACCTACAACTATATTCATAACCTGAAATGGCTAACTTGGTTACAACACTACTGAAGTCAGAACCATGAAAAAATGTGGTAGTTGTGAAACAGATCCATAGATCGGCTAATGGCGGGTGGGAGTCATTACCTGTTTTTCAATGTCAAAAGCGAATTTTGGTTGCAAACAGAGTTCTGGAAAGGGGTGACCACCCAAGAGAATTATGGGGGTTCTTGTCTAGTTTGAACTTAGTTTTAACTCATTCAATGAATTTGATTCTCCCAGTGGTCTTCATTTTTCTGCGATGTTGATGGGTGGGCGAATAGAGGGCTTGACTAAGTAGTTCAAAATTCTTTGTCGGACAGATTTCTAACTGACAAGCATGACTATTTTTCTTGAGGGCCTTTTGATGTATCACCATATCTGGCTAAAATTCAGTTTTTGACATACTTTGGTACTGATATAGAACTTTACATTAAAATACATTGAAAATGTAATTACTGGCAACCGTCTCTGGCATATTTTAAATTTCTCATAGGATGTTGACAGACCACTAGTGAAAACCTTGTTTCCACTAGATCATAACACCAAACTCTCGGATGGTAAATGGCGTCCCCTCCTGAGATACCAATACTATTTCCGTAAATTAATGGGAGCATCATAGTAGGACCAAGTATACCTTTCAGAGATTTCTCCAAATATCTGTGATGTGCAGAGATGTAAAAATCCTACTGAACTAATCAGCAGATATTGTTTCATTGCACACTGTCCCTAGAATGATCTAAAATTCTTCAGGAGGTGCCAGGGCTGCAATATGCCTCCTAATAAAGCAACATTCTTTTATCTGAACGATCAGAACATTAAGAGGGAGATGTGCACCTTCTGTGTCAGGCATTGTGCTATATTACTTCGTCCTTATAGAAAGGTCATGAAGGTACAGGTCACCTATATATTGCTACATTGCTCCATTTTGTACAAGGTGCACAGCTCTAAATTCAATAAAAACTGCAGTTACATATTTTCTATGAGTAGTTCTAATAAAGCACATAGGGGCATATTATCAAGGGGGTTTATCTCCGATTTTTTGGCTTTAAAAGCCAATAAAGCTGAGATAAAATTATCTACCTATTACCTAGCTGTCGCTAACACCAGTTAGCGACAGGTAGTAGGAGATAGCGACCATCTTGGGCCCCACTTTGCATGTCAGTGATATTTATCACTAATGACATGCAAAGTGGGCGTGCCAAGATGTTAGCGACTGGAAACAGTCGCTAACATCGCTATCTCCTATTACCAACTTTTGGAGATATTCGCGCTAAGCGCGAATATCTCCAAAAGCTAACACCTGCCCAGGAGCAGTTCTTAGCCATGTTATCCAATGGTAGGTGGGTAACATGGCTAAGAGCATTAGCTCGGTAATGCATGAATATCGCTGACTTTTCAGCGATATTCATGCATTGCGGCCGATTTTTTATCGCATTTGCGATAAACCTTGGTAATACCAAGGTTTATTTGCGATAAAAATCGCCGCAGCTCAGCAGTAAATTTTTGTCTCTAACCAAGCAATAGCGATAATTATCGCTATTGCTTGGTAATATGCCCCATAGTCTGATTAGTGTTCTCAAATATTATATGTATTCCTGAGATATGGCAATGCTTCTAATCAATTCTGAATAAAAAGGTAGCTTTTTAAAAATGTTCTTTGATGGCTCTGATTTTGTGACTCATGTGGAGAAATGTACATCTGTTTTCTGTTCTGAACACAATGTAAACTATTTGGGTATAGGGTACTATTAGCTTAAAGGGTAATACATCATTTGCCTAACAGAACACCAATGTCATCTGGTTTTGACACAACTTTGTCTTCCCAATGGCTTCTTATGTTACAACCACAGGGTCCTATGGTCTGAAAAAGAGCTACTCAGTCAATAACATTTCCTCAAGTGTGATGATGTGAATTTTTAAAACTATACACACTCAAACATCATCTTAAAAAGTAAATTCCTTAGATGTGCATAAACACTATGTACCTATGCTGTTGATCAGCTCTTCTTGTCTTCCAGACTCTGTGAAACACAGACACACTTTAGCAGTGATTAAATAAGCATGGTGAGGAAGGCACCAAGTTTTAGCTGCTTACCCATCTATATACAGAAGTAAATGTATTTATTGAGCCTTTCTGAAAGGTAAGTGAACACTGTGTTAGTCACTAACTCTCAGTGTGGGCACCATATTCATTTCAGCTCAGAGTCTTAATATGAGCATGACTAAACAGAAGTATGTGGGTGTTGGCACAGAGTGAGAAGGGCAGATTGATATGACAATCATTTGATAGGAGGCAGAGGCACTCAGGGACCACCTGTAAGTAGAAGCATTAGGAGGGAGTTGGATTTCAAAAGGTTGAGTTTCTGGGGATGCTAGACCAAACCAGAGGGAGGTAAGCTAAGCATGACACACCGACATTTAGAGACTTATGGACGATGAGTTGCCTAACATATGAGTGTTTTATCTTTTTAGCATAATCAGTGTAAACTTAGAGGCTTGTTGTTAACCAGGATGCCAGAACACAGCATACACATTAAAATTCCTATTTAGTCCATTTCAGAAAGTAAGAAAACATGGTGTACAGGGCAAAGACTGATTTGAATATGACTGGGTCTAAACTAGAATAGAATGGGGAGCGGAAAAACAATGGATTTAGGCCCAGATCTCTGTACTGGGGTGAATGTATAACATTATTCAGCATTCTGTCCTTCAATTGTTCTTTTTGAATTTGTCATACCGAGTGGGACAGGTATGCCCAGACGTGGGACCTGTGCCCTTATTGCCACTAGAGTCAAGTTAGCCTGACTGATGAGGGGTGATACCCCTAAACTGGTCCTAGGATGCTGGTTTCCTTTCCAGGGAGGACCTGGCCTGGCAGTTCGGGGTGGATTGTTTCCATGGGGAACAGAGCCATGACCGATTTTTATATGGCTGGGTCCAAACTTGAATGGCATGGGGAGCAAAGAAACCATGAATTTGGGCTAAAATCTCTGTACTGGGGTGAATGTATGACATTGTTCAGCATTCTTGCCATTAATTGTTCCTTTTGCATTTGTCACCCCGAGTGGGACGGGTATGCCCAGAAGTGGGTCCGGTGCTCACCATACCACTGGAGTCAAGCTAGCTTGGCTGATGAGGGGTGATACCCCGAAACTGGTTCCAGGATGTGTGTTTATAGTCCAGGGAGTACCTGGCTGGACTGTTCCCATGGGGAACAGGGTCAAGGGGGATTTACATAAACAATGGATTTAGGCCCAGATCTCTATACTCGGGTGAATGTAGGACATTGTTCAGCATTCTGTTAATCAATTGTTCTTTTTGCATTCCTAAATTTAAGGTTCCTCTCACATGACTGCATACGGTTTGGAAGATTGATCCATAGATTAATTTCTGTGGTTGGGAATTCACATCCCATGAATCAAATACGGTTGACCTTAAGGAACAGGGTCAATGAGTTGGTTACTAGAGACAATGTCATTAAACGTTATAAAATGCCAAAGGCACTGTCATGTAAAAACCCAAAGCAGACTATTCCAACAGCCTTCCAGTTTAGGGCTCCATTATCAGTGGTCCAGAAAACTCCTAGTATTCTTCCTTCGGTCATGAGATATCAATATGATTGGTAACATCATTTCTGGTGGGGGCAGATTAGAAATATTCCTATTATTTTTTTGGGAGGATCATTCAAAAACAGTTTCAACACCGATCCCTGTATATTTTTCAAGATGTTCCTCAATACTTTACCCAGACTTTCCACCTGCTTCAGCAGGTAAAGTATGCAAGTGAAAGACACAAGGACCACAGTGTCCCCATGAGCTGTTAATCCAGATGATTAAAGTCACTCAAGTAACAAGCCCAATTGGGTTTACCAGGAGTGACATTTGGGGTTCTTGGTGCCCTAACTAGAACCACAGGGCTGCAGTGTAACAGAGAAATCACTTTAACTAATTTTGAGCAACACAACTCAAGTCATATGCTACAACAAAATATATTCAGCTTTTCAACTTTAGGGAGATTCTTTGGGCACTAGTCCTTGTCAGTGCAGGGGGGCCACAGCCACTAGAATAAAATGCCAATGAGCTCACACTAAATTAATTAAAGGTAATTAAATCCCTCAAGATGCAGTCCTCAAGACTATCAGAAGTGCTCCACCCAAGAGAAGAGGTAACTCCCGTAGGATTTGCGTGACAGTCCTAGCTCAGCCAAACAAGACTATTCGCATTCTAAGACACAGAACCCTGAGTTGCTTTTCCATTTATAGAGCCCAGCCAACCAACATTACTGCTTCCATCTAGTGGACAAGAGTTATATATAATCATTGTACTAGCTCAATGTCCAGACAAAACTCAGGTGTGTGTGCTTAGCCTGAGAATAAACAAACTCAATATTTTGTATCTAAAAAATATGAAAATTACTTGAAGGATTTATTAGAAAGAGAACAGCGTAGCTCGTGACAAGTCGAATTCTGACAACACTCCAAGAAGATATAGAATAGCATAAACAAAAGCAGATCTCATAATAAACCTAAGGGTAAAGACGTGCCAAGCGAAACTCACAATTTTTCTAAGGGATATACATCAAGACAGTGACAAGAAAGTACACCACATAACTAAACTAGAGATAACTAGATTAATGAAAATGTATCACAAAATTCTGTATGGCATAGACTAAGGTAAAAACTACATCTAATCAAAAACCATAAGGAAATGATTATCACATGAAATAAAACAAATACAAAATAGGAATAAGGGTGGATAATTAAAACACTTCAGGTATTACTTCTGCCTAGAATGGTTTGAAAAAGAAGGAAAATTTCAAAATATCCATCTCACTGGAAAGTCATATCTGAGCTTATAATGTCGCAGGTTGATCTAACAAGGAGCAAGAGAGGAGCCTATAACAGTAAATAACTGTTCACATTATTGGACAATGAATATAAATTGCCTTTTCTTTAAGGATTACATTTTCACTGAACAGTAATGCCACAAACAGTGCAGCTTGGCCGCAATTTAATAGCACACTTTCAGTAGAAGGGGTAAAAGTCTGTGAAATGAGATGAATTTGAGGGTTGGAAAAGACAAGGATTAAACTTTGGCTCATCCTCATCATCTGGTATTCAGAGATGGCTATGCTATAGTTTGATTCTTCCTGTCAAAATAAGAAATGTTCAGGTCATTTCTTTCTTGTAGGGCCAAACCACTGCAAATCATTAGAGGCGTCTGTCAGACAGCCGCGGGCCGTGCATGTAAGAGCGGTAGGGTGGTGAGTCCGTGTGGGGGGGATTTTGACAGACGAAGACAAGGGAAAATTAATTATTTCCTTACATTTTCCTCTTGTTCATCAGTTAAATTCTTCCACCCCCTCAACCTGGCCCCACCGCTCTTCAATGCACGTGCCGCATCTGGTGTCAGAGTTATAAGTTGAGGTTAGGATTGTCAGTTGTGTGATGAATTCAGTTTGTCATTTTTTTGCTGAATCACTTGCCCTACGGGTTAAATGAGTGCTTGAAAAGAACAATCATTTGCAGTCAGTTTGGGAAAAATTATCAGATCATTCAGTCAATGGACCTTGCACCCAATGGAATAGGGTGGGAGGAACTTAAACATGAGTCAGTACTACTCCTGTGCTTGTGAGCTTTATTAGTGGATTTGGGAGAATTATTCTTAAGAAAAGAGCCACAGGCATTTAAAACCTAACTGATACATCTAGAGTCAGAATGCATTTTATGTTTCCTGCTACTATCAACAGGTCGGATCTACATGGAGGGTCTGGTGGCTCAGTGGACTAATGCATCCACTGCAGGGGCCTGTGTTTGACCTCATGGTCACAGGTTCAAATCCCGGGGGGCCACTCAGTTTTTCATCCATCTGAGGTCGATAAAATGAGCACCATCGAGTTGGCTAACAATAAACATCTGTTATTCAGTGCCAAGAGACCTATGGGTGAAAGTGCACTTTACAAATACACATGTTATGTTGTGACTGACCTAAAGTTTGTTCCACAGATTTGTAAATATCTGTGGCTACAGTGAAACCTCAAGAATGAATGTATGGTAGCTGTTAATTCCAACAGAGATAGGTTTATTATCAACTGCCTCGTCCACTGATCTAGGGAAGTTGGTCTGGGCAAATGATGCACTCATGATACGGAACCAGATATTATTAAGTGCAACATTTTTGTGTGTGTTGCAAGAAATGTTCTAGAATTAGGCAGTAGACAAACCCTTCTGAACTGATTCTAAGTGGTGGCTGCACCTGTAGGCAACAACAGGCTGGCGTCGCACATATACAGACTTGTTTGTATGTCAGGTGAAAAGTGAGAGAAGGAGGTAACTAGACATAATACTGCATACCCGCATGAAAAGCAGATAATATAGGGCTAGGTGACAAGAACCTGCAGATGTGGGAAAAAACGTATTAAATTTGCACAAGTGTGGTCACAAAATGTATTTGTCAATATAAACAGTTAACACCAAGATAAAGTTCAGCGACAGGATAATGAAGGCGAAAGTTCTTAACACGAGTAGAAGCCGGCCTGGCCGTCCCCTATGAGGCTTGCAGCTATGCATCATCTGGACTGCCAGGGATGAGATCATTCCACTGAAAGTCTACTTCTGTCTGTGGTAGTCATGTCTGATGGTTCTGTGATCTTTGAATGAAGCCAAGCACCAGAAGTGGTTGGTGAAGAAGGTATATACGAGTGGCATCTGTTTCCTCCCGTCCTCCTTATTTAGGGTGTTGTGTCAAAGAAAGGTAATGAAAACCTAGTTCATTGAAGCTAAGAGTTGTTGGTCTCATATTTGAATTCGGAGTCAAAAGACATGTGTGTGTTGTCTGTAGACAAACCACTGGTATGTATGAGTCATCCTGTGTCTTTCTTCTTGGTGGAGTGCTCACTGTCAACAGCTCATTGAAAACCGTGGGGCATATTATCAAGGGGGTTTATCTCCGCTTTTTTGGCTTTAAAAGCCAAGAAAGCGGAGATAAAATTATCTCCCTATTACCTAGCTGTCGCTAACACCAGTTAGCGACAGCTAGTAGGATATAGCGACCATCTAGGATATAGCGGCCACCAAAGTCAGGAACCTTGGCATCATCTTTGATGATGCCCTAAATTTCATGGACCATGCCAATAAAACAGTGTCTTCCGCACACTTGAAACTCAAGATGATCAGGAAAATACATCCTTTCCTTCCTGACTCGGCCATCAAGACACTGGTCACCTCTCTTGTCTTGTCCTCCCTGGACTACTGCAATGGTCTCTTTCTAAACGCTCAATCTAGAGTCATCACCAAACTGCAGACTATTAAAAACGCGGCAGCCCGCCTGCTCGCTGGCAAAACCAAATTCGAATCCATCTCCAACAGCATAAAAGACTTTCACTGGCTCACTGTGCAGAAAAGAATCCAATTCAAATCCCTCTGTATTGTATTCAAGGCACTCAACAATCAAGGCCCCCAGTTTCTAAAAGATCAATTACAAATGCACAAACCCTCTAGAGCCCTAAGGTCAGCCACTCTCAATCAATTAGTCACCCCCCCGCACCAAAACTGTCACCTGGGGCGATCGGCGCTTCCTGGTAGCTGCCCCCAAGCTATGGAACACCCTGCCACTCAATATCAAACAAAGCCCCACTCTTCTTCAATTCCGGAAACTTTTGAAAACCTGGTTGTTCACCCAATAATCACTCCTGCTTAGAGTCATTCACAAATAACTGGTTCATAGCGCCAAGACGCCCACGGGTATAAGCAGCGCTTTAGAAATATTAAAAATAAATAAAATAAATAAATAAATCTTGGGCCCCACTTTGCATGTCAGTGATATTTATCACTAATGACATGCAAAGTGGGCGTGCCAAGATGTTAGCGACTGAAAACAGTCGCTAACATCGCTATCTCCTATTACCAACTTTTGGAGATATTCGCGCTAAGCGCAAATATCTCCAAAAGCTAACACCTGCCCCGAGCAGTTCTTAGCCATGTTATCCAATGGGAGGTGGATAACATGGCTAAGAGCATTAGCTCGGTAATGCATGAATATCGCTGACTTTTCAGCGATATTCATGCATTGCGGCGATTTTTATCGCATTTGCGATAAACCTTGGTAATACCAAGGTTTATCTGCGATAAAAATTGCCGCAGCTCAGCGGTGAATTTTCCCGCTAACCAAGCAATAGCGATAATTATCGCTTTTGCTTGGTAATATGCCCCCATATCCCCTTGCCCTCCCGTTCCGCCAGCCTCGGATTCCTTGCCATCGACCCATGTGAGAAATACCTTGCTTTTCTGGGTACCCGCCACCCACTCCGATCTTGCTCCTGCCCACATCCTCCCCCAAAATACAACAAATCTGGGGGCATATTATAAAGACTCAGCGATAAAATTATCGCTGCTTTATCAGCAGGAAACTGCCGATAAAGTGGCGATAATGGGCTTGGTAATATGCTCTATGGAACTCCAATCGAAGCTCATGTTAAATGTCCTTCACATCTAACATGAGCTTCGATTGGAATTCCATGGAGCATATTATCAAGCCCATTATCGCCACTTTATCGGCAGTTTCCTACCGATAAAGCAGCGATAATTTTATCGCCGAGTCTTGATGATATGCCTCCTGGTCTTTTCTCCCCTGCCTATTCCTGGTTTGTACTGCAGTTTCCCCCCTCAAGGTTGTAATAAGCCCTATGCCCGTTCTCACCATATCACAGAGTAACTGATATCTCTGTTAACCTCCCCTTCACAAGATCCCTGTCTGAAAAAACATCTCTGCCTTCTTTTCATATTGCTAAATAACCTAAAGATTAAATTATAACGCACACTCCAGTCTAACATTTCAAGAAAATAATTTCAGCCCTTTTGAAGCATTTTTTTCATTTTGAGATAAAATTGTATGACACATGCAACTCCCTCCGAGCTATCGGTATGCAGTGAATGCGTTTTGTCACCTTTGTGATGCAAATGCAATATATGTTTATTTCTCTTTGATATTTCCCCTTTCCATGGGCACTGTATTTTTAATATTTCCGCTCTTGTCACAGACAGCAGCCTTGAAAATCAAAGGCAAAGGCATTTATTTGTTGAATCAAAAAATCTCTTATCTTTTCCTACTCTAATGTGATTTAAAAAAAAAAATATTTTCTATACCATACATTTTTACAGCAAGTTCACTCTTTTCATACTTTGATAATATAGTCAAATGCGTTGCCTGGTATTCTTTAGTATAAGTAGACAGAGCCACAGAAATGCACAAAACAAGCTAGCTTCTCTAATAGGCAGAATTAATTCGTAACATCGGCATCCACATCCTCCCTTCCAAGCGTTTATATCAAAATGCTTTATGAACATGGATTTCAGACGCCACTTCATCTTTTCAGAAGTACGTGCCAAGAGTTGCAAATTACTGAGTCGTGACAAGCCGTATTTATATTAGGAATATGCAGGAAGTCCAGCGTCATTGGCTTACACACTGCAAGGAGGCTAGTTTAAACACATGGGACAATGCTATAATGTCCATTTTGTCCCAATTCTATTTCCGTGTTTACTCCTGCTCTGCCGCCCTCTGCCTCCATCCGCTTCGAACATATAAGGACCCTGGAGATTCTAGGTGTAGTGTGATCTTTTTATACTTTTTGTACACCTCGACACTGAAGATGTACGTTTTGAAGTTTAGCGGTGTATATGCCAAGGGGCAGATTTACAAGCCCCTTGCTCCCCTTTTACGCCGCTGTTGCGTCACTTTTGTGACGCAGCGGCGGTGCAAAAGATGCACCATGGTGCGGGGTACATACAACGTGACGCATCTGAGAGATGCGTCATGTTGTAAAGCCCTGCGCCAGAAGGAGGCGTTCTTGCGCAGGGACGCCTCCTAAAAGTGGTTGAGTAAAATCTACAAGATTTCACTCAGTCACTTTGGGGCCCATGCTGCGTCAAAACCCTGCCCCTGCTTGAAGCAGGCGTAAGGAGTGACGCAGCATTAACAAGATAGGGCCCCCCAGAGCCTTGCTGGAGCTGAGTCGCGCTTGCGACGCAACTCCAGCAATGCGCCGCCTTTACGGCACAGATGCGTTACACATCTGTGCCGTTTATAAATGCGGCGCATCAATGGTGGCGGAGAGATTCGCCACTTATAGTAAATCTGCCCCCGTGTTTTCTTTGCCCAACTCAATGAGTCTCACAATAATAGCCACTGACACCAAAGCTACTGACGCCCCCACGAGTGGTAATTTCAGGGAGGTGGGGCCTTACCAAGCCAAACCCCTTGGGATCTCAAAACGAAGCTCATGCTGGTTTGATCATTAATGCCAGAAACTGAAGAAGTCATAGAATTAGAGAAAAAACGAAAGAAAGGGCAAAAGAGGAAATTACATTCTAAAAAATGTAGACGAAGAAACAAAATAGGTTTTCACCATTTAAGGTGGAACAAAATATTACAGATCAGTGAGAGAAAGAGCACGGCAGGATTTTCAGGCATGTTTACTTAAGATGCTTTGAATTCTATGTTATTACCAAGTTTACATGATTAGCGCCAAGCTGTTGGCCTTCACTCACATCACTTTTAAAGTTATTAAACATTTAAACAATAGGTTCGGAGTTTTTATTGTGAAAATGAGGCATAACATGCAGAATCCTTTCTCAGTTCTTCATGTTTTGCCTTATTTTATTAATTTTTACCCCTATAAGTTTACATCTTTGACCTCATGTAATCTTTCAGGGAATATTGCGAGGGTGTGATCTTTATTTTCTTTTTTGCAGATTTATATAGCGCAAACTTGACCCGAAGGTATTGGAGCGCTTCACATGAGCACCGGTTACGTTACACAAGGGCACATTCATTTCTTTTTTTTTGGTAGGCAGGGGGATATTAAGTGATTTGCCCAGAGTCACAGGTTGTGGAGTCGACCCGGAGGCTCGAACCTTGGTTTCCCAGCTTCAAAGTCGGCCGTCTAGCCGTCAGATCACATCCTCTCCTCAGAGAGAATCACACAACTCCTAATTCTGATCCCTATGCAAACCCAGAATCGGAAGAACGGGCCCGATTCACAAAAGTAATCTGAGACAAAATCCTAACTTAACGACTTTCGGAATTCACAAAAGGCATTTAGGAGTAGTAAAGTTAGGAATCCTAAATGCCTTTTGTGAGCTCTTCGCCATCATACATTTTATGTCTGTCTTTCTGGCTACCTCACATTTCTCTTATTACATTATATCTCCCCCTACCCCAACTATCCCTCTACTTTATCTCTGTCTGAAACTTTTTTGTCCATCTACTTCCGATCTCTTAAAATACAATTCTCCTTACCTCCCTGTCTTTTTCCTGTCTCCTACCCCCACTCATTTCTCTTACTCAGTAGAAACAAAGGCCATAGTCTAGACATAGACGTGCGCACATAGGAAGAGCATAAGAGGAGTGCATCCATAGAAAGAGAGTTGGAGGAGCAAAGCAAGAGAAGAGAATTAAGGAGGACTTTATTGACTTTAGTCGATGGAGAGATGAAAATCCTCAGAGGTGTGCTTCGATTTTCCCTTGTCCGGTAACAATACCAGTAATTAATGGGGTTTTATTTGTGAAAAGGCCAGCATTTAAAGGCACAATTGCTGTGTCCACACTTCAGGTTTCAACATTAAGCACTAGTCTGGTAAGCATTGTCTGAGCTTCCATTAGTCCCACCCACAGCATTTGTAAACTTGCCTCACCCTCTGACAGTGGTTAGTTTTCCTATAGCAGTCAATGGCTCTTGGGGCTGAGCTGGCCAGAACAAGGGGAGGAGTGGTTTGCACTCTGTAAGTGTTGTACAAGTGCTTGGCCAGCCCTCTTGGGTCGGCCAAACAGTCATGCACACTTTGCATCTTCACAGCCTGGCGAGGATCATGCCCAGCCTCCCATTCCCAGTCTGAGCAATCATAACGCTTCATTGCAGTGTTGTAATTGGCTCAGGGGAGCGTGAGAGCCCAGGTGCTTCCTGCTGCTTCCATCTGTCGGATCCCAGACAGGAAGAGTACAGAGAAGAGGCGGCGGCTGGCCGTTTTCAGGTAAGTTTTTTTTTCCTTTTTGTAATGTAATGTAATGATGTCTTGTAAAGCGCCTGAATCACCCCACATGGGGTATCTCCGTGCTGTAGACCGCTGGGGAACCCGTCCTGGCTTTCCCTATGAGATGGTCCCTACTGGGTATCTCCAGGGTGAAACCAGGCATCCCCGGCGTATGTGGGGGGCCGTTGTGGAGATGAGGCAAGCTAATGCCCAGAGTTGCCGAGTGTGATCCCTTGTTAGAGTAGGCACCGAGGCGATCGACTGCCCTCAGTGGTGTGTCCACCAATATCACACTGTGATGTTAATTTATAACTATACCTAAGTAGCACTGATTTGGGTACTTGGTCAATTATACGTTTTCCGAAGGTATTTTGAAGTTAAAATCGTAGATTGGGGTTCTGAGCAATAATAGGTAAAGCTGCTTTTTCGCCAAATGTCTTCGGACTACATTTAGAATATAAAGATTAGCCAGCCCAACCCTCAAGCCGTTTGCTGCCACAAGGGCGCCACTGAAGGCAATGGCCTCAGGGAGCTATGATCCGTCACTTCCAATAGTAGGAAAGTGACAAGACCCCATGATAGACCTAGAAGAAATGTACTCAACCGTGACTCTGGCATTCAGTACCACAAACTCTTTTCTTTCGCAAGAACCGTCATATTTTGAAAAGAAGGGAAGGAAGGATCAAATGAGACATTTATCAAACAACCGAATGCCTGGTATGAGCCATGTTAACTCCTTTTTTTTTGCTTTGAAAAGTATTGTGTTTGCTTTTAATCGGCAGTGATTTGAAAATAGGGTAGCAATACAATGTAGATGTTCTTTGGCATAGGAATACAAATATCTTTTTGTGCAAAGATTATCAGAAATGTAACTTCTGATGTTTGTTTTTCGTATGAATGAAATAAAAAATGTGTTGTATCTTACAAAGAAGCACAGGCAGAAACAAAATCAACGTCTAGTGTGTGTCAGGTAAATAAACATATTTTCAAGGATTTTTAAACAAAAAGAAGACGAGGAGCAGAAATAATATATATACTTTACCTTGGATCAGACTGGAGGGACGAAACCAGGAAAAGTTCGGTGGTAATGCAATGCAACAGTGAAGAAGCCTTATAGGAATATATTTGTATTGTGTGCATCAACCACATTCTACCCTTCCATTTTGTGTCTATAACGTGGCCCTATATAAAAAAAGTTTGCTTAAAAATGAACCACCTAACATCTTGTGATATTCTAAATTTGTTTACCGTCACAGGTGTGTGTCTCATTTATTCTGGTACAGAGCTTCAAGACAATTGCTGCTGTCAAAATGGGTAGGGATTTAAGATCAAAGAATTTCTTGCCGCCAGAATTTCTCTAGAAACACTCTGTCACTTACCGAGCTATTTAATTTCAACTGCTTAGGCAGTTTATAACAGATAGAAATTAATTAAATTTTCTTTTAGACTGGCAGCCACATATGGATCAGTCAAAGCCAAATATGTTTGTGTTATTGCCTTTTCATGACTACCAAGTGGCCTTGTGTCAGTTGTGGCACCCTCAACAACCATAACATTAGTCAGCGGCATGCTGCAATTTTGAATTGGTCATTACAAAGTTCCTATTATTGGTAGGAAACTATTACATATAGCATTGAAATTAAAGCGTGATGAATAAAAGCTAGTCAGGGAATGTGTCAGCTTGCCATGTGACCATCGGTATGTATGCTAGGGATAAGTCCGCCATTAACACTTGCCGAATAAAATATTAAGCATTCAATCAATACTTCATTTAATGTCTTAATATGATAAAAAGCTGCATCATAAATAGTTAACATATGACTGAGTCTGTTTCAGTGTTATATTCCAGAGTTAGGCCCATGTAGTGAGGCAGCTTATTCCTTACATTTGTCCTATGAAATATCATTTCAGCGGTGAGCTTTTGCACGCATTTGCATGCACGACAATGTTGGATTCGTTTCTCTGAAACTACTTTGTTTTCACATACAGCTTCACACAACATTATCACAATGCCTTGAACATCATGTACTAGGCCTCTCTATGCACTAGGTACAAAAGTTGTCGTATCTTCATCCACAAGGCGACAGAGCTATTCAAAAATCCATAACATCCCTAATATAGCACGCACATCGCGAAGGCTGCTGTTTATTATAAACAATAGGTAGGGAAGGCACTTCTGCTGACACCGAAGGTCCCTGCAAGCTGAGAAATCACCCTGCACTGGTCTGGCATTCCGGGAGGGGTTTCCAACTGGAGACCAAGACAGGGTCCTCCACTCTCTCCCATCAGGTAATGGAGTTGGATCATCCCTAGGAGGGATTCCTGGCTCTACACCTAAAAACCCTCTAGGTACACTCAGAGTAGGGGTCGCACTTTAGGGGTACGTTAGATTACTGTATTGCATATGTGCCTGCATATATTCATTGCTTCAGCACAGTGTATTAAATGTATCTACTGTACTCTTTTGGTGCTTGTAATATCCATTATTTGCTCTGTCTCCTAATCATTGCAGCACACATATTTTATGCAAGAATAACATTCGTTTAATAAGTATATTAAAAACGCCCCAATGTGCCTTCTCTGTATATTTCCATGAGAGCAATTGAGCATGAGTGACTGAGCAACAGGTTCTGTACTATTTACACGATTCCTGAGCGTTCAGGGTTGTCATGTTGAGTGATTGCCAGAAACTGTTCGCTCCCTGGTAGTTTAGGGGGGCTTATCGTGGCACTGTGAGCTAGCTAGTCTATAGGCCAAAATATCCTGTGGGGGTGTCCAGAATCAGTCTAGGCCCCACACCCTTACTTTGGTACACAGACAAAACATTGAGTTTTAAATTTTGATATACAATTATATTGAAGTTTAAATATCGAAGGGACATAATATAGAAGGTAAGTGATATCGACACTCTTAATATCGATAATAGTAATATCGAAGTTTTAAATATCGATGTCAGTAATATCGAAGTAAATAATTTCGATGTTACTAATATCGATTTTTTAATACATTTTGTGTATATTATATTGTATTTATTATGTTTTATAATTTATTTTTAATGTAATTTAATTAAATGTTGTATTTTAGCACTGCAGCGGGTTGTGGGTTTATAGGGGAATAGGGTGGGAAGTAATTTATTATGTTAAATTAATTATTAATTAGTAGGAATTATTAATTAATTAATTGAGAATTATTTTTAATTAATTTTAATTAATTGATTAATTGATAAATATGTTCTGTAGCCGGTTATGGGTTTATAGGGGAATAGGGTGGGAAGTAATTTAATAATGTTTAATTAATTATTAATTAGTAGGAATCATACATTAATTTTAATTAATTGGGAATTACATTTAATTAATTTGGTAATTAATTTTAATTAATTGATTAATTGATAAATATGTTCTGTAGCGGGTGATGGGTTTATAGGGGAATAGGGTGGGAAGTAATTTCATTATGTTCAATTAATTATTAATTAGTAGGACGCATACATTAATTTTAAGTAATTGGTAATTAATTTTAATTAATTGGTAATTATTTAAATTAATTCATTAATTGATAAATGTGTTCTGTTGCGGGTTGTGTGTTTATAGGGGAATATGGTGGGAACTAATTTAAATGTAATTAAGTAATAATGAATTAAAAATCATTGTTAAGTAAATTTTATAATTGATAATTATTTATTAATTGGTAATTAAATATTATAAAATGGTATTTTTTAATGATTATTTTTGGTTACATATATTTAGCTAATCGTGTTTTTAATAATTATGTATATGTATTTTAAATGGTTTATATTTATTTAATAGTTCATATTTGTATTACTAAAAAAAACATTTTTTATAAGTATGTCATTTTAACCCCTACGCTATCCAACACTTTCCCTACTGTTGCACTCTCTGGAGTGGGAATAGTAATTGTTACCCCTGCGCTATCCAACACTTTCCCTACTGTTGCATTCTCTGGAGCCGGAATAGTAATTTTTACCCCTACGCTATCCAACACTTTCCCTACTGTTGCACTCTCTGGAGTTGGAATAGTAATTTTTAACCCTACGCTATCCAACACTTTCCCTACTGTTGCACTCTCTGGAGTTGGAATAGTAATTATTCCCCCTACGCTATCCAACACTTTCCCTACTGTTGATCTCTCTGGAGTTTGAATAGTAATTGTTACCCCTACGCTATCCAACACTTTCCCTACTGTTGCACTCTCTGGAGTAGGAATAGTAATTTTTACCCCTACGCTATCCGACACTTTCCCTACTGTTGCACTCTCTGGAGTGGGAATAGTAATTGTTACCTTACGCTATCCAACACTTTCCCTACTGTTGCACTCTCTGGAGTTGGAATAGTAATTGTTACCCCTACGCTATCCAACACTTTCCCTACTGTTGCACTCTCTGGAGTTGGAATAGTAATTTTTACCCCTACGCTATCCAACACTTTCCCTACTGTTGCACTCTCTGGAGTTGGAATAGTAATTGTTACCCCTACGCTATCCCACACTGTCCCTACTTTTGCACTCTCTGGAGTGGGAATAGTAATTTTTACCCCTACGCTATCCAACACTTTCCCTACTGTTGCACTTTCTGGAGTTGGAATAGGAATTGTTACCCTTACGCTATCCAACACTTTCCCTACTGTTGCACTCTCTGGAGTTGGAATAGTCATTTTTACCCCTACGCTATCCAACACTTTCCCTACTGTTGCACTCTCTGGAGTTGGAATAGTAATTGTTACCCCTACGCTATCCAACACTTTCCCTACTGTTGCACTCTCTGGAGTGGGAATAGTAGTTTTTACCCCTACGCTACCCAACACTTTCCCTACTGTTGCACTCTCTGGAGTTGGAATAGTAATTGTTACCCCTATGCTATCCAACACTTTCCCTACTGTTGCACTCTCTGGAGTTGGAATAGTAATTGTTACCCCTACGCTATCCAGCACTTTCCCTACTGTTGCACTCTCTGGAGTTGGAATAGTAATTTTTAACCCTATGCTATCCAACACTTTCCCTACTGTTGCACTCTCTGGAGTGGGAATAGTAATTGTTACACCTACGCTATCCAACACTTTCCCTACTGTCGCACTCTCTGAAGTGGGAATAGTAATTTTTACTCATACGCTATCTAAAATGTATTTAGCTTTTTTATTAGTTTTATGTTGTTATTAATTGTTATTTATATGATTTTTTTATGTATATAAATGTATTAGTAATTTATTATATTTGTATTTGTTTATAAGTTATGAAAATAATTAATTTAGAGTTATTATTAATGAAAAATATATTATGTATTATATATTTATTAATATTAATTTGTATTATATTATGTATTAATTTTAAATATTATAGTACATTTTTAAATATGTTTATTACATTTATAAGTATTATTTTGTTAATATTAGATGTTTATTTTATAAAAATAAAACAATATTTTACAAAAAACGATATTTTTGTCATTCTATATATTTTTTTCCATATATTTGTACTTACCTTGTTAGGGATAGGATTCCGATATTTTTGCCATCGATATTTTTGTTCCGATAATTTTGTATATCGATATTTGTGTATTCGATATTTTGTCAGACGTTCCCTTACTTTATGTGCTCCAGACAACACACATATGATTTGGGTTAGTAGGAAGTACATGACACCTGCCTCAAAGAAGTGCAGATCAGTATGAACTCGCACCATGAGCCACATCAGAATTAGTGTTTCTACTGACATCCAAATGAACTGTTGAATTGTTCCCTCTTATATTGAAAACATCCCAAGCAGATTCCACAAAGAGCCTCAAAGCAGTTGCATTAAGTGGGCAATTTGTAGTTCTCTCCCAAAACCTCACGAAAGCTTTAATGTTTTTTCTTTTTTTCAGCTGAGTACTATAAAAAAGTACAAAAGAAGCAAACTATGCTTTGATGAAAGAGTGCCGAAATCAGTTATTGAACAATTGCTATTTTTTACCTGCTGTGTGTCCTGAGCTATTTGGCTAACAAGATTCTAAGCCATATTCTGTCACTATCAAGGAAAATGTGTACTACAAAAGTAAACAGAATCACAGCTAAACTACAATAAAATACCCAATGTGTACAAAGTAAGCAACTGATATTTGATACTTAAAACTTTGTAGGAAATATATTGTATCTCATATAGGTTCAGGGTTGGAAGCAGGCTGCAACAAGAGAGTCGGGAGACAATACACAAGTTTGAATTTACATTGGGTGAAGTTACTTGAACTACATGTTGGCTCGCGAGTCCCCATGCTCAACCATTCCATTCCACCCTGAACCAATCAACCATGCGTTTAGCCTTTATCAGACCCACTAAAATTTCTTAATGCACAGTGTGTACATTTTATTGTTTTGCAAATGCTATTTTATTTTATTTTTTCCATTATGTTTTTATACAAAGGGCAAAGTTTTCTAGCTGAAAGCTAAATGAGCTTAATCAATCTGGAAGGATGATCAGGAACCATATCAAGTTTGTGAAGACGTGGAAGTCAATCTGTTCATAGAAATTCCCGAACCGCTATCTACATGTCCCATGATGCTGGTACTAGTGGTACTAGTGGATGTCGAGGACCTAGGCGGGGAGGTGAATGCAAGGGGGATTCAGGAGAGATTTGTATAAACAAATCTACATGTAGAAATCTGAGCGTGGATACTTACAACTTGAATTATGACCATAATGTTACTAGTGTTAACTTTATGAGAATATTTTAGGCATAAATACAGCAAATGTAGTTCTGGTTAGAGATCTCCACCTAGGCGTTTTGCAAATATGAATTAAAAAGAGAAGTGAGACAGCCATCAGCTGAGGAAAATAATATACATAACCAACCATAAATAAAATCCACATCCGCATTCTGCCGTCTTCCCTTGTGTAGCAAGAGACTGCAGAGCCAGACATTATCTGCAGCTTCATCGCATGCCTTTAAGTATGTGTCTGTGTTTGGGACCTGCTTAGTGATATGCAGTGGCAGCTCCTCCGCTATGGCTTAGAAGCATTGCCCGCTGCTTTTAAGCAGTGCCAAGAAGTAGCATAAAATGATAATAACTTTAAGTTGTTATCATTTTATGCTTCCTGCTGCTTTGTGGACCGGGATGCGCGGGACTGCTCTGCTCTTGGAGCAGGGCAGGGGAGGAGTGGTTTGCCCACTCCTAGATGTGCAATGACTGTTTGTTTGGCCCTCTCGGGCTGCCCAAACCAGTCATGCACACTTTCCCTATCCTCCATGGAGGCTGCATTACTGCCTGCATGGAAAACAAGCCCAGGCTCACATTCCCTGGTTGAGCATCCAACCAGGATGCTCAAAACTAATCATAACGTTGCATTGCAGTGTTGTGTTTGGTCCATGGAGCCTGGGTGCCTATCAATCACAATTTTGCATTGAAGTGTTGTGATTGGTCAGTGGGGCATGGCTGTGCTTCTACCAGAGACGGACAGTAGCAGGAGAGGAGCAGGAGTGCAGATGCCGGACCCGGCACAACTGTAAGTTTATTTTATACGTTTTTTTTATATGCACCCCCCCCCCCCCCCCCCCCAGGCGACCCACCTGCCACCCACTACCATGGCGGATGCCCCTGGTGATCTGATGTGTATTTGAGTGCATAGAGAGGAGCATTTGATGGGAGATGAGTTATGATTTTGTATACATTACTAACGTTTTACATAAATGCAATTTTTAATGTTTATTATTTTTTGCATTTCTACAACATCAAGTATATAGATGTATTCAGTGTCAAAAGTTATTTGACTATCTTGTACATTCACTTTTATTTATTATTTTAAATATTGTTGTAATGTGGTGTATATAAGTACCAGTAATGTCTAATGTCCTGTGACCTCTTTTTATATTATTTGTGTTTTTTAGGTATCTGGATTTGTACTGGCCGAGTGTTAGAAATAGGATTCCTAGTTGGCTGAGGCATCCAGGCCAGGCAGTAACCACCACACTAGTCACTCTGGTCAGGGTAAACTAGATTCATACTAAAAGATAACCTGTGCTTCCCCTCTGGTAGCTTGGCACAGAGCAGTCAGGCTTATCTAAAGAAGCAATGTGTAAAATATTTGTGCAACACCTTTAGGCGACCTTTTCAGCGGGTTCATACCCAGACTTTTTTCTTTTTGGCCTCCTGTTTTTAACCTATTTTTTATTGGTTTTAGGACTCTGGGTACTTTACCACTGCTAATCTGTGCTAAAGTGCAAATGCTCTCCATGTGCATAGTGTATGGGGTGTTTCCATGATTGGCATATTTGATTTACTACTAAGTCCCTCATACAGTGCACTGTGTGTGCCCAGGGCCTGTAAATCAAATGCTATTTGTGGGCCTGCAGCACTGATTGTGCCACCCACACAAGTAGCCTTTCAAACAGATCTCAGATCTGCTTCTGCAGTGTATGCATGCAGTTGTTACTGCCAAGTGCACCCGCTTACCAGGCCCTAACCTTCCCTTTTCTTACATGCAAGGCACCCCTCAGGTAGGTAAATACATAATATAACAAAAAACCACACTCTGCCCAAAACATATTTAGGCTGGTGCTAACAAGTCACCATTATAAGAAGCATAGTCCTAACAACCAAAGGACCCTCACAATTATGATATATACAGTTTAGTAGAAAATTATTCTATATTTTCATTTTTGAATCAACAAGATACAAAAGTTATAAGAAGATGAACATAACAATAATAAGAAACCATCATGAGTCTTACTCACACATTCTATTATATTAACCACACATACACATACTCAGACAGACCATCAGATCATAGTTCATTGGATCACAATTAGTGTATTCATATCCTAACAAAGTTCTTCCCCAGACTAATTAACAAATACTGATTTTAACCTAGCAAGAATGGTGAGCAGTAAGGGAGCCAACCTCCTCAGATGATCCTACAATACAAAGTGCAAATTCTTCTCCGGGAAGGAGATAGAGGTGGGGGAGACACAGAGGTTCCAACGGCGACGTGCGTTTTGGTGTTAAACCCGGATCTGGGTCACACCTTCATCAAGACAAAACAGGACGGTGTGGGACTCATGATAATTGATGCCTGGAAGTCAGAGCCAGGACAGTATTGCTGAGAGCAGAAGAGGCTTGGAAGGTGCCGGGATTGCGAATTTCCCACACTGACCCAGTAAAATAGGTGAATGAACAAGATATAATAACATATGCGTGGAGCCAAAGGTAAAGGTAGTAATCTGAGGTTTGGAAGATCTTCAATTCCAGAAATGTAGCCAGCAAAATAATGGAAAAGTTGTCATCAGAATATGGGGGATCATGTAAAAAAAACGAGGCCATTTCAGATTAAAAGGGTCTTTGAAGGCATCTTTAGCGCTGCTTCAGGCAACCCATGGCCAGCTGGTAGTGTGAACCATTGAGCAGGGTGCAGTGTATCGGAGAGGTAGGACCAGTACTGGTGTGTTTTACATGTCCTGCCAATTTCATTTTTCACTATTGCAAGACTGTCTGTCCATTGGGCTAACATGGGAGTGGCTTTGTAACATCTTACAAGCATACATTTCCATTGCCACAAGATAGAGAAATGGTGTTTAGGCTTCCAATCAACTCATAATTTGAAGATACACCTTATAATAAAGATGATTTTTACATTGTTTGTTTGAAAATTCCACTTTTATAAAGTGTACATTTTCTTGCTTAATCATTCTGAGGGCCTCTGCCATTTGTGTATTCACCATCTGGGTTTGCAGTGACAGGAGAAGGGGATGTGCAGTCACACTAGAAAGACACGGGGGAGTGTTGAGGTGTGCCCTGCCTTTCCTGGGTGACTCATAGCCAGAATGAATAGACCTGGCTGCATTTAGAGTTGTTGCTTGCACCTAAATGGATTAAAGCTGCCTCTCATGAAGCTGTCTCCACCTCCTGTGGTGAACCTGGACTGAGCCAGACTGAACTTGTTTAGGTGTGCCAGTGGAACTTTCTACCAACTTCAAAGGAAAATGTGGTATAATTATTGAGGCCCTGATCCCAGAAGTTTAGACTACTGTTGGGATATGGAACCTGCCAAAAAGAATTTATGGTCGAGTTGCCAGGACAAATACTGCCACTTACCTGTTTTGCTTTGTTGGGTTGGCCTGCAGTTGCTGCTTCTGTCTTGGCTAGGAAAAGGACTGGACTGTGTTTTCTGCATCCTAAGTATCTCCAAGGGTTGGATGTAGAGCTTGCACCCAGTTGGAATTCTCAGGGAAATCAAAGACTTCAACATCTTCTGGGTACCGGCTTGTGGAACTGGTTGTTTCAGCTGTCACAGAGGAAAAAGGTAACCCGACACTGTTGGCGAAGCTGCTGCAGGCTCAGTGACCTGAAGGTACCACAGATGGCATCGCCGTACATTGTACCGCAAACCTGGTCTCACCAACAATCGCGTTTAACGCTGGCACCAAGCTGCTGCTTGCACCGTGACCTGTACACACCACACTCCACACCACCTTGCTTCACACAATAGCCCTGTCATAACTGATGATGCCGCTCCAAGCTGACATCGATGCCGCTGCCTGCACTGCGGTTTAGGGGCACTGCTCGTAAGTTACACAATGCACCACCCCGTCCCACACAGCAGCCTCTGCCCACCGTTGCGAGCGCCATCGACTCCAGTTCGTCAACCGATGCTGCTGCCTGCACCCCGACCTGTGGGCCCTGCCCACCGCATTGCCCCATCTTGCACTGCAGCCTTGGGTCTACCAACAACAGCACTTCAGCAATGATGACGCAGCTGCTTGCACCGTGACCCGTTAGCACAGCAATGTGCCCACCCCACTTCGCAACGCAGCCCTGGTCTCACTGATGTCACTGGACAGCCGTCACCGAGTGGCTGCCTGCACCGCGACCTGAGGGCACCTCAGGCTGCACCGCTCCACTTCACGCCGCTGTCCCTATACCTGCCAGCGCTCCTGACTCCAAGCGCAGAAAGTTTGACCTGCAACACATGTGACTTCAAGGGCCCGATGACTCCTGCACCGAGACTCAGAACCGACGCCTGCTCCTCTGGAGCTCACTGCAAGGTCCCATGCCCTGCATCTCCAAAGGTGTTGTTTTACGGGTCTCCCTGACACCGTAGCTGGCCTGCGATGCAGTGGTCAGCCAGAACTGTTGTATTTGTTTGCTCAGAACGCCGTGATGGCCCGGAAAGAGATATCGACTTCAAGGATCTGTTTTTAAAGTCTATTTTTGCTTTTTTCATAGTTTGATCACTGTGTGCTGAATTTATATCATTTTAGCTCTTGTTTTACACAGCTAAATATTGTTTAATTTTTTTAAACTGGTGTGGTGTCCTTTTGCTGTGTTTTACTGTATCACTGTTTGTTATGTGCAAATACTTTACACAGTGTCTCTGATATAATCCTGACTGCTTGTGCCAAGCTACCAAGGGGGTTATTTCAGATTAGTAATCCCCTTATCCTTACTAAAGTGGTTGATTCTGCTTGGCTTAGGTACATACCTTAGCCAACCAGCAAACCTATTTCTAACAAACATTCACACAGTAACATAATAAATACACCACAAAAAGACTCTACACAGGTTTAGAAAAATAGATATAATTTATCGAAGCAAAATGAGACCAACACACAAAAGTCCAATCAGTAGAAATTGAGATAAGAATTTGTAAAATTTAAATGCAAAAACAGTGTTTTGGAGTCACTAGCAGTCAAAAGATTACTTAAGGTCGCGAGGGACTGGTGCAAATCTAAAGTTCAGGATGACCATGCTTGGCCCGCTGAGAAAGTACCTTTGATGCTGCAAAGCGTCAACACTGAGGGCATGATGCATTGATTTTTTCCATGCAGTTGGGTCACTGCATCATTGTCAAGCTTTACTCAGGTGAAGGTGATGTGCCGTCATAGAGCTGGGCAGAGCATCTTTATTGAGTTATGCAGGCTGTAGAACCACTGTCCTTGAACAGCCTCTGTGTCAAAGTGCGATGGAACTGTTCTGATCAGCACAAAGGTGACAATGAGCCAGTTTTGTAGCGAAACTGCAGAAGAATCCACTTCCGTAGCCCAGAACATGGAGAGAGCACCTCAGGCAAGGGTAGGACTTGCAGAAGGCAGATTCGAGCAGCACCAGCAGAATTGCAGGAAGTGCTTTTTGTCCCTGAGAATTCAGAAAAAGGGGTAGGCCAGCAAGCCCTTGTATATCACTTTGAGGGAAGCCAGAGTCCAGCTCTCCTTCAGCAGAGTCAGGGAGCAGCAGGCAGCAGGGCAACAAGCAGAAAATCAGTCCTTTTATAAAAGCAGTCCAGTTGATTCCTTTAAGCAGCACAGCAGTCCTTATGACAGAGGTTAAGATCAAGATCAACAAGTATCAGTACTTATACCCAATAGTGCCTATGATGTAGAGGGTGACTTCATAACAGCTCTCTGGAGTGCACAAGAATCCCTGTCGACCTAGTTCTGTCTACCAGGCTAGCTGTGGGGGCTAAACTAGTACTTTGTGTGTGGACAGGACACTACATATTGAAGTGTGTCTGCCCCTCCCATTCCCCTCCACCCAGGAAGCCCCATTAGAATGAAGATGAGTGCATATGAGTGCTCAGAATGCAGATGAGCCTCGCCTTTTGTGTCCCTGAGACTTCAGAAAACAGGAGGCAAACCAGCTAAACCTTGGAGATCACTTAGAGGGAAAGCAGAGTCCAGCTCTTCTTCAGCAGAGTCAGGGAACAGAAGGGCAACAAGCAGAAAAGTGGACCTTCCAGAAACACAGTCCAGATGAGTCCTTTAAGCAGCATAGCAGTCCTTCTGAGTCTCGTTCAAGATCCAGAAGTGTCTAATTTTAGGGGTCAGATACCCAGTACTTTGATGCCTTTGGAATACTTCAAAGCAGCTCTCTGGGGTGCACAAGGATACCTTTCAACCCAGTCCTGTCTGATAGGCTATCTGTGGGGGTAAATATGTGTTTTGTGTGTGGACAGGATACTACCTATTGAAGTGTAAGTGTTAGCTCCTCCAATTACTCCCTGTCCTGGAAGAACCATCAGAATGCAGATGAGTACTGAGAATTCAGATGAGCCTCACCTCCCTTGGCTGTCTAGAGGGAATGCACAAAGTGTGGCTGTCACCAACCCCAGACGTGTTTTGTAGACATGCTGTCAGGCTCAAAGAGCAGTGAGTGAGGAGAACTGTCCACTTTCTAATAGTGGTATTTCCTAAACTAGTAATGTTAAATCCAACTTCACTAGTAAGAAGGATTTACCATTACCATTCCAAAGATATGAAACCTGAAAAGGTTATGATCAGGAATTACAAATTAAAAGTGAATTAAGGAATTCTCAAAGCTAGCCATAGAGAGGAGTGGGCCTCACAGTAGTGAAAAACGAAATAGGATGTTTGTCACTACCCGGACATGTACAACATAAAGGTGCATGTCCTACCTTTTACTTACATAGCAACCTGCCCTTGGGGTTACTTATGGCTGTGGCGGTTGGCATGTCCCAAGGGTGATACGGCAGGGGACACGGCTTCCGACTCCCAAGCCAATCCTGGCACTGCTCTAATGCAGCACGAGAGCAGGACTAGGATTGGAAGGAGCAGCCGCTATAAGCGTTCACAAGAGCAATGGAGGCCTTTGCTTTTTCTAACCCATCTTTCTTAGGACAGCTGGGTTAGAGAGGTTTAAAATGTGCATGCCTGGCCATCACAAGATAGCAGGCCAAAGAGACATGCAAATTTTAAACTCAAGAGCAGAAAACTCCCTGCTGCCACTCAGCAGCAATGACTCCGCTCCGTCCTGATGCTCAGTTCAGGATTGGGCGATTGCTGAAAAAGAAAATGATAATAAATAAACTTCATTACCATTTTATTTTTCTTCTCCGGTCTGGTGCTTTTATTGTGGGGATATTCTCCTTCACGCAAACGGAGGACGCACTTCTGACTTAGGGCCTAACTTAGGGGTGAGTTATATGTAATAAAAGGAGAGTTTTAGGCAAAGGAAGTAGCTTTAAATGTCAAGTTGAAGTGGCAGTAAACTGCACACACAGGCTCTGCATTGGAAGGCCTGAGTCAGGTTATAAAGGGTATGTCTATCTGTGGGTGTGGGTGGCACAATCAGTGCTGCAGTGCACTAGTACCATTTAACTTACAGGCACTAGGATATGGTATACCACCTTACCAGTGACTTGCAAATAAATTAAATAGGTCAATCAGGTTTACACAAATGGGATCATGTTTAGGGGAGAAGCACATGCACTTTAGCAGTGGTAGGGTGCTCTGAGTCCTAAGACCAACAAAAAGAGTTCAGCAAAAAGAGGAGGGAGGAAAAACATTTAGGGGGGACCCTTCAGAAAGGGCCATTTTCCAACAAAGATTGATATCTATGTGATTGTACGGCAACATGGGCGTAACACAGGTCCTCGCAGCCCCCGTGGTGCGGGGGGCCCGAGCAGCAGGGGGCCTCCTCAGCACAGTACCAGCCCTGCCAAGTACCATGCTTTGATCAGGCATCAGACTAATGCATTTCAGTGTGGTGGTCCGCATCACTGCACTGAAATGGGTTGTCACACATTTATAGGACCACCTCAGCTGTATGCGGGAGCGCTGCTAGTTAGCACCTCCACTGACTGCGATTGCCAAAGCGGTTGTGTCAGGGTTGGGAATGGCTTAGTTCACGGCTCGCTGGCTACGTTTTACCATACACTACTCTAATAGCTGATGTCAGGTTGCAAGGCTTAAGTGTAATGATTTAATTGGCCAACAGCGTAGGTGGGCCAGCGCGGGCAGGTGCACACAGCATAGTTTAAAGTTGGTTGGCAGCTTGTAGTAAATGCCTGACCCGCCAGCGTAATGATTTGGACCGGATGGTGACAGCAGTTGGAGAGTGGTGCCACAGCTGCGTGATTGGCTCAAAAGCAGCCCTTCAGTCCAGTGCAACCAATGCCGCCACCGCTGCGTGAGTTGGTCGGAGTGTCCAACCTGAACCGTGCAGCGGGAGTCATTGTGGCTGGCCTGTACCGTCAATGTTACTCGCAGCTGACAGAGTAAGTCAAGACTCTGCTTCAGTCTTCTTCTATTTGGCTTCCTACAGCCCTAGCCGCACGTGCCAGCCTTTTGCACTGTCAGGAAGCCTTGAATAGGCTCAGGTATACATCTGCATCCCTGGGAAGGCCCCCTTCCCTTCGTCCCCCTCCTTACTTACTGTGCCCACCCAACACCACCTCTGGGGATACCTGTGACCCTTTTGCTTCCCACAATTTGGTTTCCCAGAAAAGCCTCAGTCTGCTCCGTATGTCCTTATATGCTGAGTGCACTGATGTCCCTTCCCCACTGTGTCCCTCCGGTGCACAGCCTGAGACCAGTCTATGGTGTCTCATGCAGCTCTTGGAGCACCGCTATAATCTGCCTTATTGTGCGGCCCTGATCCTCACATGAAAGCCTGGCTGTGTTGATGAGAGAGGGAGAATGAGGGCTGATAGAGCCAGAAGACAGTGTGATGTGAATAGGGTGTGACTATGAAAGAAACCGAAGGGTTCGTAAAGTGGGGGACTCCAGTGCTGATACAGGGTCAGCTGGAGGGCAGTCAAGGTGGCAACATTGAAACAGGAGAAGAGGGCAGCCTACACTGAGATATGGCACTGCCAGTTCTTGTGCATGATTATAAAGATGTGTAAGCAAAAACAACTCCCAACAGGTATTATTAAAAGACAGTTTTAGTAGTGTATGCAATATGCATTACTGGAAAGGAAAGAACCAAGGAGTCAATTGATTTTCAACAGAAGTGGTATTATTTACCAAGAAGCAAAAGGGAAATCTCACAAGACAATACAGTTAAGACAGCACTGTACAGAGTGGATCATGTGACAAAGATGTGCGTAAGGTCACAAGCTGGCCGGCCTTTTAAAGAAGTAACACATTGAGCAGATGTTAATAGTGATTTTTTAAAGTATTGTGTTAGTTTACGTAGCACATTCCAAATGATAGGCCTTAGGCACTTTTAAATTGCTGAGTACCCTTTGCCAATTATATAGTGTGTATACTTACAATGAGGTTTCTTTGGGTGCATGGTTGATAGGGTTTGGTTTTGGGATCGGTTGATGTGCTTCACTAAACTCAGATGGTGTCTAATCCTGAATGATTAATAGCACCAGCTGAAATCCATGCTGGCGCCTCTCAGCTGATAGGTCTGTGGCCAGTTTTGTTTTCAGCAGAACCCTTTAGTTATTTCTATGTGGGAGGAACTTCAGTGTTTTTCTGGGGATCAACTTATGCAACCTAGGGGCATTTTACGAGAAGTCTATTTCAGGTGCAGCAAACGTGGGGATACATGCTTGCCTTCGTTACATCTTCATGCATTAGTCATCTGGAACACGTTGAGTAGTTGTTCATATTGAACTGTTTTCCATTTGTTTGGCCTTGACTGGTTTTCACTGATTAACTACAGAAGGTGGGTTTTTACCTTGCATAATCGCAAATTCACAAATACTAACTACTGCTTTGATTAACCTGAGAAACTGTGTCACTCATTTGGAAGTATAATGTCACTTATACACACACTGAAACCACCAAAATTTCACACATAAGCAGTCTGAAAGCCTGGCAGCTATGATTGGCCAGGGTGATATAAGAATAAAACACACTCACTGCAATATTTGATTACTTTCTGTCCAATAGCGTGCTGCTCGCTACAGATTATGTGTCACTAGTACCTTCTCCATTCCTTATTTAATTTACTTTTAGTGCGTCATGATCATCAGCCTAAGTAAACTGGGCACTAGGTGAGTGCCCTTCCATTTCTGGTGCTTTGCATTCATTTTAAGATATTCTTAGAGTTTCTTGTTGCTCAAATGGGTGTCATCTCTGATATTTAAGTGTCCCTAGGCTTCATTGCTTGATTTTGCTCGCGAGAAAGTGTCACTCATAGTTGTTTAAATATCACTCATAATTACATTGAAATTATGAAAATGTCACACACTGCAATCTGAAACCTTTTCAGTTATGCAGTACTCTGGCCTGAGAGTTCCGGATTAAATCAGGAGCAGGGCCCTCTCCATGTACCTTGCAGGGGGGCCACCTCAACTTTCGTTGCACCACTGAACGGCAATATCTGTTGGTGACCTTGTGAGATGTGACATACTCCAAATCTGAAAGGGGGAAACAAGGGAACCCTACTCACAGCGGAACCAGGGCAATATGTTTATCCAAAGAACAATGGTTCCTGTGGCATATTTATTTAACACAATATTTAATATAACAGCTTAGATAAGCACTATTAAATTGTAACAGAAAAGGGTCTGGCAAAGAAAGAAGCACACATATATACCAATTTTTTAAAGAAATTATTCTTTGTATTTCAACTTTCAGACACTCAGTCTAATAGTTATAACAGCGACATATTTACAAAAAATTGTGCAATGTGTCCCCAGTGGTTTTGTGAACAAAAAACAGAACATAAAATAATAAGTGATCTGTACAACTTTGTTATTATGAATATTTACAAAGGGAAAATGACCAAGCGCAATAATAAAGCAATTCTTAGCAGTGACTATCTGCAATCATAGAACACTGTGCTTGAAAAGGTTCATTCCCTATGGCGTCGACGGCGTTTCGACCTGCTCAGTAAAGGTCTCGTCAGGACTAGACAGTGAGGGACATCTTGTGGTGTCTTTTATTAATGCAACCCATGCGTGATAAAAAATTGGAATTGACTTACAGTGTACCCAGCCGGGCACACTGTCGGTGGATACCGTGGTAATCTTGAATAAAAGGCTGGCAATCGGTATTGGCAACAGAAGACAGGAAAATGCCACTGTCGATGGAATCCGTGGTGAACTTGAATGTTAGGATGATAATCAATAATTAGTAGCAGAAGACAGGAAAATGCCTGCTCTGAGAACTCGGAACGCCTGATCGCGTTTCACCGGTCGTCTGTCTGGTAAGTTCTCAGAGCAGGCATTTTCCTGTCTTCTGCTACTAATTATTGATTATCATCCTAACATTCAAGTTCACCACGGATTCCATCGACAGTGGCATTTTCCTGTCTTCTGTTGCCAATACCGATTGCCAGCCTTTTATTCAAGATTACCACGGTATCCACCGACAGTGTGCCCGGCTGGGTACACTGTAAGTCAATTCCAATTTTTTATCACGCATGGGTTGCATTAATAAAAGACACCACAAGATGTCCCTCACTGTCTAGTCCTGACGAGACCTTTACTGAGCAGGTCGAAACGCCGTCGACGCCATAGGGAATGAACCTTTTCAAGCACAGTGTTCTATGATTGCAGATAGTCACTGCTAAGAATTGCTTTATTATTGCGCTTGGTCATTTTCCCTTTGTAAATATTCATAATAACAAAGTTGTACAGATCACTTATTATTTTATGTTCTGTTTTTTGTTCACAAAACCACTGGGGACACATTGCACAATTTTTTGTAAATATGTCGCTGTTATAACTATTAGACTGAGTGTCTGAAAGTTGAAATACAAAGAATAATTTCTTTAAAAAATTGGTATATATGTGTGCTTCTTTCTTTGCCAGACCCTTTTCTGTTACAATTTAATAGTGCTTATCTAAGCTGTTATATTAAATATTGTGTTAAATAAATATGCCACAGGAACCATACTCCAAATCTGTGCAGGAATAGATTTGGGCTATTTCTGCTGTTGTTATTTGGGGGAGATGTGGGAGTAAATTCAGTGAATTACAACTTTTATAAGTGTATTTTTTTATTTGTATGTCCCACTGTGTACCCTTAGAAATTAACGCTTTCCTCCTCGCTTTTTTGTAAACTTTTCCAACTATTTTTCTCACTACTCTTTGACCATTTCACATCAATACTTAAAGCAAAAAAAAGACTTGTGCCGAATTATCCACACTTGAGGCTGAAAACTTTGCATGTGAGAGAATAGAGCGGCATAAGCAGAGCTCTTGGCCTGATAGTTTGTTAATTGTATATAACACAATGTGAAATGGTACTAAAGAAGTACCAGTGCACACACAAATAAACACCTTTGTGAAATGGGACAGAGATAATTGTGCATTTAAAACAAGCAGAAAAGAGCTCAGAGGAAAATTCAGGCCCATGACCTTTGAGATTTCCACTTGAATTACACTCTTCAAGGACATTTAAGGCTAAGAATCACAGCATCTATTTTGTTGCACAACCAGTGCTTAATCTGTGCCAAGCATTGGAGACAGTGGGGTCTGGCATTCACTGATAGGGACTGGGTTTTATTTTTATCAACAGATCTTGACCTAGGGTATGAGAGAGAGAGAGGCAGAACAGGGGAAAGAAAAATCAGGGGTGGCTCCTCCACTAGGCTGGAGGAGCTTCACCCGACTGCTTTCTCGCAGTGGGCGGGGCTGCTCTAGGGTAGGGAAGAAGTGGCTTGTGAGTCATGTGAACTCTGCCTTTTCTCCATGTAGGCTGCATGCCATTTCAGCATTGTGATTGGCTTAGGGGAATGGAGGGAGGCTGCCTGCTTCCTGCCAGGCAGGAGCGGAGCAGAGACAACGCGAGGCCACGCCAGCGAAGGTAAGTTAACTTTTTAAAAATGTTCTTTTAAATTAAACCTCCCCCGCACAACCCTCTCAGCGCGCAACCCCCCACACACACCAACCCGCAAGTCATGCTGGCCGCAACTGGGAAAAGTGAAAGCAGTGTTGAAAAAGAGCCTACAACAGCAACAGAAAGGAAAACAAATAGAAAGTGTAGAGTGGTGGAAGATAGAGGCATAAGACAGAATCAAGATTTTCATTCGACCCTTACTTCCACACTCCCTCTTGACCTCCTTGACTTGAACTCTCAAGCAGCCACCTTGGACCAATGGCTGTCTCTAGCCAGTGATGTGGTCGCTCCCGTTAAAATTATCAAATCTAAACGTCCTCACGACGCTCAGCGCTGGTTTACCGATCAACTGAAGGCTGACAAACTCCTTCTTAGACAGGCTGAGCGCCGCTGGAGGCGTAACTATGATCCTCCATTAAAATCTATTTATATTGATTTACTAAAATCCTATAAAAAGTCTATTATTTTGGCCAAATCTTCTCACTATTCTCAGAAAGTTATCAACTCTGCATCCAGAACAAAAGAAATTTTCTCTATTGTAGCTGAACTCTCCCTACCTGACCGTGTTACACCTCAGCCTCAACCCTCGCAAGCTCTGTGTGACTCCCTTAATGCTTTTTTTTCTGATAAAATCTCCATGATCAAAAACAATATCCCCCCTACTACCATGTCTCAGGCCAGCGCCCTCCCTTCTCCGAATCCTCACTCCCTGCATGAATTCCCCCCTATCTCCCTGGATACTTTTCGTTCACTACTCCAGGCTGTTGGCTCCGGTTCCCCTAATGACTGTTGCCCTCCTCAAATCCTAAGAGATGCCTTTATGGCCTGTCCCGGCCCTCCCCTTGACCTTCTAAATCGCTCACTCTCCACAGGCTCTGTCCCCTCCGCTTTTAAAAGCGCTGTGGTGGTACCTATTTTAAAAAAACCCGGTTCTGACCCTGCGGTCCTGGGCAACTACCGACCTATTTCCCTCCTCCCTTATCTGGGGAAGGTCTTGGAAACCTACGTCACCCGATGCCTGAGCACTTTCATCGAGGAAACTCATTTCCTCGATGACCAACAGGCAGGTTTTAGACCGTTCCATTCTACGGAGGCAGTGGTGGTGGCGGTTATGGACACGCTGAGACAGGGGGCTGACAAGAACATGGCCCAGGCCCTAGTGTTACTTGATCTCTCGGCCGCTTTTGACACGGTCGACCATGACATCTTGGTCGACCGTGTCAGAAATGCTGGCATCTCTGGCCTGGCCCTGTCTTGGATTGTATCCTTTCTCCACCTACGTTCCCAATCGGTGCATCTGTCGTCCTTTTCTGCTCCTCGTATTTCACTTTCCTGTGGTGTTCCCCAGGGTTCTGCCTTGTCCCCTCTCTTGTTTAATCTTTATATGCAGCCCCTCCTTGTCTCTCTTCGTCATTTTTCTGTTACCACTTTTAACTATGCAGATGATCTGCAACTTATCTTTCCTATCGACCCCTCTCCTCTTTCCTGCTCTAGTTTCCAAACCACAATGCTTACCATCTATGAGTGGATGAACTTCAGCCAGCTGAAGCTCAATCCGAGCAAGACAGAGCTGGTCCTGATTGGCGGGCCCCCACATCCTTGGACTTCCAATTTCTGGCCCCCTGCCCTTGGTCCCCCTCCCTGCCCAGTTAACTCTGTGAAGAGCCTCGGTGTTACCATCTCTAGCGATCTTTCGATGCAGCCGCACATCACCGCTGTTACCGCGGCCTGCTTTTACCATCTCCGCAGAATCGGGAAGATCCGAAGGTTCCTATCACCAGAGGCTCTCACCCTTGTTATCATGGCCCTGGTCACCTCACGTTTAGACTATGCCAACTGTCTATACGTGGGGATCCTGGCATACCATCTCCAACGCCTCCAACTGGTGCAAAACCAGGCAGCCAGATTAATTTTTCAGCAGCCCAGACACCAACATGTCACCCCGTTGCTAAAAACCCTACACTGGCTCCCTGTTGCGCAACGCTGCATCTTTAAACTGGGATGCACTATTTTCAAATCTCTTTTTGCCTCTGCTCCTGTCTTCATCTCCCTCTGCCTGCACCCCTATGTTCCTTCTCGACACCTCAGATCCTCTGCTTACAATCTTCTGATCACTCCTAGGTTTAAACGCAAGAAGCACGGTGGTGCCTGTTTCTCCTTTCTTGCCCCGTCCACTTGGAATTCCCTCCCTCTCTCCATCCGGCTCAGCTCCGATTATTCTTCCTTTCGCAAATCCCTGAAAACACATCTGTTCCGCCTTGCCCATGGCTAGCTGCACCCACCCCCTTGTGCCCTTATCCACTGGTCTTTGAGCGCCAAGAAACCAATTGGTGTATGTGCGCGGTACCAAATTTTTTTAACATAACAACACATAACATAGGGTGGACACAGCTCCTAGGAAAAACTTTTGTCCTCTCCACTTAATTATTTTTACTTTGAAGATTATCAGCCTGATTCATCAAGCCGAAATCGGCTTGCAAAGGGCCAGATTCTGAGAATCTAGCCCTTTGCGAGCTCTATTTTTGCATTTGGGATTCATCATCCCAAATGCAAAAATCAGTAATAGCGATGTCGCAATTTTGCGAGGAATCACATTTAACGAATCTCTATTTGAGATTCCTTAAATGCAATTCATCATCCATTAAAAAATTGCGAATTCGCAATTTCGGCCCGCTATTTATCGCGAGGTCAAACCTCGTGGTAAATAGCGAAAACTTAGAAAAATGCTTTTAAAAGCATTTTTCTAAGTTGCATGTTGCACACACACATGTCCTTTGGACATGTGTGTGCGCAACACCTGTTTCAATTTGCATTTAAGGGGTGCTACAGGGTGTGGAATACTCCCCATTCATTCCTATGGGCCTTTTGGCCCATAGGAATGAATGGGGAGTTATTCCTTATTTGCGATTAGCAATTTGCTAATCGCAAATAAGGATTGTGTAGGAATCGCAAATCTTTTCGCGATTCCTACATGAATCCCTTTTTGCGAGTCTGTAATAGCGATTCCTTATGAATCGCTATTATAGACTCGCAAAACGGGTCTATGATGAATCAGGCTGTAAGTACCAGACCAAGCTTTAAGCAACTGTACAGAAAGTAATGAAAAGACACATCAAATTAGGCACACTTTGTGATAAGCATCCCTAATAACATATCCATTGCTTAAATATTGACATCCAAAAGCTCCCTTTCGTAAGTGGAGGATAATTACTCCAAAATCAGAGCCGCATGTGAGTCGTTAGAAAGTAACCACATGCAAACTGGGCTCCACTCAGCACCGAAATCTAATTTCGTCTCTGATTGCAATATTAAAAGCCTGGCCCAGCAAAATGCGAACGGCAAATAATTTGTTTTCCTCTTTAATGAAGGAAGAACGTGTGCCTGGATGAGCAATTAAGCGAAGGCGGACGTTTGATCCAGTGTTCTGTCACCTGCCAGGCAAACAAATTAGCGGTTGTTGTTTTATATCCTGTTTTTTTTGTTGTTGTTTCCCAGTAAAGCGCGTCTCTTTTCTACGACAGAAATATCTAATTAGAGGTCTGGAAAGAGGCACTCGACAACCATACTATCCGCGTGTTTGTACCAATCTAGCGAGTGTCAACCATAATGACCTTTCCACGAATTCTAAGCAGTATTGACACGCCGCACCCCAGATAAGTTCATGTCTGCTGGGCCGCCTTTGTTTCCGCTTTCAGGCATAGAAGCCAAATGAACTGTTAAGCTGAGAGCATTGACTGACTTGACAGCACTAGCAGCAGTAAATATGTGTTTTCTGACAACAAGGCTGTTATCAAACCCATCTGCATTATGGCCACCTGGAGAACTACCTTGTAGCTTGCCACCGTTTATTCATAGTTTGCCATCACGGCCCTGGAGCAAACAGGCCAAGAAAACAATGCTTCAGAATAGCAGGAGCAGTGCTTAATTTCTTTAAAAAAATATATAGATAAAAACTAAGTGCAGGTGTCGGAAGTTTGCTTACTGGGAGGCTCCAAATACTAAACTAGCTAGACTCGATTTATTTATTTATTTATTTATTTATTTATTTATTTATTTAATCATTTGTAAAGCGCGGCACTCAACCCATTGGGATATCAAGGCGCTAAAGCACATGGTCCAGTGGAACAGAAAGGGTCAGGCTAGAGTTTCTTACATTTTGGGGAACAGGTGGGTCTTTAGTTTTTTCCGGAAAGCCAAATGGTTGGAGGTGAGCCGTAGGTCCATTTAACCTCATGGCTTGTTGTATGTACTGAGTAGGAAGAGAAATTTAGGAAAAAAGCGACAAAGTGAGAAAGTAGGAATAAAAAGAGGTTGCAAAAAGTGATACAAAAATATGTAAGTGTTGGGGGGTTGCAAAAACAACCAGTGCTCCTCTGAGTTGTGGCTAAGTTTGAGGTATAGAAATACCATATACATGCATTTTCGGATTTTCACTTTTTTGCTGTGGGTCAAAGTCTGAGCATGAAAAATTATAATCCGGCACAAAAACTGAATCCCCACTCACTGCTTTTAACCATCTGCACAAATTAAGCACTGGCCGTCTGGAGACTATGCTGCTATATTCTCTTTCGACCTTACAAATGCTACTCAAAGCAACAACAAAAAAGTTCATAGAGCTATTATTATGAATGGTCTTGTATTTAGTTTTTTTTGTTGCTTTTTTAATGCTTAGAGTCCACATTTAGCCACTGAAGGGACTTGAAAATGTGACACTTCATGCAGTGAAATGGAGACTCCCAAGTCGTGTCTATATTTGGTCACCCAATGCTCTTTGCTGGGCAGCTACATTTTCTTAACCGAAAAAAAGGATGCAATTTATTCAGTGCTCAATGTTACATGATGACAATAGCTTAATAATTTAACTTATTTATTTATAAAGTTTTATATAGCGCGAACTTGATTCCGGAGAATATCAGAGTGCTTTACAATTTGAGGTAAAGGCAAAAAATACAGTCTTTACAACAATGTTTTTTTCGGTGAGACAGGCAGTGGGGCTTCAGTAAAGGCCTGCTGGAGTTTCTGGAATGCTTCTTCTTCTGCTGCTGAGGACCAATGAAAAGTAACCCCCTGTAATCTTGTAGGATGTTGTTGAGCAGGGGGTGTGGGTACCAGGCCATGTCTGACTTGATTAGGTCCAACAGGAGATGCATTTGTCTGAGTTTAACATTGGCTGCTGTGAATGCCAGGGTGGTAGGTTGCTACGAAGAGTTTACTGAAAGGCCAGAAGACAGGAAATTATATCAATTTGTTTACAGCATGACACTGGGAAATGCAGTGATGTAACTTACAACCAAGATGTATGGAAGGAAGTAAACTCTGTTTATCTGGCTTCTTTTGAAGATAGTTTTGTGATGTCACAGCCTGTTGAGAAAGAAGCTGAGAAATCAGTGGCAATGGCATATTTGATATCATCAGTGATGCCATCAGTTATACTATTAGAGAGGTAACTAGAAAAACATGGAGGTGTTTTATTTGCTTTGTTTCACACCACACACACAAGACACCTTAACTTATTGAACATGTTCTGGTGTTTTTATCAAATATTGTGTATCTATATTATCATGTCCTGTACAGCAATCCCTGCTGTGCAAAGTTTTTAGTTATGTGCAGCAAATTGTTGGCCACAGGGCCTGGCCCTTAGTTAGACACAGTACTCATTCAAGCAGCAAAACATCACGGGCTGTGCTTAGACTCACACACTGCGAAGCGACAGCTGGTGGTAAGTCTCAGGATGTAGCCATTTAATACAACTTCTGATGATGTGCAGTCCCTGTTTAGTCGGAAGAGGTGTGAATATTTTGTTTCCAGTCTCTTTATAGTTCAATATTTCCAAGTATACTAACAATTCCCTCTATGTGTGCACATAATGTCAATTTGCACTTACACCAAAAATAATAAAACAGATTAAAAAGGTGTGCGTGCAGCTGTGTTTTATGTCGCTTCGAAAAAGTTAGTTTAACTTTGCTTATGAGTGGTTAGTGTGTTAAAAGAATTAAGCTCCAAGGCCAAAGGACTTTCATGGGGAGGTATTTGTTGTCATTTCTTGTACCATCCACTTCCACCTCAGTCACTTGCCCATTGCCAGCATAGGATGCCCAAATGGTCACGGCGACTTGCACCGCGACCCCCAGTTCGGGCCCGACGCCACCACCATAGGCATGGCTCCCCCGGGTGGGTAAGCCTCTGTATGTGATTGCCTATCCTGGGACACGGTGGAGGTGGGGCCTGCGATAGGGCGGTTGGTGGAGGTTCTTAAAACTTTTTGAAACTCTAAAACTCCTCAGCACACTCGACTTTCTCCAGGCAATCATTATAGAAAAATAGCAAGTGCCTCTCAATCCAGCTGAAACAAGCTACCATTTGGAAAAATATTGGGAGCTTCTATACAAGAAGTAATGATTGTTGAAGAATGGATTGGATACTAAAAACAGCAGATTTCTTTGTCCTGTAATACATGCTGGGAAAGGCGTCAGATGACTTCGCCATTTGATGACAATGTAAGAGGGCCACCATCTTTTTTCCTTTTTTCCATTCTATTGACTTTGACAACATTTGGTAAACATGCTGTGTTCAAATATTATACAAACCCTGAAGTTTTTTACTTTATGCATATAGTATCTTCCGCAAACAGATATTTTCTTCCCACTTTGGCACACAATTTTGAATAGACTTTCGTTCAGAACTGAGATTTTGCATTATTGTTTTGAGCATCACGCGTACAAACATCTGTGCAGCATTTTTAGCCCACAATCTTTGGCATTCCGTAGGTGGGTGATCTTCGGGACCTTCACTGGTTGAAGGTTGAAAACCGAATTAGATTCAAGGCATTATGCTTTATGCATAAAACGAATGCTGCAAAAGCCCCGAAATATCTTTTGTCACTTGTACTCCCTTATCATCCATCTCGCTCCCTGCGCCCCTCCACACAAAGGAAGTTTGCTATTCCTAAAATTAAGCTGTCCCGTATGGGAGGCCGGTCTTTTCGCTACCAAGGACCCATTTGTGGAATTCAATGCCTGTTTCAGTACGCATGGAAGACAACTATTGTAGATTCCGCGAAAGCCTGAAAACTTGGCTATTTAACATCTAGACTCTTTCCATCATTTATCATCTGACTTCAGGTATCTTTACAAACTCGCGCCGGGAAACCCTTTGTGGGTAGCTCTCGCGCGTTACAAATGCAATAATAATAATAATAATAATAATAATAATAATAATCCCACAAAAGCCATACTCGGGCTCAAAGTACAGTTTTATATTCAGCAGAGTTTAGTTATTCAGCTACTCATACCCACTAGATACACCAGTATTTGGTTACCCTAGATTCCACCCTTCACTGTGGCGAAGAAATGTCCATCAGAGGACCAATGCCTCTCTGGTAAAGTATAACAAGATATCTGAAAGAAAGCACTGAAATGGGCCCGAGCTAGACACCTGTTTACTTTAAAAGTGCTTCCACTGCCTCGCCGTCATTGTTCTCTTTACTCTGACTGTGTACCTCAGCATAATAAAGAAACCATTTATCCCTCTTTTTGGCACCCAGCTTTCACAAATCACCATCTAATAAGCTTTTGATTTTTCAAGCCAAAATGCATGCCCCTGGAGAGAAACTCAAGCAGGTAGAAACACAGTTCTTTTAACTTTAGATGGTACACAGTCTGCAGTCCTCCCTCCAAAAAAGTTTTGCATCACTTCATAATCCATCTAGAATTTTCGACCACGCATCTCTTAAGATATTGGTCTCCTCATCAGAAGTTTACAAATCAATTCTTACTGACAACCACCCAATTCCGTCCCTCAGACACTCAGACTACTTGCCCAATGTCCCCTCATGATGACTGCTTCACAACATAATCAGATTGGTGAAGCAACAGCCAATATAACTTAAATAAAACTTCAACTAATTTATCCTGCTCTTTAGAAGCTACATTTTCAGCCTTAAATTGGCAATGGATAAACTCAAAACTCAAATTGAACTGCTCCAGACTTTAACACCCTTCCTAACATGCATTGATGCAAGGCTTTCCAACTTAAAATCACTTATATCTCTATCACAGTAGTGCCAAACCCAGCTCAGCCACCCTCTAACTGCTGTCCCACAAAAGATAAACTGGTAAACTTTCCATCCATATTGTCTTCCTTGGGGGCATATTATCAAGAAACGGCGTTACAATTATCGCCGTTTTAGCGGCAGGAAACTGCGATAATGGGCTTGATAATATGCCCTTGTGAATTCCCATAGAAGCCCATGTTCTGGTGTGAACATGGGCGTCTATTGGAATTCTCAAGTGCATATTATTAGCCCATTATCGCCACTTTAGCAGCAGTTTCCTGCCGCTAAAGCTGCGATCATTTTAACGCCGTTCTTGATAATATGCCCCTTGGTCTTTTGAAACCAAGACATTCAGGACTCTCAACTCAGTTAAATAATCCAGGTGAAGCTGTTGGGACTCAAACAGAGTTCATAATTACCACTGGCTGAGAATCATCAGCATACTTTGGCCCCTCTTCAATCCAAAACACACAGACACGTTCCAGCACTCTTTTCTTCTATTTTTCACTGAAACTGCTGTTAGAAATGTCTTTAATGAATGTCAACTTACTACCAGTGTGCTCCAACCCCAGTCAAACCCATCTGTATTGGTTTCTCAATTCTAACAGTAATATGATGCTGAATTTAGGTTGCTACATCCTGGCTCTTCATTAAATGGTATGCGGCAATAATGCAGTCTTTTCTCAGTGACAGTTGAAATACTGACTCAATATGTTGTTCCTCGATTTGGGAGTGAACTCCCAGAATTGAGAATGATGGGGAAAAACAGTGCATAGATGAATATTAGAAATAGGGGTGTGGGAAATTAGTGTAGTGTAGTTCCTAGTTTCCCACTAGGCCCTGCGCATTGGAATAACATAAACAGTAGTATCGACGTGGAACTGCTTATATTCCAGGCCTCCACTGACTATGCTAAACTTAATTGGGTTGTGTTACCAACTAGCTCAGAGGTCACTGGAAACTTTCTTCTCTGCATAGGAAGTGATCAGCTTCCTTGGCACAGACAAGAAGGGATTCAGCTTTCCAACAACCGTGCAACATGACAACTTTGCTCCTCAGATCAAGAGTCGATCTCTAGGGTCGTGTGAAACAATAGACATAGATTTCACTCAGTCAGTCTAGTGCAGTTTACTTTCACAGTATGTAGAGAATAGAGAGACGGGCGTGTATCAATAAAGGTTAACATTTATTGAACAGTCTTTCTTCTCATACAAGAGAAATGTATTGCCACAATTGCAATAACTGTTATTATAAAAAGTACGTACAGTAAGATAAGAATAGCGAAATAGAACTGTAAAAGCATTGATATGGTTTCTTAGCCATACAATGGTTTAAAAGTAATAAAACATATATACAGTCATATATACATTAGGCTAACATACTCAACTGGTGCTTCTAACTACGCCTACCCCAGTGTGCCTGACCTAAGCCTAACACGTGAGAAGGGGGAGTAAGTAAGTAGCTTAAGTTAAGTTGGTTTTGCCAAGGTTTGTTTCAAGAATTCTCTTCTAAGGGTTTAGTCAACACCATACCTCTGAATAGAATGATGGAGGATTGGTATCTCCTTCAGGGGTCTCTCTCGATATCCCAGTCACCCGCGAGGGTAAACTGGAAGCGCCGGGACTGGATTTCTCTGCACGAGAAAGGCAGCGGCTTCTCTCAGCGCGTCGAGGAAGGAGGGGTGACAGCGTCCGCGGGCAGCTGGGCTGGATGTCTTCGCAGAGGACGGCTGCACGGCTCCTCAAGCGTACTGCACCATAGGTCGCGCTGTAGCGGCGATAATGGTAATCAGCAGCTTCACCACCACAGGATAGCAGGCTGCAGCGACAGAGTGCTAGTTTTTACCAACACGGGGTCATGCAGGCAGCTGGCATCAGCAACATGTTCGCTCATTGCTTAAGGCAACGTTGGTAATATTTATACCTGACAGGTGCCGGGTTTGACGCAAGTTTGCTGGACATAAGACGTCAATTAAAGATGTCACTAGGAAGTGATAGTTATCAGTTGCTCATTAGAGTTCCATTACTAATCAAAACATAGCAAGCGGGGATTTCCAGGTTTGCTAAGTTTTTATCTTGTTGAAGAACTCGGAGTGTTATCTAGGAATATCAGATAGTGACTGCTGCTCTGTCATTGCACTAATTGGTCGCAAAGGAAGTAGCAGAGAGTCATGCTGGAATGTGGCTCTGTGGCTCTGCTCGTGTGAGGCCAGAGATGGCTTTACAGAAAATCGCACTTGAACGGTTATGCCAATATAGGGAATAAATGGATTTATAGCCGAATAGGGGCATAAGGTCACAGTATCGATCAGGAACCTAGATAAGCACATGACACCCACTCTACGAATTCATGTCCATCAAAATTACTAAAACTAAGCAATTAGATGCATGTGTAACATTGTGTAACATAGCCCACCCCAAAATACATAAATGCATTCGAAATAGGCGTACTTGTAATACATGGAATTTAGGTACTGTACGTTTTTTTTAAAAGCATAGTAATCATTCAAAAATTATTGCATATGAAATCAATGAACGATTATGCATAAAGAATTACACATGAAGTATCTCTGACAGGAGAAATGCGAGATAAAACATCACATAAAAATGCATTGTAATAATATGTGTGCTAGAGGCTGGTGTTATGTTGTTATGTCTCTAGATGTGTTTTTTAGAAATAGAAGTGTGAAGCTTCTGTTCTCTAAGAATAGTTTTTACGTTAAGCAAAGAATTGTTTCGTGCCAAAAGGAAAGGGTCAATATTTTGTAAAAAATTGTCCAATTCAAAGAAAAAATCAGTTTAACAAAGCTCCTGGCAGTTTTATGTTGATCAAAACTGAAGGCCGAATTCAGAGTTCATGGGAACGCTGTGTGTCGGAAAGCTTCTCAAAAGTTATTGTTTCTCTGTGGGTGAGAACATCGTATCAGACAGGCTCGCAAAGAATTGGTCTACAAAATCAGGTGATAGTTCAACCAAATTAGATAGCGCTGAAACTTGGCAGGTGTGAGAATGATTGCTGTCATCGAAGACAGGACCAGCCCTGCTCACAGAACGTTGTACCTGGATGATGTTGCTTTTGTCACTCGCTCCACTGTTACCACTTGGCTGTAGTACAGGAGTCTCCACGAATGCCGTCATCAGGATTGGTAGCCGCTGGGGACAACACAATGCGTGAGCCGTTATTGGACTTAGCAAAGTATCGACGTCCGTTGGTACTGCTGATGGAAGTGAAAGACAGATGTCCAACACGCATTCATCGCCGCAAAGCATACACCGTAGCACAGGTAAAATGCAATTTTGCCATATTGGTCTGAATGAAAGGAACCAGGTCATGTTTAGATCTCTCAGCCTGGCCAATCCGAGGACGTTAGTTATCCTGTCCCTGTAGCGCATTGCTAGGATTGTTTCTTCCATTCCCATGGGAGCTATGTCTGAGCCGAGGTTTGCCATAACGTAGCAGAAGGGTCAAAAATAGAATCCCTGCGATGAGTCCAAAAAATAGTGGGATACCACCAAAGATGGAGTGCACAAAATTAGGAAAGATTCCCAAAATTGCCTGGAAGGGTGTTAGCAGTCCCGTAAAGACTGTCTTAAATATGCCTGGGATGCTTGTAGCACTAGACATGTTAAGGAGTTGGTCGAGCATTTGTACGAAATGCACGGGGCAATTTGTTGATAAAAGGTCATGGACCTCAGTAGCCGTCCTTGCGACTAGAAGATCATACGTCTCTTTAGATGACGTTATAGGCACTGTTGTCTGTAAAAGCACAGATTTCATTTTGCTTAATGTATCAATTCGTATAGAATAGAGATTCAGACGAGGCCAGAGGGGAGTCACTAAGTCTGGAGGCCCGCTCGGGAACAATGCTTGCATGCAACATTTGACCATGGACGTTACTTGTACTAGATAACTTTTTCCGGGCGCGAGGCCACAGCACCTGTGATCCGTTCTTAGAATGTAACTCCCGTTTGCGAGTTGCATAAAGAAGGGCTCTATCTGAGTTGCAGGTGTGACTAGCTGGTGGCATGAAAGGTTGTTTGAATTGCCATCACATGCTCCGTGTAAATTAATACCCTGACACAAAAGTATACCGCTTAGTGAGTGTTTACAGTTGTCACCACTAAGAAATACATTTTTGTCGCTGTCACTATAGCAAGAATGAGTGTATGGTAATTTCCATTCGGATTTAACATATCCCTTACCCAATTGTTCATACTGGCCAGCAGGTATGTATTCAAGGCATTTATGAAATCGGAAAGTTGTTATCGGAATTGTGATAATTCCGTGTATTATCCATTCAATGACAGGACTCTCTGACATTGTCAATGGTAATCTCTCGAGTTTCTCGATGCTCAAGATTGTATAGTCTGCTCCTTTCTGTGCCAAACTGATCTGTTTATCAGTAAGGTTAAAAATGGAAAATAATGACGTTGTGTTTATCAGACGTCAAGGCACATAGCCTGAACGAAGATTTTGCAGCGTCCAGCCTAATTCTATAATAGAGCGTAATTGAGACTGGCCATGTTGTAACATTAGCAAATCTCTGTCTATCACATCAAAGGCAGAGGATACAATATTGTCCAAAGAATATATTCTGGAAGACAGAGTCATTAACCCATTGTCTACCACAGAAAGTGATTTTTCCAAATTAATACAATCAATTTCTCGTATCTTTTCAGCAGTTTCAATTTGCTTTACTTTCCAAGCCTCGTTGTAAGCGGCATAGATGCTGGTCGCTATGAAACGCTTTTGACGCTGTTTGCGTGGTCCAAGAATGAAGTCGCGCAAATCAGCACCATCTTTTAATAAAGACAAGTGTTGCTTAATTTCAGCCAGTGTGGATGTAGTTAGCCATTCTAGGCAGAGTTTCCCTACACTGTATGTGGTTATAATTCCTGGATGTTGTCTCTGGGAATATCTTGAGTCTAATCTGGTCATTTTTAAACCCTGTGTTTTATTCAGGAATCTATCTTGACAGCTATTTGTGTCTGTAGGCCAGATCAACCACTTTTTCCAATCAGGATGTGTTCTGTTGAAATGTAAAATGTGTGACACGTCTAACTCAATATCAGCTGTTGCATTTTCAGGTAATGGCTTTGGTATAGACGGTGTTTTCATTTCTTTGTTCTTGGCTAGGCCAAGACAAGATGTTTGGTGTACAGTGTCATTTAGAAATAACATTTGTTCTGGTATCATGCAGGTTCTAAACAGTGCTTCTATGCCTTGCACCTGCCAATCTTTTGTACCCCAAATTGATTTTGTTTCAATATTATTTTTCCAATAATCAAAACCAAATGTCATCATTTTGCCATAAAATGCTTCTGAATATATCAATTTAGATTTTGTCAGCATTGTTTTCATTCCTGTTTTATCTAACAGTTTATAATAAAACGTTTCTGCATCACTGGTGTTAAACCCTGAAAAATATTTGAATTTCTCAAAAAATGCTTTAGAACTGCTTTTAGGTGGTGTAGAACAATGTTCCCATTGATTATACATAAAAACATTTCTAGGCTGTGCAGATTTATGCAAGTAATGATCCCCATAGTGGGTGTAACAGAATAACTGCTCATAACTAGATGAACCTTGTAAATAATCATGATCTGTGAATCTAGCTGACATTACTAAATCAGACATCATGTCATTAATACTGTTAAAGTCCCAATCATCAGAGAGTGTACTTGGTGTCAAAAAGTCACTTAAGGAAACCTTTAGTTGATGAGGATACTTCAGGATTTCGACCGGACCATAGATCTCATAGTCTGTTTTCTCCCATACTACCCCACCAGGTATTGGAATTGCTGTGACATTTACTGTTGACAGTTCTCTTTTCTTCACGTGGGATGATCTGTGTGGTTTCAGGACTAGGTTGATGTTCTGACTTGCTGTGTCCATTCAATTGTAATGAACTTTCCTAAAATTAAAACTAAAATTAGGCATAGTAGGAGTATGAATACCCCTGAGATGATCCAATGCTCAATCAACGGTGAATCCAGATATAGTTCTTTGATTTGTTGAAGGAGTCCTGTTGTATTTTCTTTAGAATACTTTTTTGTTTCTGGCATCACTTCGGGGTCGTTTAAATCTTCAGAGAAGTTGTCGAAGTTGATGAAATAACCAGAGGCAGTTCTGTCAATTGATGGGATTGTTCTTTCAATCTGTCTCTCGGTAGCACTTTCTGATGCCACATCATTGTAGACTGGTGTTGCTTCTTGACGAACTGTTTCAATCTGTGTTTCAAGAGGCACGAGTTCCATGGCATTATTGCATAGTCCTTCATTGTGCACTGCAGGCTGATCGAATGTGATTAGTCTTTCAGTTTGAACCTCTTGGATTGTTGCAAGTTTGGGTATTCTGTTGTTTCTTGGGAGTCCACTGGGCCTACTGTTGATTATAGGCCACATGCTTGTGGTTTTACCAGATCGATGGACACGACTCTGTTCTCCTTTTTACCAGCAAGGGGCGGTAGCACAACTGATCTTGTTCCGGTGACTGCTAAGACAGGTACTGCTTTTCTGTAAGAAGGCCCAAATTCCTTCTTAACCGCGATCTTTTCTCTGACTAGATCCCCAATCTTTGGAATCCAGACAGGCCTTGCTGGGGCTGTTGCGGGTGGTGCCTCGTCAGTGGTACTTGGCTGTTGTTTTAACTTTATGTTGCTTAATGATTTTCTTGTTTCATTCAGTTCCTGTAAAACAGCCAAACGGTCTTTTACTTCAAACTGCTTTGTTTCTTCTTGTACCACTGACATCTGACTATCGAGGTCCTGAACGTTCATTCTAATTCCGAACAATAGTTCGTATGGGCTGAAACCTTTTAGAGAATTTCTTGGCATGTTGTTAAGACTAGTCTGGACACTTATTAAATGTTTGACCCACCCAGCGCCTGAACCTAATACCTTCGCTGTTATAGATTGCTTTATGTCCCGGTTTTTTCTTTCTACCACACTTGTGCGACGGACAAGAATACCGCAACCCAATTCCCATGCTAGCCATGGCCTCCTTATAAGCTTGAGAGCTGAAAGCAGGACCCTGGTCAGAATGGAACGTGGTAATTGCGTATATGCCGATATGGACTCGCAAATCTTTTATAACCTTTCTAGCGTCAGCCGAGCGCTGGAGGCCTCATTTTTTTAAGTGCTTTTCGTCTTAACTGTGTACACTGGGACGCGCTTCTCTTCTTTGATTGCGCAGATAGACCGCCTTATGCTGTCTAGTAGGGATCCTGAAACTACTCTGGCCTGTTCATTACTGCGATCTCTATTGCAGTCTTCACAATTTTGAGCAAAACATTGAATATCTATACTCATTCCTGGCCACCAGTACTCTGATTGCAATTCTTTCAGAGAGGCTTTGATTGTTTGGTGTTTCAGACCCAACCCCATGTGTGCTTCCAGTAGGAGGAAGCCCCTCCTGCTCCTGTTTGGAATTACTCTATCCCCCACTCCAGGGATTCGAGCAAAAGGAACGGAGTTTGCATCGATTATGTATGCATAATTGAGTGGATAGTTTACGGGTAGTGCTGCACAGTCGCCTTTTACGGTCGTTTTTACTGCTAGCATGGTTTCCCCGTCTATGTACTTATCTGTACGCTTTTCTGTGGCTACGGAAGCCGGGTTAGTTGCTTCCGCTGTGGCTGTATTAGCCAATGAATTCCCTGCAACGTGAACGCCATCACGTTGAAGACTCTGTGCGTGAATCACGTGAGTCTTTTGTAGTTCTTTACTTAAAAGAGCTACCTCGTTCCAGAGCAATTTATGCTTTATTGTGGCACCTGTGTCATCTTTGTAGTCGTTTTCGATCCAACTCTGCAGTTTATTGTTGTAAGAATTGACGCAAAAATGAGAATCGCACACGATAAGTGTGGGGAATTCGCGTTCTGCATTTTCGAGCGCCATCTTAAAAGATCTGATTTCAGTTCTCTGAACCGAACAGTTCCTTACAGATTCAGTTTTTGTTACTTTCGGTCTGAATTTACCGCACAGCCAACGACCTTTAATGATCGCACATGCTGCATTGTAGGATTTACTCTCTACGTTGAAATGCTGTACAAAGCTATCTGTATAGATTATACATGCGTATTGTGGGAGAGGCAGGATTTCGATTGGCAGAGGATATTCTTCTTCATATTCTAAATCATTCAGTTCTTCGTATTGCGGGGCGAAATAGTATTTCACGTCTTCCGCTCCTAGAGAATCTATGCACTGTATCCATTTTGGATCCAGTGACACTGTAGGCAGGTTTACTGGGCTGAATAGCGCCTCGAAGGCGGATTCCGCTGTAAGGATATTAATCCGTTTGCCGTGTGCTAGTTCTCGTTCATTTGCTAATGCGATTTGCACTGCGTTCACAGTTCTTTCTGTGCGACTGAATGTTTTTTCTGCTTGTGTGTACAAGTGAGATTTAATTGAAATTGGTACCTTTTCTCCCTCATTAGAGGTTAGGTACGTGAATCCGCATCTTCCTGGGATGACTCGGATTACAAGATCACGTGTGTTGTCACGTGTATCTAATTTTGTTTTTGCTAACATGTCTGTTTGCAGTGATCTCAAAATTTCTGTGTGTTTTTGAGTCCAATTGATTTGTTTTAAATCAGGTTTTATTAGTTCGTAGAGAGGTTTAACCCTCTCTGCGTAATTTAGGATGTAAGTTCTTCCGAAATTCAGAAAACCTAGTATTGATTGTAAATTCTTCAGCGTTTTTGGAGCTTGGAGTACAGCGCACTTCTCTAAGAAGTTGTCCGCTAGGCTTTTCCCTTCACTTGATAATTCGTACCCTAAAAACAGTACTGTCAGATGGGCAATTCGGGACTTTTTAAAGTTGAATTTGTAACCCTCTGCTGCGAACCCAAGTATGATGGTGTTCACTCTTTTCAAGTGAGTATCCAAGTCATCATCTGTGAGATAAATATCATCTACGTAAGACAATGCTTCATCATCATAGATTTGTAGTAATTCTGTTACCCTAGCTGAGAATAGTCCTGGGCTGTTCTTGAACCCCTGTGGGAGTCGACAGAATTTTTTCTGTGACCCAAATGCGGAGAAAGCGGTCAAGTATCTGCTTTCTGGTGCAATGTTTTGACAAAAGAAACCATTAGAAATGTCTAATGTCGTTTTGTACTTTTTCCTAACTATATTATTCATTAGGGCTGCACTATGCGAGTTTTGTACTGCAAAAGTTTTGCAACATGTATTAAGGTGTCTGTAGTCCAAAACTAGACGATATGAATTGTCTGGCTTGGAGACAGGAAACAAAGGATTGTTCATTTGAGAGGTGCATGTTTCAATCACCCCCTGGTACTCAAGTTGATCTAAGATCTCCCTGACCTGTTTTTTAGCTTCTTGCTTTATGGGATACTGCCGTTGGGCAGTTGGTTCACTTTTTAGTTGGATTTTGTGAGGCGGTGAATCCTCATCCCATCCTACATGATTTCTATATAATGCAGGTGCCTGGGCTACTGCCCATTTCCTTGCATATGTGTATTTTTTGTGAATCGGTATGTGATTCGAGAAGGCAGGCATAATCACTTCTTCGCCACGAGGGCACTCCCTGACAAACTCCGGGGGCCAATCTTTTTCAGCTAACAGAATATCATAGCCTTTTGAGAGCTTATCCCAAAATAGACCCTTAATTTTCCTAGTCTTATCACCCTCTATACGCAATGTTATTTCGTATATTTTATGGGGCTCGCTAAGCCTGGCGTCGGCAGTTTCAACCTGAATGTATTCATTCGTGTCCACTGTCTCCAGATGACTCATCAAGTTCTTGCGCGCTATACTGATTTCTGCTGCACTGTCCAACATTGTCAATGCCCACTCCCCGTTTTTCAACTGTGTCCTCAGTATTCTCGGCATGGTTGATTACTCTAATACTGGCTACCTTCTTTTTCTGAAATTGAGATTTCTTATTTTGAGCAGGTTCCTTGTCTTTGGACTTGGTGTGCTCTCCTGGGTCTGACCGTCCTCTTCTTTCCGAATTCTGTGGAAAAGATCGAGAGGGACGAGTATCAATACTTTATCTATCTATTAGGTTTTTTCAGATTATCCCTATTTCTAAGGTTATATCTTTTCTCAGAGGGCTCCCGTTGGGGAGACTGGCGTTCTCGAGTCGGAGTTCTTTCCCTCCGTCGAGGAGACCTTCCTCTGGACTGGAAAACTTTTTCCTTGGGAGTGGATTGTTTATTTCCATCCCAGCTCTTTTTAGGAGTGTTTAAATTATTTTTAATAAATAATTTTTCAGGATTTTCGAGCAGTTGGGGCTTAACTGGTTTTCCACCCAAGCTGTCTCTACCTAATTCTTCATAGCATTTTTCTATGATTTTGGCAAGCTCAACAGGATCTTTTATATCTGTTTCCCTCAACTTCTGGCGAATCGCCACAGATGCTGCTTCTCCCTTTACATTGGCTAATAATATAGCCGTGACCTGCTTGAAGTCTTTCAGTAGTTTCATACCTAGATTTAAAGCTGGTTCTGGACCGAATTCATTTTGAATCTGTTTTAGCACGTCTGGTATTACCGCCATAGACGGAACACCGTGTGTTTTTGTGTAAATGGAAGCAAAGACTGTACCCCAAGTGTCGCAGTCCTCCACGTGTGGTGCGATTCCCATAGGAAGGCAGATGGTCAAGATTCTGTGTTTCTCAATAGGGGTAGTATCAGGAAATACTGCCTCTATTTGAGTGATTTTCTGGGCTAACCAGAAAGGAATTTGTTCCTGTTTTACGGGTGTTTTACCAAGACATGACTGTATGTTCTGTGGTGTAATTTTATTTGTGTTCCCCTGATGAGGGGTCAGCTGGTGTGAATTAACAGCTGGCTGGACTGTTGCAGTCCGTATTACATATTGGACTAATTGCCTATGTATTTTTATTAATGTGTTTAGCTGTGCTAACAGCTCTTCTCTAGACATTTTTGCAATGTCAGGATGTGGTGTGTAGCTGGCTAGAACCGGCCACGTGGCTCCTGGTCTACCTAGTGGACCGAGCCTAGTTATGTGATCATTGTGTTTTAGGGCGCCATTAAACCAGAGCAGGTGCTCTTGAAATTTAAGTGGAATTTCAATCTCCTCGAAAGGAGCGTACTCTTCCGGAGGTTTCTCTATTTTGTAATAGTGAAACTCTTGTGTTATAGCGTTTACCGCTGGAAAGTTTATCCATGAATAGAATACCTCTGTCTGCCGATACTCGTGAGCCTCTATCACGAAAATTACTGTACCACCTTGAGGTGTCAGTCCATTTTCTATAAGTTTTAAAGTTATAGATCTTCTTAACTGGACCGGGATGATAATAGCATCCGGGTCTGTGTACTCGGGACCTTGCTGAGTCGCATCTACTGCGGCCCCAGTGGTTCCGTTTTCTCCTGGCATTGTAAAAATGCGAGGTTTGCAGAGTAGGTCTCCAAGGAGACAAAGATTAGGTGCACAATATTTTGGAACACTGTATCCTTCAACGTTGAATAAACCAGAGCTTTACATAGGAATCTCTTCCTACTAAGGTCGGGCGGATTTTAACCTTTCACCCACTCCAGACGTCTATTGGAGTATTTACGGGAGAAAGGGGTGTGAAATATGCACGACTGAGTTACTCTACAAGTCTTACGTTAGTTTATCGCCTTACCAAACGTTAGGGCGCCATGTAGTGTAGTTCCTAGTTTCCCACTAGGCCCTGCGCATTGGAATAACATAAACAGTAGTATCGACGTGGAACTGCTTATATTCCAGGCCTCCACTGACTATGCTAAACTTAATTGGGTTGTGTTACCAACTAGCTCAGAGGTCACTGGAAACTTTCTTCTCTGCATAGGAAGTGATCAGCTTCCTTGGCACAGACAAGAAGGGATTCAGCTTTCCAACAACCGTGCAACATGACAACTTTGCTCCTCAGATCAAGAGTCGATCTCTAGGGTCGTGTGAAACAATAGACATAGATTTCACTCAGTCAGTCTAGTGCAGTTTACTTTCACAGTATGTAGAGAATAGAGAGACGGGCGTGTATCAATAAAGGTTAACATTTATTGAACAGTCTTTCTTCTCATACAAGAGAAATGTATTGCCACAATTGCAATAACTGTTATTATAAAAAGTACGTACAGTAAGATAAGAATAGCGAAATAGAACTGTAAAAGCATTGATATGGTTTCTTAGCCATACAATGGTTTAAAAGTAATAAAACATATATACAGTCATATATACATTAGGCTAACATACTCAACTGGTGCTTCTAACTACGCCTACCCCAGTGTGCCTGACCTAAGCCTAACACGTGAGAAGGGGGAGTAAGTAAGTAGCTTAAGTTAAGTTGGTTTTGCCAAGGTTTGTTTCAAGAATTCTCTTCTAAGGGTTTAGTCAACACCATACCTCTGAATAGAATGATGGAGGATTGGTATCTCCTTCAGGGGTCTCTCTCGATATCCCAGTCACCCGCGAGGGTAAACTGGAAGCGCCGGGACTGGATTTCTCTGCACGAGAAAGGCAGCGGCTTCTCTCAGCGCGTCGAGGAAGGAGGGGTGACAGCGTCCGCGGGCAGCTGGGCTGGATGTCTTCGCAGAGGACGGCTGCACGGCTCCTCAAGCGTACTGCACCATAGGTCGCGCTGTAGCGGCGATAATGGTAATCAGCAGCTTCACCACCACAGGATAGCAGGCTGCAGCGACGGAGTGCTAGTTTTTACCAACACGGGGTCATGCAGGCAGCTGGCATCAGCAACATGTTCGCTCATTGCTTAAGGCAACGTTGGTAATATTTATACCTGACAGGTGCCGGGTTTGACGCAAGTTTGCTGGACATAAGACGTCAATTAAAGATGTCACTAGGAAGTGATAGTTATCAGTTGCTCATTAGAGTTCCATTACTAATCAAAACATAGCAAGCGGGGATTTCCAGGTTTGCTAAGTTTTTATCTTGTTGAAGAACTCGGAGTGTTATCTAGGAATATCAGATAGTGACTGCTGCTCTGTCATTGCACTAATTGGTCGCAAAGGAAGTAGCAGAGAGTCATGCTGGAATGTGGCTCTGTGGCTCTGCTCGTGTGAGGCCAGAGATGACTTTACAGAAAATCGCACTTGAATGGTTATGCCAATATAGGGAATAAATGGATTTATAGCCGAATAGGGGCATAAGGTCACAGTATCGATCAGGAACCTAGATAAGCACATGACATTAGCATTATTTACTTTTGACTTATGCGAAATCTGGGAAAATTACTTGAAATGCTAATATGTCATTCTACGCTATATTTGAGTAGAAAATGTGTTCTTGAGTTCCTTTTTGAAGCGAGGAGGCATTTCGTGTTAAAATAAGCACAAAAACCACAGTTGCTACGAACAACAGTTACTCACATTCCGGTTGTTTGCATTATTCCAATACTTTTGTGCTTTAATTCTGCCGAAAACTATGGGGCACATTATCAAGAAAAGGCGTTAACATTATCACTGCTTTAACGGCAGAAAACTGCCACTAAAGCAGTGATAATGGGCTTGATACTATGCACTTGTGAATTCCCATAGAAGCCCATGTTCTGGGGTGAACATGAGCTTCAATAGGAATTCTCTATGGCGTATTATCAAGCCCATTATCGCTGTTTTGGTGATAATGTTAACGCCGTGCTTGATAATATGCCCCATGACCTGATTACTTGACGTGGTGTAATAACGTAATTTGGGGTGTTTTGCTTAATATCTGTAGGGCAAAATACCTGAAATTATGCAAAGTACACCAGCATAATGTAAATACTGCTTAAGCCTATTTAGAAAATCTATTCAGATGTTACATGTTTCCATGGAGAGAATGTAATATCATGAACAACATTACAGAAACATTTCTGGGGTTTGATCAATTGATTTCTATGACACTTGCATGATTCTTGCACACAGCGCTCAGCAAAGTGCTCTTCTTTTGTTCCTGAAAATTAGCTGGACAGGCAAGAGGGGCAGAAATGTCTTCTTAGGAAAGTATTCGGACATTCCATTTTCTTTCAGCTTGCCACTTAGTACCTACATATTGACTGAATTTTGTCTAGACTCATCTGACTTATCTCAATCATTACAACATTAATTTAGCTAAATTAAAGCACTTTACTTATAGACGCGAGTCCAATAGTTTTTACAGGAATACCACTTAAGCACAAAGGTAGTCACCCCTGGGAGTAGGAGAACTGTCCGCACTACTTGAGCGCTGTGGTTAGTTAGACTCAAGTACGGGAACTTAACCCCTCCCCTGCTGATGACGGAACCGCTCCGTAATCAGCTGCAGTGGCGCTGTGCTGATGACGGAGCGGTTCCGTCATGGCCCGACCGACGCTCCTGCGCGGCGCGAATTCCGCGCCTGCGCTGAGCGTTCTATTGAGCGGGCGGAGCCATGACGGAACCGCTCCGTCATAAGCACAGCGCAACCGACGCTGGTGACGGAGCGGTTCCGTCAGCAGCATGCGCCCGCTGCATTTCCGCCCCGCCCCCTTAGCACTGCGGCGGAATAGCCGCCACAGTGAAAGGGTTAAGTTGAACCGAGAGTTGTAGAAGATTGGCAGTATATCTTGTTCATCCTGTTCCCTGCCATCAGATGAAGCAATTCCTTCTACATTTGTATTCTGAAACTGGCAGAAGTTAAACGAGTCTTCATTATCTGCGAGGTTCCTTCTCAGCTCATTAAAAGTCTCCGAGCATGTGTTCCTGCATTGGAACTCTAACGCGTTCAGGGTGTGTTAATTAGTGATTACTAGCATGCTCTGAAAACTGTTAGCTGGTGAACAGTTTGCATGCAGGAAGGACAACCTCATCAGTGAGGGTGTGTAGGCACCTTATGTCACATATGTACAAGATCAGATCTATGGTTAATTGTTTGAGAGGTGTGGGTAAGCGCCAATCTATACAAATGTCTGACTGGATTAAAACTACGTCTCTGTAGCAAAATTGAGTATGCCTTTTATTTCAGAGAAGGCTTGTGGTTTTACACAATCAGCTGTTGTCTGCATCGAACTGGTGCCCATATTTAGATGACTCATTCAGATCTAGGGACTTTGCGACCCTGCACCTAATTATCAAATGGATTTTAATGGTATTGCTGTTGTGTTTTATACTATGTTTTTATCTTGTATGGTTGTGATTACCGAATAAAGATTATTGTTATTATATGACTCATAGGGTCAGATTCAAAAATGCACTTTGTAATTGAACCCCCACCCCCCCCCCCCCTCCCACACACACACAGTTTCAATTTAGAACACACTTTACTCCCCTCTGGTGAAATAAAATTGAAAGCCAAACCTTTCGAGGTTAGTTTTGCAGCCGCACACCATGGAATGGTAACCAAATGCTGAGAGTAGGTAGTAAGCGTTCACCCAGTATAAGCTGCCAAGTACTCTCAGTATATACTCAGTTTATGTAGACCAGGGGTCTCCAAACCGGTCCTGTAGGGCCGGATCCATGCCAGATTTTTAAAATTACTAGATGTATCTCAATGGGGATATCCAAAGCATCTGGCATGGATCCGGCCCTCCAGGGTAGGCATCAGGGGAAGCAGAGTGGGATCCCATGAGCTCTGCAGGTACCCCTCATGCACCATTTACAATGCGTCACCTTGTGTGTCATCGTGGCAGCAGTCCCTTCAGTGATGATATTTTGTAATGCTGTTCCCTTGCTAATTAGATTGCTGAAACATATTTTAAAATAAAAATGTGCCTTTGATACATTGTGACCTTAGATTTGTGGCAACAAAGACCGTGGGTGTGTGTGTCTTGTTACTTTTGCACTGCACTTTCATGCCTGCAAACATGCTGCTGTTATTCTTTTAAAGGACAGACTCCCTTTAACAGGTGCAGGGCGAAGGTATTCACCAGTAGGCCATAATATATCACATATAATAATACAAAAAAGGCAGACATTGGGGAACCTTCAATGTAATTTTAATGACGTAATCACAGCATGGGAGATCCTTGCTGCAGCTTCAGAGTATAAACTCCATTGAGCATTTGTGCACAGTGAAGAAGATGCGGATAACCCAAACTGAGAAGGACCCAAAGGATATGTCTTGGCAGCTAGGAAACTTGATGGAAAATAAGTAATTAATCCTTCGAGATCCCAGGCGAGCTCAGCGTCTAGAGCAGGAGTCGAATGGGCAACTATAGCTGTCTCCACAGACTCACCTCACTGCACTTTAGGAAGAGTGTAAACAATCTTCAGTCTTTCAGGTGCTTTGACAACTTACCATCAACTCCACTACAGCCTAGATGTTTCCTGGGATTTACTGCTCTGTAAATATTATAAGCTAACCTTAAAGCATTTGAAAGCAATAAATACCAAAATCTGGACCTAAAATTCATACAAAGTGTCACGTTTTAATCACGGTTTGAAGTCCGCCATTTTGGGAATTTACAGTCAGAATGTTTATGTTACTGTAGCAAGGTTCTTTCAATAATGAAGAAAAGATTCCTTGTTGATTGAAGTAAGCAGTTTATTTCCATACAGCAGCCCACGACTGCTCACATAGTCAGCACAACAGCAAATGCTTGTAAATACATTCTGCAATCTAGAATACGAATCCAATGACCTAATACATTCTATTGCATGATCATTCTATTAACAACATTAACTAAAAGGCATACCTACCCACATACTACAGGTGCTCATTCTGCTAATAGTGGTACGTTTTAGTAAGCTCATTCCAGCAGCCCTTCCCCCACCAGGCTAGCCGTAATGTAACCAGGGTATTAGTAAAGCACAAGCTCGCTGGTTGTGGCAAGTTTGCTCTGAATTACAGGCATTTACAGTGGCACTCATTTTACCGCACTCCACTGAGCAACCACTCTGCCAAGTTTTAACTCGTATCCACTGTATTTTACAAAACTCACAAAAATATAAATAATTCTTTCTGTGACCTGCCCTCATGGTGAAAAATGTATAAACGGTTATTATTCCGACACGGTGCCATGATTACAGAATGTTATTTTTGGGCTTTCTATACTGTCCCACATGAGTGCCAGTTAGTAATGGAGCTTTGGATCTGTTGTACATTGATCCATCATACAAAACAAATATTCTGAAGCAAAGGCGAGGATTGTTCCATGAGAAAAACAACCTGTTCACTTCAGGAGTGTTGAATAACTAAACATCGCTGTGTGTTTAATATTCATATGTTTTATTTGAATTTCTAATTATATTTCTACTCTATTGCTTTCAGTTTCTAGGAAACGGCACCAGGCTCCATGAATTTCCTTTTGCAGAATCTTTGAACACTGTACAAGACCATTGTTAGAAATGGGGATCTCTAGTTGGCAACGGTTTGCACCGTTGTCCAAGTAGGGACCCTTCTTCCTCGTCAGGGTAAGGGGGATACAATTATAAAATAACCCCTGCTCACCCCATTGGTAGCTTGGCACGGGCAGACAAGCTTATCACAGAGGCAGTGTGTAAAGCATTTGTACACACCCACAGTAATATAGTGAAAACACTACAAATGGACACCACACCAGTTTAGAAAAAGAAGTAATCTTTATCTAAACCAAACAAGAACAAAACAACAAAAATCCATAAAACAGTAATCAAAATATGACTTTTAAAACGTAGAAACAGTTCTGTCCATAGCAAACTATAGATGCAACACTTTCAACACAAAGTACCTTGGATGCATCAAAATCATAAACAACTGCTACAGGGAAGGTGATGCATCGGTTCCTTATGCGCAGGGAAGGTGATGTGTTGGTTCCTTACTGCCATGCAGGGGTGGTGCTGCGTCGGCTCTTTACTGAAGGAGAGGTGATACGTCGGTTTCTTACTGTGCAGAGGATGTGATGCATCGGTTTCTTACTGCAGCCTCAACGTTCATGTTGACTTGGCGCCGTGATGCATGATGATTAGGGATGCGCCAGTCCTCGGTGCGGTGGTGGCAATGGGGCTGCATTCGTTTTGTCCAGCCACAGTCTCATGATGCGTTGGTTCTTGCACCCGCACAGCAGGGCCTGCGTCGGAATTGGTGCGGTGAACTTGGACTTTGTAGATCGGTGCACTTGATGCGGTGTGCCGCGATTTCTTGCCGCGAGCAGGTGCTGCATCCGTTTCATCGGCGAGCGTTAGAAACAGGTGCAGATGCATCACACTTTTCGATGATGTGTTACTTTTCCAGCTCCCAGCAGCAGAAACAACCTCCAGAGTCCCAGAACAGCAACAGGCACTTACTGGTGGTCAGAACACCCAGCAAGGAAGTCCAGGGGAGCTGGGGGTGAAGTCTTTGTATCCCTGAGACTTCCAAACAGGAGGCAAACTCTACTTCAGGCCCTTGGAGATCTTCTTCAAGTAGGGGACACAGTACACAGCAAAGTCCTTGTCCATTCTTGGCAGAAACAGGCACTGCAGGCCACCCCCAGACAGCACACAGCAAAGGGACAGTACTTATCCTTCAGTTTCTCCAGCTCATCTCCTTGGCAAAGGTTCCTCTTGAATTACAGAAATAATCCAAAAGTCTGGGGTCTGGGCCCACCTTTTTATAGCACAAATTCCCTTGTTCTCTGATGGCAGAGAAGCTCTTTTCTCAACCAAAACTAGTTCTGTCCTCTCTGGTGCACCTTCCTTGCAGGAGATGGAAGCATTGTCCAAGGCAGACCAGGCCCATTCAGGTGTGAAAGAAATCTCCTATCCCTACTCTGAATGCAGCCCAGGTCTATTCAGCCAAGCCCTGACTCACCCTGGAAAGGCAGGACCCACCTCACACTCCACAAGTGGCCATCTGAAAAGAATGCACATCCCCAGCCCCTGTCACTCCAAAACCAGACGGTCAGTACACAAACCTAGCAGAGGCACACAGGATGGCTAAGCAAGAACATACATACTTTCTATAAGTGTTTTTTTCAAACACAAAATGCAAAAACCACCCTCAATAAAAGATGCATCTTTATATTCTGAGTACAGGCATACTAACCTCTACCTTCCTATCTTGTCCCAATGGGAAGTTATATTGATAAGATGTTTGAAATAAACTCCCATTCTATCCTATGGGACAGATAGCCTTTCAATAGTGAAAAACGAAATTGGCATTATTTCACTATCAGGACATATTCTACCTTTCACATACACTACACCCTGCCAACAGGGGTACCTTGGGCCTACCTTAGGGGTGGCTCACATGTAAGAAAAGGGAAGGTTAGGGCCTTGCAAGTGGGGACACTTGCCAGGTCGGCATGGTAGTATGAAGCTGCACACAGACACTGTAGTAGCAGGTCTGAGAACCTTATGCACAGCTGCTTGTGTGGGTGGCTCAATCAGTGATGCAGACCCATTAGCAGCATTTGATTAACGTGCTCTGGGCACACACAGTGCACTGTACCAGGGACTTAGAAGTAAATCAAAGAAGCCAGTTAAGAAAACACTAATCCATAATCACAATTTACAGGGAGAGCATATGCACTTTAGCAGTGATCAGCAGTGGTAAAGTGCCCAGAGTCATGAAACCAACAAAAACAGGGTCCAAAACAGGAGGCCAAGCAGTAAAAAGTCTGAGGATAAACCCACTGGAAAAGCCAGGTCTAACAACCAATTATCCTCCTCTGAAGGGGGGCACCATTTGACAAGATGAGGGAGTTCATTTTGTAATTCTTGCTTAACAATACAGTTGTCAGGCTCACCATAATGTTAACAGTTCTTTAAAATGGATTTGGAGAAAGAATCAGGAAGGGAAAAAATAATTTATTATAAAACAAAAAGTGCTCGGGCCAATCGGTCTTTCGCAGGAAATCAGGATAGCAAAAAATCCTGTCCTCAGAATGAGCTTAGGTGAAAAAAAGATTTTTTATCTTCCCTTGTGTTTTCTTCATGATATGTTTTCTTGAAGCTGATAGCTAGGAAGGCAGGATCACGCTTCTTCTCTTGTTCCGAAAATAGCATTCCATCTAAGACATCTATTATTTTGAGTCCAAGCTTTATAAAGGTTGTGAGTTCTCTTAGAATGAGCCCTGACCCTGCCTCCTCAGGTGCTTTCCACCCCTGAGCCGGTTCTGCCTCAATATAGCACTCTATTTCACAGGATGGACCCATATAGGAGGGGCTAAGGGGTAAGAAGTGGTCTCTTCCTAAGGCACCTTCTTACGGGAAGGACGCTATGGCTATGGCTATGCCCTTCCTTTTATCTATTGCAGACAAGCCTCTCTTTACACTTCCTGTCAGGTTCCATCTTACCACAAAATCAGCTTCCATTTTCACACCCATCAACATTGAAAGTGTCTCACAGTCCATGTAACAAAAGACGTAACAACTATCAGCTTCAACTGTATGAAACACTACTTCTGAACAGTCCTCTGCTGCCAAGTACTTAGGTCCAAAGACCTAATTCCAATACACTGCAAGTTGTCTGAATTGAACACAGTAACAACAATGTGTTAACGACAAAAATAACATCAATAAATGTCCATCTATTATAGACTCATATCTTGTTAGCAGTGCAGAGGCATGATGTTTACAGATCGCATTTAGAAGATTGTGTATAAACAAACCTAGTTGCTTATCTAGAATTAACTTAGTACCAAATCAAACCAGCCAAAACACACAGATCCTCCAAACGAGCTAGCTGATATATCCTGGAACTCAGCACATCGAAATGCAGATGTAAACAGCTGGAAAGAAAATGGTGCAGCAGCAGGAACACTACTAACTGAGCCACCTTCAAGTCAGCCCTCAACAACACACCAGATCGAAACCAGTACTAACCAATACAATGAACTTTTCACCATTGTCAAAGAATTCACCTGCCCGTCAACCACTGAAAATGTGATCCCCTACTCACAGGAACTCTGCAACACCCTTGTTGGCCACTTCCACAACAAGATAGCAACCATCTACTGAAACTTTGATCCCCAACCCACTGACCTTCTCAGCATCCAACAACCACTGCGGCCCACCACCCGCACACTGCATGGGCACAACTTAGTACTCCAAATGCAATGAGTCTAATGAACTCGATCCACTCGGGAGCAGCAACCGACCCATGGCCCCACTGACTTTTTAACCTAGGAAGAGATTAAATCAGCCACCAGCTATACCCCACCCTCAATGTCTCCATCACCACAGCCACCTTTCTCAACGCCTGGCAACACACAGAGGTGAGACCCTCCTCACAAAACCCTTGGCCGGACCGAGTGAGCTTCAGGACTACCATCCCATTTTACTGCTCCCAGAGAATCTGTCTCTCTCCATTCACCTCAAAACCCAAGCACACCATTTGCCTCAACCCACAAGGCTCATCCTTCAGTCCAACCCTCTACAACATATACATGGCACCACTCACAGACATCATCAGAACTGATGACATCAATATCATCTCCTACGCCAATGATACCCAGCTCGTATTCTCAGCGGACCCTGCCCTGACGAACACCAACTTCCACAACTGTTATGGAAGAAGTCTCAGCCTGGATGAAGAACAACTGCATGAAGCTCAAAGTGGAAGAAACAAAAGTTCTGATCTTCGGCAGACACACCTCTAACTTTAATGACTCCTGGTGGCCATTGGAAGCCGGACCCATCACCACCCCTAAATACCATGCCAGAAAACTCATCATCATCCTGGCAAGTTAACTATCAATGAAACGTTATGTGAACACTGGCTTCTCAGCCTGCTTCTGTACCCTCCGCAAGCTCCTCAAAGTTTTCACGTGGCTTCCCATCAACACCAGGAAAGTGGTATCATGGGCCCTCATCATCAGCCAGCTGAACTATGGCAATGCACTCTATTCAAGCACCTTCACCGAACTCATGAAATGACTCCAGATAATTCGGAACACAGCAGCTAGACTGAGCCTCAACCTGCCCAAGAAGACCCACATTACGCAGCCCATGAAAGACCTCCACTGGCTCCTCATACATAAAAGATGCCAATTCAAGCTTCTGACCCAAGCGTATAAAGCCCTCTATAAGCAAGAACCTGCCTACATGAACCACTGCCTGAATTTCCTCCGACCTCCCGGGAACCTTTGCTCCGCTCACCTCATTCTCGCACACCAAGCATCCACCGCTGCTGCTCTGGAGGACGCTCCTCCTCTCACCTCTCAGCCAAGTCCTGGAACATTCTTCCCCTCCACTTCTGTACTTCACACTCCTGGTTCTTCAACTGTCTCCCGCAGCACAGAACCTGCATACCCTCTTGAGTGAAAAGGTGTGCAATATAAGCACCACTTGATTGATTGATTAAGCAACTCCAATGTTATCCTATGGTAGAGATAAGACAGAAAAACGAATTTAAGAGTTTTCTCACTACGAGGATATGCAAACTTAAAAGTACATGTTCTACCTTTTACCAGCATTGCACCATACCCTTTGGGCTATTCAGGACCTAACCTACGGAGGACGTATGTATATTAAAAAGTAATGTTTGGGCCTGGCAAAAGGTTTATTTAGCCAGGTCAAAATAGCTGTTTAAACTGCACACACAAGCTCTGTAGTTGCAGACCAGAGGTATGTTTAGAGGTCTACTTAAGTTGGTGGCACAATCAGTGATGCAGTCCCATAAATAGCATTTAATATACAGGGCCTGGATACATATAGTACCACTTTACTAGGGGCTTATAAGTAAATTTAACATGCCTATCAGGTATAGCCCAATATTACCATTTTCAGAGGGAGAGCAGACATGGACTTTAGCACTGGTTAACAGTGGTAAGGTGCTCAGAGTCCTAGGGCCAGTGACAACGAGATCAGAAAAATGGAGGCCGAAGGCATACGTTAGGTTGCTGGAAAGACCAACCTAAGATTGTCCAATCTAACATATACCAACACTCATTTGACTCACACTCACCTTCCTGTTTGGTTTGCCTCTCCTTTTGCTTTTCTCTTTCATCTCCTTTACCATCCAGCATTGTCACATTGTTCAAAAGGTTCAGAGTTACCATATATACCAGTTTGCTTCTGTTTCTCTGTATTTCTCCACCAAGGCGACCAACTCCTTCCATGTAATTATATTCACTTTTTCCAGTTCTGGACTTTCTAATGACAATCTAGTGCATGTTGGGTTTTGTAACCTTGTGTTACTTCTAATTAACTAACTAGACCAGTAGTCTTAATACTCTTGCTGTGCCCCCCCCCCTCCTTTGATCAAAATGTTTGGGGCGGAACCCCCTTCAGAAATTCTGATAGGCATATTGAGACAAGGGTAAAAAGGCTAACTAAGTTGCTGGCACATTGGGAATTCCACAGGGCAAAAGTCCCTTCCAGGTCCACTTTCCAGGGCCCCATCCAAAATGTCTGTACAAAGCACCATCCTGACCTATACTTAAAACGTCCCATCCTGAAAACCTTTCAAATACACACCAGGCTCATTCTCCAAAGCCTTCAACAAGACATTCACAACAAAATCCCCAACTGACCCCCTCTGCAAAGACCTACCTTGACTTTCTCTGAATGCACCACACAGATCCCACCTGCAAAAGCAATGCCTAGGCCCTATTCTACAAAGCACAATTCAGACATCCTTTGCAAAGCCCCATCCAGGCCCCTCTCAAAGACACCAATTAGCACTCGCTTTATACCGCATTTAGCACCCCTTTTCAAAGCACCACCACCCATATTAAAAACCCAATCTGAAACTCCTCTCAAAATGCCCATTCAAAACACTTCTGCTAACTACCATTGTGGTGTTTTCGTTCAAACCACAACCAGCACCCATCTTCAAATTCCTATCCAGACTCCATAATCTGTCATCGGCTGCATAAACAAAAAAAGTTTGTTTCAAGATCAAATGGATTTAAAGCTATGCGAAATGCAGTAACACATGTTGCTATGCAGTGGAATGCTCTTTGCAATGGTTGACCGGACACCTTTCAATTGCTTTTTGCTGTATTTGGGTGTCAAACTGGTACTAGAGAGGTGAAACCTTTGTTCAGACAATATTACCATGTATAAAAATGGCGAAATAATCATATAATAATATCTCAATATTTGCAACATTAAGCTGCATAATTTGTCTTTAATTGCTGCTTAATTTATTCAACTCCACAGCATATTTTTCCCTCTCCTGCCACTTAATTGAACTGGCCCTGCTCACAAGATACCATTTCCAAAGTCCAATCCAAACATTCTATATAAATGCCACTACATATTATTTCTGGAAAGCCCCAGCCTGACAACTCTGTTGTGCCCCTAGCCAGATGCACAATTGCTTCACCTCACTGAAAGCGCCAATAGTACACTCGAGACCAAGCCATTTTCAGTACAAGCGCATCTGCTTTAAAAAACATGAGACAACAACGCACAATGATGCTCACAGGTTAAAAAACACAATAATAAAAACCACAAGCGAGTGCATTCTGGGGCTTGTGCTCCCCACCCCCTTCAGATAACTCCACGCCCCCCGGGGCAGTGCACTCCACAGGTTGAAGACCACTAAACTAGACTAACTCATTTCAGGACTGGAGATAATGTCCATAATGACTTGGAGTAATGTAGTCAATCTATTCTCCATTGTAAGGGTGAAACTCAGTTGATACTTGTTAACGAAATATTTCAACTTGCCCTGATATTATGAAGCCAACGATGGATCATTGTATTCTCTATAAATATGTACATGCTAGTGAGGAAGAGGTGAATTGCGAAGGTTAGTTCATCTCTGGATTCACAGTGTGATAAAGTGTGACTTATTAGCCGAGGTTACGCACAAGCACCTGGTTTCCCCTTTTTACTTCTGTTTTGGTCACCTGCTCCATGCTTAGGGCAAACATCCCTCATATATTCAGCTATATAGAGAGTAGCTAAGTTTAATCAAACAACTCATTTAAAGCAGCACCACCTTTGATGAATAAGTTATAAAATAATAATCACCACTACTTCAGGACATCAGACCAGTGTTTTCACCTAACAGGAGCATCCCCACAGATGGGGGGCAGGGTCCTGTGCTGGGGGGAGGTGGGCAAGATAGCACCAACCTTCTTACAAAGATCATAGCTTATTCCATTCACCAACTTCCTATTTGAGACACAATTAATAGCTTTTATAGCCAGAAATTGATAATGATTAAGGTTTCTGAAGTCTGTGAATACTACAGGTGTCGCCCATCCAAGGACAAGAAATAACCAGCCCTAACTTGTCAATGGTTGAGAGACACTATTGTCCAAGGCAGGAAGAGCATCTCCTAAACCTTTTGCACACTCTGAGCATGTCTATTGACCTGCAGGGGAGGTTACATGCTCCCTTGGAGGAGAAAGGTGTCTCCCAAGGGCAGTGTCAAAGAAGGATGGAGGGGAGCACCTTAATGCTAAACTTCCCACACTCTCCCCATGTCCAATGTAGGGTCACACATTTGTGCGGGCTGTCACCTAATAGGGTTAGCTAGCACTCATATCGCAAACATTTCAAAAAGAGGGTCCAAGGGAAAGTTTAAAGACCGCCTACAATCATGCTCCCCATTCAAACTGTAAATATACAAAAACAAAAAATGATAGTGGGTCTAATAACAGCTAATGGGTGCTCCCTGACTAACACAGAAGGACATGAAAGAAAGAATTCAATCATACAGCAAAGGATATCTCCACATTTGTAAAGATACCCATCAGTTTTCGATCAGTTCCGCCCTGTTCATCATTTGGGACTCCTTACACCAAGGAGATTGTTCCTGCCACAACTAGATGTGCAAAGTAGTGGTAGCCCTAGTATGTAACGATCGAAAACTGATGGGTATCTTTACAAATGTGGAGATATCCTTTGCTGTATGATTGAATTCTTTCTTTCATGTCCTTCTGTGTTAGTCAGACACCACCCATTAGCTCTTATTACACCCACAATCATTTTTGTATATTAGCTAGCACTCAACCACACTTTCTACAATCATGAGCCCAATGAGAAGCAGGGCCGAAGGCACACTTACTAAAACAGGAATGGTCAAAGTAATCCAGCTCTTTCCTAATTCTGACACTACTCAAACAGTGAGTTGTTGTCTATAGATGACTGTTCAGTGAATATTTGCAAAAAATGTAACAGCATTTGTAATAGGAAGCCTTTTTGTGGTATGCTGATCTATAACTCAGCTATTGCCTGCTTGTAAATTCAATATTGAACAGCGATTTCAGTATCAGGCGTGAAACAGACAAAGGCTCAGTTTTTGTCCTGTTATAATCCTCATTCAGGCTTCTGAATTATATGGGGACAACCTATAGCGCGGACATTTCTTTCCTCCTAATATGTTCCAAGGAAAAACTTTGAGAAAGGTGAACGTGAGCAACTGTTCAAATAGAGATAAACGTCTTGAATTCTCATGCTATGCTACATCCGCAGCAGAAAAATACCTTATGAAGCCAAAATGACTGCTCCTTCGGTAATTCCCCATGTGGTATTATCGCATCCTTTTATTACTGGACTCATAATCAGCTCCTCCCTGTGTCTGCCTTGAAATCAGTCAGAACCATGTGCTCTAAAACACCATATGGGGCTGTATCGTGATGGACCGCACAGCCTCAGCACATATCTGAGCGCCTGTTTTTAGGTACCTGCACTGTATGAAATGAAGTCATTTAACTTGAAATTTCTCCAAGTTAGGGATTGATTTTCAGATAACACTGCTCGGAAACAGAGAGCAGGGTAGTGTAATGTAGTGCATTAAAATATTGGGTTAAATTAATTCACTTTACACACAAAAGGCGCATAAAAACAAAGGTTCAGCTCTGCACTGAGCCTGCGCAGACATTATGGTACAGCCAGCAGCGGCTCCGCCACTTAAGCGGAAAAGATCTTCGCCCCACACGAAAAATGCAATGATAATAACATAACGCTATTATCATTTTATTTTTTACGTACTATACCAGTTTTGTTTAAGTGGCGGGGCTGGGCTGTGTTTTGGTGGTATATGTACTTAAGTGCGCATGATGATTTGGCCGGCTGTCTCATGCGGGCCAAATCATCATGTATTACAGCCTGGGTGGATAACATGCCCCGGCTCCCACTACCTGTCTGAGTGCCAAACCACGGAGCTCAGACCAATCACAACTCTTCTATCAGCACTGTCGTGATTGGCTGGGAAAGACTGGTAGCCTGGGTGCTTCCTGTTCCTGTGTCGCCAACAGAAGAAGAATGGAGGAGAGACAGCGGCCAGGTAAGTACAATTGTCTATAAACCCCCCCTCCTGCCTAACCCCCTGTATGCCCACCACCACAACCCCTTTGCCCACCACTGGGTACATCCCTAGTTGGGTTATAGTAGTTACTCAATTTAAATACATAAATAGTCATCTTATTTTTTATTAATGGCTTTATAGTGAAGTTCCACATTGTGCACTTCTTGCTTGAGTTGCCATAGTACAAAAAACATAAGAATAACAAGAGCCAATGATCAAACACTGAAATATATTGATGGGCTTTTCTGCGGATGCTGAGTTTCAGTTACAAAATGTGATTTTCAACAGACAGAAAAGGTTGCTGGAATTGAGTGGGCTTGGATGGAAAGTGATTCACGCTCCCTCGGGTCTATTTCACCGTATTTATACTTTGATGCAATCTGGTGTTTGCAACGATCCATCTTTTCTATCCACAAATAAAATTACTTTGAAGGAAAGAACTTAAGCATTACATGAAAAACGACAAAAGGTTAACAACTTAATTTCTATTACACCCGAGCACTTACAAACAGCAACAAATGCACATTTGTAACCTCTGTGCTCATTAATCCGGAATCTTACTTTTCATGGCTTCATTCCAAAATATTTGAATTGGCAGGGGCAGATGAGCATACAAATTGCGTGGGTAGAGTAACAGTATTCATGTTTTGCCTATTTTCTTTTGATTTCGTAAGCCTAGATCCAATTCTCTAGTGGAGTCAGTGCAGTGGCCGCAGGGATGCGGGCAACAAAAGGTGGAAGACACCATGGTGTGGTCAGGTGCAGCTGGCACCGATCAGAGGTAGGGGGTGGGGGGAAGACACGTGAAGTAGGGGGAGGACTTGGGAGGGGGAGAACGCAAGGGAAGCTGCTATGTAAAAATACATTAAAAATTAAAAACTAGGGGGCGTGGCTTGCGCGCCGGCGGCAGAGGACGTCTTCCCCATGAGCTCCGCTTCGGACTAACCTGCGGATGCCGTGAGGACCCGTCTTACCGTCTTTTGGAAGGATTTCCTGCTGTATAGCGGTGTCGGAAGGTGGGCAGCATACGATGAAGCGCTTTTGCAGCAAAAACGAGCGCTAGTTTACAGACAATTTAAAACGGTAACTTTCTCTTCACTCTGTAACGCGAACAGCCGCCATTTTGTCTGCCGCCGAAGAAAATGCTTCTTTGCGCACCATCTGCATTCACCCTTCCGTTTTGGCATTAGCTTGGTCTGGAGACGAAGTATGATACTGAGCCATTTACTGACTGTCGTGAGTTCCTTTCCAATTTGTGCACTTTGTCTATTTTGACTCTAATGCTTATTCTCTGTGGTGAGACAACCGCCATTTTGAATTCCTGAATGCCATGATTTTTTACTGCTACATCAAGGCAATGTGGTGACTGCTTCACCGTCTTTTCAAGACTCTTGCTCTCCTGATATTCCACGACCACCTGCCTCCTGCATTCTCTCATTTCCCTGTTGATACCAGCCTTATTGTGTTTCGGCTTTTTTTTTCCTCTAGCCTTGCACTTTCTATACGCACGAAGTTCTATCACCATGTTCATATGCTCCTCTTGGTGGATGCTTCTTCTATGGTGATGTGTGGCTTTTAGTGTGTCTTCGCACTGATAAATAGTGCACTACTAGGCAATTCCTTTACTCCTCGTCCTCCATTTGCCACATTGTGTGCCCCTATCATCTTTGTGCATCCACACACTGGTTCACATTCTACAACTTTATTGGTCATATCTCCCTTTTGCTGTCCTGCACCATGGCAAACGTCTCTACTTCGCCGAAATTGTCGCAGACCGGAACAAAACCTAAAAGACCTAAAAATGACCCGCCATCCCCCATTAACTCTTCAACTAATCCTGTACTGGACTCCATCCTTGAAGAGGTGCGTGGTCTTCAGCCTTTTATGTCTGCAACCAATGCTAAACTTCAGCAGATTGAGGAGCGCTGGGTGGTTATGGAAAATAAAGTTTTGAACTTAGAACAACGTGTCAGCGATGTCCAAGACCTCTCAAGTTGGATTCCACTATTGGAACAAGAAATCCACAAACTCAAACTCCATACCGAAGATTTGGAAAATCGCAATAGACGCAATAACCTACGCGTTTATGGTGTTCCGGAAAATTTGGAGGGGTCTGACATGGTCTCTTTTATTCGAAAATTTCTCCAGGAACTTTTGGAACTCCCACCATCGACTCATCCTCTCAACATCCAACGAGCACATCGTCTTGGCCGCCTCAACTCCAATGCCGCCAAACCACGTGGAATCATCATGTTATTCTTGGAGTTCACAGAGTTAATGGCTGTATTGAAGGCCGCCAGGGCCAAACGTCGTCTCCAGTGGTCTGATCACAACATCTTCATTTCCCAAGACCTCTCTTCTGCTACAAATGCTTGACGTAAGGAATTCCTGAACCTTCGGCCTACGAAGAGACAACTCAACATTCAGTATGGAATTCTCCATCCCTGCTTCTGCAAGATCACACACAATGGTCGTACCAGGTCCTATGATGATCCCCAGAAACTTCGCGACTATCTGCTAAGTGTCTCGCCTTCCACCATGGACACTGCTAGCTAATGCCTTTTTGTTTTTCCTTGTTTTCTCTTTCTACAACCACTACTCTAACCTATCTAACTTTTCTTAACTTATCTTCCTTTTCTATTTTCGTTTAATATTTTCCTCACATCCTTGTGTTTTTCCTTTTTCATAATGTCCGTATCCTGTGTGCTCGTGGGACATGTCCTCTCTCTGGTGTACCCTTGTCTCACATGTTTTGGTTACTGTCTTCTTCTCAGATCAAGCCTTTGTGCCTTGATCTGTTTCCTTGTTCTCTTTCTCTATTTATGTATCTTTCCTCTCTCTCTCTTTTCTCTCTTTTTCTTTGCTTTCTTCTTCTCAAGTGGCCTCTACTGTTTTCTCTACTTGTCCGATTATTCTTTCCTCATTTTTTGATTCTTCTTTGCTTTCTTAAAATGAGCGTTCTACGATTCCACTGTTTAACTGTTATTTTTTGTCTTCCCCTCTGTAGTGATCTCCTCGCCTTGTGTCGCCTCCATTTGTCGCCCATCCTCCCCTCCTCCCAACATGTGTAATTTTGTCTCTTGGAATGTTCGAGGTCTTGGTCACCCTGTCAAGCGTCAGAAGGTATTGTCTCACTTAACCAAATTTCATTCACAGGTTGTTTTCCTTCAGGAAACGCATTGCTCTGACATTGAATCCCTTAACCTAAAGAGACATTGGGTGGGTCAGGTTGTGTTTTCTCCTGCTGTTAACAAAAAAGGAGGGGTTGCTATATTATTTCATAAGGCTTTAAATGCACAAGTTATTTCCTCTCAGAATGATGATGAAGGTCGTTGGGCAATGGCAAAGGTTGTTATTCACAACAAAACGATGGTTTTATGAAATATATATGGCCCTGTTCGTCCAGACCCCAAATTTTGGAAAGACATTAAATTGCTCATTGCATCTATAGATTGCCCTGATTTTATAGTAGCTGGTGATTTTAACCAATGGTTAGACCCTTTTTCAGATCGGTTGTCTTCGAGTAAATTTCAACCTGACAAAACTCATAAGAGTTTTCAATCTGCCATTGCCTCACGTCCTATATATGATTCGTGGAAAGTGTGTAATCCTGATTTATTGGAATGTACTTTTTTTTCTAATGTCCATCATACACGTTCGAGGATTGATTATATTATGATTAGTAAGTCTCTTCTTCCCTCCATTCAAAAATCTGTTATTGGTTCTATTTTTATCTCTGACCATGCCCCTGTCTATACTACCCTTGATCTTTCCCTTAGCCCCTCTAAATTTAGTTGTTGGAAATTTAATTCTTTTCTTTTATCTGATGCCACTTTTATGAAAAAATGTACTGCGTTTTTTAATGAATACTGATGCAAACTTAACAACATTTTTTGAAGGCCTTCCCTCCCCTCCAGCCCTCCCTGTTGACTTTTCACACTTAGAACGTGAAAATACTCTCCAGGAAATCACCACGGCCATTCATTCCCTCAAGAAATCAAAAGCCCCTGCCCCTGATGGTCTGCCAGTTGAATTTTACTCCTCCTTCCATTCCTTTTTTGCTCCTAAACTCCTTCAGTTATTTAACTCTTTTATTTTGGAAGCTAAAGCCTCTGGGTCCTTTTTGGATGCCCTCATTGTAATTATTCCAAAACCTGATAAGGATCATTCCCAATGTAAAAATTACCGCCCCATATCCTTAATTAATTATGACTGTAAAATTTTTGCTAAAATCCTTGCCTCTCGCCTTGATTCCATTATCCCTCGCTTAATCAACACAGACCAGGTGGGTTTTGTTAAGGGCAGACTCGCTGCTGATAATGCTCGTCTTTTTTCCAATGTCCTTGCTCACAGTAAAAATGTCAAAACCCCGTTGGCAGCCCTTTCCCTGGATGCTGAAAAAGCTTTCGATCGTATTAATTGGCAATATATGTTCCGCACCCTTACTTGGTTTGGTTTTGGCCCAAATTTTATATCGTTAATTAAACTCCTTTATTCATCCCCCCGTGCCAGCATTTTTGTTAACAACCAATTTTCCAGATTCTTTTCTTTAACCAGAGGCACGAGACAAGGTTGTCCCCTTTCCCCTTTAATATTTATTTTATGTCTTGAGCCCTTTCTACAGCGCATTCGTTCCAATCCCCATATCACTGGTATAAAATTTTCCTCTGTCGAAACTAAATTGTCAGCGTATGCTGATGATGTCCTCATCTACATGTCCAATCCCGAATCATCCCTCCCACCCTTTTCAAATGAAGTTCAGTTGTATTCCTCAATATCAGGATATAAGCTCAATTTATACAAAACGGAAGTGCTTCCCCTTAACTCATTGTGTTTTCAATACATGTTTAATAATACTGATTTTGCATGGTGCCCATCTAAAATTAAGTACCTTGGTATATGATTTTCTTACTCTCTAAAAGATACCCTTAAAATAACCTTTAATTCGTTGACTAATAAAATTCAATCCCTTCTGCAGATTTGGTCCCCCTTATTTCTCTCTTGGTGGGGTAGATTAGACACCATCAAAATGATGATTACCCCTCATGTTTTGCATACAGTTTCTATGCTCCCTTTCAAAATTCCTAAATCCTATTTTTCTCGTATTAATTCTGTATGCACAAAATTTTTGTGGAATAATAAACATCCCCGCATTGGGTTACATAAGTTAGTTCGACCTAAAAATGAAGGTGGTGTTCGTTTCCCTGATTTTGGCTCATATCACTCTGCCTTTTTGATCAAACAATCCTTCTCCTTGGCTTACAACTTCCTTGATACTCCTGTCCCTAAGTGGGTTCTTCTGGAACGCTCTCTTTTAAAAGATTTCTCCTTTCAACATGTTACTTTTATGTCAAATTGTACCTTTATATCTAAATATCCCATTCTGAAGTATTCCCAATCTACATTGCAAAATATTTTCTCCTCTACTCTTTCCCCTCTACAATGTTTTTTATCCTCTGTAGTTTGGTACAACAAATTTCTTAGATATAAAGGTAAATCATTCTATTTTAAACACTGGAAAGAAAAGGATATAATGTTTGTACATCAGTTTTTCCTTGATTCCTCTCTTATTTCTTTTCCAACTTTACAAAACATGTTTAATTTACCTCCCTCATTTCTCGCTGAATATTCTATTATAACATCTGCTATTCAATCTCACTTATCCTCTTTATCTTCTTCCTCCGAATCTTTTTCTTCTTTCACTCCTGTCACTCCACTTTATCCTCTCTTTTCTTCTCAACAACCTAAAGCTGCTCTTGTATATTCACTTTTACTGTCCAATCCTTCTGTTCGTTCTAAATCTAAAGTAGAGACTGCTTGGGAAACCGATCTTGATGTCTCTTTTGACATTGCATTATGGGATCGTTTATGGTCCAGAATCTTCAAAGTCTCCGTTGCTGCACGCATTACCCAATCCTTGCTTTTTATTTACCATAGAGTTGTTATTATCCCGGTTACTATTCATAAATTTTCTCCAACCTCTTCTCCTTTATGTTGGTCTTGTTCCAAAGTTACAGGTACTCTACAACACCAACTATACCATTGTTCCCCTGTTTTATCTTTTTGGAATGATGTTTGGAATATATGTATGAAAATGTTATCTCTTTCCTCACAATTATCTTTTTTACACATATTTTTAGGTTCTTTATCTGAAGATATTAATACTGTTACACCCTCTCCTGCTAAATTGTTAGACCTATTTATTGCACTTGCATTTAAAGTTATTTTATCGTGTTGGAAAGACAATTCACAACTCTCGGTCCACACATGGTGGAATTATATTTGTGATGAACACAGAATTTCTATAGCCTCTTCTACCTCTGTTCCTTTGAAAATCAAATCCGATTTATTATGGCTTCCCTTCACTTCCTATCTCTCATCTAACCCCTCTCCCTTACCGCGTGCTCCTTGTCCCCTATGATCCCTTTGTTTACTTCCTTCTTCTCCTCTTTCTCCCCTCTACTCTTTCCTTTTCTTCTGCTTTCCTCTCTTTCTTTCCTTTTCCTTCTTTCCTCTCTCTATTTCCTTCTACACTTCTTTTTCATATATAAATTCCTCTGGATTGATGTCCTTTATTATTATACTCATATGTACTTTTTTCTAATTTTTCATGACATGCTTCTTGTATCACTTTTCAATGCTTAATAAAAATTTCTTAAACAAAAAAAAAAAAAATTAAAAACTACCTTTTAGCCACTTCTTTGCCTGTCTCTCCTCTGTAGTCCTCCCTCGCTCGGCCACTGGAAGCGCACCCAGGCTCCCAGTCAGCCAATAACAACGCTGCCTTAGCAGTTTTGTGATTGGTCTGAGTGCTGTTTTTCAGCGCTCGGATGCTGACTGGAGGCCTGAGCTTGTTCTCCACGTAAGCTTTAATGAAGCCTGCATGGAGAACATGCGCAGTGCGCAAGACTGATTTGGGTGGCCTGAGAGGACATTCCAAGCAGTCATTGCCCACCAATACCAACTGTGGAGTTCCCCAAGGATCATTGCTCAGCCCCATGCTCTTCAACCTCCACATGGCACCCTCGCCGCCATCGTGAGACACCATGGGCTCAGCATTGTATCCTACTCCGACGGCACCCAGCTCATCCTCTCAGTCATGAAGAAGCCCGAAGACACCAGACTCTGTTTCCAGGAAGGAATGAAGAATGTGGCAGGCTGGATGAAAGACAGTTGTTTGAAGCTCAACTCTGAGAAGACTGAGGTCCTCATCCTCGGACCCTGCACCTCCCCCGGGACAACACCTGGTGGCCCACCGCCCTTGGTAGCCCGCCCACCCCACAGACCACGCACAAAACCTTGGCATCATCCTCAACTCCTCCCTCTCCATGAACTGCCAGATCAATGCTGTCGCCTCCACCAGTTTCAACTGCCTATGCATCCTCTGCAAGATTTTCAAATGGATCCCCCCGACTGCCGGTGATCATCACCCACTCATTCATAAACTGCAGACTGGACTACGGCAATGCCCTACACACCGGTATCAACAGAACCCTTCTACACAAACTCCAAACCATCCAAAATTCCGCAGCCAGACTCATTCTTGGGACACCTCGTCACGAACACATGACCCAACACCTACAAGACCTCCACTGGCTTCCCGTCGAGAAGAGGATCACCTTCAAACTCCTCACCCACGTCTACAAATCACTCAACAACATTGGACCCAAATACCTAAACAAAAGATTATCCTTCCACGCACCCAAGAGGAACCTCTGATCCGCCGACATTGCCCTGGCAGAGGTCACCCGCATCCGCAGAAAGAGAACAGGTGGGAGATTTTTCTTCAACATCGCAGCCAAGACCTGGAACGAGTTCCCTGTGAACATCAGATGCTACCCAACCCTGTACACGTTCAGAAAGGACCTCAAGACCTGGCTCTTCAACTGATCCGGAGCTGTCGCCCCCTCAGCGCCTTGAGAGCCTCACGGGTGAGAAGCGCGCTATATAAATTCCTTATTGATTGAGTGATTGTTCACTTTTAAAGGGTGCTACCACTCCTCCACTGCCCCCTCATCCAAAGCTGTGGGTGGAAGTAGGAAAAAATAAAATGATAATAACTCGAGGTAATATCGAGTTAATATCATTTTATTTTCCCCGTATTTCACAAGAAAATAGCAGTGAGGGGACGCTCCGCCGCATTAGCGGAGGAGCTGCTACTGGGTGTGATTACAGTCTCTGTTGTGAAAGATTTTTAGAGCCAGTGTGGGCCAGGATGTCTTTTATTTAGCGACTTCTTTTGAAAGAACATAGGACAGGGCGCAATCGAGAGGCTCCATTGTCTAACATATGCAACTTCTTTTTCATTATTTTCTGTATATTTTTTGAGATGGGGAAAAAAGGTACCTATGCAAGTGAGCCCCCCATTTTTCCTTTTGGTATTTGTTTCTAAAAGTGCCTCGTGATTGTTATTTCCGGCATGTTTTGCAGTTCTGTTGATCACCTTGTCAGAATATTTCTTCACTTTTAATTTCCTTAATAATTGGGCTGCCTGAATCCCGAAGGTGTTAGTTTCACAGCCTTTTCACCCAAGGTGTAAAAAGTGGCCATATGGGAGGAGGTTTTCATCTACTGTTGAATCCCAAAAGGTTGTTCTTATCAGTAGGTTGTGAAACATATTTAGGATCACATTTAAGCAACTGTCCTCTGACACAAATTCAATTAGCCACGTTAATGAAATTTGTTACACAACAAATAAATAACATGGCACATGGAAATCACGCATGCAAATATCACATATATTACCTTTTTAAAGCATAACGCACAACTCTAATACGTAGAGAATCTTCTTCTCTGAAGGATAAGTCTGAGTACCCTTCAAAGGGATAATTTGTTAATCATTTAAATATGATTTCTTTAAAAAAATTGTAATTGATCAGAATGTGCAATCAATGTAGCATCTGTAGCGTAGGTTAAGTGCGAAGTAAATTCCCACACCAGCAGATGAATGAAAGAAAATACTAGGTGACACACAGGTGAGATGTATTCTGTACGAATGTGTGTTCTGCTATTATGCGTATCACACGCTCACACCTGGGATGCGTTTACCATGACATGATGTGACAAGCACGCAAGCGGTGGAGGCCAAGGGCAGCAGTAGGCTTTCCCTTCTTAAGGGAAGGAAATCTGTCACCCTGCTATACCCAAAGAAAAGAGCAAATAACCATTAGACACAACCCTGGTGCATCATCCTGAAGCCGTAAATACTGGTTGCTGAGCTACGGAGTGAGTGTGGTTTCTAAAACATTCTTTTTTCTAAAAATGTTTTTTTAATATGGTGTTAGTGCAAGATTTGTTCGATTTAAAAGATAAATTATAATAGCACTTAGTACAAATGTCATCATTAAAACATACTTAAAAAGAACATTTAAAGGTGGAAGAGCAAAATTAATTACTAGAAAACGTAAGAAAAAGTGACAGCACCCCCATTAAGTCAATACGACAGTTCAAACCGTCAGCTGGCACCAGCGGCTTCTTCATTGTGGGCCTTTAAAGGGGCAAGCAATGGGGAAGCCTCAGCATGACTTAGTTAAATTTAAGCTGGGGGAGTGTGAATTGACTGTAAGCCACGTGGATAAAAATCGTGAGATTAGTATGTAAAACCGCGTTCCCTGGGTACCAGGCAGCTATGATGCTCTGCCTGCAAGTCCGTACTCACATGTTTGCAGAGGCCTGCACCATAACCGTCCGATGCCAAGCCCCGGAAAGAACTGTTTTTTGGCGCGCTGAGGCGCTCAAAAGCGGGAGAAGCACCGCCCCCTCGCTGCGGTGGCCACCAGAAAGGCGCCATCGCCCACGGCCAATGGGGGCCCGGGCGGGGTACGAACCCCCAATAGGAGAACCCGCCAGCAAGGCGGAAAGGACTCCCGGGGATATAAGCGCTGCTCCCCCAAGTAAGCTCCTAGCTTCGTGGAGCGGGGGAGCAGCAGCGGCGCTACACAAGATTTTCTCAGCTTTCTTCTCAGCAGAAAGACAGCAATGCAGGGCAAATACAAACAACATGCTCCAAGGATTCGTCTGATTTGCCACAGCCTCTGCATGTAAGGTCGAATGCGGTGCTTCGATGTAGAAGTAGATGTTTCAAGAAAAGCCACTTGGGGCCCATTGGCGAAAGGGGGGGGGGGGAAGAAAGCACCGACCCGAGGCTCAATGTAAGTGTGATAAAGGCCGCTTTATTGGAGGCAGGTGCATTCTACACAATAACATCCTTGGCCTGCGCCGCACAATCTAAACCTCATGAATATGTAATTTCCTGCCTCACCCCCACCCCCTCCCCTAACTGCTTACCACAATCCACAACAGTAACAATTGGCATAACGTCAATTTGCCTCTCTACCTGGCTAAATACTTTATTGTGCTTGACCTACCCCCCGATAATCCAAACAGTTCTCCTGCTCTTTCCCCATATATTAGGAAGAACCGCCCCTACATACAGAATGCACCCCCACACCTGCTCCAGCGACATGCGAAACCCCCCCCCAATCCAAACACCCCTTGTATGCACCAGCCTCCAACAAAACAAGGCCCAAAAACCCCGTCCCCACCAAACTCCCCCGCCAAGAGCGCTCCCCCGTAAGCAGAGATGCCGGGCCTTGGGCCCCCCCGAATCAAGCCCAGGGAGGGTGGGAGGGAAAAAATTGTCCCAAACACCACCCCCCGCCCGGCGGCCGAGACACCTCACCTTAAAATGGTGTCTCTGCCGCGTGGCCGGGCGGAAACCACAGCCCAGCCCAGAGGAAGCCCCACCAAGCCCCGCCCCCAGCCCAAAATCTACCAAATCTGGAACTGTCCCCGGGCGGCGCTATTTCTACCCCCTTCCCCCTCCCCTTTCCCCCCAACCCCAAATTTCCCCGGGCGGGGCAGGCCTCCCTTCGGTCGGCCCCCCCCCCCAGGACCCCTTTGGGGCCCATTGGCGAAAGGGGGGGGGGGAAGAAAGCACCGACCCGAGGCTCAATGTAAGTGTGATAAAGGCCGCTTTATTGGAGGCAGGTGCATTCTACACAATAACATCCTTGGCCTGCGCCGCACAATCTAAACCTCATGAATATGTAATTTCCTGCCTCACCCCCACCCCCTCCTCTAACTGCTTAGCACAATCCACAACAGTAACAATTGGCATAACGTCAATTTGCCTCTCTACCTGGCTAAATACTTTATTGTGCTTGACCTACCCCCCGATAATCCAAACAGTTCTCCTGCTCTTTCCCCATATATTAGGAAGAACCGCCACTCGAGGGACGTGCTAACGGTCCTCGACCTCCCCCCTAGGACCCCTCCCTTAAACCGGTACATGCAGTATGACCCCGTGGGCAGAACCACCCCCTAACTATATGGAGTGCCGCGGCCCCCCTCAAGCCTCGTGCTGTCCGGTCCATGCCGTCGACCCGCCGGCAGGTCCCCCCCCTCCCCGCAGGGCCATGCCCTCCGTCCCACTGCATAGGGTCATGGTCTCCGTCACCACGTATAGGGCCATGCCCTCCGTCTCCAATGCATAGGGCCATGCCCTCCGACACCAATGTATAGTGCCATGCCCTCCGTCACCAATGTATAGGGCCATGCCCTTCGTCACCAATGTATAGGGCCATGCCCTTCGACACCAATGTATAGGGCCATGCCCTCCGTCACCAATGTACAGGGCCATGCCCTCCGTCACCAATGTATAGGGCCATGCCCTCCGACACCAATGCATAGGGCCATGCCCTCTGTCACCCATGTATAGGGCCATGCCCCCCCATCACCAATGTATAGGGCCATGCCCTTCGTCCACCAATGTATAGGGCCATGCCCTCTGTCACCAATGCATAGGGCCATGCCCTCCGTCACCAATGTATAGGGCCATGCCCTCCGTCACCAATGTATAGGGCCATGCCCTCCGTCACCAATGTATCGGGCCATGCCCTTCGTCACCAATGTATAGGGCCATGCCCCCCGTCACTAACCGTATAGGGCCATGCCCTCAGTCGACGTCAACCCCCCCCTGGGGCGTGCTTCCTGGCCACGGAATCGAGCTCCCAACAGGTATGCCGCACTAAAACGGGGCCGTGCCCCCTCTCTGGCGCCCAGGGCCCCCCGGTCCACACCAGGCCTGAGAAGCCGCTCCGCGCCTGCAGGCGGTCCGCCGAAGCCAGCCGTCCCACCAGAGAGAAGCCCTCCGGATGCGTGTCCCACACCTGCGCCCGTCCGCCAGGAAGAAACCCCTGCCGCAGTGCCAACGTCATCTACCATACCCCACAGCCCCCGACATGGCAGCGGCACCATTCGGCGTCAGACCCCACTGCGCGTTGCGACCCCCCTGTCCTCCGGCGGGCGTGCTCCCTGGCCACGGAGTCAAGCTCACTATGGAGATTGACCACACTGACCTGGGACCGTGCTTCCTCTCTGGCGCCCAGAAAGAAGTCCTCCCCACAGTGCGTCACCCCCAGAGCCTGTCCGCCAGGAAAAAGCCCACTGCAACGAACGTACCCCTCCCCCACGCGTGACTGCGACCTCGTTGCAACCCCCCTGTCCTCCGGCGGGCGTGTTCCCTGGCCATGGAGTTGAGCGCACTACGGAGAATGACCACACTGACTGAGACCGTGCTTCCTCTCTGGCCCCAGAAAGAAGTCCTCCACCCAGTGCGGCACCCCCAGCGCCTGTCCGCCAGGAAAAAGCCCACTGCAAAGGTTAGGTATCAGCTGGCTGCCAAAACAAAATTAGCATGGCAGCCCTTGTGGCACCATCCAAACTGATGGACACTACTCAAGTCAAAAAGAAGAACTGGAAGACGTGACCTAATGTCTATGTCTTCAGTTGGGGAATCGGGTGACACGACTCCACCTGTGATAGTGGGCAGATCACTTAAGCTTCCAGATCCTCACTCACATCACCAGTCAAAAGTGCTAGTGCTACAAGGCAATTCATTTCGTGGTGGCTACTGTACAAGGCAACTAATACACGCATGATGGTGCGCCTTGAGGTGAGTCATTTTGCAGTCCTTCACTTTGCAAAATTATTTATACATTCATAGGCGGGCCAATTACAAACCTGACTGGCATCTTGAGAGTTTTCTGTCGCTGTATTAATTATGGCTACTCATTAACTCTCTCAATTCCCTGCCCCAGATCTGGTTCCCATGTTCTGAAAGACAAATGGCTCATTCAGGAAGCATGATATGTATCAGCCCGCCCCGCACTTCCTCTCCATATGCCCCAAAATGGAGACCTCTCATGGAGAGTATGTATCTGATAACAGAGTACTCTCTGCCTACAGTGACAGCTTCCAGGCCTGCCTTGAGGTTTACTGTAAAAGGGAGCTGCCTTGTGTAAAATGCAGAGTGCAAAAGCACAAATCCACCCCCAAAAATACTGCGGGTCCGAACAAAAGGTAGACATGTGCTCCACAAATGCTTGTATGTAACATGAAGAGCAAACCGAAATTTCTTTTCCTGCACTAATAGATGTCATTGACAGTCCCTTGTTCAGCCCTGGAAGGATGACCAGCTGAGCCAACCCTCTTAGGATTCGAACCAGTTTCTGTATTGTTTTATCTAAGAAGTTCCATTGCCCACTGAAGCTATATAAATGCCATGATCCTCACGGAAGGAAATCTGGATATTTCCCGGGAAGACGTTTGCTCTCAAATGGCTGACTGGGCTGGCGTAGAGTCAGCCGTGTTTGGCGTTCTCCAGTTATCGATGCCAACCAACATTGACCTTTCTAGACCAAACACTAATGCGTTGCTCGTCTCCGTGATTCAGTAATTATGGCATACCAGGTATGTGCTTCAGGTCCACAACATTGGCCCGAAGCTCTATACAGATGGCACACATGATTAAGTACATTTCTGGCATGGTACCAAACTACGGTAACAATACAAATATTTTAAAAAACATGTGACTAAACCTTCCATATCCTCTGCCCTGTTTTCACGACAATATATTTTTAAATTATTTATGTACTAGTTGATATTGTACTATTTAACGTACTGCTCGAGCAAGCGGGATCACATGTAGTCACGTCACCGCGAGCCATGACCCTTTCCCCACTTAGCTAGAACACGGTCCCCTCCCCCTCCTAAGTCAAGTGGGAGATGTGGTTTAGTGGCTAAATTGTCAGCTGATGAACGAGAAAAACCCGCGTTCTTATTCCAGCTACTCCCTCACTTCTAGAAATTGACGTCTCTGGGCAATTATTTCAGCTCTTTGCACGTGTGTCTGCGTATACTATGCACGTGTATTACATAGTACAGCCACAGCGTTGAGGCATCTAGTTAATGACGAGACGAAAAACACACTCTTAAAGGTCATGAACCCGCGTACGTGCACAAATGATTCAAAGGCCATATTTGTTTGTGAAAGTGCATTTTCCCGTCCTTGGACAACACAAACCTTTCACATGGTGAGACACGTGACTACAAACATGTCCAGGCCTGGCCACAGTGGAATGGCTGTGACGCGGACGAGCTGGTAGTTTGGGGGAAAAGAGAGGTGTCTACTTGATATGTTACATGCCATCGGGGAACACCGAAAAAACACACGATGCGGATAGAATAAGCACAACACCAGCTCCCACTAATATAACTGTAGACTCCTAAATAGATGCAACTAAGGTTAGCGGGTTGATAGGAGTGAGACGTGTTTAAGCGCCTGGACACTCACTCGAGTAACCGTGCGCTCTATACATTCATTCATTCACTCATTCATTCATTCATTCATTCATGCAGGTTCTTACATAAAGGAATACAGCTCAGGGATGCGGTCCTTAACAGAGCCTCATAGTATGTTCCAGAGAAGACCCCACCCGCTCTCCTGAGGAGATGAGTGAGACAGAAAGGTGGACATTCAGTATCCTGCTGCACACGTCGGGGTGCTTAATGAGTTGGGCACATAGGATCGTCCTAAACTGCTGCAGTAATTTTCACAGGGCACCCCCCAAGAGAACCCAGCAAGAATGTCCGGATAACACTAAGCCACATTTGTAGACCGCAAACAATAGCTGCATAAAATTAATCCCCCTGTGCAACCGCAAACAATCCTCATAAGGGTCTTTACACCCCCCTGCCCCAAAGTACACCCCGGCGGCCGTATCGACCCTTCGGGTAGGGGCAGAAGGGACTCACCTAGTCCCACGTGGGAGCCTGACCGCCCGCACTAGACAGAACAGGCCCATCCGCTCGGTCGCGTGGAGCCGCATGCTGCTCTCCCGAGCTCCTCCCACGTCCAGCGATGTGTCCCGCGCCGGTAAAGTCTCTGTTTCAAGCCTGAAACGTCCCATCATAATGCCTGCAATGTCCCATCGTCCCACCCACACGTGAAGTCCATTCCTCCACAGGCCTTCCGCTCGTGCCGCCAGCAACCATGTCGACCCGAAAATTGTGTCCATCCCAAAAGTTGTCCAACCGAATGTCCAAAAACTCCCTGGCCATGAAAAAATTGTCCCAAACACCACCCCCCGCCCGGCGGCCGAGACACCTCACCTTAAAATGGTGTCTCTGCCGCGTGGCCGGGCGGAAACCACAGCCCAGCCCAGAGGAAGCCCCACCAAGCCCCGCCCCCCAGCCCAAAATCTACCAAATCTGGAACTGTCCCCGGGTGGCGCTATTTCTACCCCCTTCCCCCCCCCTTTCCCCCGGCCCCAAATTTCCTCGGGCGGGGCAGGCCTCCCTTCGGTCGCCCCCCCCCCCCAGGACCCCATTGCCCATCCTAAGGGCCAAGAATCTTTGTTTTAGATGTAAGGAATAAGAACAGGCCAGATGTTGCAAGGGAGAGGCCTGTTGATACAAATTAATTACTGCCTGTGCGTGTTTCCTTTTAGTTAGAGTCTGTCTGTCCAACAGTATGGAACAAAGTTGCACGCGATTTTTAATACTTAATTTAAAAGCTTTCTTCTCTAAAACATTCTATAACATGGAATCATTGGAGCCTATATATTTACTCGTCTTTTATAGAGTGTGACTACAAGGATACCAGGGTCTTGGTCCCCATGAAGTCCAAGAACCTCAGGGTTAGGGTAAGCCGTCCCTCCATGCTCATACAAACTTGCTAATTGTCAATGATAAATGTGTGTTTTTTGTCACCTGATCTTTGATCAGAACCTCATGAGTGTATTGAAGTTTGATTTGCTATGTCCATAGGTGGTGACGAGTATACATCACACGTGGCAGCTCCTCCTCTATGGCGGAGGAGCGTCGCCGCACTACTTTTAAGCAGTGCAAGGAAGAAGCATAAATGATAATGTCAGTTATTATAATTTTATGCTTCCTGCTGATTTGCGGGTGGGGCTGCTCTGGGAGCAGGAGAGCAGTGGTTTGCCCACTTCTAAGTGTTCAATGACTCTTTGGTCAGCCCTCTTTAGCTGCCCAAACCAGTCATGCACACTTTCCCTGTTCTTCATGCAAGCTGAAATGCAGCCTGCAGGGAGAACAATTCAGGCTCCCATTCCCTGGTTGAGCGTCCAACTAGGACACTCAAAACTAATCACATCGCTTCATTGCAGTGTTGCAATTGGTGAGGGGAGCCTGGGTACCCACCAATTACAATGCTGCATTGCAGCGTTGTAATTGGTCAGTGGGGCCTGGCTGTGCTTCTGTCCGAGAGGGAGAACAGGAGTGGAGATGGGAGACCCGGCACAAAGGTAAGTTTATTTTATTTTTATGTTTTAAACAAAATATGTGTGACCCCTGCGAGACCTCCCCACGCAATCCCACGTGCAACCCGTGACCCACCCCCCTGCCACTCGTTAGCCATGCCGGCCGCAGCTGACATCACCAATAAGGAAGCATCCTGGCTTATGTTCATATTTAGGATGTTTCGAATATGATTTAATTACATTTTATTTTATAGGTCCAAAGAGACTCCTAAATATCAGGTTTAGATAACCATACTTTTACCTGCTAAGATGTACTATCCATGTTAAATGTATGTCTGTCCATTAATGTTGCACCCTACCCAAAACATGCTTCTAAATACCCAAGAGAGAAAAATATTAAGGTTAGGGTATATCATAAATAGAGGTCCTGAAGAACTCCTATGACTCATGAGGACAAGAAGATAGAAAAATGAACGTACCTACATTAACCTTAGCATCTTTTGATATTGAAAATCTCCAGAAATAGCTCCACCATGGAACCCGTTGGGTATTTGACGCATCAACCAACGTGCATGAGCTGATGATCAAGCATGCCACCCGGGGGGGGGGGGGCGGTCTGTGCATTCTGAACACTACACAAATGAATGTCAGATGAAGATACCTAAAAGTGCATAACTGTAGTATTCTCAGAGTGTATGCTCCACTAACATATCATCACTCGGCTCAACTGTTCTTGCAGTTAAAGGTTTTTGACGAATCTCTGGTTACAAATAGCGAGGGCTTTTAGGCATTATGCCTACTTTACTGGGCACCTTGAGGCGGATGGGGACTTCTGCTCAGGCAAGTTCAGCAGAAAGACTGACAATGTTAGCTGCATCAGAGCCTTTAGAGTTCTTCTGAGCCCATTGAAGTGGCAACACTTGACTCCAGACTCAGAAATTAGGGACAGAAGCAAGGTCCATGCAGGCCCAGATAATATTTAGCAAGCTCAAGCCAGCTTAAATTTGAAAACTTAGGTGGTTTGCAGAGTCCCACTTCTATTGAAAAATCAGTGCCTCTAACAAATTCAAATGATCAGCCAAGTTAAAGCTTCTCAGTAAAAAATTGAGGTCCTGAAAGGTCCTGTCCAGGGATTGCAAATGCCAACCAGGTGTCTCTACCTAAATGTAGAAGTCCAGGTACACCTTTCATGGGACTGCCCTGGCGGGCATCATACATCCTCAATGTTTCAGGTGCACTTGTTACACAAAAGACAAAGTATTTGCATAGTTGTTAATTTACAAAGAGTGGGATTATGTCATATCGATGCAATAGGTCACTTTACATTTTATTTGTACAATGAAGTATCTGATTATATATTCACAAAATATAATTTAGCCTCTCCAGAAATCGTATTTAATAATGACCATATGCACCTTCTAGCATCTCTTGATTTACATGTACTGTTTTTCTAACAGCAAAACAATTTGATTCTGAAAATGCACAGCAAAACCACTGAGAAGCTGCTGTCTGACAACCACAAGTTTTGATTTCCTCTGATTTAGAGTTGGTGTTACGATTTGTTAAGTTAGCTCATTATGTATACCCTTTACATGTTATTGTCAACGGGGGGCAATGGATCAAGAAGAGGCTGGCCATCATTGGTGCCTCTGTACAGGGATAGCATTGGATTTTTATAACACCTCTGGTTTTTTTTAGCTATGTTTCTTCTTTCAAACCAAGACAGAACGATCAATGGCATGAATGATCAAAGACTTTCCTGGTGCATGAATTTTATTGAATTTAGTTTTAGTGTACACAGTGGGAAAACGTCTCATTTCAGGCTCAATATAAAATAGCATTGGTCCTGCTTTTAATGATCAGTTCTGTTGGTTCACACTGGGAGGGCTTCCTGAAGGCAAGGATTGTACATGTTTATTTATTTTGTTGGTAATGATTAGGATGACTGGCTATACACATTGCAAATATATTTCTCCTAAAGGTTCTGGTGCTGTCGAAGATTGCCCCCCAAGAAAACACTAGCGGCTTTTAATTTATTTAGTCTATGAAGCAAGAGGATATCTGTATATATTTTTTGATTCACCTATTTGTGATCTGATTTTGTACAGCACACATACATAGCCCAATTGTATTAGCATAAAGTGCCTTATGTCTAAAACAAACAACTTTGCAGATGTCCTGTTAAATGATAAACAGATACACATATAAGGAGGTGCCTACAAATAAGAAATCATCTGTACAAATAAACAATAACAATAAACAATTAAACATGGAATTATATAAATGAAAACTATGTTGAAACAAATGCACATGAAGTGAACACACAAATACAAGTAACAGACCTAGGGAGTCATTTGAACTCCGGCCATTGGCATTGTGAAGGCCTCGCCGCCGACCACCCTGCCACAAGCACATTGGCCTATTTTAAGATGGCTGTTGCCATGCTGGTCACGTTAATGGAAAGGATTCAGACCAGCTCTGTGTGAACACACATTCCAGAAATGAATGATAAGAAGGCATGATCATTTTGACGGCTTGAAACTCATTTTTAGATCTCGCCATGGCAGCGCTTGTGCGGTCTCTTTGAGACATGCTGTATTCAGGTATGGACTTAAATCGCCGCCCCTTTTACGCAATTCTCTTTAAATGGCTCCTGTTACTGTCCTTTCGAATTGGTTGCTTTTGATTTGTCAATAGGCTAAGTAGTCGCTCCTTAGTACCGCCTTTTCTCCTATTATAATCCGGGATGAGGACTGTCCTTTTTTATGTGTGTTGTTACTCTGTATGTTTTATTTACAGTCTGTGAGCACTGTTTACTTAAATGGCTTTCTCCTATTGCATCAAAAGCAGCGCCAGGTCCCTGAGAGGCGGCCTGGACTCACACATGCACAGTGGGGGGGTTAAATACAATCAATAAATCAGTTTTAAACATAATTCGTCATAATGAATCAAATGTGTTTTCAACCATTTTCCTTATACAATTTAATATTGTTTGTATGATTCTCACATGTATTTTCAGTTCACTTATGCAGATCAAAATGCCATATACATTACATTATTGAAAACAAATAATACTAAATCATAACAAAGACAAAATAAACGCAGCCCAATGCATTTCGGGACGCCTGTCCCTTTGCCAGGGGTGAATTGAATGTGCTCTGCAGTCACTCTCCTATGTGGAGGTGGTTGAATCCTTCTTCATGATAGACCTCGTACGAGGTTTCCAAGAGTCAACATATGGCCAAAGCGTAAACTCAAAGCGGCAAGCTGTGGTGTACTTCACGACGTCCCCTGAATTTTGCTCGACAATCCTAGGCTCTCCGAACTGTGTGTCCACCCTCTACTCGTATTCCTCTGTCCTCTGCTACGCTGTGACGCTAAAAAGTTCAGGCACAGTGTCAGACTGATTTGCATATGGCCATGTCTGAACTGGGATGGCAGAGTGAGCTAAAGAATGATGATGGATTAAACCCATATCAGTTGACTGGGGTGAGTGCTTGCAATGTTCAACACTCCGTCTATCATCCCCTTTGCGTTTGCTTTGTTTGCCCTAAGATGGCAGGGTATGCCCAGACGTGGGTCCCTTGCTCACATTGCCACTGGATTCAAGCTAGCCTGGCTGATGACAGCTGTTTAGCCAGAAACCGGTCCCAGGATGCTTGTTTCTGGTCTAGGGAAGACATGGCTTGGCAGTTCGGGTTGGACTGTTCTAATGAGGCACAGGGTCAGACTGATTTGCATATGGCCATGTCTGAACTGGGGTGGCAGAGTGAGCTAAAGAATGATGATGGATTAAACCCAGATCAGTTGACTGGGGTGAGTGCTTGCAATGTTCAACACTTCGTCCATCATCCCCTTTGGTTCTGCTTTGTTTGCCCTAATTTGGCAGGGTATGCCCAGACGTGGGTCCCTTGCTCACTTTGTCACTGGATTCAAGCTAGCCTGGCTGATGACGGCTGATTAGCCAGAAACTGGTCCCAGGATACTTGTTTTCGGTCCAGGAAAGACATAGCTTGACAGTTCAGGCTGGACTGTTCTAATGAGGCACAGGGTCAAACTGATTTGCATATGGCCATGTCTGAATTGGGGTGGCAGAGTGAGCTAAAGAATGATGATGGATTAAACCCAGATCATTTCACTGGGGGTGAGTGGTTGAAATGCTCAACACTCCATCCATCATCCCCTTTGGTTTTGCTTTGTCTGCCCTAAGTTGGCAGGGTTTGCCCAGACATTGGTCCCTTGCTCACTTTGCCACTGGATTTAAGCTAGCCTGCCTGATGACGGCTGTTTATCCAGAAACTGGTCCCAGGATGCTTGTTTCCTGTCCAGGGAAAACATGGGAAAACCCTGCCCCCCCTCCCAAAACAAACCCTGGAATGGGGCATTGTGTGCTCACTGACATGGAGTTCCCTAGTAACTAAGCATATAAGGCAGTCTTCTCTGCATCTGTAAAATATTGTGATATTTTCTTTGATCTTTACTTAACAACCTGTTTCATTCATCCAATATTAATGTTCAGTAAGAGCTGCTTTTTTGCTGTAGTACAGACAGTACCAACATACTATTTTTCCTATTTATATTTGTGGTTTCAAGTGTTTGTTTCAAAGGCAGGCACAACACACACCTTTACTGATTTCACCCGCGTACCAGCTTTCAGGTAAAAATACCAGCCTGACAGGAAAATACTGACAAGGTGGTAACCACAGAGGAAAGTGGGAGGAGGAAATGAGTATTAGGTTCTCCATAGCAAGGTGGATTAACACTGCTTTGGAAACACCGTTTTATTCATCTAACCAGTTTTTTACAACATAGTTGTGGCACAAAAGTGATGCAGCTGAACATGACACCTGTTTAACCTATACACTTATGGTTTGGGTACATTTGTTCAGGTCATAGGGATCACGGTTTTCAAAACTGAACCATATTGTGTCCCAGGCTGGATAAGACTTTTTCACTTCAGAAAAATCATCTGTGACTTCTTCAGTGCTACTTTTGTGTTAATTCCTGCAGAAACCTTTATGTATGGCAGAAGGTATACCCTACCATATATTTCTAAGGATTCCCATTTTGGGTAAAGTCCCACACATGCTCACTCCTGTAAACAGGTTAAAACAAAACATCAACACCACATACTGATCACTCGGGACCCAGGATCATGCATACAGTTAGAATCAGGACTGCTCTGGATTTGCTGGGAGGCATGTTGCTTTAGCTATGCTCTAAAGAGATTGAGTATATCACTTATGTGTTGTGTTTCTGTAGCTCAGTACTCAGTACTCAGTACTGTAGCTCAGTAGACCTAGGCAGCCAATGCACAAATATGCCCGAAGGTCACAAGTGCGAGTCCTGACTGGTTCACTCTTCTCTTGCTCTAATTTGGTTAACGCTGATAAAATTAGGATTTTTGAGTTGGGTGATAATAATAATGCTTGTTATTGGCACCTAGAGAGGATATGATTTGTTTGTTCAGTTTGCTAAATAACTGTAGTAATCAAAATTGTATGGCATAAAATCATTATAAGCTTGCAATCTCTGGATAAACAACGGTACGTTGTTTCCTTACTATAATTTAGAAGGGATAATATTAGACATCTGTAATGAAACGATTACTTAACTGTATTAAGCTTTCGAGCTGGCCTAGCCCCTTCGATGCTCATGACGAGCTCAGCTCGTCATGAGGCACGGTTGAGCTGTGCTGATGACGAGCTGAGCTTGTCATGAACAATGGGATTTACAGATAGCTCAGAACAGGAGGGGAATACCATCAGCAGCGATGGTGTTAAAAGTAAGCTGACACCTTCCATTCTCCCTAAAATAGCACAGCCCATCTTAAAACGATCCATTTTAAAGCCCACCCCCGCTTTTCTCATCTCACTTAAAACACTGTTCTCACATCCTACGATCCCTTCTATCCTTCTCCGTCCCTTACTCTTCCTGACAATGCTTCCACAGCCATCTGACAATCTGCAAGCTCCAGAACAGAGCATGCAAAATAAAATAAAATAAAAACATTGTCATTATTAATGCCAACAGCTCGAACTTTCAAAATGCGAGACCTATTGTATTGCCAATTCTTGTTACATTTGTTTTTCACCAAAAATTCTCAAAGACAGAATTTATTAATGAAAAATAAACTAAAACTGTGGCCAGGACATGCAGAGGGCTTCCCCCCCAAGTGTAGGGGCTATTAATGGTTTCTTGTCTGGGACCTTAATGCCTTGCATGAAATCTCTGGGCAGGGAACAAATGTTCTGGTAGGAATATCCTAAATAAGGCAACTCCTTCAATGAATGAAATGCAGCAATACCTCTTGCTGATGGATCACTGTCTTTGACTGACCACTCATTTAATTTCATTCTTATAGACCTTGGCAGCCTCCCTGCCTGCGTTTCTCTGCAGCGCTAGGACGCCTCAGGGTAGCTACAACGCTTTATAAAAGTTCTTTTCATTTCATTTTCATTTCACTCGAGCAGCTTGTAAGGGTTCCACCTACTGTCAGTCAGTAGTTCTCCACCTCTAATTAAGGTGAGTGAATTGCAAGATTTAATAGGGAGAGAACTATCAATTTTTGGTGCGGTACCCAACCCACCAATCTCTAGAAGAGCACCTTAGTCAATGATGTGAGAAAGAGCACCACTAAGTAAGGCAATCCTTGAATTTGTCTAGCTGGAGGAGAATCAACATTAATGAGAAGGACAAATACCCTAAAATAGGTAACTAGATTAAAGGGAAAATTGAAATGTGTATAGGTAATGGCAAAACAACATAGTTGTCAGAATCAGAAGGGAAAATGAAAGGAAAGAAAGGATCAGAGACAGAGGAGAGGACAAAGAGGAGGAAAGTGCAGCATTCAAATCAGTTGAGAGTTGTCAGTTTGCAAAGAGTTCTGACTAACTATCATCAATGTAAGAATGAAAAATTATGGAGCTGAGTTGGAACCTCGGGGAATGCCTTCTAGAAAGTTAAAAGGGCCTGAAAAAGAGCGGCAATGTTTGGCTTGCTGGGAACAATTAGTCAAAACGGAGGAAAATCATATATGTACCCTTGTCCATGATATCATGTCACTACTGTACTTAGTTGATACTTGATCAAAACATAAGTCTTAATTAAACCATTGTGCATGCATTTCATTGTCATGATTGGTTATCAGACCTATTTTTTTAAGCACATTTTTGTTTCTAGCAAACTAATGGTTTTTACTATATCATGATTTTTTTAAATATGATATCACATTCGATTTTTTTGTCCCCGTTGTATTTAATCAGTCTGCAACTCTCAAAAGTTAATTTAACACTTTCTCAAACAATTATTAATTCATGAATTATCTGAATATCAGCCTATCTGTCTGTGTGTAGTATTGCTTGTTTTTATGTGTTTCTCTTTCTATTAGACAGCAGGATGCTTTGAGTAAATTACAAGAAAATTAAGATACAGAGGTTCTCTAGTAGCATATAAACCACAAACCTAAAGTTCATCTGTGTTATGGGTACTTAATAACTTCTGAAACCTAAATTGGAATTGTGTGTTGCTCATTACAGGAATGTTTAGTTCACTCTTTATATTATATTGTCTGTCTTGGCCTGAGATAAAGAGATTTTACATTTCAAACAGGAAAATATTTTTTGAGCAGTTACTACCAACGTTTAGGGACTATGCTAGACAAATAACAGAAGAAATGTAGCCGTTTTCTATCAAAGTTATTCAGTAGTTGATTTTTTTGTTAGGAATGGGTTTTTATATTTCCATTTTAGTTGCTGTTTTGATACAGTAAGGGTCCTTACACCAAAAGATATTGGCAAGAGCTGATTAATTTCACGATAAAATTAAAGACAGGGCGATAAAAGAGCGTCAGTGCATCTTGAGGATAGAGACAGACTTGTATTTATGATTTTAATGAATAATGTATTAATTACTTATATTTTATACTGCACTATGTGTTTTCCTGGGCTTTTATGGCCGTTGAGCCGAAAACATTGAATTGGTTTGAATTGATTTGATAGTGACAGACTAATTTTGCTATTTTAGCTAATTGGCATGGGCTAGTTCATTCATTATGGGGCCCAGTGTTTGTAGCAAGCAACCATTTTTTAAATTGCTTTATAGAGATTAGATGTGAATATATGAGGAAATTAGCCACTGCTATTTGGAATGCAAGATCAACTAGCTGATTTACATATCAATGAGAGCAAAACCTTCTAATCCGAGCTCTAATAGGTTCAGAAATGTAGAGTTAAATTCTCACCCAGCCTTGAACACAAGCAATGATTTGTTAATAATCTCATGCAAGGTAAGATGTCTGCTTTGATCAGCTATTGTCTATGTGGTTTCCTGTGTTCTCTACTAAGTCCCTGATTTAGAGTTGCACAGTACTGAGGTGGCAGTAAATTTCCATGCAAATTGACCTTTACCATACTGGAAACCCATACTGGGACTGTGCATTTGCAAGTTAAACACCACGAAATGGGTAATGATTATACAGGACCAGAATTACTGGTTGTAAAGTCACAAAGAATGTTCAATTCTGTGGGTTTAACACATACATTTAGAACATGTTCTGAGCAGGTAGTAAATATAAGTTTCTCCCTCAGGATGGGGTCTGAGGGACAGATGAGATGTGTAGAGTAGTTGAGGGAGAGGTATGTTCTGGCACAGGGGGGGATCTGAAAAACAGGTGCTGCAGCCAAAACTTCACACTTGCATAATCAGGTCCAGTGTTCCCATACCTTGGAAACCTGGATGTGGTAACACCGGCCCACTCTGAATGAGGTGAAGCAGAAATCCAAGCCAAAAATATGCTGTGCCTGACCCATAATCAGTACCTAAATGTTATGACACAGAGAAATTGCCAAGCGCCTGCTCATTTAAAAACACAAAAAGAACAATTGATGGATGAAATGCTGAAAAATGTCAAACACCCACCTTCCAGTACATAGGTCTGGGCCTCAATTCATTGTTTTTTTGCTCACCATGCCACCCCAGTTTGAACCCAGCCATATGAAAACCAGTCTTGACCCTTCTTTCTATGGGAACAGTCCAGGCCAACTGCCAGGCCAGGTACTCTCTGAACTGGAACCAAGCATCCTGGGACTGGTTATGGGGTATTACCCATCATCAGCCAGTATAGCCTGAATTCAGAGGCATGGTGGGCATGGACTCAGTTATGGACATCCCCCTCCCACTTAGGGGTGGCAAATGCAAAAAGCACAATCGCTGGACGGACTGCTGAACAATGTCAAACACTCACTCCTAGTACAGAGATCTGGGCCTTAATCCATTGTTTTTTGCTCACCATGCCATCCCAGTTTGGACCCATATATATGCCAATCAGTCTTGATTCTGCTTCCGATGGGAGCAGTCCAGCCCAAACTGCCAGGCCAGGTTCTCCCTGGACCAGAAACAAGCCTCCTATGACCGTTCCATCAGCCAAGATAACTTGAATCCAGTGGCATGTCAAGCATGGGACTCATGTCTAGGCATCACTTCGGCATTGTTTGCATAGAATTCCTTACATAATTTATTATTTTTTGCAATTGTTGCCCTAAGTATGACGGGGATGCCCAGACGTGGGTCCAGTACTCACCATGCCACCGGAGTCCAAATCGGAATGGCATGTTGAGCAAAAAAACTATGGATTTAGGCCCAGCTCTCTGCACTGGGGGGGGGGGGGGGGGGGTGATATTGTTCAGCATTCCGTCCATCATTTGCTTTTTATGCATATAAAAACATAGCCACATTTGTTTTACAAGAGAAGTGTTTATGAGAGTACCCGTCTAAAGATTACATTTCTGAGTATTATTAAGGATTGCAAAACATTTTAGATTCATGTGCGATTATACCTCTGAGAACTGCAGTGAGCGACTTTGCATAAGTGTTATGCTGAATCTCGGTGATGGTGCTCAATGCAGAATACCCTGACACGCTATTTCCACAATAAGAGGTGCTGCAAAGGAATGAATGATCCACAATGTTTCATTTGTAAGTCTTAGATACTTGCACCCTGTTCGAGTATATATAAAAAATAAAGAGGAAAAAGTAGATCGAAAATTACAATTATTAGTAAAAATAGAGGTACAAAAGCTGTGAATAAAGTGAATTTCTATAGAAACTACAGAAAATGGAGAAATAAAATGAGAACTTTTCCCACTACCTTTGTGAATTATATTAAAACATACATGAACACTTGTTTGCACCTTGCTTGTTAACCTAACATTATTTCCCATACACCATGATGCCCCTGTCATTGTAGAAGGGTATAACTTTATACCCACAAGTACACCCACCAATGCGGCCCCTCCCCAGCACCAAACTTACACAATCAGTTACACTTCCAATGCTTATCCCTCACCATATCCTAACACCTAAATACACCCAAACATAACATATTCCTAACCTTTACTGCAATCAAAACACTAAACCCTATGCCAACTTTAACAATAACACCTTTTCTACACTATCCCTTACTCTAACCTAATCCAATCCCTAACAGTGACCTAGCCCTAACCCAATCCATTAGTCCAGCTCCAATGCTACCAAACCTTTAACTCTACCCTAATACCTTACTTTACAACAATCCTTGCACCATATTTCAGACTAACTTCTGAAAATAATCAAAACCTACTCTAATTTTCTCCCTAACACCATCTTTTGCCATATTCCAAATGTATGCATTTTTCACTATTTTCTCTAACTTTTTCATATATTCTACTTTTTGTGGAATAATGTTCCACCTTTCTACTTTTTGTCTCGTTTTTGTTAACCTGCTTATCCTTTTTGTGTTTTTATGGAAAACCTCATATGTTATGTGTTACTGTTGAAATGGTATTCCGTTCAGTATTAGTGTTTCTGTATGATCAAATATAAATTCATTCCAAGCGTATAGCACAGCATTAGGAAGCTAGGTAAAGCAGGCAGAAAGAGAAGGATGACTATATATCGTTAAGGCACAAAGCCTGTATGTGAAAGAAAAGAAAATATACAGTGAAAGAGGGATGCTTACCGCACTGCTAACTAAGAGGAGACTAACATAAAATGTCCATTCTTTTTACAGAAGACTAAGATTACCAGAATGTATATTTACCTTTAAATAGAGTTGTAAAATCTGTTCTTTTCGACTAACTCATCTACACAAATGGTTTCGTTGCCTAACGTGTTTGCACCACAATACTCTCTAGATGGCCAGGTGTGTCATTAATGTACATAAATGGAATTCTACTTCTTGAGGCACGGTGATTTTTTTCTAACTATATGCAGTGTAGTCATGAAAGTTCTTAATATCTATTTATACCGAACATGGTTTGATCACAGCAACTAAAACCACAGCTGAATAAATAATACCCAAAAAACTGAGGAAATATCTTGTGACGAACAAAAACAGCACAAAAGATTTCCGATGTACATCTTCTGGGAGTGGATGTAGGCTGGTGTTATGGGGCACATGCATCAAAGGAAATTGCATTCGCAAATGGTGCGAATCGCAAAATTCGGCCGTTTGCTAATGCAATTCCCATTTTTGGGATGCATTAACATTTTTGTAATTTTCGCAATTTAAGAAATCGCAAAATTGTGATTTCTTAAATTGCGATTGCATTTAAGGAATCTCAAATTGAGATTCCTTAAATGCAATGCATCAAACTCTAAAAAATTTGCGAATTCGCAAATAAGGGGAGCAAATAACCATGAAGTTGACCTTCATGGTAATTTGCGGAAACTTTCCATTTTACATACACACACATGCCTTTGGGGCATGTGAGTGTGCAAAATGTACTTCTAAGCAGATTTCAGGGGTGCAACAGGGTGTCCTTTGGACACCCCTGCACCCTTGAAATTGCATTCTTAATTTGCAAATTTCTAAAGGTGAATTGCAAATTAAGAATGTCTTTCCATTCATTCCTCATAGGAATGAATTGGACCGAGGCCATTTTCAAAGTGGTTCAAGGTCATGGGTAGCAGTTCACTGATAGATGAGAGTTGTATTAATAAAGGAATTTGATTGAAATGTCAGTCCCAACCTGTGCAGGGATCCTTGAGACAGAACTAACCTTCAACTGACATGTTTTCTTTGTCAGAAGACAATGCGACACCTTCAAAATTGGTTTAAACTGGTTGAGTTTGTTGACAGAGTTGTTGCACAAATGTTCTTTATCAGATATTATATAGTGATGTGAATGGTGGTACAGAGCAGGAATATTGTCGTAAAAATATCGACTAACATAAATATCGCTGCAAAAATATCTACAGGAAGAAATATCGATGACAAAAATATCGTCTGACCAGAATATCGACAGACAGGTAAGTAATATCGTTAACATTAATATAGTTGTAATAAATATCGTTTACAAAAACATAGTTTACAATAATATCGTTTTTTAAATAATTATAAGTAATGTAGTGTTTTTAATGATTATTTTTAGTCAAAGTAGTATTTTTAGTAGTATATTATTATTTAATAATGTATTTTCAGTTGAATTTAGTATTAATAGTTCCGTAGCGGGTTGTGGGTTTATAGGGGAGTAGGGTGGGAAGTAATTTAAATATAATGAAATAATACATTAATTAATGTTTTAAATGAATATAAATAGTGTAATAAATAATAGTTAATTAATTTCAATTAGTTAATTGAATAATAATTATGTAATTAATTATGTTAATTTTTTAATTATTTTTAGGTGTGTGTACAGGATTTTTTTAGTGAAAATGTTTTTGGGTAAAGGGGTATTTTTAGGGTTCAGGGTCAGTTTTCAGTTTTTGGGTAAAGGGGTATTTTTAGGGTTCAGGGTCAGTTTTCAGTTTTTGGGTAAAGGGGTATTTTTAGGGTTCAGGGTCAGTTTTCAGTTTTTGGGTAAAGGGGTATTTTTAGGGTTCAGGGTCAGTTTTCAGTTTTTGGGTAAAGGGGTATTTTTAGGGTTCAGGGTCAGTTTTCAGTTTTTGGGTAAAGGGGTATTTTTTGGGTTCAGGGTCAGTTTTCAGTTTTGGGGTAAAGGGGTATTTTTAGGGTTCAGGGTCAGTTTTCAGTTTTTGGGTAAAGGGGTATTTTTAGGGTTCAGGGTCAGTTTTCAGTTTTTGGGTAAAGGGGTATTTTTAGGGTTCAGGGTCAGTTTTCAGTTTTTGGGTAAAGGGGTATTTTTAGGGTTCAGGGTCAGTTTTTAGTTTTTGGGTAAAGGGGTATTTTTAGGGTTCAGGGTCAGTTTTTAGTTTTTGGGTAAAGGGGTATTTTTAGGGTTCAGGGTCAGTTTTTAGTTTTTGGGTAAAGGGGTATTTTTTGTGTTCAGGGTCAGTTTTCAGTTTTTGGGTAAAAGGGTATTTTTAGGGTTCAGGGTCAGTTTTCAGTTTTTGGGTAAAGGGGTATTTTTAGGGTTCAGGGTCAGTTTTCAGTTTTTGGGTAAAGGGGTATTTTTAGTGTTCAGGGTCAGTTTTCAGTTTTTGGGTAAAGGGGTTTTAAATATAATGAAATAATAGATTAATTAATGTTTTAAATAAATATAAATAGTGTAATAAATAATAGTTAATTAATTTTAATTAGTTAATTGAATAATAATTATGTAATTAATTATGTTCATTTTTTAATTAATTTTAGGTGTGTGTACAGGATTTTTTTTAGTGAAAATGTTTTTGGGTAAAGGGGTATTTTTAGGGTTCAGGGTCAGTTTTCAGTTTTTGGGTAAAGGGGTATTTTTAGGGTTCAGGGTCAGTTTTGGGTTTTTGGGTAAAGGGGTATTTTAATTATATATATGTATTATTGTTGTTATATAAAGTAATGTGTAAAATTAATTTATATGTCCACATTTATTAAGTTTATAATTAAAAAGTGTAGTAAATTTTTTTGAAATAGTTAAAAAATAAAAGTAATGTAATGTATTTTGTTAATAGTACTTATATTTATTTATTATTTAATGTAATTTTAATTACTTTAAAAAGTCGATATTTTTTACATCTATATTAATTACAACAATATTTTGGAGTCGATATTTATGTACTTACCTGTTTAAGTATAGGGTGTCGATATTTTTGTAAACGATATTTTTGCAACGATATTTATGTCAGCTATATTTTTGTTATCGATATTTTAACACCCTACCGTGAATGGTGAATAGATGTTAATAATTGTAAGCACCTAAATCACTTACAACTTACAATAATGTAATTGGCTGTTACAGTCTACTAATGAAAGAGGTTGACTGGAATGTGCGTATCAGACACCCAGAGGCAGATTTTTAAAATGTGGACACATATATTACTCTCATTAAGTAAATACTTAGGCAAGACCCAGATAGCGCTGGTACTAGAGATGAGTATAAGGGGGCATATTAAAAGTCAAGAAAGCGGAGATGAAATTATCTCCCTATTACCTAGCTGTCGCTAACACCAGTTAGCGACAGCTAGTAGGAGATAGCTACCATCGTGGGCCCCGCTTTGCATGTCAGTGATATTTATCACTAATGACATGCAAAGTGGGCGTGCCAAGATGTTAGCGACTGGAAACAGTCGCTGACATCGCTATCTCCTATTACCAACTTTTGGAGATATTCGCGCTAAGCGCGATTATCTCCAAAAGCTAACACCTGCCCTGAGCAGTTCTTAGCCATGTTATCCAATGGTAGGTGGAAAACATGGCTAAGAGCATTAGCTCGGTAAGGCATGAATATCGCTGACTTTTCAGCGATATTTATGCATTTCGGCTGATTTTTATCGCTTAGGAGATAAACCTTGAAAATAGCAAGGTTCCTAAGCGATAAAAATCGCTGCAGCTCGGAGATAAAAATATTGCCGCTAAGCCAACATAGAGATAATTATCGCTAGTTGTTGGTAATATGCCCCAAAATCCGGAATTCTCTGCATTGAGTATGTAAAAGTTCGTTTTTGCTGGTAAAACATCAAGTGATATACTTTATGTGCAGGACTTTTTTTGCTGTACAGCAAATCAGCACATTGTCAATGTCTGCCAGCTCTGCTAATTTTGTACCACCTTCTGTAGGCCTGGTCTGGTCCCACATCCCTGTGTATATTAGCCTTAGCGGATGTGCATGAGAACAGTTGCACGTGAGTGGGTGGTGAGAGACAAGGAAGGAGGTTAAGAGATTAATTGAGATATCGTTAGATGACTCACAAAAGGATGAAAACCTGATTGTATGACAGTTTAACCATATGTTTGCTTGCTACTTTTTGAAGATTCTCATTAACAAAAAATGGGAAGACAGAATTCTGTTTTCATGACTAGCGCCCAATTATTTAAACTGCAGAGAGACATATTTATGAACCACAGAAGAACCGTAGACTAGAGCAGGGTTACTTCAAACACGGAGATCCGGCCGAATTCCAAAAGGTTATGCCATGCAGTTTGTAGCTAAAGTGACCACCTGCCATGGAGGCAAATTCTGGACAGTGACTGTACAAATTCAGGGTAAAAGGTCTAAATTTAGGACAGATATTCTGGGCAAAGGGTCAGTTTTAAGGACACTTCTGAGTATGTCAAGCAGTGCTAAAAAAGTAAGTCAAAGTAGGTTTATGTTCTTTGGTTTGTATAATACTCTGAGTATTGGACAAACATCCATATTTTACAGCACTTGTTTTAAGTTTTAAAAAGTAGCAACAATTTGGACCTTAAGCTAAAGTAAGGGATCATTGTCACACAAGTCTGTCCCTTTACCCTGAACTGTAGTACCAGAAGCAGTGATCTGTTGATGAACATGGGCATCCAGCCCATTAGCAGTAGTAATGTTAGCGACAGAGGGTGGGAGAGAAATGTAAACTGAGTGGTATGTCTGTGTGTCTGTGAGTGTGTGTTGTGCGTGGTATACCAATAGAACACCAGCCTGGATTGACCCAAATTGCAGGTGAATCTGTTATCCTGACTTTTAATTCACCCTGCACACATGTTATTCTAGGGGATGAGGTGTGGTCTAAGCCTGTACATGGAAATGCCAAGATTCAGAAACTGTTCTGTCACCTAAAGTGCTACATACCGTATGTTATGTTCTCAGAGTCGACATAGGACTATTGTTAAGTGTACTCGGATAATCACATAAAGAAGGGGAGGTAGAACACCATTAGTCTCCTTTAATATAATAGGCATAGTTAAAAAGCCCCTCACATGAGCAATCGGATTATATACATAAAACAGACCTTATAAGGTTAAGAAAAATACCAGAGGTAATAAAAACCATTAAAATTCATTATACAAATATGCTCTATGAGCGGCGGTTAAAAGGTGGGCTGCCGGCATCAATTAGTCTGTCTTGAATAGGTCCAGTCAATCAAATCTGTGTCCGCGGGAGCGCCCAGTATTAACTTTCACTTGATCAGAGTAATGAGGAGGCAAGAGAGCTAGGTGCCCTAGTTAAAGTCCTGGAAACATTTATGAAACACCTACAGTCTTGCAATGATGTCATCAGTGATGTCATCAATGATGTCACTCACCATGTCATGAGTGATGTAATATCTGAGGTCATAAAGAGTGCATTGCGGGTGCATAATTTCTAGTTAGCTCAGATAACCATTTTGTTTGTAACTCCAGATTATAAGTTGCCCACTTCAGTCCCTCTCTATGGCATGTCACTATCCCAGTCATGAGAGAGAGAGTTAGAGAGACGGTTGGAGAGAGGGAGCAAGAGAGAGTGAAAGAGAGAGAGAGAGACTCTATCTCTATCTCGCTCTCTCTTATTTTGTAAAGTGTCCACATCTCTTTGAGGTAGTTTAAGAGCCTAGAATAGCGAGTAGACACCTGCAGTAATAGCACAAATAATGAGTTATTTTATTGTCCTGCTGAAACAGTTAAGCGCAAGCACGGTTTATGCAAATGGAATAGTTGCAGCCGCAAAGCCAGGGGATCCTTCAATACCCTATGCAATTAATCAATAGTGGAAATGTGAGAAATTGCATCATTTGTCATGTTCATTTATTTTAAATCCCATCCAAATTTTGCAAATCTATGCGTTTAGGAAATGTGGATTGCCAGTATCTCGTGCAACCTTTTTTAAAGTGTGTGCACACTCATGTAAATACCCTGTTAGACATTATCTGTGTGAACCAGGCCTAACCAATGTGCTACGGGATAATTAACCATCCACTCATTGGTGGTTCCTAAAGGTGAGAAGTTTGCAAATGCTTCTGTCAATCAACTCCTCTGGTGGAAGAGATGTCTCATCAATAAATGGACATTTTAGCAGTGACATTACAAAGGTACCATAGGCCATGATGCATAGAAGGGAAATGCAACTGCAGTGCTGTGGTTGATGAGCAAAAAAAATCCATAATTGTGGTGCAGTGGGGCCTTCACAATCATGAGTCATAGTGTCTCTATTAAAATGTATACCCTTGGTTTTCAGAAGCAAGGGGGCAGAAGCAAAACTATAGGGACAGAGTTGCCCCCTTGGTAATGTCTACATGATATCCACAACAGTTTCTAGTGAAATTCACCTTTGAGGGCTACTGATCCCCTAGGACCTCATACATTGTTTTCATATCAATATTTATACATCAAAGCATGGGCAAAATTTGCGAATTCACAGTCCGCGAATTCGCGTGAAATCACAAACAAAATCAGCGAATTTGCGGATTTGCCCGCGAAATCGCGGATTTTTTGGCCATTTGCACTGGAGTACTTTCTACTGGCTAATCCAGTAAGTGCTCCCTCGTTGGGTAAATGTATAGTGTTTTTACTACACTGCAGCTGCGTAAAGGGCCAGAAGATGTGTCTCCAGTGACCATGTGCGCCTGTAACAAACACGCAGTTTGTTACAGGCACACATGGTCACTGGAGACACATGTTCTGTCCCTTTACGCAGCTGCAGTGTAGTAAAAGCACTATATATTTACCCAACGAGGGAGCACTTACTGATTAGCCAGTAGAAAGTACTCCAGTTGAGTAGATGTATTGTACAAAACGGTGGCATCTTCGTGGGCAAATACGCAGGTCAGGATTCATTCTGGCACAATGCTCCTGTTAAACCTCAACAGGAAGCACTTACAGATACAAATTAAGCAGGTGCCTGAGTTGTAGCTCAAATTCAGTAAAGTAGGCAGAGGGCGCATATACAGGACCAGAGCAGGCAGCATAGCTCTGCGGACTGAGGCATAACTACACAGGCAGAGGGGCGCATATACAATACCAGAGCAGGCAGCACAGCTCTGCGGACTAGGACATAACTTCACAGGCAGAATGGCGCATATACAGGACCAGAGCAGGCAGCATAGCTCTGCATACTGAGGCATAACTTCAAAGGCAGAGGGGGGCATTTACAGGACCAGGGCAGGCAGCACAGCTCTGCAGACTGAGGCACCATTTCCCAGAGAGGTCTATACTCCAGCCCTGTGTAATGAGCAAAACTCTGTAGTCTGTGGTATAACTTCACAGGCAGAGGAGCGCACATACAAGACCAGGGCAGGCAGATCAGCTCTGCAGATTGAGGCATCACTTCATAGGCAGGAAGTGACGCAGGCAGGACCTGCAAGCCATCACAGCCCTACAGACTGAAAGAAGCATTTGACAAGCAGGGAGGTGGTTGCACAGGACGTGGGCTCATCACAGCTCGCATTCCGATGGGCGCGTGCACTGTAACTGGTGTTCATGTAAAGCACTCCAATACCTTCAGGTCGATTTCGCGCTATAAAAATGCAACAATAAAAAAAGCTCTGTGCACTTAGTCAGATTTCACAGCGATGCGGAGCCTTCGCTCCTAGAGAAGGTAACGGTGCACTTGCTCTTAATTTACACACTGCTGGGTCAGTGGTAAAGGGAGACAGAGAGGGGGCAAGAAAGAGAAACAGAGGGAGCGAGAGAAGGAGAACAGGGTAGGGCCAAGATACACCAAGAGAGAGAATGAACGAGGGAGATAAAAGAGGAGACCGTGGTAAGAGTGGGAGGCATGATGGAGACCCCCAGATAGCTGGGAGAGAGGAAGAGGAGTGAAAGAGGGCAGAAGAAGACAGGGGGCGAGAAAGAGTAAAAGAGAGAGCAAAGAGAAACAATAAGAGAAGAGGGCGAGAATGTACAGAAAAAGAGGTAGGAAATGAGAGAATGAATGATGAAGATAGAAAGAGGAAGAGTGAAATAAGAGCATAATGAGTAAGTTAGAGAGAAAATGGAAGAAAGAGAAACAAGAGGGAGATGAAAGGAGGAGCTGACAAACAAAGGGGAGAGCACGAGAAAGAATGCGAGAGAACCGGAGACAGAGGAAGGTAGATAATGGGGAGAGAAGAAAAGAGTGAGGAAGAAAGACGGTAATAGTGCAGGCGAAAATATAGAATGAGCAAGGAGAGGAAAAGACACTGGAAGGGAATGCAGAAGATAATAGGGAATGAGAGGTAAAGAAAGGAAAAAGACAAATAGAATTATATAGACAGAGTAATATAGCAAGCGAGAGGGAGAAAAGGAAACTTTACTGAATTTGAGCTTCAACTCGGGCACCTGCTTAATTTGTATCTGTAAGTGCTTCCTGTTGAGGTTTAATTTGTGGGACAGGCGCCTCGTTGCCTACTTGTACCTATTCTCTGACCCTGCTTCGAGGGTCAGAGCAGGGTCAGAGAATAGTTGCAAGTAGGCAACGAGGCGCCAGGAAGCACTTACAGGGTTACAGCAGCAGGTGTCCAAGTTGAAGTTAATTTCTTTGCAACCCTTTTGTAAAAGGTTACAAAGAAATTAGCTTCAACTTGTGCACCTGCTGCCATAACCCTGTAAGTGCTTCCATGAACATTCGTCCCGCTCGCGAATTCGCGGATTTTCTCACGAGATTCGCGAAATTCGCGGAAAATCTGCAAATTCTACAAGCAGAACGAATTTTCTGCCCACACTTACTTATAAAACTTCATTCCAGTTATCTGGGAATCCAAAAGGGCTGGTAACCCGCATTACTGGGCTCATTGGGATTAGAATTTTATGGGTTTCACCCAGTAACTCTGGTTACTGAAAGTGCCTGAAATCTCTTTTACTAACTATAATCCGCTTGCATTAAAATGGCTGCTGCTATGCAGGACTTTCTATTGTGCATGCGTCTGTCACACTCATGTGACATGACGTATTACTCCGCTTGGTGGGAAACTTTTGCTTCTGCGCACTAGAACTAAGATGGCGGCTCTGGGTCTTAACGTGCAAGAAGCTTGCATCACTGCTTTTACTAAGCTGTTCGTCCTACCTAATCCTTAATGCAATAGTTAAAATAAAGTAATGGGAATAGAATAGAGATAAGTGGTATACAGTGCAATAATTTATTCTGTGTTCTAAAACTGTTTCTCTTCTATTTTCGCATGTATCGCATTTGGGCCTGAAATGTACTTCTGAACTCCATCTTTGGAGGAACTGCGCCTGCGCAAAGAAACTCAAGCTATTGAAGCCATGGCATTTAACCAATGCCAGCATCAGACATGAACTGTGAAAACTATGAGAACATGACCTCTTAACCCTGCCAGAGGAAGCTGAATTGTACAATTTGTTAAAAGATTGTGTTTATTTGATACATTAACTGCCGGGTGGAATAAAAGTGCATGGGAAAGCAAAGTTATGGGAGGGAACATAATTTGAATACAGAATGCAAGTTACCTCATATCAATATGGAACGATGACCTCTCCTCGTCGTTTGACCAATCAAATTGTGGGATTCACACATTTGCAACATTGGGGGGTGGTACATTGCCCTGGAAAATAGTATATCTAAGGTAGGCTCCGCTAGTTAGATTGTCCGACTTGTCCGAGTAGCTGACCTGTCACTGACCCAACGCACTCAATAGGTGATCGAGAGCAGAGGTGCTGGTGAAGCCCTCTGTTCGAAGTTTCGATAACCCAATCGGGGTTTTGGAAGGAGTTTGATAACCCAATCGGGGTTCTGGCCGTTAGCTGCAGAGAGGGTTTAAAACGCTGGTGTTTTGAACTTTAGCTGTGGGTGCCTGTCTTAACCTGTGGTGGTCCTGTGCTGATTCAATTTGGTCCGAACCTATCCTTATTCTGATCTGCACCTGTTTTTCCTGCTGGCACCTGCAATCTTGGGGTTCTGTCCTTTATCCCAGCCCGTGGCCAGGGTTGGTATTCACACCATTCTAGGTAACTATAAAGTGTGGGTTTGTCATTGTACTGTTTCCCCTTTTCTACCCACACTATGTTTAAATGCTTAATGATATTTCTTTCTAAATTATTGCACATTTCACTTCAATCTTCATCATTCTAATAGAAGAAGCAATTATTGATGTATTATGGTTTCAGACATGTAAGAATTGACATTATATAAAAGAACTTAAAACCTTTCCCGAGTTTGTGGTTATTCAATGAGTGCAAATGTTATTTTACTACCTATTTTCTTGCTAACTCCCTTGATCCCTTAGGACTTAGGTACCGGCGATTTGAATTGGTAAGTCAAATGGTACAGGTCCTGAATGGATAAACAAAATTGGTTGAGCGTAGGTTTACCTGTTCAAAGTGTGTATTTTGTTTATGGGCCTAGGTGAATATGGTAAAACGAGCAGGTAAACCTGCGCTCTATTAATGGCATGTAGTCCAGCTCAAAAGATCTAGTGATTTTTATAAACTCTCTCAAATAGATGTTAAATAGTATCAACAGAGAAGATCCTTGAGGGCCTCCTTATCTCCCTGTATCAGGTTTGGACCTAAAGAAGGAGAGAGACTATGCCCTGAGAAGAAAGATGGGAACAACAAAACCAGTTCAATTCCCCTTTATCCAATTACATACGAAAGATAAAATATGGAGAAGCTTCTGCAAGGATTTAATTGGAAGTTACAGGAAGACAACTGTCAAAGGTTTAAACTTTTGGTGGGGCAGGTGAATGTTAAGGCAGCAAGGTGCACCTTGCACATTTTGCACAATCGACCGCTGCACCCACCTTTTGGTATGTACAAATTTCACCTTTTCATGGGTCCAAATGCTAGTTCAGAAACACCACCACTATTGCGCTATGTAGGCCTTTCCCTTCAGTCTAGGTTGTAAATGTGAGAATACCATTTTGAGGCCTCTCTGGGTCTTTCTTTTAGCTTTTTTTTGCGAGCAAGCTCTTTCTCTGTTTCTGTGTCCCTTTCTTTAACTTGATAAAGAAATCAGCTTATGGTGTGGTAATTGGGAATGGCATCAGTCTGAATTTTCTGTTGTGTGTGTTGCGAACATGCTAAGCCATGTAGGCCCTGGGTATTTGCTTCTCCTCTTCTCGCCTCTTTGATTTATACTACGGCTGGTAGTAAGTGAATTGCATGGTTTCCTTTCATTTCTAGTGTCAGATCATATTAAAGTCACAGCACATTACATCAGATTTCTGTCAAAAAGCACCACATATCGAGGAAACATGCTGGCCACCTGGGTAGATGAGACGATGGCCAAGTCAAGCATTTAATGAGAGCACCATGAAGTAGTTAGATTAGGGATAGGAGAGGGTTTCTTGTAAAGCTTCGCCTGCTTTAAGTCAGTTTGGGGTTCGAAAGAAATATTGTGAGCTGTGCCATGTTTGATGATTTAAACACCCTTTCAAGGCACATGACATACAAGGCATTTTACAGGCAATAGGCTGAAGATGTGCTATTTTTGCAGACCTTTCTAATTTACAGAGTTGTGCTATTTGGAGCTAATTTACAAATTTGTAAGTGTTGAGCTACTTTGCTCCTTTTCTGCAGCTATCGTCGTTATTTGGCAATTCAATAAATCTACATTTTCTCTGTATTGTGTAGACAATAGACAGAACACAAACCAGAAGTGATCAGAATTTTTCCTCTCAAAACGTCATGTTTTTATCAAACATTCACAGCCTTCACAAACTTTTTGAATGTTCCAAAGTTTATATTGTGACTTGACAAAGTAAAATCTCAGCAAAAATCCCTTTTGTGGAAAAATTCTCTAACAAGAACATTTTCTTGTTCAAAAATTCTCCTGTGAAAAATATTTCTGCCAAAGCTTTTGCACACAGAGCAAGTTTTCTGGATATAACAAAAGGTTTCATCCTTCCCGGGTTCAATTCTGCCCACATCTAAAACATATTAATTCATTTTTACAGTGACTTGTATGGGGCTACTGTTCAACTGCTGTGACTTGTAACTTTCTGAACGCATATTTCAACACGGACCTGTATGGCCTCTGCTGTTTTAGTGCTTCTCAAATGTAGAGCTGGGTGATGCACATTTCAACCTGACAGAAAACAAGTAACTATTTTTTGTTAGTAGGCATGTTATACATTAGTTCACACTCTTGTGTTTGAAATAGGCTAGCAATCACAAACAATATGTTTTTGAATATTGCTTGTTACTTTCCCTCTTTATAGTAAACATATTGGGGCATATTACCAAGCAATAGCGATAATTATCACTATTGCTTGGTTAGAGACAAAAATTTACCGCTGAGCTGCGGCGATTTTTACCGCAAATAAACCTTGGCATTACCAAGGTTTAACGCAAATGTGATAAAAATCGCTGCAATGCATGAATATCGCTGAAAAGTCAGCGATATTCATGCATTACCGAGCTAATGCTCTTAGCCATGTTATCCACCTCCCATTGGATAACATGGCTAAGAACTGCTCAGGGCAGGTGTTAGCTTTTGGAGATATTCGCGCTTAGCGCGAATATCTCCAAAAGTTGGTAATAGGAGATAGCGATGTTAGCGACTGTTTTCAGTCGCTAACATCTTGGCACGCCCACTTTGCATGTCATTAGTGATAAATATCACTGAAATGCAAAGTGGGGCCCAAGATGGTCGCTATCTCCTACTAGCTGTCGCTAACTGGTGTTAGCGACAGCTAGGTAATAGGGAGATAATTTTATCTCCGCTTTCTTGGCTTTTATAAACCCCCTTGATAATATGCCCCATTGTTTTTTTTCTTCATTTTAAGGATGGTTCTAGTGACACTCTAATAAAAGAGAGAGGGACCCCAAAACCAAAGGGATAGGGTACCACAATTGACGTTAGTCAGACAGAAATTCCCTTTGGGTAAAATAGCAACAGTACATAAGTACTCACAAGCCGGCGACACGGAGAGGAGCACGCGGGACGTCCGACGATCCAAAAACTAAGGGACTAGAGAGAGGACTCTCCTTACACAGCGGGTATCTGTATACAAACCCCGGGACCCATGATGTATTTTAATTGCGCTGGATCAGGACTGAAGTGTAAAATATAAATCCTCACCACTGCGTGCTCATGCGCTAGCACTTTTAATTAATCTGTCCAGTCATCGAATTGCAGAATCATACTACCTATAAAGACGTATTTACGCCTTGCAACATTATATAGTACCTTAATGCGTATTCGACTGCATATCTAAAAGAATTCGCTGGCCGAATTCCTTGGTTTGACGCATAGGAGGCGTATTACCCCATGCAATATAGGTCATACCCTTCATACTTTCGAGAATCTATTTGGGAAACTGTATTGTTCTACTGTCCTGATGAAGGCGGATTAATATGCTTACACCGCCGAAACGCGTCGACGCCTAAGGAGTGAATCTAGGAATATACACGAAGGGGGAAACCAAATTTGTTTTTCTATGAATGGTTTCTATCCTTATTTCTTGCACACTCCTTTTTAACTGAATGTTGTTGTTTTTATTGATTATCACACCGTCCTTATATGTTTCCCAAACTTCTGTTTTTACTTAATGTGATGTGTCTTTAATAAATTGTTTTTATAATTTGAAATGTTTTGAGAGTGTTTTCACACATAGTGGCTGCATCCTATTTATCTACATTGCTTCGTTGTTAATTGTCGTTTGTATGCTTGTGAGTACTTATGTACTGTTGCTATTTTACCCAAAGGGAATTTCTGTCTGACTAATGGTTCTAGTGACAGCCTTGATTTATTGTGTTGCACTACTATTTTATTGTTTGTGTTTTGTGTTCCTTTTTTAGGTCAAGCCTAGGCAGCGTCCATGCGCTGTCTGGAACACCTGCTGTAATCACTGTGTGGAGTGCAATCCTTCACCTGCTGCTTGGCATCTGTTCACTCCTGCCTGCTCTTCTGTCCTGGCTCCTTACGTTTGGTGCTCCCATACATCATTTCCTTTTTATGCCGAGTTAGCTCCGACCAACTACAGTTTAGTTATGCTTTCATTCTTTATCTTTTGTGTGGAGAACTCTTTTTTTGTTTCCTGCCTCGGCTCGTGTTGTGATGGAGTGTTTTGCCCCTGTTTTACTTTTCTTCCTCTAGCATCCACCCATCAGGAGTTGGTTTGCCATCAGTCTGCATTTCTCCCACCTCATGGATGTCAGGCTTCGTGCGATTTGTTTTTTTTGTGTATGGGTTCTTGTTGTCTATTGTTTTCGTGAAGTGTCATGTTACGAGTTTTATACTAATATCTCCATTCTGGATGAAATGGCAGGAGGCATTAGCCACGGCCCGCCTGATGCAATAACTGTCGCCCAACATTACCATTTCTTTTTGGCTTCAGGCGAGCGAAAGGAGAAATCTTTACTTTTCTTCATGATAAAAGTACACACCTCGCCCACTAGGTTTCATAAGCTAGTCCTGCAGCTGAAAGTAAAATGACCGCACCCTTATAGAGTTTCACTTTCTTTGTCCTCTCCTCCATGAGAAATGCTTTTCATTACATAATAGTAAGGTGCCCCTGGGGCATCCGCCAGGAAATATGCACATGTCGGACATCTTGGGGACACATGCCCACTCTCAGTTGGGTTGCGTTAGCATTGTACATTATATACTGCACTCTCCCTCCACTACTCAGCCTTATTCTTTGCCCGTCCGCGCCCCCAGTAACCCACCTTACTGCTCCTGTCAGGGAGATTGAGGACGTGGGAGCTGGTGTGGAGTGGACAGTAAAGGTTAGTTGGCTCAATTACAGCCAGATTCATGAAGCTGAATTGCGCTCGCAAAGGGCCAGATTCTCAGAATCTGGCCCTTTGCAAGCGCAATTATTGCATTTGGGATTCGTCATCCCAAATGCAAAAATCGGTAATAGCGATTTCGCTATTTTGCGAGGAATTACATTTAAGGAATCTCTATTTGAGATTCCTTAAATGCAATTCATCATCCATTTTAAAATTGCGAATTCGCAATTTCGGCCCGCTATTTACCGCGAGGTCAAACCTCGTGGTAAATAGCGAAAACTTAGAAAAATGCTTTTAAAAGCATTTTTCTAAGTTGCATGTTGCACACACACATGTCTTTTGGACATGTGTGTGTGCAACTCCTGTTTAAATTTGCATTTAAGGGGTGCTACAGGGTGTCCTTTGGACACCCCTGGCACCCTTTAAATCGCTATCTTATTTGCGATTAGCTAATTGCTAATCGCAAATAAGGAATGCTCCCTATTCATTCCTACGGGCCTTTTGGCCCATAGGAATGAATGGGGAGTTATTCCTTATTTGCGATTAGCAATTTGCTAATCGCAAATAAGGAATGTGTAGGAATCGCATTTTTTTTTGCGATTCCTACATGAATCCCGTTTTGCGAGTCTGTAATAGCGATTCCTTATGAATCGCTATTACAGACTCGCTAAACGGGTCTTTGATGAATCAGGCTGTTAATCTCTCCACTTTGAAGCTGTGCGCCTTTAGCATTAGCATCGCTCATTACATGCTGCATCCCCCCATTCAGCCCTGTTCTTTTCCCCTCAGTAACCCAGCAATCTGCCATACTGCCCCAGAGGATGAGGATGTGGAAGTCGGTGTGGAGCAGACAGTAGAGGTGAGTTGGCTCACGTAATCCCTCCTCTTTGAAGCTGTGCGCTTTTACGTATGTACCCTTCACCCCCACGTGGGCCTATTGTTAGACCACACCCTTAGCAACCCCCATACGGCCCCTGCCCCTGAGGATGAGGACGTGGGAGCTGGTGTGGAGCAGACAGCAGAAGTGAGGTGCTTTGATTAATCCCTCTGAGTTGAAGCTGTGTGCTTTTTCATAGTGTTATAGTGGAGTACCGGCCCCTATCAATTTCGCTTTTGGGTAATTCCTGTTCCCAGCGGTCATTGCTTCTGTTTGCAGGAACAGTGAACTTGCCGGGTCAAATTCAAAGCATCTCACATAATTATATGACCTCAATTTTTCCATAAATATCCATTATGTGTAGCATCGCCCCCCCAGTTCTGTTTCAATCCCACCTCACTGATTAATTGTCCCTGTGTGCTACCTACCTGCTCTACCCCTCTATTTGTGTTGCAGTCACTTGCTCTGCAGTTTGCAGCCCATACACCCATATATTTGAGGTTGACACTCCCTAATCCAGTGTGTCCCCCTCACCCCTTTGGTACAGAGGTTCTGCCGCCCCTTGTGGTGCTCCTGCACATATGGCATAAGCTACTTCATAACCCCATTTGCTGCAGTTAAACCTCACCTGTTATTTTTTTGGCATCATGCAAAAATCTTACATATACATTTGTGTCCTGCAGGTCACAAACTGGAATTCATCATCATTGGCTCTGCCATTTATCATTATGAGCAAAATCAGGAGTATATTCCACTTAACTGTACTTGAGATATATATATGTGTGTGTGTATGTGTATGTATATGTAACATGGGCCGAGTATGACTACATGTCTCAGCATTCAATGCGGCTACTAAGCTTAAATACCTGAGGCTGTATCTCCAAAAGGCAGTTAAAGATGGGACGGCTTGAGCCTTACAAAACTGCTTTACCAGATTGCCCATGAGGAAGGAGCGGACAGCTCAGAAACGCGTCTGGCAAGCAGACAAATAAAATTAGGGTTGTTTGATCACCACCGCAATGAGATTAAAGGGGGATGTTTACCTCTCACTGCTATGAGTGATTTCCTGTTGCAAGAGCCTTTGGTTAAACACAAAATTTACACAACAGCTTCGTTGTGGGGAGAGCAACACCTTTGGAAAGAAGATGGGAGCCGCAGGAGAAAGGGGCTGTCTGAATCGGGACCTCCCGAGGCTTAAAACGGCACAGTAGAATCAGACAATAACAGAGGTAAATTTACGCACCGGGGCACACTAAAGTGCTTTAAACATCTCAGTGGTTCTGGATTCTTTCACTGTGATCTTGGTTAATCAAAATGTCACTGTGGGACCCACTGAGGGTGTAACAAGGGCCGAGTATGACTACATGTCCCAGCATTCAATGCGGCTACTAAGCACAAACATCTGAGGCTGTATCTACAAAAGGCAGTTACGGATGGGACGGCTGGAGCCGTACAAAACCGATTTGCCAGATTGCCCATGAGAAAGGAGCAGACAGCTCAGAAATGCGTCGGGCACGCAGACAAGAAAAATTACGGTTGTTTATTCATCACCTGAATGAGATTAAAAGAGGGATGTTTACCTCACTGCTGTCGGGTGATTTCCTGTTGCAAGAGCCCTTGGATAAACATATATATGCCCATATATATATATATATTTATTCATTTTTTTCACTGAAAAACAAAAGGTTACTGGGACATTATAGTTAGGGTCAGATTATACTCTTACCAAACCAGAGAAATTCTGCTTTTATAGTTACGTGAGCTAACTATAATTTCCACCCCCACAATAGACCGCTTATGACCTCACATATTACATCACTCAGGACATGGTCAGGTGGTGGTCCCTGGGGCAGTGATGGAGCCATGTCCCCCCGCACTTCTGTTATGTTTAGCCCTGAGGATGTGCGCAGTTCCCGGGGCTCTCTCTCTCTCTCTCTCTCTCTCTCTCTCCCCCTCTCTCTCTCTCTCCCTCTCTCTCTCGGTTAACTTCAGGTCTTAAAGCACAATTTCTTTTCAAAACCTTTTCAAGGTTTCCGTCCCTCAAAACCACGCTCTCTTCCTCTTCTTATGGTATCTTCTGCATACACAGGTCCTATCTCTTTATGCATCTGTGGCCTGCTCTCCCTTTCTTTCTCTCTTTCTTGCACACTGTTTCTGCTCCTCTGTTTCATTAACCACTTCCTCAACAACCAACCTAGCCCTCTCAAGCTTTCTTTCTATCTATTCGGTGCAGCTCACACCACTATCTATTCACCATACCACATAATTCCACTACACAAATACACAAACACACTCCACACAATTCCATACCACACAATTCCGCAAATAATAATTCTAATGCACCCCACAACATATACATCCACTATACTCCAAACCAAAACACATAGCTAAAAAATATTGTCATTTACAACACCAAAGGCTCCAACTCTTGCAAATGTGCAGACTATTGCATTGCAAATCCTTGTCAAAATATACTTCCATCTCTACTCTAAATAGTTAGATATATTAAAATATTACTTTGTGCATGTAAAACCCTTGAAAACTCTGGCTGAAAATACACATATTTTTAGAGCTTTGGAATTATCAAAAAGACCAGTTGAAAATGAGCATGATATTTTTGATTGAGGTATTGAATTGCTGCTGGAAATCTTTGAAAATTGAAGCCTGTCTTGAATTTTCTGATGAAGTAAAGTGGAAACAGCTAAATGTCCTTTTCCAATAGTGCAAAATGTTGGCATGAGCAAATTGTACCATACTGGCATATGCCCCAGCCGAATGAATGCCTGCATTTATATGGAGAACATCTGAGTACTGTTCACAAACCAGCGAATAATACAAACAGCACTTTCAAACATCTACATACCCAAAAGGACGATGATTACAGACCAGAAGGGACACCATTAATAATTTGTTTAATATGTTCATAAATTTGACAGTGAAACACTTCTTTGAAATTTCAAAAAATTATACAGTCCAGATAATACGTTCCATGATCCAAGACACCAATGTAGACTGAACAATTGCCTGAAAAATCGAAAAGATTGAAAAGAACTAACAATTATCGCTATCACAGCAGCTCCACTGCTTTTAATAGCCATCTTAATAGTGGACATTTCACAACATTCTGACCATTTCCGACCATTACATTGGCAATGATAATAAAAAATGAAACAAGGGCCACTCACTCTAATAGCTGTACCTTGAAATGATAGGCCTTTAATGTAATTCCAGTTTTTCAGTCCTGCCAGCAATCCGCCAGTGGTATTTTTCATTTTTATGCTATTATCATATTGTTGAGCATCATGGGTTTTCTGGATTACATCTAACAAAAGTAGCAACGATACAGACTCTGAACAAGTATTTAAGTTGGAATTAATGGTATCTCTAAGAAGAAATAACTGGGACAAAGCCTGGTAGACAGAATGCACTTCCAGACAACTTAAGGTAAAATGAATGCATGTCTTTGCAGATATATAGGGTGTTATTTATGAGCCCTTGTGACACATTATGCCGCTGTGCTTCACTTTTTGTGATGCTGCGCCGGCGTAAATAATCCACCACGTTGCGGTGTGCTTGAAGCATCGAGGCAGATGAGTTGTTGCGTGTTTATCTAGGTTCCTGATCGATACTGTGACCTTATGCCCCTATTCGACTATAGATCCATTTATTCCCTATATTGGCATAACCGTTCAAGTGCGATATTCAGAAAGTCATCTCTGGCCTCACACGAACAGAGCCACATTCCAGAATAGTTCTCTGCCACTTCCTTTGCAACCAATTAGTGCAATGACAGAGCAGAAGTCACTATCTGATATTCCTAGATTAACACTCCGAGTTCTTCAACAAGATAAAAACTCAGAAAATCTGGAAATCCCCGCTTGCTGTGTTTTGATTAGTAATGGAACTCTAATGAGCAACTGATAGCTATCACTTCCTAGTGACATCTTTAATTGACGTCTTATGTCCAGCAAACTTGCGTCAAACCAGGCACCAGTCAGGTATAAATACTACCAACGTTGCCTTAAGCAATAGCCTGTTGCTGCAGCTGGTGTCCCATTGCTGTTGTATGCTGTATGCAGTACGCTGATGCTGCTGCTGTCCCTTTGGTGGTGAAGCTACTGATACCATTATCGCTGCTAAAGCGCGAACAATGGTGTGGTGAGCTTAGGAGCTGAACAGCCGTCCCTCTGCGAAGAGCCCAGCAGATGCCAAGCTGCCCGCGGACGCTGTCCCCCCTCCTCCTCCTCGACGCGCTGAACAGAGAAATCCAGCTCCAGCGTTTCTAGTCTGCCCTCGCGGGTGACTGGGATACCGAGTGCCTCCTGAAGGAGATACCAGACCTCCATCATTCTATTCAGAGGTATGGTGTTGACTAAACCCTTAGATGAGAATTCTTGAAGCAAACCTTGGCAAAACCAACTTAACTTAAAGCTACTTACTTACTCCCCTTCCATGTGTTAGGCTTAGGTCAGGCACACTGGGGTAGGCTTAGTTAGAAGCACCAGTTGAGTATTTTAGCCTAATGTATATATGACTGTATATATGTTTTATTACTTTTAAACCAGTGTATGGATAAGAAACCATATCAATGCTTTTACAGTATTATTTCGCAATACTTATCTTACTGTACGTACTTTTTATCATAACAAGTCTTGCAATTGTGGCAATACATTTCTCTTGTACGAGAAGAAAGACTGTTCAATAAATGTTAACCCTTTATTGACAAACACCCGTCTCTCTATTCTCTACATATCGTGAAAGTAAACTGCACTAACCTGACTGAGTAAAATAACTGTCTATTGTTTCACACGACCCTAGAGATTGACTCTTGATCTGAGGAGCAAAGTTGTCATGTTGCACGGTTGTTGGAAAGCTGAATCCCTTCTTGTCTGTGCCAGGGAAGCTGATCACTTCCTATGCAGAGAAGAAAGTTTCCAGTGACCTCTGACCTAGTTGGTAACAAACCCAATTAAGTTTAGCATAGTCAGTGGAGGCCTGGAAGATCTGCACTTCTACGTCGATACTACTGTTTATGTTATTCCAATGCGCAGGGCCTAGTGGGAAACTAGGAACTACACTACATGGCGCCCAACGTTTGGTAAGGCGATAAACTAACGCAAGACGTTAGAGTAACTCAGTCGTGCATATTTCACACAGACCCCTTTTTCCCGTAAATACTCCAATAGACGTCTGGGGTGGGTGAAAGGTTAAAATCCGCCCGACCTTAGTAGGAAGAGATTCCTATGTAAAGCTCTGGTTTATTCACCGTTGAAGGATACAGTGTTCCAAAATATTGTGCACCTAATCTTTGTCTCCTTGGAGACCAACTCTGCAAACCTTGCAGTTTAACAATGCCAGGAGAAAACGGAACCACTGGGGCCGCAGCAGATGCGACTCAGCAAGGTCCCGAACACACAGACCCGGGTGCTATTATCATCCCGGTCCAGTTAAGAAAATCTATAACGTTAAAACTTATAGAAAACGGACTGAAACCTCAAGGTGGTACAGTAATTTTCATGATAGAGGCTCACGAATATCGGCAGACAGAGGTATTCTATTCATGGATAAACTTTCCAGCGGCAAACGCTACAACAAAAGAGTTTCACTATTACAAAATAGAGGAACCTCCGGAAGAGTATGCTCCTTTCGAGGAGATTGAAATTCCACTTAAATTTCAAGAGCACCTGCTCTGGTTTAATGGCGCCCTAAAACATAATGATCACATTACCAGGCTCGGTCCACTAGGTAGACCAGGAGCAACGTGGCCGGTTCTAGCCAGCTACACACCACATCCGGACATTGTAAAAATGTCAAAGGAAGAGCTGTTAGTACAGCTAAAAACATTAATAAAAATACATAGGCAATTAGTCCAATATGTAATGCGGACTGCAACAGTCCAGCCAGCTGTTAATGTACCACAGCTGACCCCTTATCAGGGGAACACTAATAAAATCACACCACAGAACATACAGTCATGTCTTGGTAAAACACCCGTAAAACGGGAACAAATTCCTTTCTGGTTAGCACAGAAAATCACTCAAATAGAGGCAGTATTTCCTGATACTACCCCTATAGAGAAACACAGAATCTTGACAATCTGCCTTCCTATGGGAATCGCACCACACGTGGAGGACTGCGACACTTGGGGTACAGTCTTTGCTTCCATTTACACAAAAACACACGGTGTTCCGTCTATGGCGGTAATACCAGAAGTGCTAAAACAGATTCAAAATGAATACGGTCCAGAGCCCGCTTTAAATCTAGGTATGAAATTACTTAAAGACTTCAAGCAGGTCTCCGCTATATTATTAGCCAATATAAAAGGAGAAGCAGCATCTGTGGTGATTCGCCAGAAGTTGAAGGAAATGGATATAAAAGATCCTGTTGAGCTTGCCAAAATCATAGAAAAATGCTATGAAGAATTAGGAAGAGACAGCTTGGGTGGAAAACCAGTTAAGCTCCAACTGCTCGAAAATCCTGAAAAATTATTTATTAAAAATAATTTAAACACTCCTAAAAAGAGCTGGGATGGAAATAAACGATCCACTCCCAAGGAAAACGTTTTCCAGTCCAGAGGAAGGTCTCCTCGACGGAGGGAAAGAACTCCGACTCGAGAACACCAGTCTCCCCAGAGGGAGCCCTCTGAGAAAAGATATAACCTTAGAAATAGGGATAATCTGAAAAAACCTGATAGATATCAAAGTATTGATACACGTCCCTCTCGATCTTTTCCACAGAATTCGGAAAGAAGAGGACGGTCAGTCCCAGGAGAGCACACCAAGTCCAAAGACAAGGAACCTGCTCAGAGTAAAAAATCTCAATTTCAGAAAAAGAAGGTAGCCAGTATTAGAGTAATCAACCATGCCGAGAATACTGAGGACACAGTTGAAAAACGGGGAGTGGGCATTGACAATGTTGGACAGTGCAGCAGAAATCGGTATAGCGCGCAAGATCTTGATGAGTCATCTGGAGACAGTGGACACGAATGAATACATTCAGGTTGAAACTGCAGACACCAGACTTAGCGAGCCCCATAAAATATACGAAATAACATTGCGTATAGAGGGTGATAAGACTAGGAAAATAAGAGGTCTATTTTGGGATAAGCTCTCAAAAGGCTATGATATTCTGTTAGCTGAAAAAGATTGGCCCCCAGAGTTTGTCAGGGAGTGCCCTCGTGGCGAAGAAGTGATTATGCCTGCCTTCTCGAATCACATTCCGATTCACAAAAAATATACATATGCAAGGAAATGGGCAGTGGCCCAGGCACCTGCATTATATAAAAATCATGTAGGATGGGATGAGGACTCAACTCCTCACAAAATCCAATTAAAAAGTGAACCAACTGCCCAACGGCAGTATCCCATTAAGCAAGAAGCTAAAAAACAAGTCAGGAAGATCTTAGATCAACTTGAATACCAGGGGGTGATTGAAACATGCACCTCTCAAATGAACAATCCTTTGTTTCCTGTCTCCAAGCCAGACAATTCATATCGTCTAGTTTTGGACTACAGACATCTTAATACATGTTGCAAAACTTTTGCAGTACAAAACTCGCATAGTGCAGCCCTAATGAATAACATAGTTAGGAAAAATTATAAAACAACATTAGACATATCTAATGGTTTCTTTTGTCAAAACATTGCACCAGAAAGCAGATACTTGACCGCTTTCTCAGCATTTGGGTCGCAGAAAAAATTCTGTCGACTCCCACAGGGGTTCAAGAACAGCCCAGGACTATTCTCAGCTAGGGTAACAGAGTTACTACAAATATATGGTGATGAGGCATTATCTTACGTAGATGATATCTATCTCACAGACGACGACTTGGATACTCACTTGAAAAGAGTGAACACAATTATACTTGGGTTCGCAGCAGAGGGTTACAAATTCAACTTTAAAAAGTCTCAAATTGCCCATCTGACAGTACTATTTTTAGGGTACGAATTATCAAGTGAAGGGAAAAGCCTAGCGGACAACTTCTTAGAGAAGTGCGCTGTACTCCAAGCTCCAAAAATGCTGAAGAATTTACAATCCATTCTAGGTTTTCTGAATTTCGGAAGAACTTACATTCTAAATTACGCAGAAAGGGTTAAACCTCTCTACAAACTAATTAAACCTGATTTTAAACAAATCAATTGGACTCAAAAACACACAGAAATTTTGAGATCACTGCAAACAGACATGTTAGCAAAAACAAAATTAGATACACGTGACAATACACGCGATCTTGTAATCCGAGTCATCCCAGGAAGATGCAGATTCACGTACCTGACCTCTAATGAGGGAGAAAAGGTACCAATTTCAATTAAATCTCACTTGTACACACAAGCAGAAGAAACATTCAGTCACACAGAAAGAACTGTGAAAGCAGTGCAAATCGCATTAGCAAATGAACGAGAACTAGCACACGGCAAAAGGATTAATATCCTCACAGCGGAATCCGCCTTCGAAGCGCTATTCAGCCCAGTAAACCTGCCTACAGTGTCACTGGATCCGAAATGGATACAGTGTGTAGATTCTCTAGGAGCGGAAGATGTGAAATACTATTTCGCCCCGCAATTCAAAGAACTGAATGATTTAGAATATGAAGAAGAATATCCTCTGCCAATCGAAATTCTGCCTCTCCCACAATACGCCTGTATAATCTATACAGATAGATTTGTACAGCATTTCAACGTAGAGAGAAAATCCTACGATGCAGCATGTGTGATTATTAAAGGTTGTTGGCTGTGCGGTAAATTCAGACCGAAAGTAACAAAAACTGAATCTGTAAGAAACTGTTCGGTTCAGAGAACTGAAATCAGATGTTTAAAGATGGCGCTCGAAAATGCAGAACGTGAATTCCCGACACTTATCGTGTGCGATTCTCCTTTTTGCGTCAACTCTTACAACAATAAGCTGCAGAGGTGGATTGAAAACGATTACAAAGATGACACAGGTGCCACAATAAAGCATAAATTGCTCTGGAAACAGGTAGCTCTTTTATACAAAGAACTACAAAAGACTCACGTGATTCACGCACAGAGTCTTCAACGTGATGGCGTTCACGTTGCAGGGAATTCATTGGCTAATACAGCCATAGCGGAAACAACTAAACCGGCTTCCGTAGCTACAAAAAAGCGTACAGATAAATACATAGACGGGGAAACCATGCTGGCAGTAAAAACGACCGTAAAAGGCGACTGTGCAGCACTACCCGTAAACTATCCACTCAATTATGCATACGTAATAGATGCAAACTCCGTTCCTTTTGCTCGAATCCCTGGAGTGGGGGACAGAGTAATTCCAAACAGGAGCAGGAGGGGCTTCCTCTTACTGGAAGCACACATGGGGTTGGGTCTGAGACACCAAACAATCAAGGTTTCTCTGAAAGAATTACAATCAGAGTACTGGTGGCCAGGAATGAGCATAGATATTCAATGTTTTGCTCAAAATTGTGAAGACTGCAACAGAGATCGCAGTAATGAACAGGCCAGTGTAGTTTCAGGATCCCTGCTAGACAGCATAAGGCTGTCTATCTGCGCAATCAAAGAAGAGAAGCGCGTCCCATTGTACACAGTTAAGGCTAAACACACTTAAATAATGTAGCCTCCTGCGCTCGGCTGACGCTAGAACTGTTATAAGAGAGATCTGCGAGTCTTTATCGGCACATACGCAATTACCACGTTCCATTCTGACCAGGGTCCTGCTTTCAGCTCTCGAGCTTATAAGGAGGCCATGGCCAGCATGGGAATTGGGTTGCGGTATTCTTGTCCGTCGCACCCCGAAGGGAATAGTGTGGTTGAAAGAAAAAACCGCGACATAAAGCGATCTATAACAGCGAAGGTATTAGGTTCAGGCGCTGGGTGGGTCAAACATTTAATAAGTGTCCAGACTAGTCTTAATAACTTGCCAAGAAACTCTCTAAAAGGTTTCAGCCCAAACGAACTATTGTTTGGAATTAGAATGAACATTCAGGACCTCGATAGTCAGATGTCAGTGGTACAAGAAAAAACAACAGACTTTGACATCAAAGATCGTTTGGCTGTTTTACAGGAACTGAATGAAACAAGAAAATCCTTAAGCAACATAAAGTTAAAGCAACAGCCAGATACCACTGACGAGGCACCACAAGCAACAGCCCCAGCAAGGCCTGTCTGGATTCCAAAGATTGGGGATCTAGTCAGAGAAAAGATCGCGGTGAAGAAGGAATTTGGGCCTTCTTACACAAAAACCAGTACCTGTCTTGGCAGTCACCGGAACAAGATCAGTTGTACTACCGCCCCTTGCTGGTAAAAAGGAGAACAGAGTTGTGTCCATCGACCTGGTAAAACCACAAGCATGTGGCCTATAATCAACAGTAGGCCCAGTGGACTCCCAAGAAACAACAGAATACCCAAACTTGCAACAATCCAAGAGTTTCAAACTGAAAGACTAATCACATTCGATCAGCCTGCAGTGCACGGTGAAGGACTATGCAATAATGCCATGGAACTCGTGCCTCTTGAAACACAGATTGAAACAGTTCATCAAGAAACACCAGTCTACACTAATGTGGCATCAGAAAGTGCTACCGAGAGACAGATTGAAAGAACAATCCCATCAATTGACAGAACTGCCTCTGGTTATTTCATCGACTTCGACAACTTCTCTGAAGATCAAAACGACCCCGAAGTGATGCCAGAAACAAAAAAGACTTTTAAAGAAAAAGCAACGGAACTCTTTCATCAACTGAAGGAAATCTACCTTGTTTCCCCTTGGTTAGAGTTCTGGTTCGGTCTAGGTGTGTTTTTCCTCCTGCTTTGGCTCATCATGGTACTTTGTTTGGGAAAATTCATTGAGGGAAAATATATTACAATGGACACAGCAAGTCAGAACATCAACCTAGTCCTCAAACCACACAGATCATCCCATGTGAAGAAAAGAGAACTGTCAACAGTAAATGTCACAGCAATTCCAATACCTGGTGGGGTAGTATGGGAGAAAACAGACTATGAAATATATGGTCCGGTCGAAATCCTGAAGTATCTTCATCAACTGAAGGTTTCCTTAAGTTACTTTGTAACACCTAGTACATTCTCTGATGATTGGGACTTTAACAGTATTAATGACATGATGTCTGATTTAGTAATGTCAGCTAGATTCACAGACATTATTATTTACAAGGTTCATCTAGTTATGAGCAGTTATTCTGTTACACACATTATGGTGATCACTATTTGCAAAAATCTGCACAGCCTAGAAATGTTTTTATGTATAATCAAAGGGAACATTGTGCTACACCACCTAAAAGCAGTTCTAAAGCATTTTTTGAGAAATTCAAATACTTCTCAGGGTTTAACACCAGTAATGCAGAAACGTTTTATTACAAACTGTTAGATAAAACAGGAATGAAAACAATGCTGACAAATTCTAAATTGATATATTCAGAAGCATTTTATGACAAAATGATGACATTTGGTTCTGATTATTGGAAAAATAACATTGAAACGAAAACCATTTGGGGTACAAAAGATTGGCAGGTACAGGGCATTGAAGCACTATTCAGAACCTGCATGATACCAGAACAAATGTTGTTTTTAAATGACACAATACACCAAACATCCTGTCTTGGCCTAGCTAAGACCAGAGACCTTAAAACACCGTCTATACCAAAGCCAATACCTGAAAATACAACTGCAGATATTGAGTTAGACGTGTCACAAATTTTACATTTTAACAGAACACATCCTGATTGGAAAAAGTGGTTAATCTGGCCTACTGACACAAACAACTGTCAAGATAGATTCCTGAATAAAACACAGGGGTTAAAAATGACCAGACTAGACCCGAGATACTCCCAGAGACAACATCCAGGGATAATAACAACATACAGTGTAGGGAAACTCTGCCTTGAATGGCTAACATCATCCACACTGGCTGAAATTAAGCAACACTTGTCTTTACTAAAAGATGGTGCTGATTTGCGCGATTTCATTCTTGGTCCACGCAAACAGCATCAAAAGTGTTTCATAGCGACCAGTATCTATGCTGCGTACAACGAGGCTTGGAAAGTCAAACAAATTGAAACAGCTGAAAAAATACGAGAAATTGATCGTATTAATTTGGAAGAATCACTTTCTGTAGTAGACAATGGGTTAATGACTCTGTCTTCCAGAATATATTCGTTGGACAATATTGTATCCTCTGCCTTTGATGTGATAGATAGAGACTTGCTAATGTTACAACATGGCCAATCTCAATTACGTTCTATTATACAATTGGGCTGGACGCTGCAAAATCTTCGTTCAGGCTATGTGCCTTGGCGATTAATCAACACAACGTCATTATTTTCCATTTTTAACCTTACTGATAAACAGATCAGTTTGGCACAGAAAGGAGCAGACTATACAATCCTGAGCATCGAAAAACTTGAGAGATTACCATTGACAATGTCAGAGAGTCCTGTCATTGAATGGATAATACACGGAATTATCACTATTCCGATAACAACTTTCCGATTTAAAAAGTGCCTTGAATACATACCTACTGGCCAGTATGAACGATTGGGTAAAGGTTATGTAAAATCAGAATGGAAATTACCATACACACATTCTTGCTATAGTGACAGCGACAAAAATGTATTTCTTAGTGGTGACAATTGTAAACATTCACTAAGCGGTATACTTTTGTGTCAGGGTATTAATTTACACGGAGCATGTGGTGGAAATTCTAACAACCTTTCATGCCACCAGCTAGTCACACCTGCAACTCAGATAGAGCCCTTCTTTATGCAACTTGCAAACGGGAGTTACATTCTTAGAACGGATCACAGATGTTGTGGCCTTGTGCCAGGGAAAAGTTATCTAGTAAGCGTAACATCCATGGTCAAATGCTGTATGCAAGCATTGTTCCCGAATGGGCCTGCAGACACAGTGACTCCCATCTGGCCTCGTCTGAATCTCTATTCTATACGAATTGATACTTTAAGCAAAATGAAGTCTGTGCTTTTGCAGACAACAGTGCCTATAACGTCCTCAAAAGAGACGTATGATCTTCTAGTTGCAAGGACAGCTACTGAAGTTCATGAACTTTTATCAACAAATTGCCCCGTGCATTTCGTAGAAATGCTCAGCCAACTCCTTAACATGTCTAGTGCCACAAGCATCCCAGGCATATTTAAGACGATTTTTACGGGACTACTAACACCTTTTCAAGCAATTTTGGGAATCGTTCCTAATTTTGTACACTCTGTTTTTGGCGGCATACCATTATTTTTGGGACTTGTAGCAGGGATTTTATTTTTGACCGTCCTGCTTCGTTATGGCAAGCCAAAGCTCAGACATAGCTCCCATGGGAATGGAAGAGACAATCCTAGCAATGCGTTACCTGGACAGGATAACTAACGTCCTCGGATTGGCCAGGCTGAGAGATCTAAACATGACCTGGTTCCTTTCATTCAGACCTATATGGCAGAACTGTATCTTACCGGTACGTCGATGTATGCTATGCGGAGATGAGTGCGTGTTGGACATATGTCTTTCACTTCCATCAGCAGTACCAATGGACGTCGATACTTTGCTCAGTCAAATAATGGATCACGCATTGTGTTGTCCCCAGCGGCTACCAATCCTGATGACGGCATTCGTTGAGACTCCTGTGCTACGACTAGGTGGTAACAGTGGAGCAAGTGACAAAAGCAACATCACCCAGGTACGACCTTCTGTGAGCATTGCTGCTCCCGACTATGATGACAGCAATCATTCTCACACCTGCCAAGTTACAGCACTATCGAATTTGGTTGAACTGTCACCTGATTTTGTAGACCAATTCTTTGAGAGCCTGCCTGATACGATGTTCTCACCCGTACAGAAACAATAACTTTTGAGAAGCTTTCCGACACACAGCGTTCCCATGAACTCTGAATTCGGCCTTCAGTCTTGATCAACAAAAACTGCTAAAAGCGTTGGAACTCTATTTCCCCGTTCAAGCATTAATTCTTTTGAATTGGACATTTTTAATATTGACTGTTTTTTTTGGCACGAATAATTCTTTGCTTAACGTAAAAACTATTCTTAGAGAACAGAAGCTTCAAACTTCTATTTCTACACACATCTAGAGACATAACAAACTTACATCAGCCTCTAGCACATTTATTGCAATGCATTTATATGTGATGATTTATCTCGCCCTTCTTCTGTTTCAGAGATACTTCATGTGTAATTCTTTTGCATAATCGTTCATTGATTTCATATGCAATAGTTTTTGAATGATTTCTATGCTTCAAAAAACGTACAGTACCTAAATTTCATGTATTACAATATACGCCTATTTCGAATGCATTTATGTATTTTGGGGTGGGCAATGTTACACATGCATCCTTTTGCTCTAGTTTTAGTAATTTGATGGACATGAAAACGTGGAGTGGGTGTTGCGTGTTTATCTAGGTTCCTGATCGATACTGTGACCTTATGCCCCTATTCGGCTATAAATCCATTTATTCCCTATATTGGCATAACCGTTCAAGTGCGATATTCAGAAAGTCATCTCTGGCCTCACACAAACAGAGCCACATTCCAGAATAGTTCTCTGCCACTTCCTTTGCAACCAATTAGTGCAATGACAGAGCAGAAGTCACTATCTGATATTCCTAGATTAACACTCCGAGTTCTTCAACAAGATAAAAACTCAGCAAACCTGGAAATCCCCGCTTGCTGTGTTTTGATTAGTAATGGAACTCTAATGAGCAACTGATAGCTATCACTTCCTAGTGACATCTTTAATTGACGTCTTATGTCCAGCAAACTTGCGTCAAACCAGGCACCTGTCAGGTATAAATACTACCAACGTTGCCTTAAGCAATAGCCTGTTGCTGCAGCTGGTGTCCCATTGCTGTTGTATGCTGTATGCAGTACGCTGATGCTGCTGCTGTCCCTTTGGTGGTGAAGCTACTGATACCATTATTGCTGCTAAAGCGCGAACGATGGTGTGGTGAGCTTAGGAGCTGAACAGCCGTCCCTCTGCGAAGAGCCCAGCAGATGCCAAGCTGCCCGTGGACGCTGTCCCCCCTCCTCCTCCTCAACGCGCTGAACAGAGAAATCCAGCTCCAGCGTTTCTAGTCTGCCCTCGCGGGTGACTGGGATACCGAGTGCCTCCTGAAGGAGATACCAGACCTCCATCATTCTATTCAGAGGTATGGTGTTGACTAAACCCTTAGATGAGAATTCTTGAAGCAAACCTTGGGAAAAACCAACTTAACTTAAAGCTACTTACTTACTCCCCTTCCACGTGTTAGGCTTAGGTCAGGCACACTGGGGTAGGCTTAGTTAGAAGCACCAGTTGAGTATTTTAGCCTAATGTATATATGACTGTATATATGTTTTATTACTTTTAAACCATTGTATGGCTAAGAAACCATATCAATGCTTTTACAGTATTATTTCGCAATACTTATCTTACTGTACGTACTTTTTATCATAACAAGTCTTGCAATTGTGGCAATACATTTCTATTGTACGAGAAGAAAGACTGTTCAATAAATATTAACCCTTTATTGACAAACGCCCGTCTCTCTATTCTCTACATATCGTGAAAGTAAACTGCACTAACCTGACTGAGTAAAATAACTGTCTATTGTTTCACACGACCCTAGAGATTGACTCTTGATCTGAGGAGCAAAGTTGTCATGTTGCACGGTTGTTGGAAAGCTGAATCCCTTCTTGTCTGTGCCAGGGAAGCTGATCACTTCCTATGCAGAGAAGAAAGTTTCCAGTGACCTCTGAGCTAGTTGGTAACAAACCCAATTAAGTTTAGCATAGTCAGTGAAGGCCTGGAAGATCCGCACTTCTACGTCTATACTACTGTTTATGTTATTCCAATGCACAGGGCCTAGTGGGAAACTAGGAACTACACTACAGAGTCACTTTGTAAACCCCTACACTACATTATACATGCGTCAGGTATAATGTATGCAGGGTGGTCCTTCCCCCACAAGGAAGGGTCGTAGGTGTGGCGCAGTGAAATCAATGAGATTTCACTGCACCACTTTTGGGACACTAATATGTCGAAACCTTACCGCTCATGGCAGACATAAGGATGACACTGCCCCTTTCACATGGGGCTTGCCCCATGTGAAAGGATGCATTGCTGGAGTTGCGTCTGTTTTCAGACACACTCCAGCAATTCGCCACTTTGGCAACATGATGTGTTGTACTGTAAATGTGGGGTATCTGTGGTGTGCAACACTTCTCATAAATAAGGCCCTTAATATATTGCATACAGTCTTTAAGGGGTAGTGTCTGTAAGTGTTTGTAAGAAAGTGATAGCCCAAGATATTTAAATGATTTGGTCTAAAGAGATGAGTTTTCTACTAATTATAAAATGAAAGAGAAACCATTGAAACTCATCTTATTCAGTAGATCATCATACTCCATAGAAACCACTTGGATATTGCAAAGGTTCATTATAATCTTCTCACAGCCTAAAAATACATAGGGGCCTATTTACAAGCCCCACAAGCAGCTGGTGGATCACTTTTTGTGATGCACCAGCGGCGCAGTGTGGTGCTCCATATTTACAAGCTTGGCCTTTTGTGTTCTTGTAAATTGCTCCATATTTACAAGCTTGGCCTTTTGTGTTCTTGTAAATATGGTCCCTTTTCACACAGTACTTTGCATGAAAAGGGCGTTCCATGGGTGTTGCTGTGGGTGTTCTCACGTAACCCCCATGGATTATGATGCATTCCCAGGTTTAAAGCTCTTTGTAAACCTGGGAATGAGCCAGAATCCTAGGCCTCTCCAGGAAAGGCATTAGAAAGTGCAATGAGGATAAATACTTGTATTTCTCCTCTTTTGTATCTCTTTCTATGTGTGCTGCATTATTGCAGCACACATGGCTTGGGACTGGCTAGAAGCATGCAGAAATGGATCGGCCCTCCCGATGACTTGCCCTAAACCCAGCGCTTCTTGATGCAGGGTAAAGAGACGTTCCTGTGGTGCTTCATGCGGCATGTCACTGAAGAGACAATACCCATCATAGATTGCGCAGGAACGGGCCACAACACTACAAGCTATGGCTGAGATCGTGATGACACAGAGGCTGGACTTGGAGACTGGGACCCCCTCTGAATGTAAATCAGTACTCTTGAGGTGAGAGTCTTCCTATGTAGATGGAAGTGCCTTGCCCGAGGTGACAGTACGATCTGTGGATGACCTGATCTGTTGTACACTGTCACTAGTTCTTTGGTATGTCGGGGATTCTGAATTGGAGACCCCCTACACTGAAGGTAAAGGAGTCGGGAGAGGCTGCTGCCTCAGATACAGTACCTGTGTATAGCTCTAATTTCCTTTTTAGGGTTCAAGACCATAGAAGTGCTGGTGGCTGAATATGGGCTGGGATGTGTGCCTGGAAAGTGAAGGTGGCAGGGCATGTACAACAACAGTTTTTGACTATAAAATACAGCCTACCCCTCCCTGTTAGACCCCTACCAGGTGACTGGAGGAGAAGTTCTGTGAAAGATGTTTTCAGAATTCTGAGTTTAGGTGACTGGTCGTTGCTGGGCTGCTCTTTGGATGAGAAGTTAGCAGTTGTTTTTTTTAAGAATTATTTCTTGCAAGTATCTCTCTATATGTTGAAGTGGGTGGCCTTAATTCGGGGTATGCACACTTCAAACCTGATGGCTGACCAACACCACTCACAGGTATTTAAGGAGGCAAGGGAGAAAGGTGGCCATGCTACAAAAGACACATCTCACAGGGGAGGAAGGTGATAACCTATGCCGCAGGTGGCATCACATAGGTGTCATTTGCCACCTCATACTCTGTGTGTTGATTTGGATCAAGGAATGAAAACCAATTAAACACATTCACTCCCTCAATGGATAAAAAGGGTCGCTACGACCTGATCAAGGGTAGACTGTTGAGTTGAGATACAACTCTGACAAGTATCTATGCCCAAATCAGGATCAGGGGACTTTTTCCATTCCCTTTCAGCCTCCCTGGCATACATTATGACAGATGATCCCATGTTAGGTGAGTATGTTAACTGTGTAGCAGATGTTCTACTTGATCGCTCTACCTGCCCCCAACCCCCCCCCCCCCTGCTGGGCTTCCAGCCTGTTGGGGAACACCCGCAGATTCTCAAATGGCGGTGTAATCCACTGTCCCTAGAGGATAATTGCCTTCAAGACTCCCTGGAAGATGCAATCTCTGGGTACTTCGATCTCATTCAGGGCTCTTCACCCTCTGGCTTCATTGAGTGTGAGGCATCTAAGGTGATGGTTCGCAGATAATGTTTAGGCCACTTGATCAATGTACAGAAATAATTGAACGGAGAGGTTTAAACCCTGGATATTGGAGTGCACAAGTTAGATAATCCTCTGGCTGAAGAGGCAACAGCTATAGACAGGTTCCGAGAGGCCCGGGTGCAATATAATGCCATCTTAGTCAGACTCATTTGGAAGGGTTGAGATTTGCAATGGAGGCAAATAAACATTCAGTCCAACAGATCTTAATGGTCCAAACCACTTTAACAATTCAGCCCTATTTAACATTTAACTTGAGTGTCTTCGACAGGTAAGTTTTGGTGCGATTTAGGATGAACATATTCCACAGTTTGATAAGTTTTCCTAAAACGAATGATTGGTCAAAAATGTTGTCAACCTGCCCCTGCGATGAAGTTTCAATGCAATCATCAATGCATGTGGTTCTATTTTGTAAATTTTATCAGGAACCAAGGAAACATTGGATAATACCTATATTAGAAATTCTGGGCCTACAACAATGCCGCCCAGCTTACCTCGTGATTCAATTCCTGGAAGTGGAGTGCTTTGCAAATAACATAGCCCATTTTTTGAAACTCTGTGTTAGACACTGGACAAATTTAAAATAGGATTGGTCCCGCATATTTTGCGTAAGCATACAGTGGTTTTCCTTCTGCACTCTAATGTCCTCATTTGCTGTAGTTTAAAAATGAACCAGTACTTTGGCACTTTATATCGTTGGTATGCACTGTCTTTGATAGAATTTGTAAAAGTTTTTAAATGTATTTATTGTAATCAGAGGATGACATTTTTAAACTACTTTTATCAATGTTTTATAAAAGGATGTACTTTTATGGTTTTTGTAATTTCATGAAAACCGAATAAATGAATTGAACTGAATGGACTGCCCTGCCATGAATATAAGAACTACATTGTCAGGGCACATGATGGGAAAGGTCAGCCGGGCAGGCTATTGGCCTGGCTTATTAGACCTGAATTTCGAGGGGCCCTATAACACATATTCAGATTAGTGACAGCAAATCACTCTACTCTCCAGCTATTATTACCTCATTCTGGGAATATAAAAAAGCACTGTACAAATGCCTGGAGTCGCTTCCGCCTCGGATTCAAGCAGCCAAGAGGCTAGGGAAAGCCTGGGAGGATCGATATTGGTACAAGAGATCTGTTTCCCTATAAAGAAATTACAACAGGTAAAACCAAGGGCCATGATGGCTTTTCTGTGGAGTTTTACCCCACATTTGCTGAGATATTAGCCCCGAAGCTGGAGTCACTATATGCTGATTCTTTGCAACTGGGGACACAACTCAAGACTACCCAGTATGCATTTGTGGTCCCTCTACCCAAAACCCAAGGACCCAGAACCTTAGAGTTCCATCCCCTTTCCATGATTAACAGGGATTTCAACATTCTTAGTAAAATACTGGCTTTCCAGCTGCTTCCTCTTATGCCCTCTCTAATACATAATGACCAGAATGACTTTATAGTGACCAGCAACTCCTCAATAAATCTTAGAAGGCCCTATCATGTTCTTACTCATCCAGAGGTCCAGTCTAGCTCTCGTGCCATGCTGATGTTGGTGGACCTCGAAAAAGCCTTTGTCAAGGTCATGCGACGGATGAGATTAGAGGAACGCTGGGTCAGCTGGGTCTGACTACTTTATATTGCTCCAACAGCATGAATCAGAACCGGGAGGTTTATTTCCCCACAATACAAAGTATGCAGAGGCACCTGACAAGGATGCCCTTTGTCCCACCTTCTATTCTAGCCATCAAGCCCCTGGCTGAACTCTTTCGCTTGGAGGGTGCAGGCATAAAAATAGTAGTCAAAGGTTGAGAACACTTTTATTTCTCTATATACTGACAACCTCCTACTATACCTGGTGGAAAGACGTAGTGTCTATGACAGAGTTGTGCCTCTAAGGGGAGTTTGAGAGGGCTCAGGCCCCTGGGTTATTAAGACTAAGACACAACTGTTTCCCATGTCATCAGATGCCCAGTGGCCCTAGACCTTCCATGGGATCCGACATGAATCCCATTCTCCTTTCGATGCCTGGGCATACAGGTGTTCCATTCCTTAGAGGACCTGCGAGAAAGCAATCTGGGGAAAACCCTCTGATCCCTCCCATCCTACATTCCCTTCTGGCGTTCTCTTTAACTGCCAATTATGGCCCGGTTCTCCATATCCAAGATGATCATGCTGCCCAGATTACTCTATTTCTATATTAATCTCCTGATTGGAGTGCCGGCTTCTTCATTTCGGCAGCTGGACACCCTGCTGAGGGAACTGATATGGAATGGAGGCCACAAGAGGGTATCTCTTGAGACCCTCTTGAGCCTGCCAGATAAAGGGAACCTGGGTGCCCCTGATTTTGAGCTATACTTTCTGGCTTCTCTGCTCCAATGAATTACTCAGTGGCTTGGCAGGGCACACCAGGAGGAATTGGGCCCAGTGGACCTACCCACTCATTTAGATGCTCTGCTGGCTAAGTTACTTTGTCCAGTGTTGGTAATTCCTTGCACGAGCATGCTGTTGGCACTGGCATTAAAGTGGTGGAAGCGCTGTATGCAGAGGACTGTGCTAACACCCCTCTATACCCCCACACTACCTCTGGTGGGTCTCCAACATGGTGACTCTTTATCCTTTTGTGCAGCTGGGCAGGTGTCAGCTTGGACAGATGCTGGACTTGTGACACTGGGTGATTGCTATCAACAGGGCGCCCTACTCTCCCTAGAAAATCTGGTGGACAATAATGACGTCCTCACAGGGCCATTACTCACATATGAGTAGTTGATTTACTCCTTCAGAGACCTTTGGGCCGAGTGGGGGCGTGAGGAGCCAATGACCCACACTGTGCTGCAAATATTAGTCTCCATGGGTACTGAAAGACACCTGGCCTATATAATCACTAGCTGAGATGGTCCATAAATCCTTGTTAAAAATGGCGATGCTGAAAGATACTGAAACATGAAATTATGGATTTGGGCTGCAGCAAGATACTGGCATACCCTATAAAAGACTCCAGGAATATGAGGCTGAAATACATACTGTTTAATTATGTCCACATGATGTATATGACCCCCTACAGACTCCAGGTTGTCTGCGGTGGGGAACCATTTAGATGCCCTGGATGCAAATTTTATGCGCATGACCTGGAGCGAATCCGGGCTGTGTCCACGCAGTTGCAGATGCCCTGAATAAAACATTTTTTTTTCTTAAATTCTGTTTATTAGTTTTCAATAACAATCCAACATCCACATTTCTGTTACATCCATATGCATTTCATTAGCAGAGTAAACCTGCCTCCCCGGCAGTACAAGCATACACATCAGTTATCACATCTGAAGCAGTAGTAATCACATCCTGTATGTCCGAGGGCCAGAATTAACATACATGTTCAAGATGCATTGAGCCTACATAATCCATATTTAGCTATACAACAAGGGATTCACGCTACCCCTTCAGTTCTGCAGTGATGTTTAGTATCCATACGCTTGAAGGCTCATCACCTTGTCTGCATATTAAGCATACAGTACCATCTTTCCTTCCTCGCCTCCCCTTGTCTCGCCAAAAGTATACCATCTTATACATCTTTGTCTCGGCACTGCTATTGCGCAGTTATTGTCACGTTATCCGCTCTCGTCTCCTGTGGGTGTGCCAGTAAGTAACACGTTAGTGTGGCCCAGATATCTCTAGGTCTGGACGCACATGGTAGTAATTCAGCGTATGCAGCCAATTGTTATTGACACATCACCAGGTCAGCAATCCAATCTTTGAATTTGGGTGCCCGCGCTCTGCCCCAGCGGCAGGCCACCTGCCGCTTAGCGAGGAGTAAGGCAAGGGCGTCATATTTGCTGTGTGCCGCCTGTACCGGCTGGACATAACTGAGCAAGGCAATCAGTGGTGTGGGCTCTAGGTGAGTGTTTATCATAAGTGTCAGTGCCTCAAATACCTGTGCCCAGTATTCGCCCACTCGTGGACACTCCCAGGCTAAATGTAAAACATCCGCCCCTGGTGCTCGACATCTGTCACATCTGTCTGACTCCCTATGCATCCTAGCTGGTGTATATTATAGCCTATGAAATAATTTATAATGTATTATACAAAGTCTGCTACTAGATGACACCCTCTCAGTCTGCAAACAACAGAATTTCCACTGATCATCCGTCAATTCAAAACCTAGCTCCTCCCCCATCGTGCGTGAGCAGGTGCTGCCGGCAATTCCCCTTGTGTGTGAACTGACCGGTAGAGAATGGAGACAAGGCTTCTAGATATTTAATTCTTAAGCAACAGGCTCAGTGGTGCTAGCTCCTGTGGCTCGTCTGGTATGTCTGGGGTAAGGGATTTGATGCCCTGTTGAATCCAGATATATAAAAAACGTCCATCAGAGTCCGTTCCAGTCCCTGAAACACATGTTCCATTGTGCGGAACTGACCCTTGTGATATACGTCTCCCCAAGTGTGGATATGAGTGTGTTTCCTGAAATCATGAAATAGCAATTCCTGGAGAAGAGGCATGTTCTGGTAGTATGTGAGAGGAAGGTGAGGTTCCGTGACAATTGTAAGTGGTGTTTTCGACTCGCACGAATATGGTCGAGTCTGGTATCTATGAACCGCAAATGACGAGTTTAGTAAGTGTGCGCAGTTTCGCTGTGCTAACTTAAACCGTTCGTTTGTTATGTGGGTTTTTCATCTGTACCCACGGGTTCCATCTTAGATACGGCATCCATTTTGTCTCTTGCCCTCAAGTAGCCAGCGAACGGACGCTGTCCGCTTCGCGACCCTGGGACTCCCAAGATATTGGCGGAAGACACATGTTCTTTGTAAGTGTCTTTATGACGAGGGGGTTGCTGCTGTAAGGCAGATGGCGCCGCTCGAGGCTCATCTTGCCGCACGGGCTTATTGTCTCAGCCGTGCATCTCATTAGGCACATCCCTTTGATGCCTGTATCTCGTGTTTCTCGATACCTCCCCTTTTACACCCTTTCCGATCTCCCCACTGTCTCCGTCTTCCTCTGCACCTGTCTTTGTTCCTATTTTCGATCTACTTTACTGCTGATTGGAATTTGCTAATGGTGGGAAGATGGGTTTTTACAGTTGGGAACCGCCAAATGTTTCCGTACTTATGTTCCGGACCTTGTGTGTTTCAAAGTGACCAAAGCGACCCCTCTGGGGGCTAATTGTGGGAACCGGGTTGTAAACTTTTGTGCATCATGTTATCCTATGGGTAAAAACTGTATAAAAGGAGCGATCCACAGAACCAATTTGAAGCAGTCTCCCCGAACTACACTCGATGTACTTCCTGTGACTTCTGTGTTCCCTGCAGCAAATAAACCTTGAATCTTTGACGCCGAAGGAAGTGTCCCGTGTCTCTGTGACTTGTACGCCGGAGCAGGTTACCCACGAAGGTTTCAGGTGTTGTGCCCTGGCACCGCTGGGTCCGAAAGAACCCGGTCCTTCAGTTGGCGCCCAACGTGGGGCTGCATCAGTGGTACCGGTCCAAGCCCGACGATCGTGAGGAACTTCGTGTGAAATCTCCGAGGGAAGGTGCACCCCGCTTCATCGATCCTGTTGTCGAAATAAGTGGCCCGAAGACTTTTCCCGCGAAGATTCCCGCCTCCTGACGGCTGCGACGGACTGCTGCCCTGACTGTAGACCTGTTTTGGCGCCTGGCGTAGACCTTGGTATAGCGAGACGATTGACGGGCCTTCCTGGTGACGCCATCGATCTTTGAGTTAAGTATTTGTGGGTCGCTCCCAGAGTTCTTGGTTATTGACACTTTAGCGAGTGTCTTTGTTGTTCACGCTGTGTGAGTGTTTTTGTCGGTGACACTTTGCTAGCGTACTTTGTTGTTGTATTGTTTGACGACTGCAGCCGCCAAAAACCGAGGGTTTTGTTCTTTGCTGGGACTTGGTAAATCCCGTAACCCTTGAAGTTTGTGAAACTCGGCTAGTGTGCAAGATGCCTGGTCGCAGTACTTTGTTCAGTTGTTTTAGACCTTGTGGTGCGGATTCCCTGCTGGAGGACTCATGTCCGATACCTCCGGTTGGAACTCCTACTTATGACTTATATAGCAAACATGGGCTAGGCCCGATTGCTTTTAACGATTATTGGATTAAATATACAAAGAAAGACGGCGATCTTCGTTGGCCACCTCACGGTAGCTTCGAGGCGTCGATCTTAGATAATTTAGAAATAAAGTTGTTCGAACATAAATCTAGGCCGGCCATGTTTGATGCCTTTCGGTTGTGGCGCAAAGAAGCCCGACAGAAAGAAATCAGACAGAATAAACGTAGTCAGCGAGATACTGTTGCTACTATAGTGAAGAAAGCTGAGCAGTTTCAGCGTGATAAGGAGGATAAGGATAAGGAAGTGTTTGAGAGGCTGCAGCGTATGTCCATAGATAAATGCTATCCTGCTTTGCCTACGGAGTCGGATAAGAAGGAAGAGGCAGTTGAGGATCCTTTAATGTCCTATCTTATGAAGTCGCCACCTCCGTACGTACAGGGTACCGCAGCTCCTGTGGTCCCTGCCGTACCTGTTCTTCCACCTATTGTTCCTCCACCAGTTCCTCAACCTGCACCCGCTCTTCCGACTGTTCCTGCTCCTTTGTCTGTTTCTATTCCTACTGCTCCTCCGCTTCCACATACTCCTGCTCCCGCTACTGCTCCTGTGTTGTTAACCCCTGTTGTTGCTACTGTCGCTACTCCTTCTCTTGTTAGTCCTGTGTCTTACTCTTCTCCCTCTACTCGTAATCGTAATTCTCCCCTTGCGACAAACTTCTTTCAGTCGCTCGGACCTGTTTTTGGGTCTGCTGGATCTGATGGTCCTCAGAGACGTAGTCAGCTTCCTGGTAACAGAGAACGTGTTGCACTATATAATATGGCGATGGGTTGGATGGTAAACCCTCTTAGAAATCCACCTCGGGTTGTCCTCGAAACGTTTAATCAATTCAACATACCAACTCAGAGATATGTGTTTGACGAAATGTGCAAGTTCCTTCATGATCAGATAGTGGCCAATGCGCCTGACGAGGTGCTGACCGCCTTGTCCGAACTTCGGCTTCAGTTCGCAACTGGACTGATAGTAGACACTAATGTCCGACGTGCTATTGAGCGGTTGCTATCTCTTCGTCCCGCTCCTATTCCTCATGCATTGTTCGTTGAGGACATTGAAAAACAAGACGAGTCTGGCCAATATCCTATGCGTGAAGTTCCGCCGGTTTGGATACCAGCTGATCCTAATGCTCAACCTCATGCGATAGTGGCACATTTTGAGAGAGTGTGGATACACCTCCCATGGAAACGATCGGAAGTGCTTCAGGTGAAACAATCTTTGCCCGACCCTCGTAAAAATCCTACAGGGTATTATAAGGAATTATCGCAGCTCGTAGATGCTACGGTGATGAATCTTGCTGATATCGATATGTTGTTTGGCAACGTCGTACCGCAACCGGTATGAGCTAAGATTCGTCACCAAGATCACGCAAATGAATTAGGTGGTGATTGGGCTGCCATTACAGCGGCAGACGCTGGACAAGTGGCTGCTACTAAACCCGATCAGTTGATTGCTGCTCTCCCCCAGCGAATCATTGCATTAATGAAAACGCTTATGCCAGCTATGAGGGTAAATTGGGACAAGTTGTCAGCCTGTAAGCAGAAGAAAGATGAGAGTGTTTCCGATTTCTTTACGAGGTTCGAGGAAGCATTCATTGATCATAGTGGACAGGATATGGGTACTGAGGGTGGACAGAGGTTGTTTGTGGATAAATTCGTGTCGAACTTGTTGCCCGATCTAAGCAATAAATTAAAGAATTCAGAAAGTGCGTGGGCCGTTTCTACCTCAGCTCAGATATTGGCTACGGCACAATATTACGAGAATAGAGAGAAAGAAGAAAATGACCGTGCTGATAAAAAGACGAAAGAGCTAAAAACTAAAGTGTTGTTACAACAAGCGTATCCGCCACGTTCTAATCAGAATGCGCCTCAGCAGAATAGATCACAGTCGCAATCGAATCGATCGCAGCCGCGTAATGATTCCTCTTTCCAAAGATCTTCATTAGGGTACAATCAATGTGCTTATTGTAGACAGGAGGGACACATTAAATTCAATTGTCCTGCTTTAAACGAACGTAATAGTGGTAATTCGTCTAAAGGAGGCCGTGGTGGTTCACAGCACGCATCACGTGGTAGAGGTCGTGGTGCTCAGAATGATCGCTCTGACCATTCATCAAATTCTAATAACTGTTTCGATCAACGTGGATCATCGCAAGGACGATCTGCGCAGTACAATGTAGACGATTATTACGTTGATCAGGGAACTGACGATAGTAATTACTAGGACAGCCAAAGACAAGGAGAGGGAGTGGTATCAGTTCCGGTTGATCAGAGAGGGCCTTACGTCGCAGTTGCTACATCGGGCGTCGTTGAGCCTTTTCTGTTGGACACTGGTGCAGCGAAAAGTTCTATCATGCATTCGAAACTCCCTGGCGCACCTTTGTCTGGCTTAACAAATGTTTCCGTTGGATTCTCTGGCGCCCCCGTTAGCAATCCAGTTTCGCGCCCTTTGCCCCTTAAAATTGGGCCACGTGAGCTCGAAGCTCCGTTGATTTTGACTACTGGTTGTGGCGAAAATCTTTTGGGTCTGGATTTGCTTAAACGTTTGTATGCAACTTTGTATTGTTCTCCTGCGGGTGTAAAGCTTACGTTAGGAGAGAGGGTAGTCTCTCCCATGTATTTGTCCCTCAATAAGCTTCCACCGGAATTGAATTCTCTTCCTGCGTCTTTGTGGGCGACGGGTCCAAATGATGTGGGCCTACTTGATATCTCCCCTTATGTTGTTCAGTTGAAGTCTAATGTGCGATTGCCACGTATTCCCCAATACCGTATCTCCCTTGATGGTGAACGAGCTTTGTTAGCGATCATCTATGACTTGATCGAGAAAGATGTCATCGAAGAAACTCGGGGAAACGTGTGCAATAGCCCTGTACTGCCCATTCTTAAACGTACTGATCCTACCAAACCGCCTGTTTATCGTTTTGTTATCGATTTACGGGAGGTAAATAAAATTGTGGTTCCTCAATTCCCTGTTGTGCCTGACATCACGGCGCTACTGACTCTGATTCCAGCTACTGCTTCATGGTTTTCGGTGATTGATTTGAAAAATGCATTTTTCAGCATCCCGATTGCCGAAGAGAGCAGGGACCTTTTCGGTTTCTCTCTTGGTGGACGTAGCTTCCGGTTCAAACGCGCTCCTCAGGGCTACTGTGAAAGTCCATCGATTTACAGTCAAGCCTTGAAGGGTCAACTGGATGCGTTTAGGTTGCCGGTTGGTGCGGCTTTAATCCAATACGTCGACGACTTATTGGTGGCTGCTGATACTCAGGACATTTGCAAAATTGCTACAGTGTCGTTGCTGCAACATCTCTGTGAGTTAAATCACAAGGTGTCACCTTCTAAAGTCCAATATTGTTGTCAAGAAGTAACCTATCTAGGTCACTTATTGTCAAAGGAGGGAAGGAGATTGACCCCAGAGAGAATTGCAGCGATTGCGCGCATGGCTGTGCCACAAACCCAAAGAGATGTGCGTGCTTTTCTAGGTATCACGTCGTACTGCAGGCAGTGGATTCCTAATTTTTCATTACTAGCGAAACCATTGGTGGCTCTTACGTGCAAGGATGTTTCAACTCCTTTACCATGGACGGAAGAATGTCAGAAAAGTTTTTCTGAATTACGTGATTCATTGTGTTCGGCTCCTGTGTTAGGTACCCCTGATTACAGCAAGCCGTTCACGTTATATGTTCACGAGAGGGAAGGTTGTGCTTTGAGTGTTCTAACGCAACCTTTTGGTGGTAAGCAACGTCCATGTGCATATTTTTCCTCGACCTTAGACCCAGTAGCTAGAGCATTGCCGAGTTGTTTGAGAGCAACTGCGGCAGCTGCGGTCTCCATCCGACAATCAGCAGGATTGGTCATGGATAATATGCTTACAGTGATGGTTCCGCATGCAGTCGATACTCTTTTGAATCGAACGAAAACTCAGCACTTGACGAGTGCGAGGTTATCTGGGTACGAATTGACGCTCTTGGCAAGCCACATTCAGATAAAGCGTTGTAATGTCCTAAATCCGGCAACTTTGTTACCAATTAGTGCAGAGTCAGATGAAGTAGCAGAACATGACTGTTACTTGCGGACAGAAGAGGAAACAAAAGGTCGTGTGGACCTTAAAAACACCCCATTGGAGGACCCGGATGGCACTCTGTATGTGGATGGGTCATGTTTTAAGTTGCCGAATGGCGATGTGACTACTGCTTATGCTGTTGTAACATTGAATACTGTTGTTGAGACTGCGAGATTGAATCAGAATTCTGCCCAAGCTGCAGAGCTGATTGCTCTCACTAGAGCATGTGTGCTAGCAAAAGGTAAACGTGTGAATGTGTACACCGATAGCCAGTACGCTTTCGGTGTAGCGCATAGTTTTGGACGATTGTGGCGAGAGCGTGGTTTCTTGACGTCGCATGGTACGAAAATACAGCATGGCCAGCTTGTGAACGATCTTTTGGATGCATTGACTTTGCCTGCGCAAGTTGCAATTGTTAAGTGTAGTGCGCATCGTAAAGTGACGGATGATGTTGGTCGTGGTAACGCGTTTGCAGATGAGATTGCTAAGGAGACTGCCCGGAACCTTAGCACTCGAATGTATGTGACGAGTTCGGTTAGGTGGCCTGCAGAATCGAGTATGTGTGAAGATACCATAGAGAGCGTGAAAGCAATTCAGAATGAGGCCACCGACACTGAAAAGACGAAGTGGAAAGAAAGTACGGGAAAGTTGGATGTGAATGGTTGCTGGATTGATTTGTCGGATCAGAAAAGATGGATGTTGCCTGATGCGTATGTGCTGGCCGTTGTGACAATGGCACATGGGTTAGCACATATTAGCGCGAAAGGCATTTGCAAGTTGCTGGCTGATGTGTGGAAGAATGATGGCATTACAAAGTGTGCTGAACGTCTGGTGAAGAATTGTATGGTGTGTATAATGTACAATCCTGGCAAAGGAACCCCAACTCCCCCTGGCAGTTTTGCTCCTCCTTCGTATCCCTTTGAGGTGATCCAATTGGACTTCATCCATATGGAGCGATGCAATAACCTGAAATACGTTTTGGTTGTGGTTTGTGCATTCTCCCGATGGATCGAGGCCTATCCCCTCAAAGACAATACTGCTTTGTCTACTGCGAAAATCCTACTGAAGGAATACTTTCCTCGGTATGGAATGCCTAGAGTCGTGTGGTCAGATAACGGAAGTGAGTTTGTTGGAAGTGTGATGAAGAGTGTGTGTAAGGGCCTTGGAATTAATCAAAAATTCCATAGCGCCAATCATCCCCAGTCAGCTGGTTTGGTTGAGGGGTACAATGGCACCCTTAAACTAAAACTAGCGAAGATTCAGGCTACGACTGGACTTTCGTGGCCTGATGCTTTGCCTCTAGCATTACTGTCAACTAGGGCGACTGTACACTCCCGAATAGGGCTTAGTCCCTATGAGATAGTGTTCGGCCGTCCTGCGAATGTGTGGGGGGTTCCTAGGCCAGGAATATTCTCTGATCTTGAGTATCCGATGTTGATTGACTACTTACATGACTTGACTGCTAAACTGAGGTTAATTCACCAACAGGTTTACGACGCCTTGCCGACGCAGACGGAGGGTCCAGGCCACCAGCTCCAGCCCGGGGACTGGGTGGTTACTCGTAACTTCTCACGCAAGAACAATCTGGACCCCCGATTTACCGGACCTTACCAGGTACTCCTGGCCACGAGGACTGCCGTTCGACTTGACGGGCGGAAAAATTGGGTACATGCTACCCATTGTAAGCGAGTCCCTATTCCTTTGCCGGCAGACCCGTGGGTAAGGAAAGGCATTGCGTCAACAGAAACAGAAACATTGCCGGCGTTTGTACCTTTTAGCGACGCACAGCTTGTTGGAGAACCCTCAGCGCAGCAGAAAGCCACTGTTGAACACTTGTCAGCAAAAGACTCAAGACCAGATCAACCAACTGATCAGCAGGACGCTGTCTCTTCAACGGATCCTTTGTTCGACGAGCAGACACGTCCCGGGAAACATCGATATTCTTTGCGATCTCACACTAAGGACAAATAAAATTTTCTTGCTTTGCTGAAATTGACAACTGCAATATCCTCGTTTCCCATGATCAACTTTGAACATTCGTATCATTGAAAAATTTTTGTACATATATCAAGCTTCTTCCTTGTATCTTTTTCCTTCCACAGCTGAGAGACATTGTGCTAATATATATACATATTGTGTATTGAAGGCCGTAGGGCCGCGCGCGTACTTCCTTCTGGACAGTAGGCCTTGACGCTAGGTTAAAGGCCGTCGGTTCCTAGGAACCCCTGGGGATTGACTATTGCTGCACAGAACGAAGTGCGTCAAGAAACGTTGCGGACGGTCATAGGGAATGGCATTTTCGAAGCTGAATGATTTGGAAGGAGCTCAGGCGTACAGAGTCAAGCTGCAGCAACTCAGTCGTACCAAATGTTTTATATTTCAATTGTTTGTGTTGTTTCTGACTGCTTCTGCATTTTTGACGGGTGGGGTGTATTACACTATGTCTTACTTCTTACTTGCTACCCCTACTCCTACTCCTTACCCTAACCTTACTTCTACTGCTTCTCCTCATTCCTTTCATATGTTACCGGAACACGAGCAGGCTAGACGTGTAGAATTCCGCAACAATTCCTTTATCCAGCTCCTTCATCAGCATCAGTTAGTGGTTAACACTACTAATTGTTGGGTGTGTGGGTTGATGCCACATACTACGGGTAAGGGAATTCCATATCTGGTGTTACCGTATAGTTCCCAAGGGTCAGCTCGAGCATTCCAAACAATGTTTCGAAGCGCACTGGGTTTCCACCCCACTCAAGAACAACGTTCCCCCTACTCTGGTCCTACCTCGTATCAGAGGCTGCTATCGATGGCAATAGAGGATATGGAGGATGAAATCCATGATCCTTTTCTTATCCCTGAAGAAGAGGTACAAGCCTATAGGGTCCTAAGTAGAGGGGAATATAGTATGTTCACTAGTGAAAAGCAGCTTAAAAGCTCGCCTCCAATATGGGTCGTACCCCACACTGGTAATCTTTGTCTTATGGGTCGTGGTTCGCAAGCCCCACTTGGAGCAAGTGCTTGCACTGAAAGTTACGTTCTGCCAATGTTCTCGTCCCCTGTGTTTCTGGCTGCCAAGGGTACCTACTTTATCTGTTATGATCGTGCATACACATGGTTGCCCGCAGACTTCATGGGCTCATGTTTCATTGCAAATCTGTTGCCTCCGACGTTCACTGTAGATGCCGATTATCATAAGACTAGAGTTGTACGAGGCGTAATTAGCGAAGAGGATACTGCCGGTCAAGAGGCAGGAGACTTTTTCAAGGGTTTCCTCCCGTTTTGGGGACCTATGGTTAATAGTAGGAACCTAAGACAGTTGACTCGAGTGGTAGAATCGACAGCTAATATTACTGCCAGTGCCCTTGGTAATATCACCACAGAACTTCAGGCGGAGAGACTTATGACGTTACAAAACCGTATGGTTTTAGATGTCGTCTTAGCAGATCGCGGTGGGGTATGTAAGGTGATCCATTCGAGCTGCTGCATTTTCATTCCAGATAATGCTCCTACTGTCTATCAAGCCATCTCGAAGTTGCATAAGATCTCCGAATCCATACACGTGGATATAGGGGATTGGACGCTACTTGGGTGGTTTTGGGGCCTGATGTCGACTTGGGGTTGGAAGATTCTGATGATCATCGGGGTTGTGGTAGTGTTCCTGTTCACGTGTTGCCTTTGCGTGCAGTGTGGTCCTGCCTTATGTGGCCTCTGTGCTACAACGTGTATGAGACAACCATCTGTTACCAAGGGGACTCGGTTGGACAGAGCTATGCTACAACAACATCTTGATGGTTTGATGAATATCGAATATGATTCCGACTAGTGCTTGCCTACATGAGGGCAAAAGGAGCGTCTGAGGTTCCGTGACAATTGTAAGTGGTGTTTTCGACTCGCACGAATATGGTCGAGTCTGGTATCTATGAACCGCAAATGACGAGTTTAGTAAGTGTGCGCAGTTTCGCTGTGCTAACTTAAACCGTTCGTTTGTTATGTGGGTTTTTCATCTGTACCCACGGGTTCCATCTTAGATACGGCATCCATTTTGTCTCTTGCCCTCAAGTAGCCAGCGAACGGACGCTGTCCGCTTCGCGACCCTGGGACTCCCAAGATATTGGCGGAAGACACATGTTCTTTGTAAGTGTCTTTATGACGAGGGGGTTGCTGCTGTAAGGCAGATGGCGCCGCTCGAGGCTCATCTTGCCGCACGGGCTTATTGTCTCAGCCGTGCATCTCATTAGGCACATCCCTTTGATGCCTGTATCTCGTGTTTCTCGATACCTCCCCTTTTACACCCTTTCCGATCTCCCCACTGTCTCCGTCTTCCTCTGCACCTGTCTTTGTTCCTATTTTCGATCTACTTTACTGCTGATTGGAATTTGCTAATGGTGGGAAGATGGGTTTTTACAGTTGGGAACCGCCAAATGTTTCCGTACTTATGTTCCGGACCTTGTGTGTTTCAAAGTGACCAAAGCGACCCCTCTGGGGGCTAATTGTGGGAACCGGGTTGTAAACTTTTGTGCATCATGTTATCCTATGGGTAAAAACTGTATAAAAGGAGCGATCCACAGAACCAATTTGAAGCAGTCTCCCCGAACTACACTCGATGTACTTCCTGTGACTTCTGTGTTCCCTGCAGCAAATAAACCTTGAATCTTTGACGCCGAAGGAAGTGTCCCGTGTCTCTGTGACTTGTACGCCGGAGCAGGTTACCCACGAAGGTTTCAGGTGTTGTGCCCTGGCACCGCTGGGTCCGAAAGAACCCGGTCCTTCAAAGGTATAAGGAGTACAGTTAGGGCATCTGTAGCATGCGTCATATGCGATGCCACGCCACCACGGTGCATGTAATGGTAATCAGCGTGTTTTCCCAATGGCTAACTGGATCATGAATCACCTCATCCAATGGAAGGGGGTGCACAAGCCAGTGCTCCACTGCAACCTGCGGCATATACTTCAGTTGCTTCACCCAGAACCACACGAAGTGTGCCTGTGCACTGATGTAGTATGATTCAAAGTGCGGTGTCCCAAAAGCGCCCTGAGCATATGGCCTAGTAAGGATATTCCATTGTAACCTCAGCTGCTTTCCTCCCCAGACCAGGTGTATCATTTCTGACCTGCGCTTCTTGAAAAAGAATTTTCCAGGGTAGTATGGGATATTTTAAAACAAATAGAGCAGCTGTGGAAGGATCACCATTTTAATCAACGAGGCTCGGCCAGCCATGGACAAAGGCAGAGCAAATCAGCAGGTCACGGAGTCCGCTATACGTGTCATTGCAGTGCCATAATTCAAACGCATGAGTTCCTCTCTGTCTCTGGTTACTCTTATTTCTAAATAGCGCAGTTCATCCTCGCACCACTCCAAGGGGTAATTCAGCGGGAATCTCCCCGTGGACGTCGTCAATGGGAAAATGCAAGTCTTCCCCCAATTAATTTGAATTCCCGATAGCTTTCCAACGACTATGAATTCACGAAGGACTGGGTTAAGATTGACTTGCGGATCTTGGATTTAGAGCGTGATATCATCCACATAAAGGGACATGTATATCTGCCGCATATTGCACCTCAGGGCCTTGTCATTGTGGCGCTGTTGCAGCCTTGCTGCCAGGGGCTTGACTGCTATAGTGAAAAGCAGGGGGGAAAGTTGGCACCCCTGCCGCGTACCCCGAGTAATAGAAAACGTCTAGGTCATCCGTCCATTAACAGATACCTTGGCCACTGGCATATTATACAGCAACCTGATCCATGAGAGAAAGAGAGGAGGGAAACCCAATCTCAACAGCACCCCAAATATGTAATCCCATTCAATGGAATCAAAGGCCTTAGTGGCATCTAGAAGAATAGCAGCCATTGGCAGGTCGGGTGATATGTTATTAAGAGCAGCAAAAAGGGTCCTCAGATTGTGTAACGTGGCCCTGCCAGGTACAAAGCCAGATTGATCTGGGAGGATCAGGTTCTCCAACAGGAGACTCAAGCGGTGGAGATCAGCTTACCCAGTATTTTGGCGTCGCAATTGAGAAGCGAGAGCGGTCTGTAGGAGTCACAATGCTGAGGCGGCTTCCCTGTCTTCAATAAAGAAATGATCAAAGCTTCCCTCAAAGATGCTGGGAGGCAGCCCACCTCAAGAGATTCCTCATACACTTCTCACAGGATAGGGGCCATGAGGTCAATATATGTTTTATAGGATTCTATCGGGATCCCGTCCGTTCCCATACCTTTTCCTGATTGCATACCCATAATGGCCTCCCTGACCTCATCTAGCTCGAAAGGGGCACATAGGAATGTTTTCTGTACATCACTGAGCCATCCCAGGGTCACATCCCCCAGACATCCTTCTAAGACTAAATCCTCTCTCTTATTTGTTGTGTACAGACGTTGATAATGCTGTGTGAAAGTGGTGAGGATATTAGCTGTGTCCTGGTATACTGTTCCCTCTAAATCTTCTATTTCCAATACACAATTAGCATGTCAAGGGTTTCTGATAATTTGCGCCAGCACTTTACTTGGACGCTCCCCCTCCCTGTAGCATCGGGCCACCCAGTGTTTACCCCGGAATCTCGTTTCCCTTTGAGCTGCGTCCATATATTCTGTAAGCGTCTCTCTAAACTTAACCTGAGCAGATACGGTAGGTGCCGCAGCCAGGTCTGCCTCTAGCAACTTGAGGTCATCTCAAGCTTCGCTATTTGGGTGATTAAGTCCTTAAGTACCCCCGCCCCCTTCGCAATGGATAAACCGTGGATCGTGACCTTAAATGTCTCCCATACACACTCTACAGTATCCACCGATTCCTTATTGCGTGCTAAGAAATCTTGTATTCCGCCCTCAGCTCGTCCTGAAATACCATATTCAGCAATTTAGGGGCATGTAGTCTCCAGGGGCCGCACGGCATGTCCGGGTCAGAAGAGAGCAGCGTAATTTTAACAGGGGCATGGTCCGAATACTTTCTAGCCAGATGCTGTATGCGATCTATTGCAGGGTCCAACCCACGGGACAGGAGCCAAAAATCCAGTCTTGCCAAAGACGCAGCCTATGCCGTGAAGTGTGTTCCCTCCATTGTGTGCTGATGAATGTGGCACCAGGCATCAATCAGTTGATATTCAGATATTGTGTCACATAGGGTCATGCGTGCTTTGATGTAATAATGGGGGGCAGGATGTGACCTATCCATGCCAGGGCTAAGCATTACATTAAAGTCGCCACCCCAGATAAGATTATTGGAGCCTGCTTCAAATATCTTGGTCCAAAGCGTAGTGTAGTAGTGCGGGTCGTCTACATTGGGCCCATAGCAGCAGGTCAACGTGACAGACACAGATCCCTGCCTCCCCATGCCATGCAGTAACAGCCCCACTGATCCCATGATGCCCCTGCCAGGTGAAATGGTACCTGCTTTTTAACGAGTATTGCTGTTCCCCTCACATATGAGTAGTATGACGAAAACATTCTATGTTAGGCCCATTTGCTTGCAAACGTGCTAGGTCTTTGTGGTGCGTAGTGCGTTTCCTGCAACACGGCTATGTGTATCTTGTGTCTCTCCAAATACGCCAGAATATGTCGTTTCTTCCTGGCATCCCCAAGCCCCTGACATTCCATGTAATATTATTCAGTTTCCCTCTATCTTGGTCAGCCATTCTCCTGGACCCTTGCTGTTGCTTCGCTGACTATCGAAAGAAGACAGTCCACTCCATATACCTCAGCCCAGGATATTATTCTAGAGCACAGTGGATGCATAACTTCTAACACAGTTTCTAACCCCCATAACAAGGAGGGTCGCATTTTCCTTGAAAGTTAGCGTACAAACAGCAAAACATAGCAAAAGTCCCCCACCCCCCTACTGAAGCAGCCCCAACTTGCCAGTACCACCTTCCCTCCCGCCCACCCCCATCTCCTCCCCAACATGATCAACTCAACAGTCCCTGCAGTCAGCCTGAAGCGGACAAGCCTGGGGTCCTTCCCTTCGGGGGCCAGGTCTAGGCGGCAACACTGCTACCCCACGCCCAGAGGGCAATATGCGGTCAAGACTGCCTAGCCTTTCCGGGCAGAGGGTGCCCGGCGAGCTTCCACAAGCAACCAGTATGGGTCATCATTCATATAACAAACATTACCTCTATATAACTGCCTGTCAGTTAAGGACTCACGCGACCCAGTCTACAGTTAAGGTGTCTATTGCCTGCAAGGTAAATCTCATTAGGAGCCACCTTCTGCTCTCGCCAAATGGGACTTCTATGACTACTCTCCGCTATCCTCAGAATGATGCATGGTTTGCACGTGCTTGAGGAAGTCCTCCACCTGTTGTGGTTTGGTGAAGAACCTCTGTTTGCCTTGGTGCGTTAACCTCAGGCGAGCAGGATAAAAGAGCGCATAGTCGATTTGCGCCTTCTTCAGCTTATATTTGACGTCTAAGAATTTCAGAGTCTGTTTACTCATTGCGGCTAGCAGCGCCACATCACGATCCCTGTAATTCAACAACCTTGCTATGATGGGTCTCGGAGTGGTGCCTGGCTAAGGCCGCGGTCCAAGGGATCTATGGGCTCGCTCTACGATGAACTGATTGGAGAAGGATTAGGTACCAATTGCAGTCATCAACATTTTCTCCACGTAGTCTTCCATCCTCCCAGTATTGGTCAACTCTGGTATACCTAAAATGCGTATATTTTTGTGCCTACTGTGTGCTTTCAAGTCCTCGTTCTTTGTGGCAATGACCCTCAGAAGGCTATCCATGCACGCCAGTTGTGTGGTATGACTCGCGGTCATGTCCTCTGAGTCAGAGATGCGCCTCTCCGCTTCTTTGATTCTGTCCTCATGCTTATGTGCAATGGCGTCCATTCTGGACGACATTCTATCCACTTTGTCCATGGCAGTGGCAAATCCTTGTCGGACCTCTGGGAGGATATCCTGCACATCTGTTGACTGCCCAGATGGCGCTTCCTGGGCCTCATTTCTTCCAGTATGATCCTGGTCATCCTGCATGCCTCCGTTGCTCTTTCTTGCCGACTCAAAGTTCATCTTCGGCTGCCTGATGTCCGGCTTGCCCATCGTGTCACCAGGAACGTATTCTCCGACCCTCGCTTTCTTCCCTCGCCCGCAACAGCATTCCGAGGGGGATGTCAAGATTTCACTTTGTGTTGGGCCCTTCCGCTACGTCTCTCTCTCACTCAATGAGGGGGTCCGCAGCGCTCAGTTAGCAGGTCTCCTCTGGTCCGAGCTACTCTGGTCTTTTGCCTCTCCTCGCTCTCTGAGTTCAATCCCAGCAACCAGCAGCTCTGCTCTCTGTGGGCTGTCTCGCCGAAATCCCTCCACCTCAAGTGCTATGCAACACCACGGGGCTGTAGTATCCGCTACCCCACGGTCAGTGCGGGCAGACAGCTCCTTCACTGGTGCGCAAAGAGCCCAGATTTCTATCTAGGGGTTTCCAGAGATGATCAGCGGGCACCTCCTCCCAGCCTCTCCTTTTGGTAGGGGTCAGTCTCTCTTCAATCCCCCAAGGTGGGAAAGTGTGTCCCAGGCACTCTCACCTGTCGTGTCCTCCTCAAGATAGTATTCAGTACCCCCTCATGGTGGCTGGGGTCAGATGCTCCGAGTCCTGCTTCCAGCGGGTGTGCAGCTGGGCAACAGGTCATCCCGGAGCCCTTGCAGACCTTCTCAGTAGTGCAGTCTCCGAGTTGCCAATATTACGCCCCACAGAATTCATGGTCGGGCTAGATGTATTGGCTGTTGCAGTCTTCTTGGGTAGCTCCGCTCTTCCGTGCGGCATATAAGGCCCGCCTGGTTTGACGAGCACCCCGTGAATGGTAGCGGGGCCGGAGAGGGGTTGTCCAATGTGCCCCAAGGGTGTTCTAGTTCCTGCAACGCCACAGGCCAAGCACGCCTCCCCTCTGATTCGTGGCACCAATAGCGATCTCGCCCATGCAGCGTACACAGAAGCGGGGTGTAGTGCCAGCGACCGACGTCCTCCAGTGGTCTGGCGCCCCCCCAGCATCGCGGGCCGAGCATGTCTCAATGCCGGCGCAGGGCACAGGCCGCCCGCCGCGCCGCAGTCCCCCCGCAGCTCACAGCTTACCTTCGCCTGCTCAGACAGAAATTTTTCTCCGCTCCGAATCACGCCTATCCAGTGCTTTTTTCAAGGCCAGCACCAGCCTCACCAAACAGCTGGGGTGGTGATCAGGATTATTCTTCAGTTTCTCCCGTTCTTGACCCAGCCAGCGGCCCAGTCGCCTCGTATGCAGCCGCGGACTCAGGTACTTCCATCGGCCGAACCCGATCCTCGTAAGACTCCGCCTCCTCTCTCAGGCCCAGCTTCAATCACTCAGTACTGGCTCGTGGGGCAGTCTACACTCCCGATTTTCTCACCGAGTCAGCAGACAGGTCAGTTCTTTCAGTGAACGGTAATAAATACCGTTGATGACTCCATATGGCAGGATAATTTGTAGGATATTTTCACCGGGCGGCAGGAGCCTCACATCAGTGCGGCCATCTTGCATGTGCGCCACTTAGCGCCCCGCCCTAAATAAAACCTTGGGTAACCCTATTGTCTCCCCCCCAGAGGACTGTTTGCTGGGATTCTTTCCAAGACTACACAATCGGAAAGTGGGCTCTAGATTCCTAGATTTGGCCCTACTGTTGGCCAGAAGGCAAACAGCGATGGCCTGTAAATCTGCATTCAGGCCAGTAGTGGACATTTTCCAATGAGCCAGAGCTGAGGAGAGGACACTGCTTAGGGAAGAGGCCCGGAGGGTATGGAGATGCCCTATAACGGGACTGGGGACAGAGGTTTTATATGTTTGGGAGAAAACCCAGAGGGAGACTCTGAAGGAGATTTTGAGTGACAAGGTGGTCCAGCTGAGGGGTATGGCGCTGACTCTCTGGGAGACACGATTGAGAGAGAGGGCACACTTTGAACAAGGGGGGAAACAGGCTATTAGTAATTTATCCTACCTGAGTCACAGAACAAGCAACACTTAATTGTCCCTTCACCCCCAGCGTGTTGCTGCTGCCACAGGGGACCTATCTCATAGGCCACAGGATAGCCACCAGACTGCCATCCCTCACATATCTCTTATTAGCACTTAATTTTCCCTGAACGAGCAGAATTGAACAATCCCTATATTCGTTTGGTTGTTTTAATTCTTTTTTTTCTTCCCCCTTTTTTTCTTTAAGTTCTGTGCACACTGGATGCTATAGTTCTCCTTGGAATGTCTTTTATTTCACTGTAGTTTTTGGACGATGGCTTAGTTAGGGCAGTAATAATCACAGGGACATTACATAATCTTTGCATGGAGTATTACTTGATGGGCCATTGCTTGTATCCTACAAGATTAGTGAAGAATTGTAAGCACTGCTTGTTGATGCCACTATATTTTATGTCTTCGCCTCCGGATGATATTCATTAAAAATGTCAATAGACATGTTTAAAATAAGACTGCCAAGTAATGCAATGTGTTTAAATTATGATTACTAGATTTGGAGTTTAAGGATAATTTATAAAATGTCAGAAGGATAATTTTCTACAGCACCTGTGTGATTCAATCCATCCACTGTCTGTGCTGAAATTGGAATTTCCATGTGTCCAATTGGTTGCTCTGCTAGCTGATTTACTTTAAGAAGTCCTCCACTTAAGTCTCACCCAACTATTTCTTTTTTTGTCATGAAATAATTTTTCTACCATAGTTTTATACATGTAAGACTTTAGTATTTGAAAATGACTTCCACGATAAGTTTTAGTTATGAATACTTATTTAAAATAAAAAAGTGAAGCAATATCATTCCAATACTATATGGTGCTTCCAATTGTCATAGGTTGCATCCCCAATGGCACACAGAAATATCCTAAGAAAAGGATTTGGTAAAGTTTCCTTGGACAAATCACATTCACTTGTTAGTAGTTCTTCATGTAATTCTTTATTTGATTTAATTATTTGTTCTTGAAATTTATATTAATTTCGATTCATTCAAATAGGGATCCTACAGTAACATCACTCAGTCCAGCTCTTATGCATTTCGGGAAGTCAGCCCTTCTTCGGGGAGCATATCTACAAGAAATCATAGCACATAAACAGTTCAAACAATCCTATAACTGTTTCTTGTCCCTTCTTAACAGGAATCATAACATACAATCTCATGGTGATTCGCACAGGCTAAGAAAACGGTGAGAAAACACAACTGGTAGAGTGCGAAAAAATGGTGCGATTTTTTCGCACACTACCAGCTGGGATTTCTCACCGGAATATAGCATGAAATAGAGGCCCTTCGTATCAACTGTTTTTTAATGCTGTTTTCACATGCACATCACACCAATGCACCACTGATCTATTCACAGTTTTAGCCTGTGCGAATCCCCATGAGATTGTTTGTTATGATTCCTGTTAAGGAGGGACAAGAAACAGTTATGGGATTGTTTGAACTGTTTATGTGCTATGATTTCTTGTAGCTATGCTCCCCGAAGAAGGGCTGACAGACCGAAATGCATAGGAGCTGAACATAGTGATGTTCCTATAGGACCCCTACATGAATGAATTGAAATGAATATAAGTTTCAAGAACAAATAATTAAATAAAGTAAAGAATTACATGAAGAACTACTAACAAGTGAATGTGATTTGTCCAAGGAAACTTTACCAAATCCTTTTCTTAGAATATTTCGATGTGCCCTTGGGGATGCAACCAATGACAATTGGAAGCACTATATAATATTTACAGTGACGTCTCTAGGTCGGAAAACGCCTCCCGAGGAGCACCCTTAAACAATTGGAATAATAGAGATAAGATTCCTAACCATAAGAGTTGTGCGCTACCACAACACAAGCGCAATATCATTCCAACCCATTGAAAAGAATAAATAGAACTTGTTTTAATAACTCAGACTCATACTCAAAGCTTATACTTTTATGGTATAACTTCATTTTGACATCCTCAGTGAACTTGGCACTGTGGAATGGAGCTTAATCCCCTGTGTCTGATTTCAGTGATGTATGTCAACTACGCCTGAACTGAAAGTCATTGGCTCAGTAAACAGATGATAAAAAAATATGATTTTAGGAAGGATTAGCAAGTATGACTGTACTTTTTTTTTACCTTGTTAAAATATTTAAAGTGGTACATAGGCCCACGAAATCACCTTTAAAACTTGAAAATCTATGACCTAATCATAGCTTTGATGCCCAACCAAAAATGATGTCATTATCCCACTCTGTCTGTACTATATAATACATTGTGTAGTTGAAAAATGTGTAAGAAATACCAGTAAACATATACACACCAGTGCTTAATTTGAGCCTGTGGTTTCCAGTGCTCCGCACCAGCACTTAATTGTCAACACCGGTACATATGACAGACTGACACGGGGTGTCTAATTTAGAGATGAGCACAACAGATGTTTCTTAATAATTATACGTTCAAAATTACTAACACCTGCCGCCCAAAAGGTTCTTACAGTTTTGGGGACCTGGCGTAGTCTGACTTGTCACATTTTTAGGAGTGTGATGGTTAATAGCTATGTTTTGGCCGCACTGACAGGGGCAATGAGTTGGTGCCAGCTCTAGTGGCCTCCTGACAAGGGCCCTGGCACTTATTTTATTACAAATTATGCACTGATACACACATAACAAGTCTATAAAAAACACACATTTTAAATGCCATGCTTTTATCAGACAACAGAGACATTGACATGTGTGAACACTATTTACTGCATTTTAACCGCATCGCTGCTGCGGCGATTTTTGCGCTGTGCGGCAATTTTAAAATTACCGTGATACATGACGAGATCAGCTCGTCATCAGCACACGCCACCCGTGGGTGATGACGAGCTGAGCTCGTCATCAGCATCGAAGGGGTTAAAAGAACTTTACAAAGGAAACCCATGCTGCTAACAGTGTGGAAGCCTCTTCAATTTATTTTTATGCAATTACTCCTTGAATACTGGTTTTGTCTTAAATATTTTTTAAAATATTTTTTGTAAGTAGCATCAACAAAAACAGCAGGCCAAAAACATTCATGCAGACCCAAATCGTGTAACATGATGTTTATTACCATCGTTGAAGGTTGGGAAGGGCATCCTGTTCCATTCGAGGCCTTATAGCCCTATGTTTATGTGGTAATTTTACTTTAAAAACCTTTACAATTCAAAGCCATTCGATCATAAATCATCAATAAAAGACTAAAACTATATCAACAGTTCTATTACAGAGTCCAATACATATTTGTCTCTAGTGTTTATTGCAAGAAGAAGACTGGAGTTATTTCCAAACACCTCACTCTTCGATAGCAATGGATGACTAAGGGGAAGCTTTCCCTGTCAAAGGCGAGCATAGCCCTTATGCTTTAATGCCGTTTCACTAATCAGACATATTCTGCACAACCTACTTGCAAAAGCCATACCCTTGCAAACACCTTCACATTCAATGAGAATGAATATTGGGCAGATTTAGTGCACTGACGTCAAAAATCTTACTGCGGTGGACCAATGGAGTAGGAGCCAATGGAGTAAGGACATCAAACCTCCCATCCTCTTTAGAGCAGACTTATGATGTATTTTATTTTGGGTCTCAAACAGGAAAGAAAATAAAAAATACCTCCACACCCTAAATGAAAACTCTTAGGTCATGAGGTTTTTTATTTATCAATGATAAACACCTGTTTGGGAGTTTTTTGTGAAAAAGCTAGGAGTGGGCAATAAATTCCACTCCTCCAGCAGATTTCGCAAAGTTTTCCCACTCGGCGTAATGCTTGTAACATGGAGTTCTTGCAAAACCTCTCCAAACTGAGTTTTTTTTGTGTGCGGCTACCCGGTGTTAAGATGGAAAGGGCAAGTGAGAATTGCCGTCCCCTAGCGCGAATTTTGGGTGCTAAAGCGGCAACCCAATGAGATTTTCTCAACGTGGGCGGTTGCAGGTGGTTGCGACCATTCACTGTGAGAAAGCTGCAGGTCGAGTATAAAAGATCTACTCAAGCAGTAGCAAAAAAGCAGCACCCACTGGCACGCAGTGGGGTGTGTCCGCACTCATTTTGCAGAGCGAGACAAGTTCCTGGCACTAAAAACTCAGTGAGAGCAGCGTGACGTGCTAATATCCACCTGTTCCCAGAACTCGGAGTTCCACCCAACCCTTAGAAAAACCTAAAACGTTTTGTGTGTGGCAACTTAAAAGAGGAACCACAGTAACACCAGTTCCTATGAGCATAGAGTCACCACTGGGCCAGCTATGATCTCCTAGTATAGCAATCTTCATTCCACATGGGTGGGGTATGTAAGATCCTCAGCCACCTTGATGGACAAAATAAAGACCGCCAAACTGTAAATTAGTCAGTAAATCTAATCCTTACAAGTTTACCTATTTTTTGCATACATTTTAGTGACATATAAACTATAACAAATGGTCTACCTGAAGAAATCTTACAGTGTAATGCACTTTCTTTCCATTCATCCAATCCAAGTCTGCATCCAATGAAAGTTTGCATGTGCAAGCCTACCTTCAATGTACTAATAGGAATAGATATGGAAGGATCTAAAGACATTTCAATTATATCCAAGTACTGCATCCAAGTGGTACAAATCTCTGTTCTATTTAGTATGCCTCTTAGTAAGAAGTAAACTACAATTATTACATGACAGCAGTGTAGTAGAACTGCTTACCAAAAAAAACATTATAGGCTTAGATCTAACCAACATCCTACATAGAAGTAATGCCCAGATCGCTGATTACCTCCAAAGCAGCCACAGTAACTATCTCCTTATTGGGCCTTGCAAGCATGTTGGGGAAAAGCTAGAGGTGTTGTCCTGTAAATGAATATTGTGTTTTTTCTTTGACATAGTAGACAGTAACTAGGTGTTTGCTAGATCTGGCATCCTTGAAATGGTTTCCCCAGACTTTTTGCCTACTGACCTCCTGTTTTGCTGACTTCATATGTGCTGACTTTAGGATTCTGAGTACTTTCCTTTTGCTAACCAGTGCTAAAGTGCACATGCTCTTTACTCAAAACATGGTAACATTAGCGTATACCCAATTGGCATATTTAATTTACTTATAAGTCCCTAGTAAAGTACACTATAAGTACCCTGGGCCTGTAAATTAAATGCTACTAGTAGGACTTCAGCACTGATTGCGCCAGTAGCCCTTCAAACATGGCTTGGGCCTGTCACATCAGAGCCTGTGTGTGCAGTTGTAAACTGCTATTTCGATCTGAAAAGTTAACATACTTACCTGCCCCAAAACTTCCCTTTTATTACATATAAGTCACACCTAAAGTAGGCCCTAGACAGACCTATGGACAGGGTGTGATGTATTTAAATATTAGGACATATACTTTTGAGTTTTACATATCCTGGTGGTGAAAAAATGCCGAATTTATTTTTCACTACTGTAAGGGGAAGAGATAGATATTTGGAGTTTGGTGTCTCTGGAGTCACCATTTAAAATCACAACTTATGAGAAGTTGGATTTTAAATTGTAAGCCTTAAAATGCCCCATTTAGAAAGTTGACACTTTATTACTTTAACCATTCTGTGCCACTGCCTGTCTCTGAATACAAATCTGAGTTGGGTAATAGATGGGCTTTAAGCATTTCCTATAGACAGTCACAAAAAAAGAGCTGGGATGTGACATTTGCATCCTGATGACCCATCATTAGGAGTGGACGTCATTTTTAAATCCGCCGGCAGAATTGGAGGAGTTTAGTAATTCTGTGTTACTCTTGTAATGCAAAATGACTAATAAATTCTGTCATTCCGCTACACCAGCAGAAATATTCAGCAGTCAATAGTGCTTCTCCTGCGCAAACACATCGACTGTGGAACACAAAGCCTCGTCAGTTCACACTGTACTCATGAGGTAGCAACAAATTAGCAACTACACAACAGTATTTTGCAAAACAAAGGTCTATAAACCTAGTATGGGATGCTTTCACAAACTGAAATGGAGTAGTGTTAAATTCAATAAAATAAAGATGATGGATCCTTGTTGTAATGTTCATGTAGTATATTTATTCTTGGGATTAGATAGTCAGGTACAGCATTCAAGTAGGAATATAATATGATAAGAAAACCCACCGGGAGCAGATAACTTCCTGCTCAGCCTCCAGGTAACTGATAAATCCCTTGAATAGCAACAGGTAGAATCATGGATGACATCACAGAGACATGACATAGACAAGCAGACACTAACACTAAGGAGGGACAAAGAGAGAGGAAGAGCAGGATATAACACACAGCCCTCCTTTAATTGAAAAAATGAATAAGATGAAACAGAAGATGGCAGAAGCAGAAAGGCAGAAGAAAGAAAGAACATAAATGCACCAGAAATAAACACCCTCTTCAACATGATGGAAAAGAAGAGGTAATATCAAAGGGGCGCAGGTACAAAGGTTGTACAAGCACCGTAAGCTAACAAAAGAATGTAAGCTTACATGAAATGAAAACTGAACATCTCAATACAAATGAGCAAAGGTACAGTATGGCTCAGTACCGTAGATAGAAAATGAAATATCAACTCCTCAAATTCGAATATTTTCGATTACTCTAAAATAAAAAGGGAGACCTTTAAGTTTGCTCTAGTGCCAGATGATTTAGTTGTAGTATTACTTCAGCAAAGGTTATTCCAATGCTCTGGGTTGAGGCTGTCGGTTGGATTCAGACACCGGTGGGGTACCCAGAAGCAGGAAAGTAACTTTAAGCGTTTCTCTTCTTGTCTTTTGTTGCAATGATGTTCTTTTTAAATTCAATGAAGTCCTTTTTCTTTTAAATGGGTCGTTTTTAGGTTTCGACCTGGCGAGGGGCAGTGCCCCTCCCAGTTCGAAAACTTTTGTTTTCAGTAGGGATGTTCAGACCGCCTCTGTTTCCAATTGGCTAGCTCCATAAATGGAGGCTAGCCATTGGGAGACAGAGGCTGTCAATCACGCTTTCTTGCGAAAACGCGATTTGGGGGCGTTTCTCGTTCTTTTTTTAAGCCCCGCCCCTTTGTCCCAGGCCGCGCTGTGATTGGCTGCCGGCCCGGGACACCCCCGTGACGTCATTTCCCGGGCCGCGCTGTGATTGGCTGCCGGCCCAGGACACCCCCGTGACGTCAGCCAATCACAGCACGGCCCGGGACCTGACTTGTTCTCTCTTTTGCTCTCTGGGTCAAAGCATGGTAAGGAAAATAATTGCCTGTGCTTCTAGATCAAACGAAGAACTGATTTAATTAAGGGCGCCTCCTAACCAGTTAGCCACAGAACGCTTGTTTACACCACCGGTTTCCCATCTCACGTTTGTATCAGTGTATTAGTTACCCCGGCAACGAGCAGCTCTTTACCGCCGAGGATTCTTTCCCGCGGAAATGTATTATTTATTTGTTTTTGTTTGTACATTCCATAAAAGTATATGTGTTTTTCAGCTGCGTCCCACGTGTACTTCTCTCGCCTCTTCTTTAGCTACGTGTTGCTCTCTCCCTCACCTGTGTGCTTCTCACCAAACTCCTCCATGATACGTCTGCCCAAGTGCCCCCTGCACCCCGCACATGGCTCTCTCACCAGTGAGGCTCTCACCAGTTCCATGTTGCTTCCCCCTCCCCCCCCCAGGTGTGCACCTCTTCTTGCTCCTGCATTGCTCTCTTTCCATGCTCTGTTGCAACCCCACCTGTGTTGCTCCCACCTCCTCCAGCCCGTTGAGTTACTCCCCCCTCCTTGTTGGTTCTCCCATCCTTCACCTACTTTAAATCACTTTTATTGTACTTTTGTCTTTGTATTTAATCGATCTAACTTGTATTGATCAATAAAAACAAATAATACCTCCACCATATTCGTTTTCTTTCTTCTTTATCCATGCTGCACAGTTTCGGGGATGCCGCATAGCTTAGGTATAAAACCGTGGGAAAAGCCAACAGGTCCCAAAGGCGAAATCTATTGGCTTTGCCAATGCTTCCTACTTATGTTACCACTACATGGGCAGAGGTTTCACCTCATTAAGATCCGCTTGACACCTAAAAACAGATCAGAAAATGAAGGGTGTTCTGTCTCCGTGTGACAAAAGATCCGTCACTACATTCCACTCCCCCCCCCACCCCACCCCACACCCACCCCACCCCCAGTGGAAGCCTGGGACACCTGAGCGGAATTTCCACTGCCCGGCGAGAGATGCCGAGAGACAGCAGGTACTGACTGAACACGTCTCTGCAGGGCTGGGAGGGGCGGCTAGAAGGCTGTCAGGTAACTGCCTGACTCTCTGGCCTGGGGGAGGTTTTAGAAAAGCGTTGGTCGGGTGCAGAGGAGACGCCCCCACGCTTGAAGGCCGCAGTGTTTCTTCTGTACACTCCCCGAGCTCTCAAGCCTGCATCCGGGGAATGGGAAGAGCTCCTGTCGTTTGGAAGGCATTGTTGGCCGAGCCTCTGCGTCTAAATTCCTGCAGAGAGTAAACACACAGAAGGCGAGCAATGTTCAGTGGGAAACGTGCAAATGCCCCCTTGAAAGCAAGCTTACTCGTTGTCTCCATGTAACAAAGGATGAATGCTTGTTTTCAACTGCAACAGCTCAGGTGAAGACAGGACTCCATATCCCAGAATGCATTAGATTCGGGAGTGGATTACCAGCCAAGTCTGGGGATGTGAAAGCTTGAAGTACAGATAAAACTTGTATTAAGGACTAGAATTTACAGCTTGTTGTAATGCTGTAATGTAGTTCGCATCACAAGCCTGGAATTGGGGCATTGTGATGCAAACAGGTTCTCTCCTGTTAATTGGCCATATGCCTGTTCTCTGATGAGGTTCCACAGGTGAGGGTTATAACAGTGTGACCACGGGTGTTGGGTATAAGGGTGTGAGGGGCATTCCAACCCGGGGTGCTGAGTTAACCAGATGTGCATAGAGCTATTGAAATAAACGTATCTGGAACATTACAACTTGCATGCTATCATATGGCTGGGTCTAAACTGTAATGGCATGGGAAGCAAATAATCGATTGATTTAGGACCAGAACTCTGTACTGGGGTGAGTGTATGACATTGTTCAGTATTCTGTCCATTAATTGTTCTTTTTGCATTACTACACAGGCAGTTCACAACTCCAGCCTCGCTATAGGGTGGTTGGATGCCCTCTGCAAGTTCACCCAAAAGAAGGGTAATAATTGGCAACATGCTCCAGGCAGAGTCAGTGGCGAAACAGGAAAAGCATACCAACATGGCAAAAATGGGAATTTGGCGAAAAGACCAGAAATCATGTACCCTTTTTTTGTTTTTTTTAGGTTTTGCCTAGCGAGCTGCGCAGGTACTGCGCAGCCGCAGGGAAAACTTAATGAGAACAGATAGAGTGGCTTTGGTCCCCGCCTCTGTTTCCATTGGCTAGCTCCATAAATGGAGCCTAGCCATTGGAACAGAGAGGCGTCCGTCATAGCCGGACCAGATTCGTGGGCGTTCCCACGATTTCTTCCCTTTTGCCACGTCATGCGGCGGTGGGCGGGGTTTATTTTTTTTTTTTGTAGGTTTAGTTTGGTCATTTCGCGGCTGACCGCCGCCGGAGGAAGAGCAGGTGAGTGCCTTTCTTGCCGTTCCCTACCCCCTCCCGCTGTCCGTGTGCCTGCCCGCCCCCTCCCGCTGTCCGTGTGCCTGCCCGGTGTCTGAGCTTTCAGATTGTTTCAAGCAAAGAGCGCCGTGGAGCAGTGGGGTACACAGGAGCTAGATGCCTCCACTGGCTCGTTTCCAGCGCACACCCCGGCTGCTCCTCGTTTTCCGGCTGGGCAGCTGCTGGCACGGGTTATTAGTCTGCTTGAAATAAGCTGAAAATTAGCGGTTGCCCAAGGGAGCCTTCAGGGGCACAGGGCGCAGCGCTGCATTGCTATGAGATGGTTGCTTCTCTCTCAGCTCCCTTCCCTCGGCGGTGTAACTCGAGAGGCCACAGAAAGAGGCAGCTAAATATAAATCCCTGCCCACCCGGGTGCACCTCGCACCGGTTCGCATCTGCTGAGACCACCCTCTCCAGACTGGCTCGTGTCGGAGCATCTTCCTCTGGAGAACTGCTACTGGGGTGCTTAACTGCACGGCTGGGCGCTGAGGTAAGGGCACAGGCTGCAGGCCAGGGCCAGGCTCTCGCGGGCGGAGAGATTACACCTGAATGGAAACAGCTGGGGCGGTAATGCCACGGCTGTCAGGGACATGTCCCCAAACACGACAGCTTGTATCCCATGGATTGCTCAGGAATCGAGTACCACCTGACACGCCGTAAATCACAGGTTAATATTAGAAGGCCGTATGTATGGCCCAGTAGAACCCACTAGCCTAGAACGCACCCCTCCCCGCATCATACCCTATATACTCCTACTGCAAGCCAGGGTTCGCCCTAGACTCCATAATGGACAAGTTATACCTCCCAAGATGATTATTGGGCAAGTGCAGAGGGCTCTCTTGCGTCCAGGCCACACAACAGACTGTCCCGTCCCAAGGTAGTGGGCTCAGCTTTGTGGCCATGTCCGTGTGTAACAAGAACTGCCCAGCCAATCAGGTAGGAATGTAGGGTAATAAATACTCCTCAGACCCACTCAAAAGGAGGACCACCCACGAACCTTCGAGCAGTAACCCGAAGACAGACGAGTTATGTATGTATGTATGCACTTGAACAGTGTGCTTTAAAAGTTCCCCGCACCAAAAAAGCCATACATAAAACGGTCAGAGTGGTTGCTTTGCTGGTTTTAGAAATATCAATGGTTCTAGTATGCTTGCAGAATCCCTTACGGTTCATCGTACGAGGCCTCGCTCAATTGTCCCAAACAACTTTTTATTTCATATGTTGGAGGGGGGGTCCTCTCTTCTGAACTGAAAGTCTGATCAGTCTGAAGTAGCTTCAACTGAGCAGTCAAAGAATGAATGGTCAATTAATCTGAACTCTTTACTACATGACCCACACTAAGAAGCTTGCACAGCTGCGAAACAGGCTAAATCTGTTGCGTGGTTTAAAATAAGACTTTAGCTTTGAGAACCTAGCAATAAATTTTTCACATACAGTTAATTTCACCACTGAGAATTGTTAAAAAATAAAAAATTTAAAAAGTGACACAAAAATTGTATTAGTCATACGTAGAACTAATTGATTCTAAGCGCAAACACAGTATTTGTATCTGTATGTTGGTCCCACATGCCAGGTTTCCTTACCAAAAATTACAGTGGTCAAACGTACAGCGACTAATTCCCTGATATTCACACAAACAAATATGTGCTCAAACTCGCGTAAATATGCGACCTATTGCATTGCAAATGCTATAGGTCTCGCATTTCCGAGAGATTACGCTATTGGCATTGCAAATGACAATGCCATTTATTTATTTATGTTCAAAACCAACACATAAATACAAATTTTGTCATTTACAATGCCAATAGCTCTAACTTTTCAAAAGGCGAAACCATTGCATTGTAAATGCTTGTTTACCTTGTCACCAGTGTTAACTTCAATAAAATAAAGATGATGGATCCTTGTTGTAATGTTCATGTAGTATATTTATTCTTGGGATTAGATAGTCAGGTACAACATTCAAGTAGAAATGTAATATGGTAAGAAACCCCACCGGGAGCAGATAACTTCCTGCTCAGCCTCCAGGTAACTGATAAATCCCTTGAATAGCAACAGGTAGAATCAAGGATGACATCACAGAGACATGACATAGACAAGCAGACACTAACACTAAGAAGGGACAAAGAGAGAGGAAGAGCAGGATTTAACAAGTAGCGGTTTGTTTTCAGATACTTTTGCTCACTTGACTTCCTTTCATATAGAACTTTACCTTTAACTAAAAGAATGTTTATGAGTTTGTAGTTTTACCAAGGTTGGCCTGTAATTACATCTGTTGTTCGATTCCTTAAACACACTGCACCTGAAGGGTTTTACATTAATGCCTGTTGAAGTCAATAACAACTACATCTGATAATCCCTCTGACCCTACAATTACATGCCTCCGCGAACTTGCGCTCCAGCACATAATAAAGTTGACACCTGCTTGGTGTCTGGTCATTTAGAGGTCACCCCAGAAATTAAGTGTAAGCCGGTGTAAACAATATTTTAGTTACCCCCCCACCTACCCCCTCCACAGCCATGACAATGAAACAATGCTTGTATAAACAGAAGGAAAAAGGTCATATGAAGAAATGAGCCCAGAATCTGGGTTCGGAGACCTGTCTCGTTTGGTGGCTAGCTTAAAAAAGTTATTAAGTGTAGCCGAAAAAAGAAGAAAAGAAAGAAAAAATGTCTTTCTTTTAGTCCCCTCACTCACCGGAGTTTCCTCACGGTGACATGCTTCATCATTGGGGGCCATCCCAGTTCTCTACGAAAAGGGGCGTGCTGCGACTTGCGAACTACGTAGGAGCTCTATAGTAGTGAAGGCCTATGTGTGGTGCAAAAGAAAAAGTGAGGTGGAGTGGATGAGTGTATGAATTAAAAATACCGTGCTAGTGGGCCTCAATGATTTATTTTGCTCCTAGAATGGTATATTAAAAGTGGGGTTATACTGTTAACCGACCAACTATGTAGGTAGGTTCAGTATGTGGTCAACATGTTTCACGCTACCCCTAGCGTTTCGTCAGGACCATACAGGGACCAGCCCTGTCTATGCCACTCCTAGAAACCTAAATTAAGTTTAAGAATTTTTTTAGTGAAAAAAATATTTACAGTGATGAACGTTGCTAAATTTAAAGAACTGCGTGGTTCAAAAAATAAATACGCTGCAATTTCCGGACGTATCTATTGCTCGCTGAAGAACCTGTAAGAAAAAATGAATAAACAGAGTTTAAAAACACCTCGCCCCTTTCTCAGGGAGATCGGGGTCATGTAAGTCCTTCTTGATGCACGTTGTTCATACATATACAAGTATATATGCATACTTAATATGGTGCTTTTGCCCCATATTGGTGCGTGCAAACTCTCAGGTCCGGTGTCTGCTAGATAAAAACACGTAAGGTGAATGTGACATGAATTATCTGTACAAACATTCAGAAGTGACTAACTGTGACAAAGACGGTGAACACACACTACATTTATCGTGAAAGAAAAAATCCCAAATATTTACATTAGTAGGTGCTTAATAGCACGTCATGGTCTCTGAGGGGGGCGGTGTCGCCTCGGTGGAAGCAATGCTGTAAATACGGGATTGATGGAGCACGGTTAGTTTGTAAGAAAGAAACCGAAGGTTATGAGAGCGGCAGGTTTTTAAAAGGCTTTGTTCTCTTATCTCTGGCAGGAGGGACAGGGTGGTTCACTTACTTCCTGATCAGCAACGCCGCACGGTATTACCTAGCTGCTTCCCCTCGGACCGCATCTTAGCATTTGTTCCGAGGGCGCCGTTTTTGTTTGCTTTCGTTTCCGGGTTGAGTCTAGACCGCTTCGTATAAGCGGCCATATTGGGGGGATGCAAATTGACATTGCGGGGAGGTCTTTTTTCAGTTTCATTAGTTCTTGTTTTTAGAAAGGCAAAAAATAAATATTTCGATAGGAGTTTGTTCTTTTCCCAATTGTGCGCGAAATGTCTCGTTTTTGATGCACAAGTTTAGAAAGTGTAAGGATTTCATGATCCCATATCTCCTGAGATACGTAGTTGTTAGCGTCATTATACAGAGGGAGTGGAAAATTATCTCAGTGAATTTTGTGTTTCAGATTGTTTGTCTTAATGGTTGAATGCACCCCGTGGTATATCATCCTTCAGCCCATGTACATCTGTTTGGAGTTTGAATACCCATCGTTGTTCGTGTTCGTGAAGGGTTTTTTCTAAATTCTCTTTATTCTTAGCGCATTCCAAAACCACCCATTTCAGATCATTTGGTGTGTGATTTTTTTCGATAAAATGGTTGGTCATGCGTGTGGTAGATCTCTTGCAACAAATATTACTCCTGTGCTCCACGATTCAAGTGCTGACTTTTCTTGTGGTCATGCCCACATAGTGCAAATTGCAGGTGCATGTGATCAGGTAAACTACCCCGCTTGTATTACAATTTGAAAAGTGCTTGACTTGCCATGTGGTATTGTTGTTAAATGTTACAGATTTTGTAACTGACGTCAGATGACAAACACTGCAATTGTTGCATGGGTAATGATCGTTTGGTAGTGGATGAAGTCTATTCGTGCTTTCAGATGGCTTCGGTCGTGTATGGACCAGGTAGTTTTTTACATCTACATCTTTGAACCCAATTTTTGGCAAGGGCTTGCAGGCTTGCATTCAGTTCTCTGAACTCTTTGCGACACTAAAGACTTTTTGTAACTCTGCCATCTGTGAGTCCTACCCTTGCCTGAGGTGCCCCCTCCAGTCCTAGGCCTCAGAAGTGGGCTCTGCAACTGTTTCTGCAAAAATCAACATATTGTCATCACTACGCCAATTGGAACTGACACAGTGCCCTCCTAAACAGAACTGATCTGAGGACATCCCTGCGCGGATCGACTTTGACACATTGACCTGACTGCGAGGTTCGATGATGACGCAGCACCAATCCAAAGGTCCCGACTGTGAGGCTTGATGACGACACAGCGGCGATCTTTTGACTCCCACTCTGTGGCTCGACTCCAATGCATTTATCCCACTGCATAAAATGGTACTGACACATTGAGCCTTCAATGCTGTAGCTGGCCTGCTCTTCATTGTGGTCCGCCTGAGCTTTGGATTTACACCGGTGTAGTGTGACCTCAAGTAACCTTTTAGCGCTATTGACTTCTAAGCACTGTTTTGGGATTTAATGTTTAAAAATTCATATCTCAACTTCTACTCATTGGAATTTTGTTGTTTTGGTCTTGTTTTACTCAGATAAATATTCTCTATTGTCCCATTCTGGTGTGGAGTCTTTTGTGGTGTTTTCACTGTGTTATTGTAATTTAGATGTTGCACATATACTTTACACATTGTCTCTTAAGTTAAGCCTGTCTGCTTGCTCTGTGTCAAGCTACAAGAGAGAGAGAGCACAGGTTAATTTAGGTCTGTATGTGACTTACCTTGACTAGGATTGTGGTCCCTACTTCGACAGGGTGCATACCTCTGCAAAATAGAGCCTCAATTTCTAACAATGTTGCAAAGAAAAGCCTTCACATTCTATTACACTTGGTCTAAAGGAATGCTTTTCAGGTTCTAAAAGGGAAGGCCAATTCCGATTGTTGTTAAATAATAAGCTAATGTATTTGCATGTTTTGTAACTGGTTAAGGGTTTCTCTTTCTTATGCTACAGGCCTTTAATGCTACTCTTACTAACAACAACTATTTGATCTTTGTCTGGGTAAACTTTGAAAAAGTGTCCTCTAACCAGATGGGGAGGGCATTCACCATTCTTTGCAAATCAAGCTTTAAATAAAACAAATTGTCTTGCTTTAAACTTTGAGGCTACAATTCATGAAGACTTTTCTTCAATTTACATCGACATAGTCCTAAATGACTTCTTTCAGGTGAAAGTCATGCCTTTTCATGGACACTAGCAATTAGAATCAGGCCTTTAATCCATAACCTCAGGACATTTTATGATTTACATGTCTTTCTTCTGCTAGTTAAAACCTGGGCCTCTTTCCTGTAATAACAGGAAGGGTCCTGACTACTATATGTACATAAATTCTACTTAGTTGTAGAAGTAGGTGAGCCACTGAAGGCTCGAGCCAGGCTCGAGGCTGAAGCCTAGTTACAGCTCAGTTCGATGTCTTGTTGACACATCGAGCCCATAGCGAGCCGAGCTTTCATGTGGCTTTTGACCGCCTGCCTCCCTCTACCGAGTATGTGGCTTACAGCCAGGTCTGTTGACTGGGTTGGAGTCTCAGCATTGGCTCAACATCTTGTGTCGTTTGTCAAATCACTTAATCTCCAAGTACCTATAAACAATGAATGTGACCTTGTGTAATGTAATTAATGCTCATGGGAAACGCTCCAGTACCTTTGGGTTGATTTCCCGCTATATAAAAACGGCAGAAAAATGCATCAAGAGGTTAAAATAAGTTCTTAACTAAAGGAAAACTAAATCAATCCACATTTATTGTCTGATTTGTACCAAGTAAAACCAGGAAACTTGGATAAATCACAACATCCCCTCTTAAATTTGTGAGTTTAGGCAAATATTTTTTTTCACCCAAACTCTTTTTTCCTTATTATTGCCTATGAAAGCCCTTTCTATTATGTGAGTTCAGAATACCATTTGTACAAAAATCTATTGTGGTGATTAAATAGACTTTAATTTTGCTCTATAATAATCTGGGTGATGTATGGTGTTTACATGACAATTGTCTTTTCTCTTAGTACACCTATGGTGCATGTTTAAAAACTATCCCTTTTAATAAGTATTCTCAGTGAAGTGCTCTAACGTGATTTATAAATGTCAAAGCTTCACAAGTTAAGAAAATACACTTTCTTGAAGTTTGAAGAGACTGTATCATATTTATGGGATGCTTGTTGTGTGATTTACATAGCAAATATTTTCAGGGCTCAGCTTGTGCATGGGCACTGAGATCCGAGCCGGACTCTTGGCTTTGCTCTGGCTTGGCTCTCTGCAGTAAATCTGAGGGCTCGCCAATCTCTATTTAGTTGTTACCACCTTCGACATAAGAGAAGTCTCCTTTTACGAAGGTTATCCTTCACAAAAGAACAGTGTAGAACCTAATGTAAAGTTGATTAAAAATGCTTTTGAATCTGGGGCCTACATTTGGAGTCTAGAGGTCTTCTGGGCAATGTCCCTCACTAAAGGACAATAGAGCACATTTCTCCTATGGATTTACCACTTACATTAAATAAAAAAGACAGGCAATTTCACACATTGCCATAGACTACGACAAACGTCTATGATGAGAATGCATTTTAAGGCTCCTAACCGCTATATATTTCTTTTGACTGTAGTACTGGTTTTTTATTGTATATCCTTTTGTATTGTATTTGTTGTTTTTGGCATATTCTGACACAAAATGTATAGTTGAGTCTTGATCTCAACCTTTGGTACCAAAATGAGAGCCAAGGGTAAGCTAGAGTCTTTGGTTCACCTTTAGTTGTGACTATCTAGATTTGAGTTTTGCAGAAATTTGGATATCCATTTGCTTTAACAGTACTGCAAGAGAAATCTTCCACAAATCTATCCCAAAAACAAGTCTTAAATGAGATATTAAGTTGTGTGTCACAGTCATTCAATTACAACATGACACCATTCAATGGGAGGTGGCAAGGCACGCAACCTCCGGTCCTCCCACCGTCAACTTCTGACCTCAGTCCCAATCAAACTCAAAAAATATGGTGGTTGCAGATTTGCTCATCTGGCTCCCAAACTCTGGAACCAGTTGCCGTTATCTTTCAAATCCTCCATGTCTCTGCTGGAATTCAGAAAACTTCTTAAAACCAATATTTTTACACAGTCTGGCTAGCTCCCCCTCTCTACATCTCTCAGTACCACCCAGCGCCAGGAAACCTATGGTGACAGAGCGCTATAAAAGTCCCTCTTAAGATAAGATAAGATAAGATCTTAAAGGGAAACATCTTTAAGAGATAATTTTGGAAATGACCCGTAAATAAGTTGCTTGTGATGTATTTATGAGACAGATGTGCTGTAGAAGAAAAGGATGTCATGGAGATTTGGTTATACGGTGAATGTCACCGCTACAATCAGCTCTAGTTAGCAGTGTCCACAAACACATTTACCAGGCGGGGTGCTATACTTAACATGACTATCAGATGTAACAGTATTTTTACACCTGTAAAAACGCGCATAGTGAGCCGCTTGTGCTAACACACAGGCTGTGTTATGTTACAAAATGCCGAATTACACCCACGCGAGACGCAACATGACAGTCAGTGGCTTCTTTTCTTGTAATCTATTTCAAGCCTAATTAGTGTAACCTAAATCACAAACAGGGGTGTGGGAGGATGCAGTAACACGTCAAAGCAAACTGCAGTTTTAGAAAAATGGACAAAAAACATGTTTACTGGATGAAGCACTTCCTGCCACAAAAACAATCCCTGGCTTTTTTGTTTTTGCAACATATTAAACATTGCTATCTTGACAGGATTATGATCGTAAACCTGCACAACAATAAAGAGTGAAATACCTCAAAAAACACTCGCATTGCCCTTCGTGTCTAACTTCTCAGGATTGCATTAGCTTTTGGGGGACTGATATATATATATTTTTTTTAAAGTTCACAAATGTGCGCATTTATTTTCTGGGTCACAAAACTACTTTGCAGTCAGAAAGCTGCAGGGCTGACTTTGCAAATACAAAGAACCAATTAATTTGTTGATCACTTGACCGCTAAACATTGAGGTCCAGATTTACTATCATTTTGCGTTGGGGTTGCATCACTTTTGTGGTGCAGCCCAGATGCAAAATCCTGCTTTGGCACTAACTCAGCCACACAGCCACTTTGCATGGCTGTGCATGGTTTCGTAAATACAAATGAACGCAGCACATAGTATTCCCATGCACCCAATAATGTATTTTGATGAGGGCCGGACTGGCCATAGCCGGCACCGGGCAATTCCCCAGTGGGCCGCACAGGTGGTAGCTGGTTTTAGGCCCCTGGGGGCCGTTTTTGTTACAGGGCCATTTTGCAGAATAGCTGTAAAATCGGCCCTGTACCAAAATCGCTCGAAAACCGGCCCTGGCAAAGAGCTCGGCAGCTACCCAACCCCCTCCGAGTGAAGTGGGGTGGGGGTGAACACTTTGCCAGGGCTGGTTGTGGTTCCCAGTCCGGCCCTGATTTTGATGCAAACCCAGATTTACAAACCCTTTTAAATCTGGAGTGCACCAAAATGGTGCGCTTACCCAACAGAGGCGTAACGAGGATAAATATCTTTATTTCTACTAATTACTTTCTCTTTCCAGCTGCGTAGCGGGGGGGCCGAGGCGGTCTGCCCCAGGTGGCATGAGAGTGGGGGCCAGTGGCCTCCCCCCGTTCTTACATGTGTTTGCCGCTGAGCTGCAAACACAGGTAGGAATAGCCAGCACACCCCCCACGGGGTGGCAACGGCAGGGACCTCCACAGGCGGCAAAGTATCTAGCTATGCCACTGCCTCATTCCATGTGTGTTGCATTGTGCTGCTCACATGGAAAAAGGATATACCTCTAAAGATTGTTGGTTTCTTTCCTGCACAAAAACAGACCTCTCCGTAACTCAGGCCCTCTTGTACCATGATGCAAGGGTGCCTGTGTTCGAGCTAGACAGCACAAAGTTCAACAGCGCACGGAGGAAGCAGACATGTTCAATATAACTGTAAATATTGAGCATTTCTGCTCTCTTCCTTTCACATAAAACAGCACAGCAAAGAACCTTTATATGAAATAGCAGTAAATGTGCCCACAAATGGTCAGAAATTGTAGGGTCAGGCAGTAAACAAATCCAGACAGGCCTTTTTATTCCACATTTCCCCAGTGAACTGGAGCCCTTGAAGGCCAGTTTTGAAAAGACCAAGGTCATTCTTAGGGCCTATTTAACTTTACCCAGCTACCCAAGATTAATTGCAGCAGGCATGAGGATAGTTAAAGAGAGAGAGTGAGTAAAAGGGTGGGGAAGGTAGAGAGAGACGGATCAGAGAGGGAGATAAAGAAAATGGATTTATGGAAGTAGACAGATTGTGGAAAGAGACTAGGGAATGGGGTTGGTTTGAGCATTTTGCCAGGGAAACTTCTGTGTCCCCATTAGGATCCTGGCAGAAAATAGTTGCTAAGTGTAGGTTGTCATTTTCTAACAGTTTAATATTTTCTCACAGCAACGGTCAAGCAAATATGGCTCGCTTCCACCTGACTAAGATGTATAAGGGGGCTTGTACTCCTCACTATTGCACAGTGCCTTTTAGAAAATGTTCGCGTCTGGAACAGAGTAGCTGATCACAATGCGACACAAGGCCTTTTCCGTGACCAGCCTTTTTTGGAACATGCCTCCTACAGTTCTTCCAGGTTTCCATCTTTTACAGGAGTCTTAAAAATATTTGAGTACCCATAACCCTGCCCCCATAGATCCTGCAAGTGGGCAATTCACAGCAGAATCCTGCAGTAATGTGCCACATGCTAAATCATTTTATAGGTGGAGAAATCCCTTCCCAAACAAAGAGAAACATGGACACACACTCTTCACACATGTTCCTGCCCTATTTAAGAGATTTATATGCTCGTACCAGTGGTAATGGCTGTGGTGCAAGTTAGAATAAGGATTTACTCTTTGCAACAAAATTTAATTTTGGCTGACTGTGCCTCAAAAGGCTTGAGGCAGGTGGGAGGTAAGAGGCTCCTAATGTGGGAGCCCCCTTAGGGCAGCACCTGTAAAAGTCTATTTACACTCATCTAACATGAACAATTTACCAACGTTCCATGTGTTCCTAGGATGTTTCATGCCTGCCGCCAAAACTCCCTTATCTCTTCTCTTGTCACCACACGCTTACATTTATTACTTTCTGAAATTTCATTGTGTGTGCAGATTATCAATACCCCAAAATAGGATTTGTGATCAGAAACATTTTAAAATGCTGGTTTGCCACTGACATTCCTGGCCACAAATGTAACTGTGTGTAAAGAATATAGGACATTGAATGCTAACTCAATAGAAGCCAGGCCAGGACTAGCTTCACTAGTTCCTGTTTTTCACATCTAGACCAATTAATTTTGCATTTTAATCTAAACAGTACTAAAATGTGTACTTTGAAGTGTTTACCTAAAATGATGGGACTGTGAAATTCCCTTGCTGTTGAGCAGGCGTCCCCCACACCTAGAGGAGGGGCGCCCTTAGTTGCGCCACGGGCCAGAGCACCAACCTTGCACAGGAAGTGTAGGTGTTGGGTGGAGGGCAGTCAGTGACTGACATCATCTGGAGGCACAGGAAGGACCTTGGAGGGAATTTAAGGTGTTACACCACCACGCATGCCTGTGAGATTAGTGTTTCACTCCGGGTCATGCGTGTGAACCGAGGGCGGATTCTGCACAAATAAAGGGATACAACAAACTGCTAGGTGCGCTTTACTTTTCAGAGTGCCACAGACATTTTCTATGGTGTGCCCTCAGAAACGAACATGAGAGGACCGTCCACAAGGCTCCTATCTACTCTCCGAAACCGAAACGCGGTTAGAGAATGCGCCATTACCTCGCGGTTTCTGCTTACTGCGCATGCGTCAGGGAACAGTGTTCTCCTCGCGCATATGCGCTTTCTCTGCCTCTGTACACCGCGCATTATCCAATTACCGGCAAGTATAAATGAAAGGAAGGGCGGTATCACAGTTACCTCCACTTCCGCTTGGCTTCAAATTCGGGGTACCGACGGACAGGTGAGCTACTTATGGCCTTCTCTATATGTTTTCTCCACTTCAGCTTTTGCCTGTTAAGGGAATAGAGTAAACATTTCTTTGCTGAGATGTGAGTACTATTAGGCTCTTTATTTAATAAACTTTATTTTCTTGTTGGAACTCTGTTGTTCCCAGTCCCCACGCATTGAAGTAATCTGCTGCCTCCGGGCAAGCTATCTGTGGGCTCTTATCCCTGCTTTCACGCTGGGGCTTTCATTAAAGGTCTCCCCACTAACCATCTAAATGAGAATATGCTTAGAAGGAACATTTAGGTGTTTTCACTGTGTCCTGTGATATTAGGCAGGTTGCAGCATGTGGGATTTCAACATGGCTTTTGGTCTCTTGGTTGGGTGTCTGTCACACTTCTGTTAGGTTACATGTGTAGAGCAATTGGCTTGGGCACTTTACAGTTGTGTACTGACAGTGACCTTTTTCTACACTACAGAGCGGGACCTCATACTCCCGAGCGGTCGCCGGGTGAGGTGAGGTCTTCACCCACACAAAGCTGGGTGAGTATCGCCATGAGGAAATGCCTCTAGGTGATGTAGCTAATATGCTTTTCCAAGATGCAGAATGCAAATTATTCATGCAGGTGTCAATGACTATGCGGTTATTTGTGTATTCATGCGTTGTGTGCGTGTGATTTGGTGTTGCTGTGAGTAATAAGACCTTTTGTCTTTATACTAGGAAGAAGATATGCTTCCCTCCTTCCAGTGGGCATATTAAGTGTTCAAGATCCCTGGTAGATATGTACCTTTTTTCAAGTACATTTATTGATATTTTCATCCGAACATATCACGTATAGTTGCAGTAGCTATTTCATGTCGTAAAGGTCCTGAAGAAAGCCGGGGCACCACCCCCTTAGGCTGAAACATGTCGACCGCACTACACAGCGCCACAGGGTAATCTTATTACTCGGCGTGTTTTTAACCCTTGACACTTAGATTTCTGCTTCAATGTCTCTCAGAATCTAGGTAGTTGATTTTAATTGTCACTATAATTTGAACACTGCACATTAATTACATCAGTCTAGGATGAACATCATGGCTAGATCTGATATCCATTCTCGCACTGGCACTACATGGTCAGTTGCGGGATGGAATGATCAACAATTTTCACATGACGAATACTCCACCATAAGAGGTGGGCTGATGATAATTGTTCTAGCTTGTGTGTTCAGCAACATTATGTGTTGAATCACATTTTCCAGCAACATGGGCTCACACGGGCAGCCAACTGTATCGCAGTTACTGGTATAGCCATACACCATCCACAGACCTGGTCTGCTCTTTTGTGTGTTCAGTATCTTGTAAATAGGGGATTGAGCAGACAGGTCATTAAATATTCCCCTTGACCCTCCACACTTTTATTTTTTAAGTATTTAGAGCAACTTCTGGTTGCGGGTCCATTAAGTATTGATGCAAACACACCTTAGTTTGCACCTATAGCTCACCTAACTCAAGTGTGCGTGATGCCCACCTGTCCATTTCGCCCAGCCCACACCCTCTGTGACACCCAGTAATCACAATCTTCCTTCTCTCTGTCAATTAATATATGGGGTAACTTTAGGTCAACTATAATGTCACTAAAAATAATCCTTTAGGGAGTTCCACCATATAATGACTCACTGTCATTATATCTCTTTCCAACTGATAGATCTGAACCTGGGACATAGTCACTGTTTTTTCTCATATGAGCATGTATATGTGGAGTGATTCCTGTAAGGATGTGCCATTAAACATAAACATCGAGTGGTTAGTTAAGATACAACCCACCCCGTCTTTACCTAGGTTTTTCTACATTGAGAATGCCTCCTTAGTTGTCCTGCCGAGCTCGGTTTTGTTTACAAATAACTTCCACACGCATGCCTGTGAGATTAGTGTTTCACTCCGGGTCATGCGTGTGAACCGAGGGCGGATTCTGCACAAATAAAGGGATACAACAAACTGCTAGGTGCGCTTTACTTTTCAGAGTGCCACAGACATTTTCTATGGTGTGCCCTCAGAAACGAACATGAGAGGACCGTCCACAAGGCTCCTATCTACTCTCCAAAACCGAAACGCGGTTAGAGAATGCGCCATTACCTCGCGGTTTCTGCTTACTGCGCATGCGTCAGGGAACAGTGTTCTCCTCGCGCATTTGCGCTTTCTCTGCCTCTGTACACCGCGCATTATCCAATTACCGGCAAGTATAAATGAAAGGAAGGGCGGTATCACAGTTACCTCCACTTCCGCTTGGCTTCAAATTCGGGGTACCGACGGACAGGTGAGCTACTTATGGCCTTCTCTATATGTTTTCTCCACTTCAGCTTTTGCCTGTTAAGGGAATAGAGTAAAAATTTCTTTGCTGAGATGTGAGTACTATTAGGCTCTTTATTTAATAAACTTCATTTTCTTGTTGGAACTCTGTTGTTCCCAGTCCGCATGCATTGAAGTAATCTGCTGCCTCCGGGCAAGCTATCTGTGGGCTCTTATCCCTGCTTTCACGCTGGGGCTTTCATTAAAGGTCTCCCCACTAACCATCTAAATGAGAATATGCTTAGAAGGAACATTTAGGTGTTTTCACTGTGTCCTGTGATATTAGGCAGGTTGCAGCATGTGGGATTTCAACATGGCTTTTGGTCTCTTGGTTGGGTGTCTGTCACACTTCTGTTAGGTTACATGTGTAGAGCAATTGGCTTGGGCACTTTACAGTTGTGTACTGACAGTGTCCTTTTTCTACACTACAGAGCGGGACCTCATACTCCCGAGCGGTCGCCGGGTGAGGTGAGGTCTTCACCCACACAAAGCTGGGTGAGTATCGCCATGAGGAAATGCCTCTAGGTGATGTAGCTAATATGCTTTTCCAAGATGCAGAATGCAAATTATTCATGCAGGTGTCAATGACTATGCGGTTATTTGTGTATTCATGCGGTTGTGTGCGTGTGATTTGGTGTTGCTGTGAGTAATAAGACCTTTTGTCTTTATACTAGGAAGAAGATATGCTTCCCTCCTTCCAGTGGGCATATTAAGTGTTCAAGATCCCTGGTAGATATGTACCTTTTTTCAAGTACATTTATTGATATTTTCATCCGAACATATCACGTATAGTTGCAGTAGCTATTTCATGTCGTAAAGGTCCTGAAGAAAGCCGGGGCACCACCCCCTTAGGCTGAAACATGTCGACCGCACTACACAGCGCCACAGGGTAATCTTATTACTCGGCGTGTTTTTAACCCTTGACACTTAGATTTCTGCTTCAATGTCTCTCAGAATCTAGGTAGTTGATTTTAATTGTCACTATAATTTGAGCACTGCACATTAATTACATCAGTCTAGGATGAACATCATGGCTAGATCTGATATCCATTCTCGCACTGGCACTACATGGTCAGTTGCGGGATGGAATGAACAACAATTTTCACATGACGAATACTCCACCATAAGAGGTGGGCTGATGATAATTGTTCTAGCTTGTGTGTTCAGCAACATTATGTGTTGAATCACATTTTCCAGCAACATGGGCTCACACGGGCAGCCAACTGTATCGCAGTTACTGGTATAGCCATACACCATCCACAGACCTGGTCTGCTCTTTTGTGTGTTCAGTTACACCAGGTTCTTCAGCCTCTTTGTCCCTTCAGAGCTGGTCTGGAGGTAGAGCCTCAACAATGGTGCATTGTCAACCTCCCACCCACCCAGAGAGGTCCCAGGTAGATAATAATAAATGTGAATGTAGATACTGAATAATAGAGATTCGGAGACTGGACTGACCCCATGAGGGGGTATGATTTGTGTGTACACTGGGCAGGCGAGGGTGGACTGACCGGCTGGTGCTCCTGGACTCTCCTGCCATAATCCATGATGTCTGGACTGACGGGTACTTTGTGGAGGCTGTCTGATTTCAGGTACCCCGGTTGGAAGGTGCACTTTGCAGTACCCTGGATTTCAAGTGGTGCAATGATCTTCCTGGCAAGACCTCATTGAAGGGTGCAGTACGGATTTACATGGGTGTCCTGGATGGAACCAGAAAGGGGCTGTGGCACATTGAGGCCTCCAGCCACAATGCGTGCATTGGATGCCAAAATAAGATGAGCTGGATGTGCCTAGAATAGGGAGGTGATAATTTAATGAGGTGCTCATCTTCCCTACTGCTTTTTGGTGACTATGAATGTTTGTTTTGTAACCTAATGCAAGAATACTAAGAACATGTCTCTTTCTCATTTTGGCTTATAACCGCGTACAATGTAAATAAAAGGCTACGCCTTGGGCTCTTATAACATGAATCAGATTTTTCTTGAGCATTGCAGCAAAGTGGTGGGAGTGAGGACTGAGGTGTTCAGGGAGGCACGAGTGGCATATTGTGTACGTACAATGCGTTATTTATCTTTTGATGTAAAATAGGTAGGCTGTTCAATGTCAAAACTTTAACGTGGAGGGAATGACATCAATACACACATCTATATTGTGGTTAAAAAATTAAAAAATTACATTTTATGAGGTATTGAATGGGTAATAAATTGGATGATGGCACAATGTAGCAAAAGACTAAGACTCCGATTCTGATTGGCGTGGCGAGAGTGAATGCCTTCACTATTTTCAAGAGGTAAATTCTAGCATAAATCGGGAGTAAAGACAGAACACTTGTATTGTCTACACACCTCAGAGTGTGGAATGAAATAGACCATAAGCGTATTATCCCCGTTCCAAGTTGGTCAAAGTGAGTTGGGGCATATTATGCGCATCTGGTATACATTAAGCTTCAAGAAGTCAGTGTTTACAGAGTGTACAATTAACGCCTAGGAGCCTACACAATGTGTAAACCCATTATAATTGGTGGTCATTGTGTCAGGTTTTAAGAGTGATAAACCGACAAAAACGCTGTCATGTACTCAAATATGAAAATGGCATTCTGAAGTCAATCATTGTGCTTAAAAAAATCTTTACATTTGAAATAAAAGTGTAGAGATACCCTTTACCCGACCATTTCTATAAATATTGACATTACCAGAGATACAGTGATGAAATCAGGAGACAGAAATCTGAACAATTGGAACAACTGGGGAATAACATATATATTCTTCAAACATTAGAGTGTATTTGCCCCTAAGTGAACGACATTGCTCATCTCAAAGTTTTTTTGTACTGTATACTACGTTTTTCCATCAATATCCAATTGGCATATTTTCTTTCCAGCTTTTCATGATATCTATGTAAGATAAATCTACAAACGATTCATCAACATGGCACACTTTCATCAGGCCATTAGTTGTTCTGAAAATGTGACATGGATCCTGTCTGCCTGGCCCTGTGTTGGACATCCCTGTGTTATTAAGTTATCATTGTGATTAGCTTTGGTATACATTTACATTAGCTCTGTAGATCACTTAAATCCAAACGTATCGGTGCAAAGAAGTTACTGTTAGGACTGGTTTAGTTGAGAAATAAATGGGGGAATGCAAACTTTTGTAGTTAAAGTCCAGAAAAGAGATGTTGCTAAAACATATTAAAGTGACAGGAAAGTTCTAATTTTCATTATGGTCTTTGCAGCATGAGTGGACTCAAGGGCTAGGATTGATCAGTATTTCATCATGCCAGCATGCGGTGCATCAATGTAAGCGCAATGAAGAATGCTATATTGGTATGAAATTTCTTAAAGGCATGGAACCCGAAGAAATTTCGCATGACAAGAGCTTAATTGATGTCAATACATTGGATTGGCTGAGCTACTCTCCGGTTAAAGAAATAGCTTAAAATTTCCTCTTTGAGATAACATAGAGATCTTCTAGACAGACACCAAAAGTCAACTCGCCCAGGCATTCCAAGTTAACAAGAGCGTTGAGTGAAAGTTGTGAATTTTTTTGAAAATTAAATTGAATACACAAAACCTTTCTTCTAAATCATGCTTTTTTTATCCTGTAATGGTGTCTGGAATTATAGGTTCCTCAATGTTATTATAGCAGTGTAACTATGCTTACTTACAGTGTTTTAAAATAAAAATAAGCGCCACACTCCAAGGATTTTCTTAGGATCCTGTTGCATCCGCCAAATGAGAAAGGATGTTGACATGCAAGGATGCCTAGTCTTAATTTCACCATAAGCCTGTTCCTCCCACCATTCTTCACTTCCTGCCTACTAATCTCACTCTGGCGGGTTCTTTTTAATCCATGCTTTCTCCCTTTGTCACTGTTTTCCTATCTTCCTCTCTCTCACCCTTTTTAGCCTTTTTCTCTTTCGCTAAGGGTCAAAGTCTGATGACGAAAAATGTGTCCCGGGGTCCACCGCTGACAACACAGATACAATTAAGTACTTTAGACATCTCTTGAAAACAACAAATGAAGCATTGAACAAGGATAGGATGCTTTTGGAGTTCAAACACGGGATTCACAAAAACAATCCTTTGGGAGCTCAATAAATGTCATGTGAATTGCTTGCAGATTGTTTTTATTTCCTGCAGTTGTAGGCCATGAATAACGTGCTAACATTATCAATGTGCTACAAAAGCAAGGCACCAGCCCATAAAATATTTGCAAAGTGTGAAAAACAGGCGAATATCTGGCCCCAGACATGTAGTGTCGTGCTTGACATGTTCTAGTGTATTGGCAGGCACAGGTTTACCAGCCACTCCCTTGAGGGCTGGCCACACACATACCCATCAAACACAGGTGTCATGAGTGATGTGAGCCTGCTAATAATAGGGCCCTAGTGCACATGCTCGTGGCCAGTTGAATAAGCATCACCACTGTGTCTGCATCAGTTATTACGAAGTATGTGGGCCTAGTGCCCACATACAAGCCCCTCAGACACTGGAAAGGCGTTGGAGAGAGGTGCCATGAGAATGGGGGCTCACAAGGTTGGAGCGCAGGTGCTGGTGCCGAATGCAGCACTATGGGGCAGCACTCTTAGGAGGGCACCCTGTGTGCATCGCGGGCAGCTGCATTCAGAGTGCAGTTTTTTGTCAGTTTTTTGGTGTTTGTGGAATTTAGAAGTCTGTCTGTTTTGATGTATGTAATAGTTGACATCCATAAAACTCTCCTTTTTAATATGGGTATAATTATGTGAGACTGCAGAAAAAGTACACAAAATAAAAATCTGGCATTTAGCTTTATATTTTAGTGCACAGAGTATCAATGCGATGACGCATTTCGTTCTAAAAAAAACCAAAAAAGTGCCACGAATCAAGTTCTGGTAACGGGTCTCCAACCTGTAGCTCATGAGCTACTCTAGCTCTCCAGCTACTTCTGAGTAGCTCACCTGTGTGCAGCCCAGCTTATTAAACGAGAAAGCTTCTGCTTAGTTGAATTATTATACAGATAGAAACATTGATATTCTACAACACTAATAATATCAGTAGCTCTCAATCCGTTTCATTGAACATAAGTAGCTCTCAGTACAGAAAAGGTTGGAGACCCACCCCTAAGTTGATTGTTTTTTTCATGTGCTTCCACCATAGGATGAAGCACGAACAGTCTTTTATGCTGCTAGACAATTTTGGGACTTTCACATAAGAAGTGGAATACAATCAAAGGAAATCACATGCGAATACAATGGCACAACAAAAGTTTCAATCAGGCCTTTTTTTATCTCCAAATTGCAATATTTCTTTCTTTTCTTTCATGTACTGTTTTGCATTTTTGTCTAAAAACACTGCAAGAAAAGTAGCAGCTCTACAAATTAACTGGATATGGGAAGCGAGAAGCCAATTACTTCTTTCATCATTTCTTGTGTCTGTCTTTTTTTCTTAGATTCGATCTAAATCATTTTTTCTAATTCCCATACTACTCAAGTTTCTGTTCTCCTGCACCTTATTGATGGTCTACATGATATGAAGCTTTCAGAGCTGAATTTTTGTTGTAAATGACGAGTTTGTTTTGGTATTTTGTCTGCTTAAGATATCAGTACATAACACATAAGTTACAGAGAAAGATTTTCAACCTTTTAGCTTGTCAGGTTGGTAAAATGAGTACCACATTCCAAAATGTGATCTCTTTGGGGCAGATTTACAATGAAAGTGACTCAGTGCATTCCGTAAGCCATTTGGCTGTGCCGCACTGAGTCACTTTCAAAGCAGAGAGATGTAACATATTTACAACATTATGTCACATTCCTGTGCTCTCCCCTGCACTGGTGCACAAACAGCTCCATACGCCGGCGCCGGCACCCTTGCACCATGGTGCAAGGATGCCTGCGTCGAGGGGAGATTGTTTTTGTGCATGAAGGGGCAAAAACAAAACAAAAACAAAATAATCACAACAGGAATTTTCCTCTTTCAATGCATGTTGTAGAATACACTGGACTTGATATTTCCATGCCCGAAGAAATTATGCCTAGGAATTTTGCTGCAGGTCAGGAGTTGAGGGCAGCAGCATTGCTCACCCTGTCTGTCCACTACATCAGTATAATGGGAGCATATAATGCTCTCTTCAAAGAGGCACAAGCATGCCTTGATCTTATGTATCTTCACTTCCCAATACTCCACTGGCAGTGTGGCATAGACTTTTCACATTTTCTGAGCAGGATGAAAGTAAAAGCCTTTTTTATGAACAATAGCACTGTAAAACAGCAGGCAAATCTGGGTGTGAGCAGTTATTCACCATTTTGGGGAAAAACACCTAATGGCTAGAGAAACCGCTGGTAAGTTTAATTCTGACTCCCTGGTATCTTTGCTGCAAAGCCTGGCTATCTATTAATGAAGGCCTATGTCAATAGTATAGTTTCTGTTTTCACAATCATTTAGACATCAAGAACAATATGTATAGTATGTAAAACTGCGTTTAGTTCACAATAGGTTCTTGCTTTATTGAATTATGTTATTTCTTTTGTTTGTTTGAATACAAAAACAAGATATATTCTGGAATTCCCTTAGATACTGTCTATTCACTAGGGAATGGTATCTGTCAAGGTACACTTCCACAGTGCACCAGCTTTTTGCCTTCCACTGTTGTTTATTCCCCAGAACATCTCATCCAAAGCAAATTGATCTAATGTGACTACTTCCCATATATGTATCTTGGGGATGTTGTTGATCAGCGCTATATGGATTAAAGATTGGAAAGAAGACTTGCCTTTGATATGGCACAAGGTCAGATATAAAAGGATCTGGGGTTTATTTGCATGACCACTAAAAACATTGGCCTGACACCCTACCATCAAAACAATATCACATAAGGTGGTTTTATTGTGGGAATCTTGCAAGCTTGAATTTCAAACTTTAATGACACTCTTGACCTTGCAGAAGTGGAAGAGTGGTTGTAGGCAAAATGTGCCAGATCAAGACAAATGAGCTACAGGCTATAGAAGGTACCATTGCCTCTCCTTTTGGTAGCCCTGCCAAACAAGGCTTAAAGAGGCTAAGAGGATGTTTGATATAATAACTACTTTGCATAATGGCATCAAGGTCCAATTCACAAAAAATTAAAGCAAGTTCAGACATGTGAAGATATGCCCCTTAAAGTTAGATTCACGCTCTTTTTAAGTGTCAGATATTCTCCCATAGGAAACTGTGACGTTCGACTCTCAACTCTATCCTTAAAAGTAGGCATGGGTGAAAATGTAACTAAGCAGACCAAAATTCATGAACAACCTGAAATTTGCATTATAGTTCATTCTTAAAATTCCCTGAAATTACACAATTTCAGAGAAGTCTTTTTTTACAGGCCCACGCATCTCTCATTAAAAGTCTTGCACCATACCCCTTGGAGACTGGTTCACACAGAAAATAACACGCCATGAGACATTTTCTACTTAACTCAGTCTGCCTGGAGATATCTTGGTGACTTTTTTATGTGAGGTGCCCTAAAAACATGATAGAGGGCACCAACAAATTACATTTTGCTATAAAAGTGCAATTTCAGGAAACTTTCAAGCATGATTATAAAAAATCTGCATTCTTTGAGGGTCCTCTGCATTGCAGTTTCTTATTGCGGAGATTCCGGTCTGAGTGCGGGCACCTCGCCACGACTCGTCTGTGGAGTGCGGAGGCCCTTTGGGAAACAAGCCTTGAGTGCCCTACTTATGTTTACTTGAAAGAAACCTAAGCTTAGGATCCAATGTGTGTTGGAAAGAACATTGGCAGTAATTGTTAATATTCATAAAGTTATAGTTCCAAGGCTATGCATTGAGTATCAATGCCATCAAGCAAGACACTCCACCAAGATACCACACAAATGGGGCACCTCTTTTCTGCTCAGCTGGAAGGTAGGAATATCCACAAACATGACTACCCATCTTACAACGTTCTGCTTCACTCCATGCTTAAGTACAGCAACATGCTTGTAGCAACACAATTGAACAAAACCTCCAAACTACACCCATGACACTCAACCCTTTGCATAAAGGCCACTCTATAAACTTATGCGACCATGGACAACAAACGGTGAGGCTCTTCCTCAGCCACTCAGAAGTGCCACTGAACCTCAACAGAGAAATGAAGTGCCACAGAAATGTTGCAAAACAATAAACTATACAAATCACATATACCTTTGGTTGCAGTTTTGTTGAATCTTAATCAAAACGTTTGAAAAGATGGCACAGAAAACAATCAACGAGAACAGAATCGCCATTGATTCTGAAACCAAATGTCACTTTGTTCAAGTTTTCAATAACGCTTGTACCCTTGATCTGTCAGCAAGCTGACAAAAGAAAGATATATGATCGTTCCAGGAAAACTAGGAACAAGATGGTCTTTTCTCTTGAAATTCGAACTTTTGCTTATTGCATTTTCTAAGAATGTATTTTCTGGGCCTCCAACAGAACTCCTGGAAATGCTGCTCAAAGATTCCCGTCATTTTACAGATCCCATCATTTCCAAAGGACTTAATCACTATTTTTAACATCCCTCTTCTTGTTAGGACATTATTGATGGCTCAGTGCGTTTCATATATTTTTTTATTAGGACACAGCATTTTCTTTTCTGCATTGCTGTTTTTGAATTGCATTGTATCCTTTTAGAACTTTCTTCTTGAACAGTGATGGCCTGTCCCTCAGGGCTGTGATGTAGTTAATAAGTTTTACAAAACAATACAATGAAAATGAAAATTCATTAGCTTGTAATAGAGGCACATCTAATTCAGGTTAATGGGAATGCATGCACAAATCGTAAACTTGTGGTAGAAAAACTGGATGAAAATGTCTACTGCACATTTTAATGACCCTGCGATATGAAAATAAAGAAATATTTTTCAATTCTATTCCGTGAAATACCAAGTGCACTGAGTCTTTAAAAAGCAGATTTTTGCAAATAAATGCCTGTGGCTTTTGAAACGCGTATTTCAACACAGAGGCAGAAACTGTTAGTTCCAAGTTCTCTCCCTGGCCACCAGACTGTTAGAGCCTGTGCCAGCAAGGCATCACCCTAGGCACTGATCTGCCTGGCCTAAGTGCTAACTCAAGGCACACCCGCTTGCACCGCCAGGCAGCACAGTATTCTGAGTGGTAAATGAGACCGCTGATCCTGCGGACTTAGGAAGGAAGCCTCCCTGCTAGGCTCTTTGTGGACCTGGTTATTTTGTGAGTGCCACTTCAGCCAACCGTTCATGACTAAATAAGACCCTTGTTACGAAGTAGACATAAGTCCAGTTCTGGCCGAATATTCATATACATCTGCTAATGCTGGGCCTTTTTGTTACCAATACTCTTAGGGGCTCATTTTGCATTTTGCTATAAAAGTGCAGTTTCTGGAAACTTTCAAGCATGATTATAAAAATTCATGAGAAAAAAAATCACAAGTTTTCCCACAGCCCAACTTAAAATGGTGGATTGACGGTGAAGCATAAATGTACAACTGGATTGATATTTTTGTTTTTGTTTTTCGTTTTTCTTCACCTTGCGTCACTTTTGCGCCGCCGGTGCGTCACTTTTTGTGACGCACAAGCGGCGTAAAAATGTGCCTTATTGCACCATATTTACAAAGTGACGCATTTAGATAGATGCGTCACTTTGTAAACCCCTGCGCCACATTATACCTGTGCCAGGTATAGTGTATGCAGGGAGGGTGTTCTGATGCAAGAAAGGGTCATAGAAATGACGCAGTGAAATCTATAAGATTTTACTGCGCCACTTCTAGGACGCAAATGCGTCAATATCTTATGCCTGCCTCACAGCAGGTGTAAGACTGACGCAGGCCCTTTCAAATGGGGCTTGCCCCATGTGAAAGGACACATTGCTGGAGTTGCATCACTTTTGTGACACACTCCAGCAAAGTGTCACTTTTGCGCCATACAGATACGTCAGAAATACTGACGTATCTGTAACTCCTTCTGACATGATGTGTCATAAAATAAATATAACGCATCAATCATGTCGCAAGGAGGGCGCACTAATAAGTGACGCATCGTTGCTTTCACACAGCAATGCGTCACTTCTCATAAATGAGGCCCTTAGTATCATTAATTCCAGTTAGTCTGATATTATCACCTGGAAATAAGGGCCAAGATGTAATAAGAGTCTAAGGACCATATGTACAAGCAAATGGCGCCTAGAGGCATTTCGGCAAATTTCGCAGCACTGCATCATTTAAAAATGCAGGGATGCATCGTATTTACAAGAAGACAGTGCACCCCTGTGTTTTCCCTTGTACGGGCGCTAAAAATAGCCGTCAAGCAAAAATAACAGACACGCTTGCACAGTAGTGCAAGGGTGCCTGCGTTGCAGGTATGATTGTTTATGTGCAGGAAGGTGTCTCATTCTGCACATAAACAATCAATAATGGTGCTTTGCTACTTCTATGTGTGCTGTAATATTAGCAAATCATCATTATATATTGAATGTTTTATGCAGGAAGGGGCACCTTTCTCTTTCTATATATGTTGCAGAATGCAGCACACATAGAAAAAGAAAAACAAAGAGAAAGTAAAGGATTTCACTTTGTTGCGCCAATCTAACTCCTCCTTTACCATGGCGTTAGTTTTTGGTGCTGCCTCAGATTTAGACATCCGTATAAATCTGGGGCAGCGTCAAAAAGCAAAGGTGTTGCAGTGAAACACCCACAGCAAAACCCATTGCATGCCCTTTTCATGCAGATACCTGCTTGAAAGGGTACTATATTTACAAAGCAGTGTTTAACTACAAAAAGTGGCTTAACGCTGCTTTGTAAATATGGTGCAGGACATTGCACCACTGGAACATCAAAAAAGTGAAGTTTCTGGTGGCACAATCTCCTTGTACATATGCTTCTAAGGGCCATATGTATCATAGTTCCATTTTGCAAATTCTAAATAGCAATTTTTAAGGAATCGCTATTTAGAAATCGCAAAACGGTATGTATGAAAAAAATCGCATTTTTAATGCGATTCCTTAATCTTCCTTATTTGCGAATTCGAAAGTTGCGAATTCGCAAATAAGGAATAATTTCCCATTCATTCCTATGGGCCAGGAGGCCCATAGGAATGATTGTGAAATGCTTTTCATTTTGCGAATCGCAATTTGCTAATCGCAAAATGAGATTGATTCCAAGGGTGCAGGGGTGTCTCAAGGACACCCTGCTGCACCCCTGAAATCAGCATGCGTGTGCATATGGCGCACATACATGCCCTATGGGCATGTATGTGCGTCACATGCCACATTAAAAAATGCCAATTAGTGTATTATGAAAAGAAATCGCAATGTACCACCAACTGAAAGTTGGTGGTAAATTGCAATTTCTTAAGCTAAATTCGCTACAGTAAAATGCTTCATACATAGCATTTAAGGAATCGCAAAATTGCGATTCCTTAAATGCTATAGCAAAGTAAGGAATCGCAAATATTTGCGATTCCTTAAGATGCGATTTTTTGATACATATCAATAAATGCAAAACAGCCTTTTGCGATTCGCAAAGGCCGAAATTCGGCGAATTTCGGCCTTTGCGAATCAAAAAAGGCTTGATACATATGGCCCTAAGTGTGGTATGCTTGAAATCACTCCCATAATGAGTGTTATGACCTCTCAGAGAATGAGTGTGCAGCTTCAATTCTCCCCTTTGATTTCTCTGCAACTGGATTCCTGATGATGTTGGCAGTTGCCCTTCATTTAATATTAGTAATGTGCTTCTTCACTCTGTGAGCTCTGTAATGCAAATCTGAAAATCCCCTCATTTTAGTGACCTTTCTTATGGATGTCATTAATAATGTGAGATTTATGCTGCATTAGCAATGCAGAATCTGGGCATAGCTTCATGCTAATATACTGTGCAAGGAAATTGCTAATACAATTATTCTCACTTGAAACAAAAATTAATACCAAAATCATCCATTTTCAGACCTTGGAAAATTGCTTATGTGATATAGAACCAATAATATGAGTAATTGATCTTACTTTGTAAAGAACTGACACAAACTTATTTTTCTTATTCAATTTCTTTTGTAATGATGTGTGTTCTTTTCAGAAAGCGTGGAGCATACCATGGTTAGCAAGCCTCCTGGTCTCATATTAGTTTGGAACAGCTGACTCACACTTTCCTAAAACCCCCAGGGAGTGCATGGAGATATCATATGTTGTGATAATCAGAATCAGCTTGTCTGATTATAGGCCACCCATATTATGAGATGAAAGCAATGTTTTGTTTTTAACTGGAACCATAGCAAAGTATTTGCTCATGTGTATTTTCTTGTGTGTGACTCTGAAAAGCCTATAAACATATAAACATTTGTGAATGTTTCTGATGTGTGGTCATACTACTGCAATGAGACTTAGAAGCACAAGACATTCTGTAGTGTCTTATGGAAACCCTAGTTTTGCTGTTTATCCACTATTTCATATGCTATGAACATCTGGGGCCCACCTGACACACATTTAACTGTAACTTTCTAATGGATTGTTTTTGACTTTCTACTGAATTACAGGACTAAACCAAGAGTATACTCCTGGCATAGTTGTGGACGTACTATAGGTGTAAGTCATCCCTACTCAAAGCAACATTTTTGTGAATGAGGCTGCTGGTGTTTTGACATCTGCAGGACTCATGGTACACTAGACATATCCAGCTCTTTTTATTTCCAATTGCAATAACTGCCACTCCAATAAAACAGCTATCTCCTGCACAGTCACACAGAATATAAATATGGGGGTGCAAGTATGAAAGTCATATTTTCCCAATTTCTCCTAAAATGTCGTATGTGAATTTAGACTGGGCCTGATATAGAGTTTGGTAGATGGGTACTCCATCAAAAAAGTGACGAATTTGCCGTCCACTGTATTGAAAGTCCCTATACCATTTGTAATTAGGCAGACAAGATATCCATCAAATTTGCAATGGAATAACCCAACCATCAGTTTCTAAATTAGGCCCTATATGTGTTTTCCTTGTAGGTGTTGCAGAGTGCTATATTCCCACTGTGTAAAATATACTGAGAAAGAAGTACTGTAAGCAACCATTTGGGAGGGCCGCGGGGCAAGCAGGAGTTACTGAGCCCAACCTTGGGGATTTAGACCCTTTACTTCTGATGTACAGGGGCCAAACTTGTCCAGTCAAAAACTGTCTTTTATGACGAAAGTAGCATTTATGTACGAACACAAAGTGAAATACAGCATACAGAATCAGTACTCACAATTCCCTGAGGTCAGGGCTCAGGTGTTTAATAGGACCATGAGTCCCATTCCCTCTCACTAGTGGTAGTGGTTATTCCTCATTCACAACAGGCAACATTCAGATTAGGCCCCACTAGCAGTCTGAATCCCAGGAATCCCTCTCTGTGGCAGACAAGTTCCTCCGGTGACTTTTGGCACTTCATTTAGTCTTACCCATACCAACACGAATAGTTTGACCAGTCTCCTATAGCCGCCCTCTTGTTGGTGCAGCAGATGCGGCAGCTGCCTCCGGTGAGCATCACACACACAGCTCTACAGCGACAGGCCTGGGTGTCATCCGCGCTACTAACATAGGACAGTAAGAACCTCATTTACGAGGAGCTTGCGCTGTGTCACTTTTTTGATGCAGCGGCACCACAATCAGTGCACCACACTGCTCCAAGTCTACAAACTGATGCATTGGATCCAATGCTTCAGTTTGTTGAGCCCTGCATCACATTATACATGTGCCAATTATAATGTATGCAGGGTAGGCATTCACACACAAATAGCCACGTAGAAGTGGCACAGTGAAATTTACAACATTTCACTGCATCATTCTACGACTTGACTGTGTTAAAATCCTTACACCTGTTCAGACCAGGCGTACGGATGGATGGAGGAATTTTAAAATGAGATTTGCCTATGTGTTATGACACATTGCTGGAGTTGAGTCAGTTTTACAACCAACTCCTACAATGCATCACTTTTGCGGCCACAGGTGTGTTAGAATTTTTGACGCATCAGTTAAATCCTTGCACCATGGAGCCCCGTATAGTAAATACAGCTCATCCATGGTGTTGCAAGGACATTTGCTTCAGTCACAAGGAAACTGACGCATCAATGTGGATGTGTCTGTTTCTTGTAAATGAGGCCCTTGGTTTCCTTTGCTTTTACCCAAGGGGGTGGGGGAATTTATTGACTGCTGGTTGCCAGTCAGCCCTCCATTGCAGCTTCTGCTCTGTACCAATTATGAATATAGTAACTTGTCAAGAACTTAAACGGCACACACTCACACTATATGCTGTGGTGATACACAAACACCATAAACCACCTGATATTACAATTATCAAGTTTTTGTTGATTTGAAAAAAATGTGTCTTCTCCTAAAAGTACTTGGCTTTTGGACACTGAAAGGTACACTCATTGTGGGAACAAGTTTGGGAGTCAACGAGAACTTCAGATTTGGTATGGAGTTTCTGTGGAAATATGGATATCTTGAGATCCTCTTAGAGATGTGAAATTACAAAAAGAAATTGCAATTCCTGGTCTGATTTGTTTTGTAACTTTTTATTTGTTTCATAACTTTTAGAAGGAGATGTTGTTTTATTCCAAACTGCTGTTCCACAGTTCTGGGGAGTTTTTTTCATTATAAATTCATCATTTACACTGGCCAAATCATTGGGATTTTTCTGTAAATCGTGTAGAGGGAGATATTCATTTTATGAGCATTCTATTCGTTTAAATGGGCTCCCAAATTCCAACTATAATTATGCTAGGATTATATTTATGCCAGCAGACCGAAGATCTTACCACTGTACATACTAGTTTAAACCTCCCACTGGCCCAACTGACAAATGTTTACTACTTTGGGCTCGCTTACAAATGCTCCACATGTTTATGTTTTCCAGCTCGTATACCTGTATGTATAGAGAACCCAATTGCTACTTATAGAAAGTTCAGCACATTTGATAATTACTAGATGCAATAATATCCACACCGCACATTATGAGCAGGTCAAACCTGCAATGGAAAATCTTCTGTAAATACAGGGACAAGCCAATTTTGATGTTGTAAGTCCTAAAATGTGCATCATATGCCCCATATTTGGCCATAATTGTTGTGGTTTATCACACTCAGTAAATTCCAAGCCCCAAAATATATAATTTGTTTAGGTGTAATAAATATCACTACCCACACTGGGGCATTCATATTTGAGGAGTATACATCAAAAGCACTACGAAGTTCGGTTGCAATCAGTGCAACTAGGCTGTTTGATTGATTCACACAATGATAGAATACTACCCCAAGGTTCTAAATTAATATATTCTACAGATTTGGGCCTAATCCCAAACTGCACTTTGTTATACATTTGGTACTACTACAATAGTACTACTCAAGTACTACAACATGCTATTCACAAACTTTAATGAGACGGATATGCCTCCACCACTCCTATCTTTATTCTTTGTAGTGATCTCCACCCCAATTGCATGTCAGTACTAAAAATGTGTGGAAGCAAAGGGGCGTGACTTGAAAATGGGGAATACTTACCACTAAAGGCCACTACAGCCAAAAAGAATCCAAAATAGTACCCAGCACAGAGCTGAAGTAAGTCCACACCCTCCCACAGAAATGAATAGAGAGACAGTCTTAAAACAAAATCTCATATCAAAAATGCTTTAATTAAATTATTTAAAATAGTTAAAGATATAAATTTAATTAAAAAAATCACAACGTTCAGCTACTCTCTGAAGTCTCTTGTCCATAAAATCAGAGAGCAGTTGAACTTTGTGAATTGTCTTAGAGATGTACTTATAGATGTACATGATATGTGTTCCCTTTTAGTCTTTGCTCTGGACATTGTAAAATAAACACTGATTCATTGATGTATTATATTTATGTTATTTTTGTTGTACAGTGTTAATTTGTGTATATTTGTATTAATTTATTTTTGTTTGTATCCACTGTTGTGCATTTATGTTGTTGGTGGGAGGGAAGAAAAGGTCTTGGAGAAATTTTGTAATGGATCTTCTGTGTGTGACAAAAAAAACACAAACGTATGTAGGATGTTGCAAAAAAAGATTAAACAGTGATCGGTTTTATTGAATATAGCGTCTATTGATTAATTGTTGTCCTGAAAGGCGAGTACGCTTTGTCATTTGTGTGTTTCTTGGACTTTTAGAAAGTTGGCATTTTTTTGCCTTAGCCATTTGGTGCCTGCAGTCTGTCTCTGAGTCACATGGCTGGGTGTGGGTGGCATTTTTGCTTTGTGTATGCCTCCTAGACACCCCCACAGAATAGGTAGCTTAGGTGTGAATGGATGGGGCATCACTGGAAGATGGCATGGAGGAGCTGGACCCAGCCCCACTTACACTTGAATCAGCGGGTTTCTGTCTCCACACAAATGTCCACCCATCAATAAAAGAGTAAGACAATTTCTCTTCACATGCTGCACTTCTACAGTAACTACAGCCAAAAAGGGATCCCAAGCAGTACCCAGTTCAGAGCTGAAGTAAGTCAAGCACCACAAATGGCCAACCACTGGTATGGTAACATCCTCCCACAGAAATTAAGATAGACCAGGTCTTAAAATAAAACCACATAGGAAATAATGTTAAATAAAGTTCAAATATTTAATATAGATAAAAATATAAATACAAAACCTAAAAACATATTTCACTCTGTCTTACTCCAGGCCCTGAGGAAATGCGTATTGCGTTACTTCCTGCCTACTCTGTTCTAACTGTTTAATCCTTTTGGTTCCTCCAATAAGAACATATCTTCTGTAATGCTCCGTTTGTAGTTTCATGATTTGCACCCTAAAGCATTATGTTAAGTGTTTTGACAAAGGTTTTTGAATGGTGAAATGAAATTAAATATTCCTTGAATTGAAAATGTGTCAACATTGTAATCAACCCTATTTGTTTTCATTGTTCTCATATACATCTTCTACAGATTGAGTGGAAGTGCATAGAAGAATGCAAGGCTGCTACGTTTCAACTGCTTTCCCTCACGCTAGTACTAAATGTATGTTTTTTGTGAAAACCCAATTCTCCAGTTGTGGAAAGAGATGCTGGGCTGAAGTATATTTTTCCATTGAGAATGATCAAATTCCATTGTTCAGAGGGAGCAATCACTCAAACTATGAATAAATTTCAATTGAAACTGTGAAGAAAGGTACATAATTTATCACAGAGAAGAAACCCTGACACTGGTTTTAAAACTACAACAAATTTTTATAGTTCTAAATTGAATACCTATGTTTTAGAATTTAAGCAGGCACACATGTTGTCTCTGGAACTGTCGCTTTTTCAAAAGCTTCATTTTTTAAAAGACATCTGTTCAACGTCTAGAGTTAAATACATGGTTGAGGAGAGCAGTCAATTTTACGATCTCTTCTTTTATGGAGTGTATTACACAATTGTCTCTGTTATAACTGTGACCTTTCATCATAAGGCCACATTGAACAGATGGTCAGTGACCTGGTTTCCAGATTTACTTTTCAAGTAGCAACTGTAGCCAGGCCTTATGAGACCATAGCCCTTTCTAATCATTATTATGGTCAATGTATTTCATATCTGTTTATCAGCGGGGCTTTGCAAGTGGAGAGGAGTCCGGAGTCATGCCTGAAGATGGGAGCTCACTAGACGTCGACATGGCAGAACAACTGCAGAAGAAGGTGCAGGTTGAGGTAGAGAAGTATCATCAGTTATAGAAAACATCTCAATAAGTGTATGCCAGCCAGCTCAAGTGACAAGAACAACATTGTGAAGGAGGACCTAGACTTGCTGGGTGTGTCCAACACAGGGTTCAAACTAATCAGGGCGGAGCAGGAACTGGAAGAAGCCAAGGCCACCGTTGCTAAACAATGAATATGGGACCCATTCTCCGATGCACAGATCTCAGTGAAAAGGACTTTGTGCTCCACCCCTTCTCAAATGTGGTCCAAGGATCTTGAAGTCCCAGAACTCAGCAATATGCGGTCTGCTTGAATTTGTTTAGGGGGTGGACATGATTTTGCTCAGTGGTATGAAAGCTTGGACAGGGGCGGCTCTATGCTCATGGCGACCCTGGGCAGGGAGCGTAGGTAGGGGGCCCCGGAAGAGGGGGTCCGGGCAGGGGCTAGGCAGAGAGGCCAGTGAAGAGGGGAGGTCAGGGTGTTTGGAAGTGTAACAGAGCCGGAGGCTGCCAAATCCATGCCAGGGGCCGCCACACAAATATGTATCCATTCTCAGAGGATTACTATATTAAGGATATATATTGGTGTGGAGGCCCCTGGGGTTTAGTGGCCCTGTGCAGGTGCACAGCTTGCACATGCCTAAGGCCACCCCTGGCTTGGATTACGTTATGGTTGTATGGTGAAGAAAGAAGGATGTTCTCTATTGACCCAGCAGGGTTTCAGAGGGGATCCAGTCCTGTAACATCTTGATTAATCATTTTGCGACAATAATATTGAGTGGTCAGTGGAGCTTTGTAATTTTACAATTTTACGACTACAGCAAATCTGATAGAAAATGATATCTGACTAGATCCATCATTTGTCCCAAAAGAAATGCTTTATTTTAAATGATTTAAAAAAGTGATACCGTCGTCAACAAACACAAATGAGTGTTTGACTTCCTGTGGGTGCACACCTCAGAAAGATAATAGTCTTAATTAATTAAACAATGTATTCATTTGATTAAGTACAAAAGAAACCCAGGCAGGCGAATCAATGATGTAAAATTCGTTTCTGTAGGATTGTTGTTTCATAGTACTATCACATTTTAGAAAAAGTTCTGGAAAAATTAGTTTTGGGGATAACCTGTTCACTAAATTTGCAAGTATCGGGTGTTGCTATTGACAGGTTTCATCCTCACCAGTGCAAACAGAGGTTGTCTCTCTGCGGAATAAGCGAAGGTTTACATCCTTCACACACAGGTCAATATAACTGTGTTGCCCCTCCGATTGGCATGCTGATGCACCAATGAGGAATCTGATGACTTTGAGAGTGATTGTCAGTTTGTGGGCCCATGCTTATATGAGAAATACTAAAATATACAAAGGGTAACTGGACATATGCAGCTATACAGGACCAGATTATGCAACTCATTTGACTATTTCATGCAGCAAGAAAAGGCAAATAATGCACCTTAATGTTGCACATTCTGTACCCGTATTAATTCACTGTTTTGGCATTTCAACACAGAATAATACTGTCTCTGCAAACATTTCACCTCATTAAAATCATTTTAAAACCTGAACACAGAAGCTGGGAAATGAATGGTCAGCAGTTCAACTTTCCCAAGGGCATGCCTCTGAGAGGCATTACTACTTGTGGTCCTTTTGGTCCTTGTGGTCCTTTTTTTAGCATCTTTTAATCCATTTAAGCTAGAAACAATTACTTTTATTATTTTTAAATCTGCAATACCCTTATAATGTACAGCAGGGGCATTTTACCCCATATGTAATCCAGGCTATACGAATTAGAATGTAAACAAAAAATCTAAATAAGTTGCTTTTGTTTGCGGTGGGAAAATCCTAATACATCCACAAGTGTGATCCAGAAGGAAGATTCAATTTATAAACATGAACCATGCATAATGAACTAGAAGAAACATGATGAGAATGAGGGAAGTTATTAAAAAGCGTTGAGCATTTACATAAACATGTTCGCTCTTTTTAAATATCTCTTCAAACTACTTCTTGAGTTTACTAAGTTGAATCCGTCTATGAAGCACCAAGGATCAGTGGCACTTAATGGCACTTCATCTGATAGGATACATGAACAATTTCCACAGTCAAAGTAGTACAAGAACGCCCATGACTAGAGTTTTGCCAAACCACTTTCTTCAGCATTACAATTAATAATATTTGGTAATACAATAGTTTATTATTTCTAAAACACACAGTTAATTCACCCACCACTGCATTATATATGATGCAAACCTACCATACATTTGGTTATTGGGCAACCATGTTGCTGAGGGTTTGTTTTTGCACCACCCTGGGTCTCGTCTACATGCAGTGCTTAACTTGCACTTTGAGCTGCTGGTGGTGGAAACCGAGGTGTACTTTTGGGGAACTAATTTTTATTATCAGACTTTGACTCAGAACAAGAGAGTTGATGGCAAAAAAGATGGAAAGAAGGAAAAAGGGAAGAAGAGGAAAACAGTTACAGAGGGAGAAAAGCAGGAATGAAAAGCCCCACAAAAACGATCCTAAGAGAAAGAAAGTGCAGGGCGGTGGGAAAAGAGGCATGAAGTAGAATCAAGACTAAGTATAACGGCACAGGTTGTGGGTTTGCTATATGGTCTGCACATCCTGAGACATTCTAAGTCTATATGTACATTATTAAATTCAATTGGCAGGAGGTGCTCAAGAGATGGTGTCTACATACCCACCCACTAGGGTAAAAAAAATTCTCGAGACCAATTGGCCCAGAGGACTGATGAATGAAGCTGCACCAGAGCACACTCTATCACTATATATATAATCCCAAAACAACAGAGGTTATGTCCAAAAACAAAGATCACTATGGGACAGTCTCCCTCAAAAGCGGTTTCAATAATTGATTGTTCCAATATTCCAAGATTAGGGCTCCAAAGAGTGCTTCAATTCCAATTCCAAAAATCAGGTCTTTTTTGCCACTTTTTATTTTCAGAATATGCAGCAGCAGCCAACGCGCGTTTCGCCCGCAGGACTTTTTCAAAGCTCAAAGGAATTTGTCCTGTTGAGAGCTGCAAAATATGTTTGCTACAGAGCAAACCATTTGTTGTGGACAAGATTCTATGATAATAATATAGGACCAGAGTTTCACATCATTGGGCAGACAATTTTGTGCCAAGATTATAATCATGGATTAAGCAATGACGAATCAGTAGGCGTTATCTCGCAGCTCGTAACATGTCCAAATGCTGCTATGTGGACCTTGATACGTCCATTTACCTGTATCGCAGTAATTCCATTTCCAGCCGTCGATTTCCTAGAACCAAGACTAGGTAACCATAATAATTGCCAAACCCATCATTTGGCAGCAGAGGTCTACTAAGCATATATTTGTGGCCCCAGTCGTTTTTAAATTTAAAAAAAATGTTATTGAACAAATCAAATAAAGATAGATACATTGTGACCAGGCATGACAATACATGATACATGGTACAATCTATTATATGGCAAGGTGACTAAAAGAAGAACAAAACAATGTAATCCCCTCCTGGAACATATGGAGTACCATCATGGTGTCTAAAAACCGACACTCTTACTGTTAAATTTGGATTACAACCACCCCATTTTGGCTTTTCGCATTGCCGCGTTAACACTCGCCCAGACTTTTTTTTCTCAAATTGAGGACTGCATATATGGTAGGGTAGAATTCACTGCAGACACTGGAATAAAAATTAATTGATGCAACCACAAGCTTGCTTATAGGATGCACAGCTTAACAGGCATGCCAGGTGCAGTGAGTGCTCAACTCAATGAAACCATATTCCTCTATACTTCACCAGTAGCAAAATATGGATTACTATTGCTTGTCAAACAAACAAAGCAGGATCCGATTGCCTGATTTCCTTCACCTTGCATCAATGGAAATCTTTACTGATCAGTTGACACTAATGTGTTCTGAACAGTGCATTGACAACCAGGCTGTAAATACGTGTCACCCCCCCCCCCCCCCCCGAGACGGCGAAGAAGGGTTAGGAAAGTGCCATACAAATATTACATGGGAATACAATAAACATTTCCTATATTTCTTGCTGTTTCTTGAGGCACCTAAACCAACCTGCAGAGACAATCAGCCATCCAATTCCGAAGGCTCCATGAAATTAGTGCAACTTTCAGGCAGCATTGGATTGTCAGCCTGTGGTGTCAAGAATGCGAACACCTATAGTTTCTCTTTTCCTACTACTAATATGAGCTTATAAGTCCAACTTTCTTTTCTTCCAGTCAATCTTTTTCCTTAAGTTTTCTCGAATTTAATTTTCTTAAGCAGCTCAATATCCCTTCCCCAGTAATCTTACCTTGCTTTCCTTAATTGACAGTGAATGCAGATACAATTTCTCCTGTTATGCACTCTCTGACATTCTGGCATCCCTTCCTAGGAGTCCCTGAAAAGCAAATGCGAACTTTGGTTAGAACAAAATTGAAAAGCCTGTGAAGATTGATATACAAGGTATGAAAGTGAAAATGATTCACGTAAAAAATCATCTCCCAACAAATCAAATGGCAGCTTTTGACTGCTCACTTGTCCACCATCATTATCTTGCATTTCAGAAAAACGTGCATGTAATAAATATACTTTTTTGTCAAATTCCCTCAAATTGACAGGCACAAAATCCTTGTTGTAGAGCCACTTGACTGCAAGACAGTTGTATCTCAAAATATCAAGGGAAAATACTGTTACACGAATATATTGCGACCTAAATATCGACTACAGGAGTACTTCACTATACTTAATTCTACTTCCACATAAAATGAATACTATGAACTGTCAAGGTGCAGATAAGGAGAATTAGGTATAGTATATCTAAACTAGCAAACTCAATATTTTTGTACCGTAGATTTAGGCTGCAATATGTTTTGTATAAAAATATTCTGCCCACAATATCTTAAGAAGAACAAACCGCAAAACTGCCTATTACATAACCCTTGGTTTTGGCAGGTTACTCAATATCTGCTCAGATTTCCAATCACCAAGCATTAAAGCACTATACATTTTGTCTCATAGTACCTCAAATCACAATTCACAATCCAACAAACTATACATAAAACCTTATCATTAAAAGATCAGAACAGATTACAAATCAATGTGAAACTATAACACATTCACAGTAATAGCAAGACCTCTTAATCCTATTCTTTTTTATTATGGATCCAGTCACAAAGCTCATATTGCCTATGGAAGCACTGGGCCCGATTTTAGCAGACAGAAATGTAACCACTAAAATAGAGCAAAGAACAGGGCTGTGACTGTGGGCATGAGCACAGCATGTAGCCCACCCAGGAAACGATTGGGGCAAAGAGAAGCATGTAATACTCCTTATTACACCAAGGAGTTTGGCCACTGTACTTGTACTTTCCTGTTTCCTGCCCCTTACACAGGAACCCACTGTGACTGTCCAGTACCCATTTACCATTCGCTTAGAGCAGGGGTTATATACAAGAGTTAAACTACTTGGAATAGAATAAATAGGAATTTGGATTTGGTAATTCCAAGTAAGTATTTTGAGGAGCAGACCCCAAATTCTGGGTCACTTGTTTTCAGACTATGTGTTTAATTACAGAAATATAGTGGCCCCTGTCTAGATTGTCGTATGTCTTGAAACACAATAATTGCACAGAAACTAAATTGATTGGTGCATAATGATTAGGTACATCGAATACTCAGCACCATAACATCTACATGACAATTCGCCCTGAAACAAAACTCAAATCTCATAATCTCACAAGATCTTAACGAGGTCCCTAACAAGACATTTATTAGATGACTGGAATGTTGAGAGCTACACTAAAGATTAATGGAGTATCTCTGGGCTTATTGCAGCTAGTACAGGCATTCTGTTCCAACTTTCCAATGTTTGTCTGTCTATTTTCTACCCTAAGTAGGTGGAATTTTCAAATAGCCCAATAGCCCTCCTGCCTTAGTCCATACACCGGTAATTAAAGGCTATCTTCCTCATTATAGGGCCTCACTGAGGCTCAGGCCTATAACTCTTGTTCGGGTCCATTAACAACTGGTATATTTATTTATTTAGTTTATTTCTTTTTTTGTTTTTTATAAAGCACATACATGACCTTCAAGGTATCATAGCGCTGTACATAGAGAGATCTGAAGAGGTTTACATTACAGTCAGGATCCTTATCTTTTAAGATACGCTGTATATACATAGGACTCCAACAGTAGAATCTCAAATAATTGTGTATGATAACTAATAGGGAGAATGAGAGCTCCAAACGAGTTATCATGTATAAAGTTTGAAGAGTAAGGTATAAAACAAAAGTATAAATGAACCAATTGGGTGAATGTCAGTTTCAGAGTAGTTCTCTTAGGCAATGTTTTTTTAGAAGTAAAGCTTTTACTTCCTTCTTGAACAGTCTGAATGAGGTATTTGTTCTTGTTGAGGCTGGAAGGGAGTTCCATACTTTTGAAGCATAACCAGTGAAAGTGTGGCATTGAGTTTTCCTTTTTATTAATCTGGCTGGCTGAGGGATTAAGCACTTCTGGATTATCTTCCACATCCTGAAAGCTTGATTCTATTTGCCAAATATTTTGGACCAGAATTGTGTGGAGCTTTGTGTGTTATGCATGCAATTTTCAGTTGAATCCTAGCTTAGTAGTTGATCATGGGTGCGTTTTTATATTAATTTTGCCAGGAGAGTCAGACTGGATACCAGTGGGAAGACCTCGGCAGCCCACTATAAGGCTATAGTATTGCACCATGAGCTAATTTAAAGGAGATGGGTTAAGACATGTTTATTAGTGTGAAATAGCCTACAAACTGAGTACAAATCTCAATCACTCTTCTGTGTGTTATGTTATGTTATTTATTTTTATAGCGAGCAGCAGATACTCAAGAGTGTCCTGGTGCGGAGCCAAGAAGGGGTGGGAAGAAAGAAACCTAGGCAAAGAGATACGTTTTCAGGAGATTTCTAAAAGTCAGTGGATCTTTAATGATTTGAAGCACAAAGGGAAGGGCGTTCCAGGCCACGGCAGCTTTCTGGGCAAGCGAGCTGCCACCTAACCTCCGGCATTTAAAACGGGGAACCAGAGCCAGAAGCTGTGACGAGGAATGTAATTGTCTCACAGGAGCATAGAAGGAAAAACTTGTTTGCAGGTAAGTAGGTCCTTTACCATAGAGTGCATAATGGGCAATGATTAGGGATTTAAACTTTACCCTTGCCGTCACGGGCAGCCACTGCAATGTTCGCAGATGATGGCTCACACTACTTCTAAAAGGCAAGTCAAGAAGAAGCCTGGGTGCCGCATACTGGACCACCTGCAGCTTTTTCAGTAGGTAGCCGGACATAGTGCGCACTAGCGTAGTCCAGCAGGGAAAGAATGAGGGCACAGACAACTGTCTCTTTTGCAGCCCTAGGCAGAAGGGGGAGAAATTTCCTAAGGGTTTTAAGAAGGCCGCAGCACATGCCGGAAAGCTTCTTAATTTGCGTATGAAATGCAAGGTTCTCCTCAACACAACCCCCCAAATTCTTTACGGGCTTCCCGATAGAGGTGGGCATAAGGGACTCTACTGGCCAGAGGGAGTCCCTAAACTTAGGGGGAAAATTCCCAAACAAGAGGATCTCAGACTTCTCCTCATTGCATTTAAGCTGTGTGGAGACCAGCCATTTAAAAATGGAAGACAGACAGTGGTTCGCAGAAGTTGCAGAGTCTGCATTCTTCTCCCATGTAAAAAGTCTGCATAAGCAATGATCTTTGCTCCCAGTTCTTCCGCCAAGTAGATCAATGGTGTGACATAAACATTGAACAGAAGGGGGCTAAGAGAGGACCCTTGGGGGACCCCTGTGGTCATTGTCAGGGGAATTGAGGAGGCCGGCGGAAGTCAGACCTGTTGGACCCGTCCGGCCTTGATCCAGCACCATACTGAACCAGAGACCACAATATCAGTGAGTCTCGTGAGAAGCCGTGAGTGCGGTACCATGTCAAACGCCGCCAATAGATCTAGTAAAATCAATGCCACCCTTCTGCCTGCCTCCAGACACTCCCGAATGACTTCCGAGACCTTGACCAAGGCTAACTCAGTGCTTTGAGCGGCCCTAAACCCAGACTGTGCCTGGTGGAGAAGGCCTGCGCTTTCAACAAACTCAGTGAGTTGTTTAGTCACTACCTTCTCACAGCTAAACTGGGCAGGAGGGAGATAGGACAGTAGTTCCCTAAGCTAATGGGGTCTAGGGAAGGCTTTTTTAAGAGAGGGAGAATCTTGGCCTGCTTCCAGGCCGCCGGGACGCAAGCTTACTGCAGGGACAGATTGATAAATGCCGCTCAGTAACACAAGATTCTACCTGGTAGCATTTACCAGTGCAAATGCCGCAATGGTGTACAAGTAAATGCAATGGGTCCCATTTACAATTTAAGATAATATTCCCCATTTTCAACTTTAATCTGTAAAAGCTATAAACGAGGTAGAAAAACATCAGAGGCACCTGGCGCAAATTCTATTTGCAGTTGGGATTTACTGAACAAGTCTGAGCAACCTCCTCACCAGTGTTTAATTTGAACTGATGGTTGCAGGTGAGACCCACCAGCGTTCATTTTTGAGGACCAACACTTATTTTTCTTCAACAAACTTTGCTCCTGAGTGAGACAAAGACACAAAAGTGGCAAAAAAGAAGGCATAGAAACATGGGAAAACTGTGTTAAAGGGAGATAAAAAAAGACCCCGATAAAGGGGGAAAGCAGGGATAAAAAGAACCTGCAAGAGTGAGATAAAGAGACATGGAGTACGGAGTGTTGCAAGAAAGAGGCATGATAAGGAATCAAGACAACACAGACTTCGAATTTGGTGCCTCAATATATGATAGCACTGGCCGCAGGCTTCTGCGCAAAACTTTGGGCCCTGACACATATTATATTATCGATGAAGGACTTCTTTAACAATACATAAAGCATAGCATCACCTAAGAAGGCCATACTCCCAAATACAAAAAATTATATTCCCAGTAAAAGCATTACAAATGTGGAACCCAGATACATTTCAAAGGCCTCTTTATTAAAAATGCATAAAGCCAGCCACCCTAAAGCAATATGTACATTAAAAAACATGTGTAGAAATAAGAATATCAATAACGGTTGATTTCTTGGAGCATCTCATGCAAATGAAATCTTGAACCATATTGTATAAATTATTAAAATAGAATTATTTGGAGGCACTCCTATCAACATATGTGAAACCCCACATTAGTCCATAAATTACACAGATCATCCAATTGACTGTGGTGAGGGAGAACCCTGCCGGCCCACATATCGATCACTATTTGTAAGTGTATTATGGATCCTCCCTTAAAAGCATTCTTCATCATCATCTTATCGACTCTAATTTCTGACAACTCATGTGTACTATATCAAGCTACACCTTTTTAGAAAATATAAGAAATTTCATTAATTAATTACTGACTATTTACACTTGTCTAATCCTAACATGAAGTCAGCACTTTTCAAAGCCTTGAAAAAGTAGCCTTTGAAATTTAATAAAAAATGCTATTACCTAACCAGACTTTATAATGTAGCGCAGAATGGATAATTAGCCATGCATGTGGTGAACTGGATGAAGGCAATATACTGTATGATCGATATATTTTATGGACTATTACGAGACTTCATAAATATTGGTATGGGTGTATCCAAATAATTATACTTTCGTAATTGGTACAACCGTAGAGGAAACTGATTTGTGAGCGCACCTTGCGCTGGGCACTATGGGCCATATGTATCAAGGCAAAATGGGTTCGCAAATGCTGAAATTCGCAGAATTCCGGCGTTTGCGAACCCATTTTCTCTAAATGGTATGTATGAAACATATTTGATGCAAAATAAGGAATCGCTAAATTTGCCATTCCTTATTTTGCGATTGCATTTAAGGAATTGCAAATTTTGCGATTCCTTAAATGCAATGTATCAAGGAAACAAACATTCCGCAATGCCATTAAGGAATCGCAAATTACCACCAACTTCTAGTTGGTGGCAAGTTGCGAATTCTTATAAAAAAGCATTTTTTTTTAAATCAAAAGGTGCCATGTGACGCTCATACATGCCCTTAGGGCATGTATGAGCGCCATATGCGCACACATGTCATTTTCAGGGGTGCAGCAGGGTGCTCTTGAGACACCCCTGCACCCTTGAAAATATTCACAATTTGCGATTAGCAAATTGCGATTCACAATTTCCCCTTCATTCCCATGGGCCTCCTGGCCCATAGAAATGAATGGGAAGTTATTCCTTAATTGCGATTAGCAATTTGCTGATCGCAATTATGGAATTTTAAGGAATCGCTAAAAAGAAGCGATTTTCTACATACACACCATTTTGCGATTTCTAAATAGCGATTCCTTAAAAATCGCTATTTAGGCATCGCAAAACGGAATGTTGATACATATGGCCCTTTAACCCAAATCACCCTCCTCTTTATTTTTTCATAGTTTCAGAATGTAAGCGGCTTTGTTTGTCGCAAACAAATCACGACAGTTGTTAATTCTCAGAATTATGCAAAGAAACGACCAAATTGGATAACTGCAATCTTGCCTAGAAATACAAATGGAAATACGAATAGAATACAAGTCATTATTTCAATATATGTATATATTCATTTATTTATTATCTAAATTAATAGATGTAAAGTAGAATAAAGGGCAGAAAAACAAAGAGAAAGGAAAAGTGGGAAGAGTAATAGTAGAAAGAGAGAGACATCCCAAACGGAATTCTAGAATCCTATAACCCCGGCTTTGGATCGCACAGTCCGATAGGGATTCTGCTTTAATGCGCATCTTTAGCTATTTCACATCTCAGATGTTATAACATACGATACATCTATTTAATAATGCACAAAGCACGTCATATACGAAGACATATTTTTAGATATTTAATGCCGCTTAGTGCGTGTCAACCCCTCAATTACCACCTCTTGTCTGGGTATAAAGTCTCACTTTTTGCATCCCTACTTTTTGATCTGTCATTTGTATAAAAAATCCAGCACGGACATGTTTATGTATGCATGTAGCACGTACCTAGCTGGAGAGCGCTGTGCATTAAAGGGTTTTTTAGACAACAATACAGGATCCTGTACAGCATTTGTCGATTTACATATTTCTATCACACAGTGATATTATAAATCCCATATTTAATGCATAAACCACACTTTCACCGGTGGCGCTGAGTGACGGGGCCCATGAGGTGAACAGAAACGGAGAGTACTAGACGTCATCTCATTCCATTCATTGTTTTTGAGTCTCAAACCATCAATCACAGCATTATTTGTGATTCTCAGTGGCCCATTGGTTGTTAAGGAATCAGTTCAGTTCAGTTTATAACTTTATTCGAATGTTTAAAAAACATCATAAAAGTATACAGTTAAAAACATTACATATACATGATTCACAAAATGATAAACAGGGATAGCCTTGTCACATGGTGTGGGGGTCGCTGCACATAAATTTACGGGAAAACCATACTAAGTCTAGCTCTAACAGATTTCAGAATAAAAGTGGCAGTAAAAAAACATATATCAGGGCTTGAAAGTGAAAAAAGAAGCCTCATGGCGTTACCGGTGGTATACATGGAATATTTAAGGAACATAGGCTTGAGGTAACAAATGCGTTGCGCTTTATACAAAGGACAGAGTAGTAAAAAGTGCGATGTGCTTTGTTTGGTAAAACCGTCACACGGACAAGGAGTAACTGGGTGAGATTTCATTGTTGGGAAGGCAACCAGGTTATGTACTATACCTAATCTCAGTCTTGAGAGAACAAACTGATGAGACTGTCTGTGGATGACATTAAGGTACATAGGAATACCACGGCTATCATCTTTCAATGACAAGTGAAAAATATGTGTGGAATATTCTCTAGTAGCATAACTTCGCACATCCGATTTCGCCCTAAGATAGTCATTTTTTAGTTCCTGTTTGCTTAGAGAATTCAAACAGGTGGGGTCGTTACATAAATCCATGTCAAACAGGTCCTTGACAGTCGAAGCTACATATTTTAACCATGGGATACTTAAAACTTTATCCAAGAGTAAGCAGTCCTTGATGATATCTTTGGTAAATGCAGTTTCCATCTTGGTGAAAATGGATTTCCATACCAGCAATGGCCTTAGTCCGGTAAGATCGGACAGGTAATCCAAATCGAGTTCCAAGTGAGTTAAGACAGTAGATGCCGAGGAGGGAAGACAAAGCAGCCGTTTGATGAACTTGTTTTCTTCAATTTGCAGGGCCCTGGCATTGCAGTGTCCCCACACCCCCGAACCATACAATGCTATCGAGGTACATCTGTGTTTGTATATAGTCAGCATATCAACAATACGGCGGCTTCCTACTTTGGAGGCAAAGCGGAAGACGCCTGAGGATGCTTTCCCCATTCTGGCTTTGACATTAGTCTCCTCTGGAGCCCACGATCCTCTGTCATTAAAAGTAACACCCAAATAACAAAAATTGGTAACAGTTGTAATATGGTTTTCCTTAAAACAGGAGGGTTTAAAAAGTTTCATCTTTTTCCCACACACCATGACAAACGTTTTGGAGTTATTGATTTTAAGTTTCCTTCTCTGTATAAAATCATAGAACCCGTCCATCAGTTTTTGAAGGCCTATAGGGGTCCTGGAAAGTAGGACCATATCGTCAGCATAGAGTAATACCGGTATGGGGTTGCCTCCTGCTTGGGGGGCATCAGCATGGATTTGCTTTAATTCTTGCTCAACCGAGTTAATGAAGAGCGAAAAAAGCAACGGGGCTAATACACAACCCTGTCGAATGCCAGATCTTACTCTAATCTTTCGTGTGCACTCCCCCTCTGGACCATAGCGGATTTGGGCAGATAGGTTTGAGTAAAGTGTGGCTAAAAAATGGATAATATCAGGGGGGGGGCTCCCATACCCAGTAAAGTTGTCCATAACAGGGCATGGTCGACCAGATCAAATGCGCTTGAAAGATCTGCGAAACACAAAAATAGTGATCCCGGCTTGGCCTTGGTATACTTCCCTATTTAAAGGTTCAGGTTGATACATTGTTCGATCGTACCAAGGCCCTTCCTAAAGCCATATTGGGATGGGGCAATAATATGGTTATCTAGGGCCCAATCTTCCAAACGTGCTAACAGGACCCTACTCAAGATTTTTAGTGAGGAATCCAGAAGGGAGATAGAGCGGTAGTTCTTAGCCTCTCCTCTATCCCCCTTCTTATAGATTGGGATAATAATGGATTCACCCCAGGTAGAGGGAGTCCTGTTATCCATAGCAGCGTTAAAAGCTATGGTCAGTAATGGGCTCCAGAGGGCTGGATCGAATTTGTATAGGTCGATTGGTACCCCATCTGGGCCTGGAGCCTTTCCCCCTTTACTATTCATTATTGCCATGTCCACCTCATGGATTGTGATTCTCGGAGTTTCAACTGGGGTAATGCAGATAGAATTGAAATTGGCAATCGACTCTCCAATAGGATCAAAGATCCCTGAGAAGTGGGACACCCAGCCATCTTCACTAACTTGGGCAGTGAGAACAGGGAATTCCTCTTTTTGCAGGAATGGGCTATTGATGGTACTCCAGAATAGTTTGCTGTCCCGGAGAGCTGCAGCTTTGCTCAGATCTTCCCAGGCTATTTCTCTTAGTTCTTGTTTCCTGAGTTTGAGCTCATTTTTGTAATTGGCCCTCAGAGATGTGACCGCTTCCCTGTCTCTCGGGATTGTGGAGAGGGCAAGTTTAAGGGCTTTTAATGCCCTTGTACATGCTTGGTTAAACCAACCCTGTATATCCCGTCTAGTTTTAGCCTTCTTTGTGGTGAGGGTTTGCTTAATTATGGTACCCAACTTCTCAAAGTTATTTACAGATTGTTCTGGGGGGGCTTCCGTATCAAGGCAACTGAGTATAGTATTTAGGCCAGCTTTCACCACCCTACAATGTAAATTCTCTGATTTTTCCCCACACCACTTGATGCGAGTCCCATTTGGTCTACATGGGATAATGTCGTCAACAACCCTACCGGAGAATACATCCCTATGGAGCTCACAGTATATGACCATAGTAAGAGCATTGTGGTCACTCAGGCCGAGGTCTAAGATCTGTGGGACCGAACAATGGGGAGCTACCCGGTTGGAAATGATCAGGAAATCAATGATAGAGGTAGTGTTTCTCCCCGTGAAGGTGGGCGCCAGGTTACCCTCATTATCAGGAGCATGTTGGTAGATGGATACATCAGATTTTAACATCAGGTTGTTAAGGGAAGTGCCATATGGAGAGTGTAAAAAGTGTAGTAGGTTTTCCCCATTTTCCCCATCGTATCCACATGTAGTTGAATATGAGAGAGGGCAAGTTCTGATGTTAAAATCTGCCCCCCAAACAATATCATAGGATACAGTCGAATTGCAGAGAATGGAATCCAAGACAGATTCGAGTTCGTCTACTACAGTAGTACTGGAAGGGTCAAAGATGTTATTGTAATGATTAATCAGCAATAGATTTCTGTCCCTGCCTACTGATATTTCCAAAATTTGCGAATGGGACCCCACTATATGGCTTTTCCTTACATGTATAGGGAGGTGTACAGACAATAAAATCAGCAATCCCCCTTTGGCCCTCCCCATTACAGATTCTACCGCATTACAGTTGTATGAAACAAAACCATCGAAGACAATATCTTCCACTGACCACGTTTCTTGCAGACATAGAATGTCAAAGTCCACAATGTGTTCCCTCCAACCCAGGGCTGAAACTTTTTGCCGCCACCCAGCAATGTTCCAGCTCACCAATGAATATCCCTTAAGCCTTGGGTCCTGTACTGTATTAGTGTGGGTAGTTAAGATAGAAGGTGTAGTATGAGTCATATCTGGAGGGATCAGGTCCGGTTCAGTAGGAGTAGCTGGGGTAGGAGAGATGGGAATGGTTTCCGAGCATTGTGTAGTAAGGATCATAACGGGTGAAATCTGGGCCGGTTTGGTGAGGATAGCTGGGATAGGGGTAGGTAAATGAACCGTGGGTAAGGCATCAGAATTAGCTAGGACATGGGTCGGCTCCAAGGAGGAAGAGACAGGGTGTAGTCAGTCTACTCCCTCTAGGCCATCTAGGCAGCCAAAGCGGTTATGATCCATGAAGGGGTGGAATTGAGGTGCGTATTGAGGTTGTCTAGGTGGTCTGGCATCATACGCTCGTTGCCTACCCCTCCGTTCCACAACGGTCCAGTCCCCTCTTCTCGGCTGGTAGCGAGTGTTGGTTGGTGGAAAAAAATAGGAGACAGGCAGGGTCTGGATGGTTGAATCAAAGGATCTATTGAAACCTGCACATATATGAGATACTGTGCGGGGTCTCTGAAACTAACGGTTAGGCAGTCCCCATTGATGTTTTTAGGGGTCTTGCCTATCCAAGGAACCCTCCTGACCATAATAATTTCGTTGTGTAAGTGGCCCGGGAGTGGTCTGTTCCAGTTGAGCCATTTTATTACTTTATTTTTCAGGGAGCTAAAGGTTTCTGATTCCCCTGTTTCTAGTGGTGGTACTCCGGCTAAGATGACAGTAAACCGATTTGCCTCCGGTGGAAGATCAGGCCGTCTAGGTCTAGGGGTATTGTGTCCCTCACTCGGTGCTCCCTGATTTCCCTCAACCGTATGAGCTGGTGGGTTAGATTGACTTGGTTGTTGACTCACCACATTATCGGCTGTTGGATTATTGGGCTGGGGGGGGGTATGGGTTGGTATGCAGGTATTCGGTGGGGGGATATTTAGTTGATTCGGAAGCGGGTTGGGAGGAGCGGGGATCCAAGGGGTTGTGATAGTCGGAGGGATATGTTGGCTCTGGAGGTTACCAAGGGTGGCTAAAATGGAGGCAGATGTTTTCTCAACATTGGATATTCTGGAGCATAGCCTATCCAGTTTAGCCTCTAATGGGGATATGATTGATTTAAGTAAGGCCACGGCCCATTCCATGGATATTTCTCTATTCGGGAGGTGGACATCAGGGGGATTAGTGGTGGTCTGGGGTGGTACCTCCCGCACCTTAGCAGATTTTACAGCCCTTCCCGTTTTAGTTTCTTTCTTGTTATACACTCTTTTCCGTTTCCTAACTGCACCCTCTCTTTCTCCTTGGCTCTTATTCTCTGTAGTACTCACATCAAGGTGGGATGAGAGGGAGACATTATTGCTTACGGGGACACAGTTAGGATCAGCCACAATGTCAGTTGTGGTAACCAGGGTAGCCAAGGGGCCAGGATCTTCTCTAGGCGGGGATATTGTCTCCGTAATAGCAGAATGATCGCTGTTTCTATTGGGCGTTTTAGCGTTAGCAAGGGGTCCTATGGATGAGCGTTTAAGGGAGATAAGTTCAGTTGACAAACGCTTTTCCAGTATGACTATCTCCTTGTCTATAATATTATTGGCCCTTATGAGGAATTTCTCCATACCTCCGGCGGTTGACAGGCTACCAGTTAAGGAGGATTTGATCCTATTGTCTCTGCCAGCCATAGTCCTTAGAAATGGAGACTCACACAGGTTAGAGGGGTTGCCCGGTCCGGTCACTCCTGGTCACGAACGGCCACAAACGGTCCCGCCCTTCTCCCGGGCTTCTCCCGGCGCCCTCCCGCGCGCTCCCGCGCAGCGGGAACGCGGTGCGCTAATATAGATGAGAAGGTGGGGTAGGGGGCGTGGCGGTCAGGGAGAGCGACCCAGGTGTAGAGGGTTGACCGCGCGCAGGGACTCCTGGAAGTTAGAGTCCCTGCGGGTCCGCTCGCAGCCCTGAGCCTGCCTGTTCTTTCTCCACAGTGCAGGAAATCCAGTTACAGGAAACGGCGCCCCTCTCTGTTCAAAGCGCCTCGCACCACACGGCGAGGAGCTGCGCTGGCAAGGAAGGAAGGGTCCAGGCGTGAAGGAAAGACCATGGCAACAACGGTCCAGCAAGGTATCCCACGACGATCTACTCGGAGGCTGCTTTCACTGCTGGGGCAGGGGGCGTGGCTGCCAGGGAGAGCGACCCAGGCGCAGAGGGTTGACCGCGCGCAGGGACTCCTGGAAGTTAGAGTCCCTGCGGGTCCGCTCGCAGCCCCGAGCCCACCCGTTCCCTCTCCCCAGTGCAGGAAATCCAGTTACAGGAAACGGCGCCCCTCTCTGTTCAAAGCGCCTTGCACCACACGGCGAGGAGCTGCGCTGGCAAGGAAGGAAGGGTCCAGGCGTGAAGGAAAGACCACGGCAACAGGAATCTCACAAACAGGGGTTGCCATATTTTTGTTGCAAGATTTACTTTAAAGTAATGCCATGGTAATGTAGTCATTAGCTGAGTATGCAGTAGCACTACATAAAGGGTGCACTTAGGGGTGTGCGAAATAAACGTAATTTCCCTTTGCTTAATTGAGTTAAAATGTGTGCTAAAAAGAAGCACAAAAACCACAAGCGCTGCGAACGAGAGCTTCTCAAATTTCCTGCGTTCACCTTCTTCTGATGCTTGTGTGATAAGATTTATATCCGAGAGACCCCCTTTAATTACACCAAGGGGGCTGGGCCTCATTTATGAAGGCCCTGCGCCACCGGTGCGTCACTTTTTCCCATTTTAAAAGTGACGCAAAAGTGGCACAAGACCTTCATAAATAAGGCTCCGCTGTGAGTAATTTTGCATCGTCGTGATGCGTCATTTGAAAAATGCAGGGATGTTCAGTATTTATAAGAATACTGTGCACTCCTGTGTTTTCCCTTGCGAAGTGCCAACACAGGCACCCTTGCGCCATAGTGCATGTGCGCCTGCGTTGCACGGAATCATCCCTGCAATTCAGACACACTTGCACTATGGTGCAAGAGTGTCTGTGTAGCAGGGCATGATTACTTATGTGTAGGAAGGGACACCTTCCTGAACATAAACAAAGCGATTTGCTCTTTCTATGTTTGCTGTACAAACATAGAAATAGCGAACATGAGGAGGAATACAGGGGCATATTATCAAGGGGGTTTATCTCTGATTTTTTGGCTTTAAAAGCCAAGAAAGCAGAGATAAAATTATCTCCCTATTACCTAGCTGTCGCTAACACCAGTTAGCGACAGCTAGTAGGAGATAGCGACCATCTTGGGCCCCACTTTGCATGTCAGTGATATTTATCACTAATGACATGCAAAGTGGGCGTGCCAAGATGTTAGCCACTGGAAACAGTCGCTAACATCGCTATCTCCTACTACCAACTTATGGAGATGTTCGCGCTAAGCGCAAATATCTCCAAAAGCTAACACCTGCCCCTGAGCAGTTCTTAGCCATGTTATCAAAAGGTAGGTGGATAACATGGCTAAGGGCATTAGCTCGGTAATGCATGAATATCGCTGCTTTTCAGCGATATTCATGCATTGCGGACGATTTTTATCGCATTTGCGATAAACCTTGGTAATACCAAGGTTTATCTGCGATAAAAATCGCCGCAGCTCAGCGGTAAATTTTTGTCTCTAACCAAGCAATAGCGATAATTATCGCTATTGCTTGGTAATATGCCCCTCAATTATTTCTCCTCGTTGCACCAATCGAATCCCTGATTTTGAATGGCGTTAGTTTTTGACTCTGCCTCAGATTTACAGATCCTTGTGTGATGCAGCATCAAAAAGCAATAGGTGTTGGGGTGGAACTCCCCTCAGCAATGCCCATTGCACACCCCTTCCACGCAGAAAACTGCATGAAAGGGTACCATATTTACAAAGGGCCATTAAGCCTTAAAAAGTGGCTTAACACCTCTTTGTAATTATGATGCAGGGCATCGTGCCACCGGAACGTTGGAAAAAGAGACATTCCGGTGGCGCAGTTCCCTTGTAAATATGCCCCCATGAGTCACAATGGAGTAATTTTGCTGAATTGAAGTAAAAAGCACAATGTGAAACATTGGAAATTAATGGAATTATGACGGCCTATTTGAAATCTCTCCAGGCCTTAGCTAAGGCTACCTTCTACTTTCCTGGTACATGGTAGTCATTTGCCCCCTTTTTAACCATAAAATGGTGCATGGTGTTTGTGTAGTACATTTTGTGAAAATACAAGAAAGACCTAATTAGTTCAGATGGATAGGTAAGTATTTTCTAAGACACTGAATGTGCCACTCAGCATGCTCTCATGGTATTTGGTGATATTTATATTTGTGCTTTCGAAAGTGGCAGAGATCAGGAAGCTACAGAGAAATTACTTTAACTGCTGCTGACACAAAAATTAAGAAAGCATTAAACAGTGTGAACATTTTGTGAAAAACTGTGCTCAGCAAAATGCAGCTTCCTGGAGAAGCTGCCTTAGTAAATCAATTCAAATTTTCTTGCCAGAATTCTTGAACTGTGAGTGGAGAAGCAGTAAAAAGTAGACTGGTGCCTAAAATAGTACACAGAAAGTACACTTGCTAAAAGACATGGCATACAAATGTAAAGTGTAGAGAGGAAATGCTTTTGTAAGTTTTATTTTCCTACTGCACTACTAACCCCTGTCCTGTGACATAGCGAGGGGCTTGGGGCCAGATGTATGACCAGTATTTTAAGTGCCCAAATGGGTTTCTGAACCCGTTTGCGTATGCAAAAATGTATTGGGCCATGTACATAGCCTATTTAGTGAGTCACACGTTTTTTGCGACTCGCTAAATGGTTTTGCGACTCACTATTTGGAAGGGGCTTTCCCTTCCAAATAGCGAGTCTCAAAACAATGTACTAATGTTTTGCGACCGCAATTGTAGTTGCAAATCACTCGCAATTACCAACTACGTCAAATAGGTAGCAATGCATTTGCAAATGGGAAGGGGTCTCCAGGGGACCTCTTCTCCTTTGCAAATGCATGCAAAATATTGTTTACGGGCAGGCAGTGGTCCCAGGGGCCACTGCCTGCCCTTAAAAAATGAAACGTTTCATATATATTTTATTTATAAATGCATCCCGTTTTTCTTTAAGGAAAACGGACTGCATTTAAAAAAAAGCTGCTTTATTAAAAAGAAGTCCTAGACATGGTGGTCTGCTGAGCCCAGCAGGCCACCATCCCCGGGAGGGCTGGCATTCACAAATGGCTCGCAAATTGCGAGAGGCTAATTAATATTAATGAGCCTTGCAATTTGCGACCCCATTGGGAATCGCAAAACAGTGTAAACACACTGTTGTACATTTCATTTAGCGCCTCGCAATGTGCGACTCACAATGTTTTGCAAAGGGCGAGGTGCTAAATGAAAGGGTCTTACAACTGGCCCCTAGTCTGCGCCAAAGGGTAAGCAATCAGGTTTGCTTTGCCTATGGCATATCTTCCTTATTCATTGCTTGCTTCCTGCAGAGTTGGGCTCCCATGTCCCTTGTTTCTTTCATCCTTTACTTGATTCGTACATAACAGGGCTATTCCTGAGTCCAAGGGGAGAAGAGGGCAGGCATTTATTGTGTTTTAATACACTCAGTGGATGGTCTTGTTGTCGGGGTCTTGGAGTACTACTCTTAGCTAACCCTCTTTGTCTCAACTAGTGTTCTTCACCTGGTCTGAGTGACACTCATAGGTCATGGTGGAAATATGTGTTTTAGGGCATTCGTAGAAACAACGAAGGAGCTGTCCCTTAAGTTCAGACCAAGTAGACGTAATTCTTTTCAGTAGGTGCTTAAATTGCTAGTTCATACACTCGGTAAAGTGCTGCAAAGCCCACCTTGGATCAACAGATGCTTCTTATATCATGGAAGCAATAAGTTCTGAAGTTCCACTGAGCAGGGAGGCCTTCATTTACCTTCACTTTTACCCGTGCAGTGCTCACATGTTGTTGGGGTGACTGGGGCAAGTTGACAAAGGATCCGACCTAGGCTATGAGTGTATCAATAAGTAACATAATGCCTTTGTGTCAAAATGGTTGTGACACAGTAGTGGAGCGAACTAGTTAATCTCTTGAAGAACAAATGCTGTGTTATCACTGTGTATTGTATCATCTCATTTGTATAATGGTTTATGTCACTGCCAAGATTGTGAATTGCTCTGATTTGTCTCAGGCTCCTTGGTACACCACCACAGTGCCAGATTCACAATGAGGTTTGTTGTTATTAAATCTACATTGGAAGGCTGAGGAAAGTACAACAGATTTCAATTTATGCTCAAATGGTGCGATAACGGTACACATAAATAAGAGGTGTTGAAGGAAGGTATGTGAATTGTAACAGGCACATGCACGGACATAATGCCCATTTTATTTGTTTCTCACAGCTTTCACATTTTTAATTCTGTCCAAAATTCAAGATAGTTGAAATTGTTTTTATTTTGATGCACAGTGTGAGAGATTTCATCACAATGATATTGATGGTATTGTTGTAATTGTTTTGTAATTGCATTTATGTAGTGCTAACTACCCCTGATGAAGCATCAAAGTGCTTTTTCGGCCCTCGGCATGCTACTCCGGAACTCATAAAGGATTAGTGGTGAAGTAGTATAGTTAAATATGAAAGTCATTTGAGTGGTGGATTTGTTAGTCAGTTATTTGGATTAGAGGAAAAAAGGTTTGCATTTATATAGTGCATGCTACCCCTGATGAGGTATTGAAGTGCTTTTTCGGTGTGTAGCACGCTCACTGGAACCCATAAAGGATTAGTGGTTAATGAATGAAGTGAAATATGGCAGTAATTTGAGTGGTGGATCTGTTAGTCGGTGTTTTTGATTGAGAAGAGTAGTGGAGGGATAAAAGAGGGAAAAAGGTTTGCATATATGTATAGCGTTTGCTATCCCTGATGAGGTGTTGAAGCTCTTTTTCGGCCAGTAGCACCCTACTCTGGAAACCATAAAGGATTAGTGGTGAATTAATACAGTAAAATATGAAATTAATTTGAATGGTGGACATGTTAGTCTATTATTTGGATTGACAAGGATAGTGGAGGGATAGAAGAGGGAAGGATTTAGAACTGTTTTGGGGGAGCTCATAGCAGTAGGAGGTGGCTTGGAATGGGTAAAGGGAGGGGAGGGGGATGAGTCAGAGGGAAGGGTTTAGAAAAGTTTCTTTGGGAGATATGAATAGTAAAAAGAGGTACCAGATGATGGAAGGAGGGGAAGAGTTTAGAAAGGGTTATTTTGGGGATCATAGTAGTGGTATGGGGTTTTAGATGGATTAGAGAGTGGAGGTAGAGAATATATTGGTAGAGCTACAGGGTGAGAAATAGGGCAGTGCATTGGAAAGAGTAGTAGAATGAGGTCCGAGATGTGTCAGAGTTGAGGAAGAGGATATATTGAGAGCAGTATAGGATGAGAAATAGGGAGGTGCATTGGATTTGCTGAATTAGAAGAAAAGTAATAAATATATAGATACATAAGTACATGGAAGGTATATATATATATATGCATAAGGAAGGTAGTATATGTAGATTAAAGATGCATAATATACTCCGGCTTTCATGGGTTCTAGAACTTTAAATCAATATATTTGTGTTTTTATTTTTTGTAATTCAACTAAGCAATTGCAGATAGTTATGATAAGGATTTACTTATTTATGCAGTCACTTATATACATGTTGAAAACATATAATAATGTAATTATCAGTAATATGTACATATGTTAAGCAGAATTAACGAATATCTATAATTTTAAAAACATAATGATTACAAATATTTCTACAAAGCAATATACATAAATAGGTACATATTTATAGCACAAATAAATGCTTTTATATAGAGGGATATGCTGGTTATTTCTGTTTCCGCATGGTGATTATGTGTGAAAGAGCCAATTCTTCAGCAGTTTTTTGAAGATAAAGTGGTTATCAATGGATCTTATGTTGGGGTAAAGAGTTCTATAGTTTGGCTGCTTGAACAGAAAAGGATGTGTCACCCATGTTTTCATTCTTGTGCTTTGGGAATTTTGAGGCAAGATGCCACTCAAGAGCAGAGATTCCTTTGTGGAATGTGCTTAGTGATTTTATTCCTGATGAAGTGTGGTCCTGTTCCATGTATTGCTTTGTGGATCATACAAAGCAGCTTGAAAGTGAATCTTCTGGCAAACGGTAACCAATGCAGGGGGAGATGTGGTCTTGCGGCTTTCTATGTAAGAGTAGTCTGGCAGCCGAGTTCTGAATGTGTTGTAGTCCTTACATAATCGGTAAAGGTGATCCGTGATAGTGTTGTGATGTGTCAGCAGCGCAAGATAAGAAAATGCCACTAATGTCAAGTATCGGCCAGTGGGGAGGATGGCTGATGAGGAGCCCCGCGCCTCCCCTGAGCTCAACCTCCCACAGAGAAATATACACTACTGTGTAAGGGGGCACCCCGGGGAAAAGGGAAGTGGATAAAACAAAAAATACTGCTGCAATGACGGCTCCTCATCTCCCTATGTCAGGACCAGGGTCTTGGAAGTCGTCAACGCTCTCTTCACAAGGACTATTGTGCATAAAAGAATAGAGAGTGAGGTATGAGAGCAAGTACAGAAAAGACCAGACATACACAGGCGACCTTTCAATACCTTCGGACACTCACAATGTAAATGGCAGCAATAACCACATGTCGAGCAGAGAGCACCACTCCTGGCGAGAGAGTCTGATACCATGAGGCTGTCACAAATAACTAAGACTTGCTGTGCTCACAGAATAATAATCTAAAAGGTAAAAATGTATGCAATCGGCCTTCGTACCAACTCAGGCACGAAGCTGTGCCCAAACGAGTAAGAACTAGGTGACTCTCAATTGCACTCAAAAAATGAAAAAAAAGGATAGCGTATCCCAGGCACTGGTAAATTATGCCACAGCGGGGAAAACAATAGTACAGTAAATGTAGTGCACCCTGCCGCTGTTCAGAGACACAGCAAAAGGGTGTCGAGTATCAGGTTAAATGGGGTCGTGGACTCACAAGCACTCCAATCTCTGTTTCTGTCCACAGCAAGAGTGCCTGCACACTGTTGGCGCTGGAATCACCATCATAGGGGGAAAGCAAACCAAGTCTTGGGTGAAAGAGGCGCGATCCGGCATCTCCTACTCTGCACCACTATGTAAGACACTTGTAGCTTCCAGGCCCAGGAGATGGGGGAGTGGCGAGACAGCAAAGCGGCGGCAGAGAGCACGCCGTGCCCCGGTCCTCAGTCAGGCAACCAGTCGGGATACCGGAGAAGCGTGGAGGTCATCCGGGTCCTTAAACAAGAACTCAGCTAATCCGGCGGGACACACCATCCGCCCATAAGGAAAATCAGTAAACTGTTGAGATTGTCAAGCACCTCCTCCCGGTAGAAGAGGTGCTTCATAGGGGCGAAGCACATGAAAATGCTGTATCCGGTTTCTCATGCAGCGATCCAGTGGCTTCTGGGATATGTAGTACACTGGGCGCCTGCTACATCCAATTTGGGCATCATGCACACAGAGAAAGGAAGCCTGGTGAGTGAGTGCATGTCCGTGCTGTGTGATCACAACAGAACCCCCTCTCAAGGACCACCGACTCAGCGGTCGTCCTGGCTTCCCTGGATGTGTCGCATAAAAGCGTTCTAACAATGTAGGGCCGTGGAGGTTCTGTACGGGCTCCCAGGTTCTGTCCTCCACCCGGAAGCCTTTTCAATCCACTGTATACTCCCCCCCCCTCACCAGTCAGAAGTCCAGGAGCTCCTGTACCTCATACTCATCCTGACCATCGATCTCCAGAGGGAGGGGTTATTCCTGTAACCTCATGGTAGCGGGACAGGGCTGGAGCAGGGATAAATGGAATACAGAGTGTATGTGCCACAAACGGGGCAAGGACAACCTCATGGCCACGGGATTTATCACTTCCTCGACACTATAGGGACCTATGTATCGGGGTTCCAGTTTGTTCACCCCCTTAAGATGAAGGTTCTTAGTGGCAAGCCATACCTTGTCCTCCACCTGATAAACTGGTTCTGTGGGTCTTTTTCTATCTGCGAAGTGTTTATGTGCTGTTTGTGCCATGACTAGATGTTGTCTGGCATCGATCAATACCTCTCTGAGAGGTGTGTGATGTTTGTGGAGGCTTGGAAGTCTGGAAACTGTAGGCCATTCAAAAGAGGGCATGTTCGGATGGTCTACATAGAGTAAAAAAAAAGGGGAACACCCTAATGTTGTGTGGTCCGCGTTGTTGTAGGCGAATTTTGCCATCCAGATTGGTGTGTACCAGTTTGCGTAATTTTGCAGGGTGAAACAACGCAAATACTACTCCAGAGTTTGATTCAGGCGTTCTGTTTTACCATCGGTCTGTGGGTGGTAACTGGTGGAAAGCCTGGCATCCACATTCATGGTTTTACACAATGCCCTCCAAAAATGTGAGGTGAACTGAGTCCCCCTGTCAGTGATGAGAATGCTGGGTATTCCGTGGGCTTTTACCACGTGCTGAAGAAGAACAAGGGCCAGCTCAGAAGAGGTGTGTAACCGTTTCAGAGGGATAAAATGTCCCATTTTCATAAGGGGATACTACCACCAGAATGGTGGTGTATCCCTCACAGAGGGGCATCTCCAGGATAAAATCCATCAACACGGCGTGCCAAGGCCGAGGAGGAATGGGTAGCGGTTGAAGCAGTCCTGCGGGTTTAGAGTGGCTGGACATCCCCTGCCCACACACGGAGCAATTTCATATGTACTCCTTGGTATTGTTTCGTAACGTAGGCCACCAAAAGGAGCGTTCAATGCAGGATACTGTCTTGTATACGAATGTCTGACATAATATCGACAGACAGAATATCGAACTACAAAAATATCGGAACAAAAATATCGACATCAAAAATATCGGAATCATATCTTCATAAAGGTAAGTACAAAAATATCGAAAAAATAATATCGTAGTACAAAAATATCGGAATTAAAAATATCGTTTTTTTAAAGGTATTAATAATAATGTAAAAATAATTTTGAAATACATATAATTTTACAAATATTAAATAAAAATATTAAAACAAAATTAAAACTAATACATATACATTTAAAAAAAATAAAACACTTAATAATTTAATGTAATTTTATTGTTTTTAATGTTATTTAATTGATTTAATGTAATTTTTTTTGTTTTTACCCTGTACGCCTGTACCCCAAAAACCCAAAACTGACCCTGAACCCTAAAAATATCCCTGTACCCCAAAAACCCAAAACTGACCCAGAACCCTAAAAATACCCCTTTACCCAAAAACTGAAAACTGACCCTGAACCCTAAAAATACCCCTTTACCCAAAAACTGAAAACTGACCCTGAACCCTAAAAATACCCCTTTACCCAAAAACTGAAAACTGACCCTGAACCCTAAAAATACCCCTTTACCCAAGAACTGAAAACTGACCCTGAACCCTAAACATACCCCTTTACCCAAAAACTGAAAACTGACCTTGAACCCTAAAAATACCCCTTTACCCAAAAACTGAAAACTGACCCAGAACCCTAAAAATACCCCTTTACCCAAGAACTGAAAACTGACCCTGAACTCTAAAAATACCCCTTTACCCAAAAACTGAAAACTGACCCTGAACCCTAAAAATACTCCTTTACCCAAAATTAATTATTATTATTTAATTACCAATTAATTATTAATTAACAATAACAATAAAGTAAATATATTAGCACATTAGCTGTAATTAATTTAATTTAATAATGAATATTATTTTTCCCAATTAATTAATTAAGAATAACAAAAGATTATATATTAAAAAATTACTATAATTAATGTAATTAACGAATTAATATTAATTAATTACCAACTAATTCATAAATAAAAAGATGTACAAAATTATATTAATTAATTAACTAATTAATATAAATTAATTACCAATTAATTATTAATTAAAATATGTACAAACTTATAATAATTAATTAATTATTATTAAATTACTTCCCACCCTATTCCCCTATAAACCCATAACCCGCTACAGAACATATTTATCAATTAATCAATTAATTAAAATTAATTAAAAAATTAATTCTCAATTAACTAATTAATAATTCCTACTAATTAATAATTAATTTAACATAATTCAATTACTTCCCACCCTATTCCCCTATAAACCCACAACCCGCTACAGTAGTAAAAGACAATATTTAATTAAATTACATTAAAAATAATTAATAAAACATAATAAATACAATATAATATACACTAAATTTATTTAAAATTTTATATTAGTAACATCGAAGTTATTTATTTCGATATTATTGACATCGATATTTAAAACTTCGATATTACTGATATCATACTAATATCTATATTAAGACTGTCGATATTACTTACCTTCGATATTTTGTCCCATCGATATTTAAACTTCGATATTTTTGTATATCGATATTTAAAACTCGATATTTTGTCTGTGTACCCTTGTATACACCCATATTTCCTCCTAACATCGAGTCATGAGCCCAAGCCAGCACTTGTTGTCACAAAGGGGTGTTGTCGGTACGTACAAGGCATGGTAGTGGTATAACAACTCCTCTCTCTCTGTTCGGTGTTCAGGGTCCTCATGGATCCAAGTCCGGACATCCATATCAGCTAGGGACACTATTATGTCCTCTAGGAAGTCTTGTGATGTGATTAGTGCCAAGGATTTGTACCGGAAGGCTGAGTCTGGAAGTATCGAGGATGGTTCTGTGGCATCCTGAGACATAATCTCCCCTGGATCATCAAGCCGGGATAAGGCATCTGCCTTTCTGTTCTGTGGTCCTGGATGGTACATGATAACGAAATCAAAATTAAAAAAAAAGAGGGTCCATCGCAATTGATGTGGCGTAAGCCTTTGGCGGTTTTCATAAACAACAAGTTTTGGTGGTCTGTGTCCCCACCAATCACAATGCTGCCATTGCAGCTTTGTGATTGGCTTAGGGGAGGTGAGGGAGGCTGCCTGCTTCCTGTTCTTGCTGGAGGCAGGAGAGCAGGAACAGGAGCCAGGAAAAGGGAGGACCCGGCATGCAGGGACATTTTTTATTTATTATTACATTTACCCCCACTCTCACAACCCTCTTGGCCACCCCCACAAATGATTAATATCGGCCACGAGTGGGAGAAGATGAAATGATTGAAATTACTACAATAAAAACACAAAAAAGTTGACATAGTCAAGCTGGGGAAAATCTTATGAGTGTAAGGCTAGAAATGTGTAGGCCTCAGATTAGAAGCTGGGTGGTGCAAAAAAAAAATTCAACCACCTAAAGTCAAGAAGTGGAGCACCATTCAGTTCGAGGATTAAGATAGTTAGCAGAGAAATGTCTTTGTTTATTATGAAATGTTAATATTGTGTTGCATTCTGAACCTTGTTATGGCAACCCATCACTTGGTTTACTATATAAACACAGCAGCACAATCATATAAAACAAAATTAACACATGTGTAGTGGTAACTGGATTTATCTCCCGCATGATGCAACAGATGGCCCCTCATCTGCCTCACTCCTGTCTCTATAACAGTGACGTACTTACTCAAACACGCCCTGTTCCGTGGATTCTGCTAACTTGGGGGGTTGTTTTGTATTCTTTTCCAAATGCCCAGCTTAGAAAGCAAAAGCTTTCTGGGTTCACAGTGGCACATATGGATAGTTCTCTCTTCTTGCTGAGGAGTCTGGACTTAGCTTCTGTTGTTTGGGCACTAGTCGCCCAGTTAAGCAACTGTGTAAATACAGGTCATCAGTGGATAGCTGTTTCTAAAACTGGTTAATTTATGTTTGGGTATGACGACAGTAACAGAACAGAGATGCATTGTTTAATGAGGTTAAATTGGGGGGACAGAATGGAAAGTGTTTTGAATGTTCTCTCTCACTGTGATATTATTTGTTAGGCACACTGAAATAAAACATTTCCATCACTTCAACCTCTTCTCACATAGTTTATGTACTTCAGAGCAACTCATTTGTCACCTTCCCCCAATGCTAGACTGGCCTTTCGGGCAGTCTGGTACTGCCGCATGGGCCAGCTTGAAATGGCCAGTGTGTGGATCTTAGTGAGAAAGTTGATTATTAGTTAAAGTGCATGGTAGTCCTCTTCAAGCAATAGTGGTACTTTTTCTGACTAGGTCAAGATAGGTTTAAACAATTTAAAACTCAGCTCAACCCTGGGCAGCTGTAGCACAGAGCAGACATGTTTCACTAAGGGGAAATGTGTAAAGCATTTATCAGTACCAAACTAGTTAAAAAGTAGAAAACCCAAAACAATAAAAAACTCATTCCAATTCATAAAAATAGAGACAAATTTATGAGCAAATTAATAAGATGCAGGGAACCGGTGATATGATTTTTCCTAGTTTTAGATGCTTCTAGTGCCAGGAAGCACAAAGCACCAACCAAGGGTATCTGGTCACGCTAGACCAAATCAAAGTCAAAGGTTAAGGCCAACTGTGATGGAGAGTGGGTCTGATACAGGGACCAGGATAGGTACGGTGGAAAGATTTAGTTTCTGACTTAAACCTTTTTGGGAAGTCAGAGATCGTCAGCAGAACCAAGCTGTGGCTGAGATGGGTTACACAAGGCCAATATTGCCCTCGAAGGAAGTCCTGGTGAAGCTGTTGACTTTTAGTGGGAAAGCTCCCAGCGGGAGTAATTAAATTCAACCCCAGAGAAGTTCCCTTTCCAACCAGATACTTTCAGCAGCTTCTCCCATGGAATATTTCTACCTTCTGACTTAGAAACTGTTTTGGAAATCAACATCCTTTCGGCGGGGTAAACAGAAAAGTTGGATCTAACTGGTGATGCAAAGTTAGAAGATGTGGCTCAGTAGAGGAAATCCTTGTACAAGATTCCAATTCATAGCATTTAGGGTTAGGCAGCAGGATTACACTCTGACCCTTATCCAAACACCCCAGGACCCTGGATACATAATTTGAGGGTCAGGACTCACTGAAGGAGAAGCCACCAGTAGCTTCCAGGGCAAGTTCAGTTGGAATGGTCAGTAGGGCTCTTCAGGAAGGTGGGATTCTTCTAGCTTTTAGTGACCTTATAGATTAACAGAAGGCTAGCCAACTAACTTTTTAAGTCCACTCTTCTGTCCTCAGTTCAAGTGGGAGTAGGTCCAGCCATTGGGGTCTTTCTACACAGGTTACAGCGGTGCAGTCCTCTTTCTGAAGTCAGGGTTTAGAAAATGCAGTCCTTTTGTTGTTTTTCTCTGGTCCAGCAGTGTTCTGATGTAGCTATCCAGGGGCCCTACTCTTATGCATGGCACTAGCCTGTGGGTGGGGGTGACTCCATAAACAATAGGGCAAAAGATCCCAGGGCCAGCCCTACAAACTTTGATATAATTTCCTAGGGGTTATGTTACATTCATTTATATAGTGCACTAAACACCTGCAAGGGTAGCCAGGCACTTGGGCAGGTGTGTAGGTGTGTGGTCCACAAGGTACTGATACAAAGAGTCATGTCTTCAGCTTCCTGCAGAACTCAAGAAGTGAGGAGGAGGTGGTTCCATGTCTTGGGTGCAATGTAGGAGAATGAGCACCTCCAGTTTAGCTTTTGCAGATGTGGGGAGTATGTGCCAGTGAGAGTGAGGCAGAGCATAGGTGTCTGGTTGGTTGTGAAAGTGTATACAGCTGTTCATGTATTCTGGTCCTGCATTGTGTAGGACTTTGCACGTGTGCATGAGAAGTTGGAATTGGCTGCGCTTGTTAATGGGAAGCCAGTGAAACTTCCTGAGGTGTGGTGTGATGTTGTTTTTGAGTGAGAGGTCAAGTATGAGCCTTCTGGCAGGGTTCTGGATGGTCTGGAGTCTGTGTAGGAGTTGGTTGGAGATTCCAGCATAGTGAGTGTTGCCAAAGTCCAGCCTGTTGATGATGAGCGCTTGAATGATGTTCCGTATAGTGTTCTTTTACAGCATGCGTAGGATGTGGAAGCAGGAGGTGCACACTGCATTGACTTGAGCAGTCATGTTGTGCTGGACTTTTAGGATGATCCCTAGATTTCTAGGGCGGTCTGTGGGTGTGGCTGTTGGTCCTAGTTCCAACTGCCACCAGGTGGGGTCTCGTGGGAAGGTCTTGTTGCTAAAGTCTAGTACTTCTGTATTGTTGGATTTGAGCTTCAGGCAGCTGATTCACATCCAGTCTCCTACTATGTTCATGCAATTGGTAAAGTTGGTTTTGTCTGTGGTGTTTGTCTTGTCTGTAAGGGACAGGATGAGTTGGGTGTCATCTGGGTAGTAGATGACAGTAATGTCTTGTGATCAGAATATGTTGGCGAGCTGTATTATGTATATGAAGAAAAAGTTGTGCCGAGGGACGATACCTCTGGGACTCTGCATATCAGTTTCTTGGTCTCTGGTGTGAAGGGTGACAGCCTGACTCTTTTGGTTCTTCCCTTGAGGAAGGATCAGATCCATCTGAGAGCAGATCCTTTTATGCCAATTTTGTGAAGTCTTCTGATGAGGGTGTTGTGGGAGACAGTGCCAAAAGGACACCAAGAAGTCAAGTAGGATGAGGGCTGCTATTTCTTCTCGGTCCAGGCTAATTCGAATGTTGTCGGTAGCCATGGTGAGTTCTGTTTCGGTGCTGTGGTTCTTTCAGAATCCTGGTTGAGTGATGTCTAGATTATGGTGAAGTTCAAGGTGTGCTGTGAGTTGCTTGTTGATATCCTTCTCAATCACTTTGTCGGGATAGGGGAGCAGGGAGAGGGTTTAGCCCTAAATAATCCTAAAGTGCCTTGCATGGCCAAAATCCAACATGGCAGAATCGTTCTTCTCTTGATTAGAGCTTTGGTATACCCCTGAATTGGGTCTAGGGAAATGAGGAACTCCCCCTGCAAACCAGTTATGGAACAGGTGTTCCTCCAACTGGGGTTTATGCCACTCTGGCTAAGTGGACAATGGCAGAGGAAGGCCCAGGTGTGAGTTGCATCTTTCTGTGCCAGGGACTACCCCCTTGAATCTTGTACAGTTGCTGGACACATCCTCTAGGTCATCCTGGAAAAGGGGGCCATGCCCCCTCCCAGCCAAAAAGAACATTTCTTTCCCTTTCCTGAAAGCAATTCACAGCTCCCAGCAGGCTGCCATGCGACAGTTGGGGGTGATCTCTGAAAGGGCTACTAGAGTCTTTAAGGCAAAAAAAATGAGGCTTTCTAGAAGTGGAATTATTTAAACAGTAGTTTAAAATCTGACATTACTATCAGCTCTAATTTTAGATTGCTATTCATTTAAGACTTTGAATCATGGTTCTAGCTATTTCCAAATGGAAGTTGTACATTGTAAGGCGTTAAAATGCAACCCAGTTCTTTGCTATGTAAAAGCCAGTCCAGTCACAGTGAAAAATGACTCTAGAGATTTTTCACTTCCAGGACATATAAAACTTAAGTACACATGTCCTACATTTTAAATACCACGCATCCAGCAGCCCTATGGGTATTTAGGCCCTATCTCAGAGGTGACATGTAAGTATCTAAAAGGAAGGTTTCAGTGCTTGGTAAATGGTTTATTTATGATCACCAATGCAAAGCTTCAGGCCCGACCTTTAGCGATGCCTAGGCGGTTCTTTGTGCTACTTCGACAGACACCCATGATGTTCCCCATGCTCTTCGCGGCCCCTTCCACCATGAACAGAACCCTTTGCAATGGACTGAGAAGGTAACTGTGTCGTATTTGGCATGGCCGCGTTAGCGATTAGCTGAAACTACACGTTGTCCTCTTAAACTTGACTGAATACGAGAACGCCATTTTGAATACTGCAGCGGCCATCTTAGATCATAAGCGGCCTCGTGGCCGGCGTGCCCTTTAGTCCATTGTCCGTTTCACTGACCACTTCAGTCTGCCCAGCAACAGGCTATTTTTAGTACTGGTCAAGCTTGCACATGCGCAGTCCCAACTGACCAGTAAGCCTTTAGGAATGTGCGCCAAACTGACCAGCGGAGTTGTGCCCCCTCCAATGAGCTGGCGGTGTTCCAAAACATGACCATATATGTCTCTAAAATGTGTTCTAACTTGTGCCGCCTATCTTTTATTGCCCCAAAACTGTATATAAATCGGGGTCACACCGGTGTTCGGTGTGATACCTCTTGCATTACCGAAGGGTGCTGTTTGAGTGTACCACCCCATGGGGTCTTAATAAACTTGTTCTTTGCCTTTTACAGTTTCCGTGCCAACAGTTCTTGAGTGTAAGTGGGTTATCTCCGGAGCATGTAGGCCTTGGGAACCCTGATTACTTCAAATTGGCGACCACGAAGGGACTCATCGGCGACTCGGATGCCCGAAGGAGAGGTCGTGACGAAGGCTTGGAAACTCGCCATGGACGCGCTCTGCCACGAGTGACCCGAGTCTTGGCTGCCACGGTGTTTCTTCCTTTCCTTCCGATCTGACCTTCCAGGTGGCGCCGGTCTCCGACTGAGTTTTCGAGTGTCTGCGTTGCTGAGAAAGTGCTATTTGGCTGATTTGGCTTACAAGACCTTGGCAGTTGGAATCTGGACATTTGAGAATTTGGGTAAGATTTGTGTTCGGTAAGGTAGTCTTTGGACGCTTACTGAAGTTCTATGATTTGTGATCGGTAAGGTAGTCCTCGGACGCTTGCCGAAGTCCTACGATCTACGTTTTGATTTGAGTTAGCTAACATTGTGATTTTGTGATCTTTGAACTTATATGTGTAGTGCACTTCACATAGGCAGGCATGTAGAGATGTTTCTCTAACTTTGTTTTTTTCCTCTGAGCGGCACAGTTGTGTGAAGTACTGTAAGTGCCATTTTGTACGGTGTCACGCTTTCGTGATACTTTTTGAACATGCCTGTTTTCAGCACACTCCGAGGGATGTGCTGTTTTGGAGAGGGTACCACAATTAGGTTAGCGGAAGCACAGCCGGCTCCCCCAGAGGGAACACCAAATCGTGAGATGTACATCAAACATGGCCTTCCCCCTATTATGTACAGTAAATTATGGCATAAGTACACAAAGGCCGATCCTGAATTGCAATGGCCTCTACATGGGTCGTTCAGTTTACGTAAAGTACAGTTTGTAGAGCAATGTTTGTTCCAACGTAGGTCTAGACAAAACATGTTTGACTGTGTGCGAATGTGGGAGAAAGCGGTGCGCGAGCGAATGAAGCGTGAGGTTGCCTTGGCGGACAAAGAGCAGCGCAAGGCTGCTCGGGATAAGGCTTTACAGCTTGAGGAAAAGGAGGCTCAGGAGAAGAAAGAAAGGGAGGAACGAGAACGTAAATTACAGACGACTGGTCAATTTCCTATCCGCCGACCACTCTATCCTGTCCTTAATAATGAAATTGATGATTTTTCTTTGTTAGATCGGTCACCGCCTCCGTATGTTTCGCCGACGGCTCCAGCTGCGGATTCAGAGGACGATGGACAGGATAAGTCGGACCAGAGGGTGTATCCGCTCTCAGGTTTACTACTGCGAGGTCCGCTCATTTACGTAGTTGGGCTCGTAAAGTGAATAAGAATTGTGTTTCTCAGGATCAGTTGATTGCGGAGAAGAGGGAGTGGTCGGATCTTGAATTAATGTATTTTCTGTCTACTTTGGCGGATGAAGTTGTTGCCGCGTATCGGGAACTTTCAGACATGTTAGAACCTAAATCGTTGTCAGTGTATCGTGAGAATTTGGTTAAAGGTGTATTTGATCTTGCAGATGTTGACGACCTATTCCAGCAACTGATCCAGCTGCGAGACGAGACAACCGGATTGCGGGAGGAGCGAAAAAGGAGGCAAAAGGAGTCCGAATCGGGAAATAATGGGCAGATTAAGGAGTGTTCTCTCCGTGGTTCAGATAAGAGTTCTGCATTGCATGTTATGCCTATGCGTGAAGCCGCGCCCTTGTATGTTCCACCTAAAGGGGAAGGTACAGATGATGATAAATTGTCAAAAGATGCGAAAGGGTATTTTGTATATAACTGGGTATACACGCCTTGGAATAGAGCAGATGTTATGGCATTGAAAAATTCTCTACCTGATCTTCGGAAAAATCCGGCGGCATTTTATGAAGGGGTGGAAGGGGCTATTTCGTCTTGTGTGATGACTCTTGTGGATATAGATTTGTTCTTTGGGCTAATTTTACCACCTGATATGTGGAGGCAAATTCGTAAAAATAATGACGAAACAATATTGGGGGGCACATGGAAAGAAATAAATGCTGCCGATTTAGATAGGGAACCGGCATGTAAGCCTTGTCAGTTAATTCTAGATCTTCCGGCGGCTATCTTGATTAAATTAAAGACGCTTGTTCCCTCTAAAAAGATTGATTGGACCATGCTAACGTCGTGCAAGCAGAAACCTGATGAAACGGTCTCAGATTTCTTTACACGTTTTGAGGAGGCGTTCCATGATTACAGTGGTCAATCTTTAACAGACGATACGGGTCGGCATCTGTTTGTAGATAAGTATGTGGCTAATCTCCTACCGGAGATTGCAAAACGATTGAAGTCGAGTGAAAGTTCCTGGGCCACGGCGACCCCTGCGTCCTTGTTAACTATGGCTCAGTATTATGAGCGGCAGGAATTGGAGGCTAAAGAAAGTGTTGAGAAAAAGGCGAAGGAATTGAAAACGAAGGTGATGTTGGCGCAGGTTCGGGGAACACAGGGTAGAGGGAATGATAGAGGTAGACGGGGTGGAGGAAATACGTCGTATGGTCGTACGGACATCGCGGAGGATCAGTGTGCTTATTGTAAGGAGTTTGGGCATTGGGCCGAAGATTGTCCGGTACTTCGTGAGCAGCGTAGTCAGCGTGGTCGAGGAGGTGGTAGGTCGAGAGGAGGTTATACGGGAGCGAGAGGTGGCGGAAGTGATCGTGGAAGGGCTGAGGAGAGGGGCCGTGGCCAGGATGAACGTAACACGTTTGATAGACGGAATCAATATCAGATTTCGGAGGGTGAAAATGTGGAGCATCAGGATTATGTGCATGCATAGGACTGCGTAGGATGGGGTAAGGAATCAGTTGAAGTGCCGGTAGATCAGCAGGGTCCATATGTAACAGCGGGTATTCTGGGTTCTACTGATCAATTTCTAGTCGACACAGGAGCTACACGAAGCGCTTTGTCGAAAAACTTGGTTCCGAGGGCTCCCCTGTCTGGCGAAATGATTACATGTGTAGGGTTCGATGGCACACCCTCCCCTAGCCCATTGTCAAAGCCCCTTGCACTATGTCTTGACAAATATTTCAGTTTTGGTCAATTCTTGTTATCGCCCCATACACCAGATAATATCTTGGGTATTGATTTGCTTAAATATTTTCGAGCAACGATACGTTGCGCCCCTGAGGGAGTGCGGGTTATCCTGAATGACAATTATCCTGACCCCGATAGGTTTTACGCCATCTTAGATGTTCCAGCTTTGGCCTCTCTACCGCATACGTTATGGGCGACCTCAGATACGGATGTGGGAGAGATGCGTATTCCACCAATACACATTACTGTTAAGGAGGGGGCTCCTCTACCACGAGTGCCACAGTATAAGATCTCGAGAGAAGGTGAAATTGCGTTGACACATATTGTTCAGGATTTAATTTCTGCAGGGGTTGTGGAGGAGGTCCCTTATAATGTTTGCAACAGTCCTATTCTTCCGATTCTTAAGAGAGATACTGACGACAAAGTCTATCGCTTTATTATTGACTTGCGAGAGATCAACAAAATTGTCATTCCTCAATACCCGGTGGTGTCTGATATTACAACCTTGCTTACCTTGGTCCCACCCACGGCCACTACGTTTAGCGTAATTGATTTAAAGAATGCGTTCTTTTCCATCCCTGTTCATCCTGATAGCAGATACCTGTTTGGCTTTACGCTAAATAATAAATCGTATAGATTTTGATGTGTTCCCCAAGGTTATACTGAAAGCCCTAGCATCTACAGCCAGGCTTTGAAAAGGCAGCTGGATTCTTTTAAATTGCAGTCTGGCGTTGCTCTCATCCAGTACGTGGATGACCTTCTGCTTGCTGCTGACTCTTATGCACAATGTGAACAAAGTACACTTGCGTTGCTTTCCTTTTTGGCGCAGAACAATCATAAGGTTTCGAAGAAAAAGCTTCAATACTGTAGACCTCAGGTGACCTACCTCGGTCATCTGTTGTCTAAGGAGGGGCGTGCATTAACATCTGATCGAATTCAAGCGATTTTAGACACACCAGTCCCCCGCACGCAGAGAGATGTACGTGCCTTCATAGGGTTGACGTCTTTCTGTAGACAATGGATCATGGGGTTTTCACATATTATAAAACCTTTGCTAGCGCTACTGTACAAAGTTACACCAATGCCCCTTGAGTGGACAGATGAATGTCAGAAGGCTTTTGAACAGTTGAGGCAGGCCCTTTGTTCCGCACCCGTGTTAGGCACACCAGACTACACGAAACTTTTCACATTGTACGTGCACGAGAATGATGGGTGCGCGTTGTCAGTGTTAGTGCAATTACACGGGGATAAGCAGAGACCATGTGCATACTTCTCTGCCATTCTGGATCCTGTAGCACGAGGGTTGCCTGGGTGTTTTCGAGCGGTAGCAGCAACAGCAGTGGCCATACGGCAGAGTGAGGGAATAGTGTTATCTCACAAACTGTTGGTGTTAGTTCCTCACGCAGTAGATGCCCTGCTAAACCAAACAAAGACCCAATACCTTACGAGTGCACGGCTAACAGGATATGAGCTGACACTTTTGGCGCCACATATTACACTGAAGAGATGTGCTACTTTGAACCCTGCCACTTTATTGCCCTATCCGGCCGAGGAGGGTCAGGAAGAAAAACATCACGATTGTGTTTTCCTGACCGAGGAACAGACAAAGGGTCGTGTCGACTTACAGGATGTCCCACTTCCAGATGTGGATGGGGAACTGTGGGTTGATGGATCGTGTTTAAGGCTGCCAGATGGTACGACTTCCGCAGCCTATGCGATCACGACACTTAAGACAGTGGTAGAAACAGCTAGGATACCACAAAAGTCAGCTCAGGCAGCAGAGCTGATAGCCTTAACAAGAGCCTGCGAATTGAGTACTGGTCTATGTGTGAACATATACACGGACAGCCGGTACGCCTTCGGAGTGGCACATGACTTCGGGCTACTCTGGAGAGAACGTGGGTTTTTGACATCACATGGGGAGCACATTATGCACGGAGAGCTAGTGCGTGATCTCCTAAATGCGCTGCTTGGCCCAAAGAAAGTAGCGATAGTGAAGTGCAGTGCCCACAAAAAGATCACGGATAAAGTGGGCCAAGGAAATGCCTTTGCAGACAGCATAGCAAGACAAACGGCTATGTCCCGAACTAGCTCCCCCATGTACGTGATACAATCGCAGGCTGAGCGATGGAGTGATGCTAGAGCAGAAATATTGGATATTCAAAAATCAGCTACTGAATCTGAACTTGCGGCATGGGCAGCAGATGGGGTACTAGATGACGAGGGTTGTTGGAGAAGCAAAGACATGGGGAGGTGGAAATTGCCTGCGGCTTACTTGCAGGCGATGGTCCAGATGACACATGGACTGGCGCATGTCGGAGCTCTTGCAAACACTCGGCTTTTAACAAGAGTTTGGGAACATCCTGAGATTGCTAATACTGCGAAGAGAGTAGTGCAGACCTGCCTGGTTTGTTTACAGCACAATCCCGGAAAGGGGACCCATACTCCGAAAGGAGGGTTCGTTCCACCTTCAGCACCATTTGAGGTACTCCAAATGGATTACATCCAACTCGAGCGCTGCAACAACCTGAAGTACGTCCTAGTGGTGGTATGTGCTTTTAGCAAATGGGTTGAGGCCTTCCCCACGAAAGACAATACGGCTTTGACAACAGCTAAGGTGTTGCTTAAGGAATTCTTTCCTCGCTTTGGAGTTTGTAAATTTCTGTGGAGCGATAATGGGCCTCATTTTGTTGGAAAGATTGTGGAATATGTACTGAAGGGGTTAGGGATTCAGCAGAAGTTCCACGCTGTATTCCACCCTCAGTCAGCAGGTCTGGTCGAGCGGTACAATGCTACGTTGAAGCTTAAACTGGCCAAAATGGTGGCGTCTACATCATTGAAGTGGCCAGACGCCTTGCCGCTAGCACTACTCTCTCTTAGATCAGTACCCCATTCACGAACTGGCCTTACACCCTACAAGGTGGTGTTTGGGCGCCCCATGAATATCTGGGGGGTGCCAAAGCCGCGATTAATACATGATGCGCCTTGTGTTATGATGAACGATTATTTGGCACGATTAACAAATGATTTGCTTTCTATTCATCAACAGGTTCGAGAAGCGCTCCCTGACAACTCTACTGGAGAGGGCCATGATCTCCGCCCTGGTGACCACGTGATGATTCGGTCGTTTGAGAGAGCAAGCAGTCTGGAGCCCAGGTGGAAGGGCCCCGAGCAGGTCCTCCTTGCAACCCGAACCGCTGTACGAGTGACCAACAGAAAGCGGTGGGTGCATTCGACACACTGCCGCCGTGTCTCTCCGGATCTGGTGACTCCTGCTGTGCTGACCGACTACAAAGAGATCTTGGAGAAAGAAAAGAGCCCAGCTGTGATGTTGGCCGAAGTAGAGGGAGCCTTCCCGGACCACGCTGTTGCCGGACGAGAGCGCTACAACTTGCGCCCTCGATAAGAAGATTTTTGTTTTTTATGACTGGTTGGTTACCGCTCCAGGTTTGTGAAACGGAAACCGGGAATTCCAAGGGGGGGGATCAGTTCTGCCAGTGTAGCGACACCCGTCTTGGCCCGGAGAAGAAAACAACGGCTACCTCGGAGTTCAGCACCGCATTTTTCTTTTTTTAGGTATACACGCACGTGTATCTGAGACTTTGTGAACAATTTGTGCTATTTGAGATTTTGCACGAACATTTCTGAACTATGGCATCAACGACATCACGAGATAAAAAAGTATTGGGTGCCTTTCTTTTTGTCCTGACTATTGTGGTGATAGCTGTTATAGCCTGGGTAGTCGAACTTGTGGTGCCTGTACGTGAACATTTGCTGCCGACTACCCCGGCTCCGTCTGAACATTTTCATTTTACATTACCCTTTCATGAAGAACGACATAGGCAAACGTATCTAAATAACAGCTTCATTCAGATTCTTCACCACACACATAACATGACCAATACCTCAAATTGCTGGGTGTGTGGGATGTTGCCAGGACACCAAAAGAGAGGGGGCACCCCACTTATTCCACTCCCGTTTTCACATAATGGATCATGCAAAGCCTGGTACACCCTCCTCTTTACTTTGAGATGGCCAACCAAAGGGGGGGTGCTTTTCCGTTTGAATAAAGTATGTTCCCATGACAAGGATGGGTTTCCACGGGCTGAGGGTACTCGATTTGAATGGGAAGAGTATAGGCCCGATAACGTGTCTGCCCCACGTGTGTACAGCAACCAGAGGAATATTAATGTATACAGCGCACATGTCATTAATGTCATTGCTACAAAAGCCGATTTATGTATCAGAAATAAGGGTTCGATTGCAGTGGGGAAAAGCGAATGTAATACTACTCTCACCTTTGATAGCCCGAATGGCATCTCATTTGTTGCATCACGGAATACGTATTTTATTTGTGGAACGAAGGGTTACCATCAGCTTCCATTGGGGTGGTTGGGCACGTGCTACGTATCGTTTGTGTTACCTCCTGTATTCATTGCCCCACCAATGTATCACAATGATTACACTTTATACCACGATTTCGTCTTGAATAGGGTTAAGCGAACTGTTGTTCTGGATGACATCGACCAGACCGACACTGCTTTGCAACAGTATGTGGACTTTAATTTGGGACTATTCTCCTTTGTGGGGGCTGCACTGAACAGCCGGAAAATAAGACGACTGACACGTGTTGTTGAGGCTGTAGCGAATGACACTGCCATTGCCCTGGGAAACATCACCGAGGAACTACAGATTTCTAGAATCGTTACGCTCCAAAACAGGATGGTGTTGGACGTAGTTTTGGCTGATCGTGGGGGGGCATGTAGAATTATCGGAAGCAGCTGTTGTGTATACATTCCAGACAATTCTCCATCTGTTTATGATGCGATATCTAAGCTCCACAAGATCGCAGCTGAGATACATCCGGACAATGGAACTTGGACACTTTCAGGATGGTTCTGGTCCATGCTTGCTACTTGGGGCTGGAAACTGTTGACAATTCTATGTATAATCGTGGGAGCAATGTTTTTTATATGCCTATGTATTCAATGTGGCCCAGCCTTATGTTCTATGTGCCTATCAGTTTGCATACCATCACGACGAGCTCTTGCCTATGACAAAGTGATGCTTCATAAAGAGGTAACTCAAATAATGTGAATTGACATCGAGGACGAACATCCTGATTATGTTCACTATGAGGTAGATTCAGCTAAACGCTAAAAGGGTCGTCTGTCGTATTTGGCATGGCCGCATTAGCGATTAGCTGAAACTACACGTTGTCCTCTTAAACTTGACTGAATACGAGAACGCCATTTTGAATACTGCAGCGGCCATCTTAGATCATAAGCGGCCTCGTGGCCGGCGTGCCCTTTAGTCCATTGTCCGTTTCACTGACCACTTCAGTCTGCCCAGCAACAGGCTATTTTTAGTACTGGTCAAGCTTGCACATGCGCAGTCCCAACTGACCAGTAAGCCTTTAGGAATGTGCGCCAAACTGACCAGCGGAGTTGTGCCCCCTCCAATGAGCTGGCGGTGTTCCAAAACATGACCATATATGTCTCTAAAATGTGTTCTAACTTGTGCCGCCTATCTTTTATTGCCCCAAAACTGTATATAAATCGGGGTCACACCGGTGTTCGGTGTGATACCTCTTGCATTACCGAAGGGTGCTGTTTGAGTGTACCACCCCATGGGGTCTTAATAAACTTGTTCTTTGCCTTTTACAGTTTCCGTGCCAACAGTTCTTGAGTGTAAGTGGGTTATCTTCGGAGCATGTAGGCCTTGGGAACCCTGATTACTTCAACTGTTTCAGCCGGACTAACCTGGGCCCTGTATCTGACCCTTGCTCCATCACGGCTATCCTGAACTTGTGACTTTCATGTGGTCTTGCACTCCATTTCTACTGATTGAATTTTTGTTATTTTAGGCTGTTTTATTTATTAAATTCTACTCTAGTTTACTAAATTGGTGTGGGATTTTTCTTGTGTTGTGTTTTCACTTTATTACTGTTTGAGTTACTGCATAAATACTTTACACATTGCCTCTAGGTTAAGCCTGACTGCTGTGTGCCAAGCTTCCAGGGTGATAAGCACAGGTTACTTTGGAGTTTGCTTGTGACTTCACTCTGTCAAGGATTGTGTTTGGTGTTTGAGAAGGGTTTCACCCCTCCTTCAACCAATGCACCATTTCTTACATGCATATTCAGGCTGTTGGGGCAGACACGGAGGCATGCATTGCTAGGTCAGTATAGTTGTGGTGCAATAGGCACTGCAGTTCACTAGTGATATTTAACTTGCAGGTCCTTGGTGCACCGAGTCCCACATGTTTGTGACTAATGCGTAAGTTAAATATGCCAGCCAATTGTACATGTTTTTAGGAGTCACGGCACAGACAGCGAGCACAAGGTGGCAGCAAATCTAGCAAAATGTGCGGTGGGAGGTTACCACGCAATAGGGCATTTTCTTACAGAATTTTATATTTTTTGATGGTCCTTTGGACCTAGACCAAAAAATGAACAGCCCAGAAATTGGACTTTCAAACTTGCCCATTTGGTAGAACCAGGATTCTAGACTATCCAAAAAATCATCCAAAACTGGCTCCTCGTGCATGGGACTGTTTCAAAGCAATTTCATCCTTCAACAAGATACTCAGCAATGTCTTTCCAGCAGGCCGTCGTCTCCCCTTGCATCCTTAAGCCTTTTCAGACAATAGGTAAACTGTTAAGTAGGCCCTCAACAGTTTGTTACTGGCTTCACAGTAGACCAAAGGCTTCTGTGGGCCCAGAATGTTCATGAGAAAACCTGATCTAAGCATAGTAAGAAGTTATTAGTCCAACAAAAAGCCAGGGCGAAATACAAATCCCTAGATAAGGAAGAATTATCCTGTTTTACTCTCGTTAAAAACTAGAATAATTGGAACAGGACACCGAAAGACATCATAAAGTATGATAAGTGCATGAAATGAACCTACCTTTGATTTAATTCTTATTAGTTCCTGTATCCCACGCCTTCCTATGCTACAGCATCGTGTGATCTGCAAAGTCAAGGAAATCCCAAGGCCATTTCCAGTTCCAAAAGGACTGGTTGAGGTCTCTGTTTAAAAGCAAAACCTATATTGGAGACTCCAGAGGGAGTACCTCCACCTGATACTTCAAGGACATTCCACACCTTCTTTATGAAAAATATGGTACAACTCCCTGCAGTTAACTGAGACAGAGAGTCAAAGGAGGTCCCCAGTGAACAAGGGCAGAAATGTGAGTGAGCGGCCTATACTTACTTGCAGTGCCCTGTCAGAGGCTCCTCCTAACCCTCCTTCAATTATTGGACTGTTACTGAAACCACAAAGGTAAATATTTCATGGCTTCATCTGCATTCCAGGATAATGCGAATCTTCCATCGAAAAATAAAGAATTCGTTCTTATCTTCCACTGATTGCAAACAAGCTAAACTAAATTTCGAAAGTAGAGAATTACATTTGAATTTCAGATTTGGGAGGTTTAGTTCCCAAATTATATTAGGTGTGAATAAAAAAAGAATTCAATGGAAGCGAAAATTTATGGCAGCAAGATTAATGTTGGCAAGGTACCATATGTACTTTATGAACAAGTAAATCACTCGAATGCCCTTGGGCCAGCTTTAAGTACTACAGAACTGAAAAAACAGCCAGGACCTGGCCATTTCATGCTTGAATCCTTTTAAGACTGTTCTCGCAGGATTTTAAATCTGATGTTCACACGGGCAGCAGAAGGCAGCAATTGGTTGGATATCCAGTTGATTCAGGGAATACACGTTCCTCTTACAGCATTGTTCATGCGGTAGTGTAGCACACCTACAAGTACTGTCCTTGACCTATATTAGTAGGTATTTGTGTGGTGAGATTCTGTACCCACAGCACTGATCAGTCGATTAGCTCTGAAACGGTTCCTCTTTATTGCTAGTATTGATTAGGCAACACCTAGCTTAGAATTTAATGCACGCGCTTCAAATTGTCCTTGTTAACAGGCCGTGTGGAGTAAAATATGACTCCCACCCAATTCCCGAGCACTGATCGTTACTTTTACGACAAACAGCAGTCCATGCAATTTACATTTTAACAGATTTAGAGTGGGAGACAGGCTTGTGTGTATAAGCAGGGATGCAGCTTCAATTGGTCAGCTGATGCAGAGGGCCTATGACACCCTGGCTCCTACCAGTGGCGTGGATAGCTGTTCTCAGAGGCGCAACTAGAGTCAAATTGCTATGGGGGAACTAAGAGAAAATTTCGGGGTATGAATCTTTAGGCAATCGGCAGAGTCGAGCTGCAGGGGCTCTTTGAAGGGGTGAAACAACAACAATGCCCCATTAACATGCACTAGGTCTTTTAAAGACCTGTGAAGTGCTCGGGTGCGGCTGTGAGCAGGCCCGGGAAGTGTCTCATCCCGGGCTGCCACACACGATGGGGGGGGAGCTGAAGCCCTTTGAGGCCAATGGGTGTTGCACGCCTGGCTGTTCTGCCATGGCGGTCACTGGGTTTGCCGCCCACGGCTGCATGAAGAGAGGGGGGTGCAAGCAAGTCCCGATATGGTTGGCCGCGTCTCCCACAAAACCTGTGACGCCCACTCTCCCTGCCCTCCCTTGCTGCACCACTGGCTTCTACATTGATATACGTTGGTACTAAACTTTACAGACTAAGACAGGAGCGCACATTTGAAACCATCCCGTTACTTCCGAATATGTTTATACATTTCGGGTAGAGGCTTTAAAATTGTGTTGACTGCTAACTGATTTTCATTGTATTTCAAATCTAAATTATTACTTATTCAGATCTGTGACTGGCGGTGAATGTTTGATTGGTTCAGCATTCCGTCCATCATCTGTTTTTTTTGCATGTGCTACAGAATGTGCAGAATTTTATCACATACATTGCCTACTGCAGCCTAATTTAGTCGACCTGTTGTTGGACCAGGACCTTGATGCAGGGTTATCCCCTAACGTTCTCCATTCTTTCTCGTGTTTTTCTGACTTTCTTTTTGTTGGCTTTAGGACTCTGGGCAATTTACCACTGCTAATCAGTGCGAAAGGGCATGTGCTTCCCCCTGAAAACACAGTACGATTGGCTTACACCCCACATATTTGATTTACATCTAAGTCCCTTATACAGTGGCATCTATATTTCCATGGCCTGTACATTAAAGATACTAGTGGTACTACAGCACTGATTGTGCCACCCACAGACATAGTAGGCCACTGCAGTATCTGCGTGCCCAGTTTACTGCCAGTTTGACTTATCTTTTAAAACTACTTGTCAAGCCTTAAACTCCCCTTTTACTACCTATAGTTCACCTCTAACGTAGGCCATAGGTAGCCCTATGGGCAGGGTGCTGTGTAAGTAAAAGGTAGGACATGTGCCTTTTATTGTCTGGCATGCCCTGGTAGTGACAAGCAGCCTATTTTGTTTCTTACTACTGTGTTTCCAGGATTATGGGGTGAGACCTCAGAGGAGACCCCTGAGCGCACCATGAATCACCGCTAGGTACTTGCTCCATTAAGGAAAACAGTAATTACCGTATTAATTGCAATAGGCGCGCAAGCGCTTCTGGGTCTCCTATTCTTGTGCTTGTGTATCGTTTTACATATAATACGAGCACACATGTGCTGTGTAATACATTTTAACTGCAATTTGTGTGTTTTGCTTGCAGACTAGGTTGCATTACTCGCACTCTGGTGTCATTCAAGTATGCAAGGTGACAAATGGTGATTTCCCTAAACTAGTCTACTGCATTTCATGCCCTGATATTATAATGCATATTGTTTTGATTCCTGCATTGACAGGATAAGTACTATTTCTGTAAATGCATAACATGCACAGTTTTTAATGATTATGTAGTTTTAGTCTATATTTTATGCACAGTATACACCATATATTTATATATAATCCTGTGTGGACTCTCTTTTGTGGTGTATTCACTGTGTTTCTGTGTGGTGTGTGTTTGCCAAATGCTTCAAAAATTGCTCTGATGATAAGCCTGACTGCTCTGCGCCAAGCTACCAGAGGGTGAGCACAGGTTATCTTTGGGGTGTAATTTACTTTTCCTGACCAGAGTGGTGGGCTCTGCCTACCGCAGTCAGAAAGAAACCCCATTTCCAACACCTGTCACATAATTTGGTGGACCGCTGCAGAATGATTCCAGTGGGTCTGATCTTGCATTCCAGAAACCACTCAAACAGGACTTTGTAGGATTACTCTGGGTACTTTTATTATTTACTTTAAGAAGGGTGTTAAAGCATATTCTGTTCTGTCTGCAGAAAATATTCAAATGGATGCATTGTAAAATGCACCAATTGACCTTGCTTTGGCAACATGCCCAGCATCTGCTCGCAAACATTTTAAGCATGAATGAATTGCACATTTTAATCCCTCACCCCGTGAAATGTGTTCCCTAAAAAATAAATCACATTTTAATCCCTAACACAGTCAAAATCTTTCTTTTAAAAAAAGCAAAACATTATCTTTAATTTGAATAGTCTTAGATGTTGTGAGAAGTAGCAGTGGTTCCCATTAGGTTAGCGCAAGTAGATTCCTGCAAGAATTCATGATAGTTAATGTAACTGCACATTTAACCAAATCAAAATAGGAATAGAGTAGATTACAGTGGTGATCTGGAAAACCTGTCTTTTCTCAGACTTTCATGTGGCAACCTTGGGCAAGAAAGCGGTTTTCAACTTTCTGGTTGTATTCATTTGATCTAAATCACACCCCCAAATAAATTATAATATATATATATTTTATAAAAGAAATTAAACACGGGCTACCACGCATCATTTCTAACTGGCCCCTGGGTGCGACCTATTTATCTGCTTTACTCCAAGCGATCTGATACGGGCGGCCAAGATTTGGGTCGGACCCTCCCAACGCTATTATACCGCGGGAACCGATTTGGGTATTTATTTTGGGACGGACGATTACCATTCTTCCTACTCAGTGGCCGACACTCTTCTTTTGGCCCACTGTGGAATCACGATGTGTTGAACCCTCACCACATACCAATGATGGGTTTAGGCGAATGAAATTCCCCTCTTTTTGATAGCCCTGACGAAGTTCAATCTGAACGAAACGCATTGGCTGAGGAATTTGTTTTAACTGGAATTTAATAAAATAACTTGTAAATAAGAATTGGAGCTTTCAAACACTCCTTTTTTGGTGCACCGTCCTTGTATATAAGATCCTGGGGGCCTGTTCAAATACTTAGGAGGGGGCGCATGGGGCCGTCCTCCTCAGATCCCTAAAGCCCTGGGGACAGCCACCTCAGCAGGACATTTTCCATGATTTATGGGGGTGTTGCCCTGGGCAACCCCGTGCCCTGGGTACCACCACCTCTCCAGGGCAAATATTTTATTAATGTGGAGGGGCACCCATGCCCACGCAGCCCCAAGGACCACCACCTCTCTGGGGCAAAATATGATATAAATGTGGGGGCCTAGAGACCACATCACTGCTGCCATATTTCAGCAAAGCTCTTGAGGCCCTGGTAAACAAACAACTAACAAATCACTTAGAAAGCCACAAGCTTCTTGATTTATCTCAATCAGGGTTTCGAGTGGCACACAGTACCCAAACTGCTGTACTTGAAATAGTAGACATCAGGCTGGCCTTGGACAATAAGGAATCAGCAATGCTGTTTCTATTAGATCTGTTGGCTGCGTTCGACACCATCTCCCATGATATTTTTTTACAGCGACTCTGGTAGATGGGGGTCCAAGGGAAGGCCTACGATTGGTTTAACAACTATCTAAAGGATCGTTTCACCACTGTGCACTCAGGCTCACAGGCTGCATGCAGCAGACCAGTATGTATTGGGGTTCTCCAGGGATCTATCTTGAGCCCTATGCTCTTCAATATGTATGTTACACCGCTGGCCAAGATTATTAGATCCTATGGGTTTTAGGCCGTCTCTTATGCAGACGATACTCAGCTGCTGATCAACTTTTGGCCCAGACCCAACTGACACCATGATCCAGTTTAAAAACTGTATGACCCACATTGACAACTGGATGGGCCAAAATAAATTGCAGTTAAATAACAGCAAAACCGAGATCATTCTGTTTGGCAAGGCCGAAGATCACTGCTCAAGCAGCTGGTGGCCCCAGACACTCGGCTCTTGTCCATCCCCAAAACAAACCGTCTGCAACTTGGGAATTACCATCGATAACAAACTTTCCATGAAAGCACATGTGAAACGTGTACTGGGCACCTGCTATGCCATCTTACATAAATTACGAAAAATCTTTAAATGGCTACCTATTGAAACCCGGAAGCCACTGGTGCAGGGCCCTATTGTCAGCCGCATGGATTATAGAAACGCCTTATTGGCCTCTATAAACGAAGATCTCTTTTCCAAATTACAGATTCTGCAGAATACGGCAGCCTGATTAATTCTGGATCTGCCTCCCAGGTCAATCCGCCCCCAATTTGAAGACTCTCCATTGTCTTCCAATTAGGAAGAGAGGGCAGTATAAAATTCTAAGCCTCACACATAGAAGCTTTCATGGCACCGGTCCTGGGATTTTGAGAACAAATTGAAAAATATCAACCAGTGAGAACGCTTAGATCCAGTTCTAAGCTCCTTTTACTTCCCCTGCGTGTTCACTCTGTACGCAACAGTGGTCGATCCTTCTCTTATCTCGCTCGGTATTTTTGAAATCAGCTTCCGTTCCTTCTTGCGTCCATCTCAGATAATCGAGGGTTTTGTATTGAATTAAAAACATGACTGTTCTCCAAGTGAAATGAGTTATGACCCAGCCAGTTGAAGAATCTGCAAGTGCCTTGAGACCTAGCGGTGATATGTGCGCTATACAAGATCTTTTGACTTTGACTTTGACTTTGACATACTCTCTGGGGCAAAAGGTAATAATATTTCAGGGGAGGCTCTGCCCACATGCAGCCCTGGGGACCACCATCTTCCTTTTTGCAAATGGTTAAAATGAAAGTGGGGGTCCGGTGACCCCTGCAGGTCCAGGGACCACCACCTCCCCGGGGCTGTGACCAGCAATGGAAGGGGGGAGCACATACCCCCTCCTGGAGCCATAGATGGCCTTGGGGACTGCCAACCCCCAGAGCGGCGGCTCCTGCTACCTCCCAAGTTGCCTACCCTTGGGAGGTTGCTGTGTGCTATAGCTTGGCGGAAGCTTTACAGATCCTGCCAAGCCATAACAAACACTGTTCCACTTTCAGCAAGCGAGAGCATTACAATTGCTGAAAGTGACGCAGAATTGCTTTTCAAGAGAGGGAGCTGCATGTTCAGCAACTCCCTCTTTCCAAAATAAATGCCAGCTCTCGCAGGCTCCCCGCAGTCCCCAACATATGTCTGGGTGCCCTGAATGGGACCAGGGTCCCAAGACTAGAGGCCAAGCCCTGTGAGTGGCTGTATGAGTGAGTGAGTGAGTGTATGAGTGCCTCTATGGAGGGGTTAGTGGGTGTGTGAGTATTGGTATGGGTCTGTGAATGAGTATGTGAGTGACCTTGTGGCAGTGAACGTATGAGAGGTTGAACGGCGTTGTGAGTGGGTATGTGAGTGGTTATGTGGATGATATCATCAGTGATTTCATATGAGATGTCATCAGTGAGGTCACTGACCATTTCATGAGTCATGTAATATGTGAAGTCATAAGCACTGCATTGCAGGAGCGTAAGTTATAGTTATAGCTCAGGTAACTATAACTGCTGAATTTCACTGTTTTGCATGAGTAAAATCTGTGACTCATTATAATGTCCTTGTAACCTCTAGTCTTATTCTCTCTTGTGCCCCAGAGACAGCAGTTTCGCAGTACACCAAGTGGCTTGATGGTGTGTCTAACTCACTGGGTCCAGCGAAACGTTCTCAGATTAAAAAAACAACCTATCAGCCCCTTTGTTCTCTGAGGATCTTAGGAGCCTCCAGCAGGACTGCAGAAAACAAGACTATAGAAGGCGTTCGGCGCCTTCTGTGAATCGGAAAGGGCCAATTATAAAAACTGTCTAGCTGTGTACAAGCCACGGATTTGTAAGAACAAAACAGCATACTTCACAGAATAGATCGAAGCAGCTAGTAACTCTTCTAAAGAGCTGTTGAGGATCATCAAAATATTTACTACTATCAGCTCCAAGTCCCTCAAGGATTGCTCTCAGTCCTTTTGTAACTCCCTGGCAGAGGTTTTCCACCTTAAAGTGGAAGATATTTTTAGCAATTTTAAGACCCTCACTGCAGTACTTAATCCAGCCAATGCTATTCCTATCCACCAGCCCACACTCACTGAGTTTGAGAGTTTCATTTCTCATTGCAGAGAGGAGGTCACAAAACTGATAAAATCAAGGTCTGGCTTGCCGTGTGATCCATGTCCACCTAGGGTGACAAGCCTAGAATCCAAAACTATTGCAACCTTTCTGACAGATATTTCCCATGAGATGTGGGTCTCTGCCTTCTTTCACACTTTGTGGGACAAAGCTTCTGTGCAAACCCCAAATTAAAAAAAAATGTTTCTTGAGCCGCAGATTGCGAGCAATTATCGTCCTCCCCCAACCAGCTAAATTAATTGAGATAGTGTTGAATAGGCAATTGGTCAAATACGTTCAGACCAATAACTGGTTGGATGCTACTCAGTTCGGCTTCAGTGCTGATCACAACACAGAAACAGCTCTAATCAAAGACAATGAAGATATTAGGACAGCTCTGGACCCAAAAGGAAAAGTCACTCTTGTTCTGCTTGTATGCAGTCAATATTGGGCTGCTGAGCAGGATAGGGGTGTCAGGAACAGCCTGAAAAATGCTGATTTTTTTACTTAGTGAAGGGAAAAATGGTCAACCTGGGTGATTTTACCTCTCCCGCATACTCTCTTCCATACGGGGTTCCGCAGGGATCCTCGCTCAGCCCAACACTTTTAAATATATGTGGTACCTCTGTTGCTGCGCTTATAAGATCCTACAATTCTCCCCGACATTATATGCAGATGACAGACACATTGTTATGTTTTTACGCCCAGGGGTCACAGGTAATGGCTCTAGATTCAATGACTGTCTGTCAGTAAGTGGATGGCCAGAAACTGCCTTAAATTTAACTCAACTAAGACTTAGAATTAGATCTTTGGGTCCAAACCATCATTTTGGTCTCCATCTTGGTGGCATTCTGGTCTCGATTCACCGGGGCTCACTTTTTACTCCTGTTAGGACAGCTAAAAATATGGGAGTTACATTTAACAACACACTGACCTTCACTGATCAGGCTAATGCCGTCAAATCAACTGCGTTTTGCATGCTTAGGCTGCTGAAGGAGAGTCTACCATAAATTCCTGCCCAACTGCAGAAACTAGCTGTCACTACTTTGGTTGGTAAAGATTGACTATTGCAATAGGCTGTATCGCAATGCTCATCCGCATGTTACGACCAATTTGTAAGGACTGCCAACCGCAACAGCTCGGCTTCTGTTTAGAATTCCTAAATATCAATTTATTTCAGAGTTTGGTAGAGAACTACACTGGCTTCTGGTTCGACACAGAATTGTTTTCAAAGCACTCTGTATTACGTTTAAAGCTCTGCATGACCAAGGACCGGGTTTTCCGAGGAAAAGTTTCAATTGATACATGCCAGGCAGATCTCTTCGCTCAGCCTCTGCCAAACTGGTGGCACTGCCTACCTTTCATTGCTTGTCCCATGGGGGCAGAGGCTTTGTGCTGGGAGCTGCCAAAGCCTGGAATGCACTTCCATTAGACATTAAAGCCATGCCTAATCTGCTGGCCTTCCAGAAGGCCTTGCCAACTTGGTTCTTCTCTGCACCATAACCTTCACGTCTTGGGGCATCATCACTTCTGTAGCTCATCTAGTGCGAACATGCCTTTCTTGTTAATCATGCACTTTCTATATGTTGGCTCAATGCTATTACTCACTAAAGGATTTGTGCACAGGCCTGCTGTTTCCAAAGCTGCATAATTTAGTGAGAAGGAAGACATGGACCTCTTGAATTGCTGTTACCCTCTTATTTACAGTGGTTTGCATGGGATGTATATCCTGCCTGGCAGTAACAGGAGACTCTTCCGCAACCACACAGCAAGCACATGTGTAGTTTCACGGATTGATTCTTCTGTCACTCAGCCAATCTGCAGACCTATTCTTTAACTCAAACTTAACTCATTGTTATTCTAGCCCTGAGGAATGAAGCGCTGCTCTTTGGCTGTTAATCTTTATATGCTGACCTTGCTATACTATTTCATGTGAGTGTTTCTTTAACCTTTAGCTTATTCTCCTAAATACCTAACAGGTACTCTAATTTGACCAGATTTTGCTGCCAGTCTTGGTCTGCGGTAATAAACATCAGGGCACTTGCAGATGGGAAAATATCTTACTAAACTACACAGAAGAACAGCTATAAAAAATAACTAAGAAAGATACACAGGGTGTTGGGGGAGGGGAAAATGACTTAGAAGCACGTTTGTGATTTAACAGCAGGAGAAACAACCAGACATAGAATTCTTCCCTGTATGTTCTGTGGTCAAATATTCTAGAGCAGTCCTTAGCTCCAAACACAAGGAACACAAACACAATGCAGAGCTAACAGTCCTCCAACATAGAGTTAGAACAAATCTCCTTCAAGGATAGTAGGCACAAGTATATGTGCTACATTCTCAGACTCCTCTTCACAACAGCAACATATGACAGACTCTGTCTGTCAAACACAACACAAAAACACTGACCATATTAACCCCTCCGCTGCTGGCGTCGGCCAACAGATATCGCGCGCATTACCTTCGTAGTGCTGCACACGTCCGTGGGCTGAAGCTGCCCCGCCCACTGCGCTAAACCGCCGCACTGCGACGGAATTGCCGCAACGGTTAAGCTGTTACATAACCTCACACTTCCACAAACAAGTCAATGTGATATAAAATTTGTCATCCTATCTTTGCCTCCAACGCTTGCCAAGGTGCAAAAACATAACACAATAGGAGCACACACGACACAGAAGCACAGCCAACATATAGAACTCTATGAACAAACACTTGTCCGGATGAGCAAATCTGTGAATAATGCTAATCAACTGGAAATCGCAATTTCACCTTGTAACTGTTAAGAAGCACTAGGCAAATGTACCAATAATGTTGGTTTGCTCCTTAAATGTTGCTTCGAGATTCATAGACATCTTAATGTGAACCCACCCAGTGGTTGCATGTGGTGGGCATCGGCACTCATTTTTTGTTGACCAAAACACATTTTCCATCCTCCAATTTTGAGCAAGAGAGGACAAGACATAACATGGAGATAGAAGGAGGAGGAGAAATATTGGAAAATAGTCACAAAGTGGGAAAGCAGGGAGGAAAATGAACCTGCAAGGTAGACAAGCATTTGCAATGCAATAGGTCTCGCATTTGCAAGAGTAAGAGGTCTTGGCCTTGAAAATGACAATGTTTTTTACCTTTTGTTTTACTGAATACAATGGAGTGATTTTGCATAGCGCTATTGCCATTAATTTTACCTTGTGGCGCTGGAGAACCAGAAAATGGAAAATAGGTCATGGGGAAGGGGAGACCAGAGTAACATGCAGGCTGGGGGGAAAAAACAACATCCTGGAAGTAGCAAACTCTCGTAGGGAATGCAAGATTGAGTAAAGCATGTGAAATGTAAGCAGGAACAACATAGTTAAGTAGGTCCCTATCACCTTTGACCGCTTCTTTTTAAATTGAAATGGTCAATGATGTCATGTACTGAGAAGACCCAAAAGGTTTAAAATGAAATAAATGAATATGAGTTCAAGGTGTTGGGTACAAGGCTGTGAAGGTACCTAGACAGCAGGTCGAAAAAATCCCTGGGGTCCCTCCCCACACATTGAGGATCGTTGTTTATAACATCACCAATGTTTCTAAACTCCTGTGCAAACATTGTGAAAGTAGCACAAACTATACAAATGTTTGACATGCAATATATAAATGTGTAAAGAATAAAGCAATGCTTGAGAACTCCAGAAACTAAGAAATCACCTGAAAGCACTTAAATGATTGTGGAGGGTGAACTTTTTATCTCCAACTTAAAACAAGCCGGTGTTCTATTTGGTTGAACATCAATCAACACATGATTTACTACTACATCATTAATTGCAAAAAACAGGCCTGCTGTAGAGATTTAGGGCCAGATGTATCAAGCAAATTCGCATTTGCAAAGGCCGAAATTCGCAGAATTTGCTAAATGGAATGTATGAAGCAAAATCTGGTGCAAAATAAGGAATCGCAAAATTTGCGATTCCTTATTTTGCAATTGCATTTAAGGAATCGCAAATTTTGCGATTCCTTAAATGCAATGTATGTAGCAAAAAAAATTAGCAAAATGCCCTTAAGGAATCGCAAATTACGACCAACTTCTAGTTGGTGGTAAGTTGCGAATTCCTTGAAAAATGCACATGCCATGTGACGTACATACATGCCCTTAGGGCATGTATGTGCGCCACATGTGCACCCATGCATATTTCAGGGGTGCAACAGGGTATCCTTTGGACACCCCTGTACCCTTGAAATTATTCTCAATTTGCGATTAACCAATTGCGAATCGCAAATTGAGAATAACTTCCCATTCATTCGTATGGGCCTCCTGGCCCAAAGAAATGAATGGGAAATTATTCCTTAATTGCGATTAGCAATTTGCTAATTGCAATTAAGGAATTTTAAGAAATCGCTAAAAAATAGCGAATTTCTACATACATCCCAATTTGCAATTCCCAAATAGCGATTTCTAAAAAATCACTATTTGGGAATCGCAAATGATGGTAATGATACATCTGCCCCTTAATCTTCCCTTATATGTCATGCGGACGTCATCTGAGAACTGAAAACAGAGCTGCACTGCACCATAGATAAATGTATTATAGTGTGAGGGATACCGGTAAATGCACTCCATCAGCCCAAATATTCAACAAATCGTTCATCTCATTATACAATTCCAGTCTGCAGTCAGTGCCAAGAGTTAACGCACAGGTGAACAAAGAAAGGAACATCCCAATGGCTGCCTGCCGTCTTCTATGACATAGACAGGCATCCCGTCCATAGCATGCAAGCCACAGAAATCCTAAGTGAAGCAACAGCCACAACTGTCATTTATTACCCCTCCACCGTGCAATACATTATTTAAAAAGAAAATTAAACCATAGCAGCAGTGGAGTAAATTCCTAAAGAAAAAAACGTTGTATTCCTCATTGAAAATACAATGCATCGCAGCCTGCAGCTTTGCGTAGTAACATGCAGTGGCGGCTGGTGACATTTGAAAGTGACGGGCGTAAATACTGCGCTGTGGGGAACGAGCGTCTGTTTTCATTTTTCATGACAGATAATAGCATATCTGACTTATTAAAAGCCTCTACATTCAATGAGCTCAATATGCATTAATTATGTAGCGCCATAAGAATAGAAATGTCATCAGACAAGAACTACTAGAGCAAAGCCTGGTAAGTAGTGTTGTGGGGATAACCAGAAGGGCGGCTAGAAGGAGTGCGCAAGCAACTTCAACTAGGCATGCCAGATTCTCACCAGCCCCTTAAGGTGAGATTCAGAAAGATTCCTTGTAGGAAGGTGCATCCTCATGGGCCATCTTTAAAATCTACTTAGCAAAGCATAAACACTATTTGTCCAAATGCACCCTAAAAATGATCGGAGCACCTTCAGGTTTGCTCCAGTGAAGAACTTTACAAAGTTAGTGTAAAACAGTTGATGTAAATCTAGCATCTCGTTATTAGCTCCAAAACTCAGCGAATTGGTTACACACATAGCGCTGCATTATCGCGGTGACGTTAGACAATCAGGCTATCATGCGGGAAAATAACAACCACGTCACATGTGTAAAGGGCACACCCGAGAGCCAGCCCGGGCTTGGAGCACGCCACGTGCAAAAAAAATAACGAGTCAGGAGGTGAGGGGCGGGGCTCTTAATGCAAAGCAGGCCCGGTTCCAGGAATTTTCATTTGGATGGGCCAAGGATATTTTCGGATGGGCCAATGTGGTCCCAATTTTTGTCAATTTTGGAGGTAGCCTACAAGCCCAAGATTGCATCATATCTTCTTCCAAACAGAAATTCTGTACATCTAGAAAGTTATTTGAGAGTAAGCGCTGATGTCTATACTTAACAACCCCAATATTTATAATTTCCAGCAGGCCAGGCTTCAGCACAAGCAACAGGATTCCAAGCAGATTGTGATAGTATTTCAAGTAGGAGGTCCCTGTTACCACACCTAAGCGTTGACATTTCACGCTAGAAAAACTAGTTACTTACACCTTGCAATATGCTCAACACCTATTTCTTTGCATGCTGTGAACTTTGTAACTTAATTGTCATGCTGTTCTTTTGCAGTGTACTTTCATTGATGCAAAAGTTTAAAAAACAGCTGCACATTCGGAAAAAAGAAAGCATTATTGTTGACAAAGAAGAGAAGTTTTCATGCCTTACAATTTTAAAACCAGTAATTGCAGTCAAACAGGTAACCTTGGGGCCAGTTTACACGGAGTGCCTCGGTTACAGAGGGGCCACCGATGCTTGTGCAGCCCCTTCTGTAAGAATGATAGCATTGGCACACATTTATAGCCAGCGCTATATTCAGAGGACTTTCCCTCTTTTGCATGGGGGTGACCCCACACAAATGACGGGAATCACTATGCCCCTGAGCCTGTCCTATATTAGAGAAGCAGGCACAGAGGCAAACGGGCAGCAAACATGGGAAACAAAAGCAGTCATCCAGACTAACAGAATACTTCAACCTTGGTTGAGTTTTGTACCAGTGTGAACTGAATTTTCTATAAACTGCATTTACTCTCTCGGTCAGGTCATGTCATGCTATGTTGGTTTGTAATGTGCAAAGAACAATTGATGGATGGAACGCTGAACAATGTCAAACACACCCCCAGTACAGAGATCCGGGCCTAAATCCTTTCTATTTGCACACCACGCCAACTCAGTATGGACCCAGTCACATGCAAATCAGTCTTGGCTCTGCTCTTCATGGGAACAGTTCAGCCCAAAATGCCAAGCCAGGTCTTCCCTGGACAGAAAACAATCATCCTAGGACCAGTTTTGGAGTATCACTCCTCATCAGCCAGGATAGCCTGAATCTAGTGGCATGGTGACCACCAGACGTACGTCTGGGAATCCCTGTCCCACTTGAGTGACAAATGCAAAAAGCCCAATTGATGGACCAAAAGCTAAACCATGTCAAACACTCACCCCCAGTAGAGAGACTGGCCCTAAGTCCATAGTTTTTGTTGATTGTTTGGTAATATCACAAACACAGTCCTAGGATGCTTTTTTTCTGGTCCACGGAGGGCTTGGCCTTGCAGTTCGGGCTGGACTATTCCCATGGGGAGCCGTGTCAAAACTGATTTGCTTATGGCTGGGTCCAAACTGGATTAGCATGTTAAGCAAAAAAAACTACAGATTTAGGCCCAGATCTCTGTACTTGAAATTAAATGTTTGACATTGTTCACCATTCCGTCCATCAATGGTTCATTTTTTATGTTGATTTGATAAGCGCACTCTCACCCAGGAGGGGATCCAGGTGCCGAGCAGGTGTGAGATTAGCCAAACCTATGGCCTATTGTTGTTACTCGATAAGCCAGGTCTTCAGCTTCCTGTGAAATTCAAGAGAAAAGATTCGGATGTTAATGGCACATAATTTAGGAGCAATGTAGGAGAAGGCTCCTCTTCTGGATCTGGTTTTCCATTTACTTGGGTTGTGAGCAAGTAAGAGTCTTGCTGAACTGAGGTGTCCGGAAGGTTTGTGAAAGCAGATGATATTTTTGAGGTGTGCTGGGCCAGAGTGCCTTAAAAGTTGGAAAGAGGAGTTTGAAATGTGCTTGTTTGGGTTAGGGTAGCTATTGTAGCTCCTTGAGTTGAGATGTGTGTGTTGGAGGTTGGGAGGGATTCTGGCTGGCGAGTTCTGGAAGTTCTGCAGCCTCCCAATGAGATGCATATTTATCACAGTGTAGAGAGTGTTCTTGTAGTCTAAGTTGCTGGCGGCAATAGTGTGGGTGATGATTTTTGGCATGTTTACTGGGATCCATTTGAAAACCTGCCTCAGCATCTTCAGTATCAATCAATCAATCAGGGAGTTAATAAACGGCCCTACTCACCCTGAGGGTCTCAAGGCGCTGTGGGGGGGGTGAGTGGGGAGGGGAGGGGGGGGGAGTGCAGCCCAGGATCAGTTGAAAAGCCAGGTCTTGATGTTCTTCCCGAAGGTGTGCAGAGTGGGGGAGCATCTGATGTTGACTGAGAGCTCTTTTCAGGTCTTTGCTGAGACATAGGAGAAGGCTGTTCCGCCTGCTCTGGTTCTGCGGATGATTGGGATCTCTGCCATAGTGAGGTCGGCGGAGAGGTGGTTCCTATTGGGTATGTTAAAGCATAAGGCACTTATGGCTTTTACTTCAGCTGTGATGATGAGTTTGCAGTCAAGAATGAGCCAAAGGGTCTTGGCTAGGCTTGTTTGGTTCTGAGGTAGGTCTGGATAATTCTCATTAATGCCACTGTTTGTATATCATCCCACATTGCATAATATGGGGTAGCCCTCTATTGAAATGAATTATGGTCAGCGCTAGTAAATGTGATATGCACAGAGCATCACAAGGGCCACTGAATTTATGTGGTATGGGAGGACCAAATTTTGCAGCAGTGTTGACAAAATTATGCAGCACGAAAAAGCTAAATATGAGGTGTAATGCACCGACATTTTGTGATGGTTATACTTCATTATTTTGTTATTTGTTTTACACTTGATAACACTGTATGGGCCTAGGTTGTACCTCATTAATGCGGGTAAACACACAAGTGTGGCAATAAGCAACTGAAAGGTGAACAGTCAACATTTGCAAAGGGTCTTCAACTGCACTACAACATGTATTGCAGCATTTTTGGTAAAATTTGATCCCTTTGAGCTAGGAGCATTTGTTTAAGTTGTAGATTATGCAACAGATGATAGATTATGTGGCAATTGAGGCCAATCCATAAATTTGTGGAAAACACCACTGCCATAAAATTGCAATGTTCCGGTAGCATTGACTATGTGCAGTGTACTGTAAGAAGATATCAGAATATGAAATGGTTACATTTGTAACCCTGCCATACTGGTGAGAACAAAGTCAGCCCAACACAATCTCTTACTTGAGATAACACAGGTATTTACTACACCTGAGCATCTGGCAGAAAACAGACAGACACTCTTAGTGCTTAATGATTCAAAATGTAAACTTAAACTTTTGTGTAAGTTTACTATTTTAGGTATTCATAAACTAGAAGTTTAATTTTACAAATAGTAATTTTACGGCTGTAGAGACTCCACACTCATGGTAGATACTCCACACATAAAAAGTTAGGCCTGTCCTATCTTTTCATGTCCAGAGCTCCCCATCTTGACTGCAGCATCTCTGTGGCCAAAATATTTTGTGAATACAAAAAAATATTAAACTTACATAAAAGTGTACATTTACATTTGTGAATCAGGCCCCTACTATATTAGGCATTGTAATTCCATATCAATTCTTGTGCGACATTTATGATTCTCTCACCCTGGTGGCTACTCATCCAATGAGGCATTCACTGCTACTCTCTGAATAGTATAATGCATGGCCCATCCTACAGTATATTACTGTGTGGATCTTACAGAAGCTAAAATACATAAACTCTCTCAGAACCCCCACACAAACCATAATTGAGATGCAGAAGGCCGTTCACAGGCGTTGGCCCTCGTGTCACTGTACCTGTCGCATCATTGGCAGGTACACCTCTGTCCGAACTCTCCCAACTAGAAATGGGGGACCCACTAAAAGCCTGATCTGTGCTTGTGTATGAAGACTGACTCTGGGTCAGCTTTAAGTGCTCTTGGAACTTCAAGCTCATAACAAGCTGAGGTCATTCTACCCAGGATGTGGCATTGCAATGAGAGCTTCTAACTTTGGAACTGAACAAGTTAGGTTCGAGTCTAGGCTTTGGCTCAACATCCTGTGATTCTGGGTATATCAACAGTGCATAAAATAAATGAATGTGACCTAGTGAAATGTAACTGGTGTTCATGTAAAGAACTTTGATACTTGTACGTTGAGTTCGCACTGAATGAAAACTGCGGAAAACCGCACAAAGGTAAAAAACAAACATAAAAAGGAGTGACAAATAGATTGCCATTTACTGGCTGATTTATACAAAGGATGCTTGTTTCTGGTTCAGGGAAGACATGGTTTGTCAGTTTGGGCTGGACTGTTCGCATGAGGCATAGGGTCCAGACTGATTTGCATATAGCTGTGTCTGAACTGGGGTGGTGAAGTAAGCTAAAGAACGTTGATGGATTCAACCCAGATCTTGGACTGGGGGTGAGTGTCTGAAAAGTTTCAGTGCTCCATGCATCATCTCCTTTTGTTTGCTTTGTTCGCCCTAAGTTGGCAGAGTATGCCCAGACGCGCGTTCCTAGCTCACTTTGCCACTGGATTCAAGCTAGCCGGGCTGATGAGGGCTGTAAGCCTGAAACCGATCCTAGTATGTTTATTTCTGGTCCAGGGAAGACATGGCTTGGCAGTTCGGGCAGGACCGTTCCCATGAGGCACAGGGTCAAGACTAATTTGCATATAGCTATGGCTGAACTGGGGTGACGAAGTGAGCTAAAGAACAACGATGGATTCAGCCCAGATCTGTGACTGGGGGTGAATGTATGAACAGTTTCAGCTCTCCGCCCATCATCTCCTTGTGTTGCTTTGTTCGCCCTAAGTTGGCAGGGTATGCCCAGACGTGGGTCCCTTGCTCACTTTACCACTGGATTCAAGCTGTCCTGGCTGATGAGGGCTGTTAGCCCGAAACCGGTTCCAGGATGCTTGTTTCTGGTCCAGGGAAGACATGGCTTACTAGTTCAGGCTGGACTGTTCCCGTGAGGCACAAGTTCAAGACTGATTTGCATATAGCTATTTCTGAACTGGGGTGGCGAAGTGAGCTAAAGAACAATGAGGAATTCAACCCAGAGCTGAGTGTTCTGAAAAGTGTCAGTGCTCCGTCCATCATCTCCTTGTGTTTGCTAATACATTAATTCTCACATCCAGTACAGTAGATTACAAATGCCTCCTTCGTTCCCATGTTGCCCCTGTGCTGCATCTTCCCATACGATAAGCCCCCCTCAAAGTGCAGGGCAACGCTTACCTAAGTGTCTCTCTCTTTGTCATATGACTTGTACAGCACAATCACAATATTACCATTTGGCAGTCACTTCACTTCAGTAGCAGCAATCATAACATCCCGCTCTTCAAGCTAAACACTGGATTCCAGTGGCCCGATATATTGTTCAAGGCTTCAGAACTGCACTACAGGTCATTCAAAAGTGTTTATCTGCTCTTTCTCTGGCAATGCTCCTGACCTATAATCAAACAGTACCCTAAGATCAAGAATTAAGAGGGGCCCCACTCCCAAGAATATCCACATCCAGAAATTACTGCATTGGTGGGACACCCTTTGTGGTACAGACAGCCGAGCACTGAAACTCTATCAGTGCAAGAACAAGAAACCTTTTTAATCAACTAAAGCTCTAAAGAACTGTAAAGACATGGAGGTCCCCACTTTCAGCTAGCTGACCCTCCCACTTTTGTTGATTGATATTGACCCTCCACACTAGAGCGGGGTCATTTTCCACTCTCCCTACCAGTAATCCAGACGTGTTCCATACCTAATTTGGGTCAGCTATGCGGCAGCACATCATTTGTGAGGTGTTCTAATGTCCCATAAGATTTTAATGTGAATCCCATGCATGGAAACTATGTTCAGCAGAGCAGAGGGTTTGGTCTTGGGCAGTACTACCCCTCAAACCTCAAGAGCTCTCTGCTTCCCTACCCTATATCTTCCACTGGGACCATTATACCTCACAGTGGTGTGGTTTCCTGCAGTACATTCCCCATTCAATGTCTACAAATATTTCAACTTGTCTTTGGTTTGCTGTATGCATCTCCTGATACTGACTTCCAATTAAATATGTTTTTGGAAAATACATCCACTGGTTGCTTGCACGTAATTTTGCACCATTCAGTATGACCATTAAGTCCTAGAGTGACTCATTCATCCTGTAGGAGTGGCACCTTACACGTTCAGATCCCTTTGAAAGGACATATTTCCCGCTTCTACCTATTTGGGGAGGTTGGGCCTAGACTCTTCAGGCTGCCTGAGCTCTTCACCTTCTCCAGGATTCGGATTTAATTTCTGGATTAATTTCTGGATTCTTCCTGGCCATTCATGGCCACAAAACTACAAGTACTCCAATGCAGGTGAAAAGCTCTCTCCAAGCACAACCAATCAGCAACGCGCTGGGAGGAGCCTGTCAGAGCTCCCCGGGCATTTAATGGAGGCAGCATTGTGGAAGCGCGCAGCAGGCACACCACTGGCGCACTGAAGGAATGCCAGAGGAAAGCCCATCTGTGCATGGACAGCGCCAGGGGCCACGCACCCTGCCCCTTACAACTCCCATGGGTTAGTCTATTCCTCCTCAGATCTTTACTCACTTAGTGCCCCCGCACAGCCATGTGGCAGGCTCCTTTGACTTATCTCTTAGAATAACAATTTTACATTCCAGGGGCTCCTAATTTATCACCCCCAGGCCCTTCCAGATTCATGAAGACACTGACAAATTTTACAGCAACACTGGTCATCAAACTAGCCAATTTTAACGTCATTTGGGATATACGTCTGCATCTTGATGCCACACTCAACAGATATCACCAACTTCATAGACGACCTCACCAATATGCAAATAACCCAATTAGTCACTGGCACCACAGACTCTGCTGGTCACCTTTTACAGTCAGTTTTCTCATATCTCAGTTCTTTACGGGCCGTGACCCCTCTACTCATGACCTGAACGGCCCATTTGAAAATCTCTCTCTCCATCTGCTTACCTCACAGAGTATACACTTTGATCTCTGACCCGATCCTCAAGTGTCCTTGGCACAAGCTAGAACTACTGCCATTTGGGCATTTCATTCAGGCTAGCCACCCCCAGCTGGCCCCCAATATGGAGGCAGCTAACAACTCCCTAGAATCCTGGTTTAGCTCAGGCTTTGATGTCTTCAGCCCTGTTAGACAGGTCTCTTCAAAGAAGCACGCTGCCCCGTGGTTTAACAAGACTCTCATCTTGACCAAAAAGCGCAGTAAATCTCTAGAACACTCCAAAAAGAAAACCTATTATCCTTCACTAAAAACACATTAAAGATCAGGCAATAAAACTTACCAAAAACTAATCATTAAATCTAGGGCAGAATATTTTGTGAATAAAATCAGTAGCAACAATAATCTTGCTAAAGAAATTTTCAAATGAATTAATAGCCTTTCAAAACCAGTGATATCAGTAGGCCCCATTAAAGCCTTCAGTGCACACTGCAAGAAATGTGTAGATAATTTTACTGGTAAGATGGATGACATCTACGCACACTTTCTCTCCCCTGTTCCCGACGCTAGGTCAGATTGCACTGTACTGTCGGCGGACAGCAATCCTGTACCCTTGCTGAACTTGCTGCCTTCCCTGTGCCCATCTTCATTTCCGTCCCTCTGTAGCCAAGTCAAATCCGGTTGACATGACGACCCTATCAAATGTGATCTTTTCATCAAGCTACAGGATTTTTGCCTTCCGCCTTGCTTAGAGACTGTTAATCTTACTCTATCATCCCCTCTGTGCCTGGCCCATGGAAGCATACCAAGGTAATGCTGTTCCTGAAACAAAAAGTCTATGAATGTCTCTGAGTCAGAAAATTCCCACCCCACTTCCCTCTCACCTTTCCTAGTCAAGGTAAAGGAGAGACACATCAACAGCATCCTGACTAAGGGCCCCATTATGATGGCGGATGGACTTCAGTCCACCTGACATACAAATACAAAAAATAGAGTGCAGACATATCACTGTACTACGTGGCAGGCACCATGCAGTGGGTACATGTCCCTGCCCCAGGGATTAAGGGTAGCCCCCTACAGGTCCCTAAATCCATTTCCGCCAGCCATTTTGCTGCTGGTTGACCATCGCAGAACGACCGGGGAAAAGGGATATCACAATCCCTACATGCGGTGCTGGGATTTGCAGTTGATCCGATGGGCAGTCGGATTTGATTCACCTGTCTGGACTGCAGCAGTTGGTCTTTCAGACCGCCATGCTTCCCCCCACCATCACAGTATGGCCTTCGTAATGGGGCTCTAAGTTCTTAAAAGAAAATTATTTCTTGGACACATACCAAAATAACTTTAGGACTGTACACAGCAATGATTCCTCTCTACTTGCAGTAACCAGGGAACTTCGCAGTGCCCTGGATGAAGGCAGAGACTCAGCCCTGATACTGCTCTTTTTTGAGTGCCACATTTGACATGGTCTAGGTGGGTCCTGAGTCACCTCTTTTCTATCTGAGCGCTCATTCCAGGTCATCTCTCCACCTCATGGCTCCCAACCGCATGCCTGACACCATGGCATCCACCATGAATCTTCATTGGGCCCTACCCTATTCATTCATTTAACCACTGGCACAGGTCCTTAAATCCTTAGGGCATGTGCTGGTGTTGTATGCTGATGATGCCCAGCTCATTCTCAGCAATCTCTGAAATTTCTGTGCAAGACATGGCAAAGTTTCCAAAATTAATGCTTGCTGTTGCAGAGTGGATGAACAACAACTGTCTACCCATGGCTTTTGAGGCTTAAACCAAATCTGCAGCTGGTTCTTGCGTTGGGCTCTTGAGAAGACTCAAGGCCATCCTAGGATTTCTCAACTCACACACCTGACAAAACATTATTTAAGTGGTAATTCTGTCCCGATTAGATTACTGCAACATTCTGTTACATGGGAGCCAACAAATGGTTCACAAGAAGACTCCAGATGGCCCAAACTTCTGCAGCTAGGCTGCTCTTCTGCCCCCCAAATTCTGCTCTGCCTCTGGTATTCTTTGCAAGGTGCACTGGGTCCCTGGGGACAAGCACTTTCGCTTCAAGATTCTGTATATTGCTCATAAGACCCTGCACTCCCACAAGGCACCTATTCTGTCCAAACTCATATCACCATACCGACCCTCGTGACCCTTGCACTCAGCCAACCTCAAAATGACTTCCATTCCGTGAGTCAGGCGATCAAGAGAGGGCAGTTGCTCTTTCAATGCTCTGGCTGCTTCTTTCTGGAACTCTGTCTCTCCCTCAGGAAAACCTAGTATGATCTGCTCTTTAGGAAATCTCCTAAGACTTGACTCTTCTTCATCTAACAATGGGAGCTCAAATGTTTGGCACCATGCATTTTCACACATTGTAATGAAAAGAGTTCTAAAATTAGCTGATAGTAGCAGTAAGAGACTCCTGTGGGTGAACCTGTGCTCCAGTGCTTAATTTGTACAAAAAAACAAAATGCAAGGGCCCAAAGTTTTTTCTAAAGCCCGTGGCTAGTGATATTGAAGCTCTGGGCGGCCGAACACCAAGGCTGTGTAGTGATTGAACCAACCTCATGCCAATGTAATCCTCCACCAGACACTCTCTGCCAGTTCATCTCTCTTGCGGGTTATTTTTAATACCTGCTTTTTTCATTGTCACTTTTTTCCGCCATCTTTCTCTTAACTTCTTTGCTCCGTTTGTGCTTTTCTTTCTCTGGCTCTGAATCAAAGTTTGCTGAAAAAATAATTGGCGGTACCCAAACATTTGTGCCGGTGCGTCACACCTGCAAACACTGGCTCAAATTAAGCACTGAATACACCTGGTATGTTATATTAAAAAGTGGTTACAAACTGAAGTGTTGTTATGGAAGCCCATTGGTTCCTTATTAAATTACCAAGTGATTGGACAGAAGCACTATATGCCGATGAAGGGACCCAACCAATTTTTGAAACTTGCTTAACTCTTTTTTTTGAGTATCTGCTATATACTTTACCAGCATGGCAACTTTTACAATTTGGATGTACAGTCCATTATCATCACCTTCCGAACATAAGGTGGTCATCTTTACTTTGGTCATTGTAGCAACAGTCCATCCTTTATTTGTCACAATTAGGGGGCTTCAAGTCATGTCCTAATTCTTAAGAAAGAGCCTTGGGTTTTCGAGGACATAAATGACAGTACAATTAATTCATGCTTTAAGAGGGGAGGACGCAATTCATATCACAAAAGATATTGTCTCTCCACAGTCCCATAAACATATTTACCTCCCCACAGAATTTATTCTATTCGGCTCTATTTGTGGTCAGCATACATTGTTTAACACACTGTGCATAACAAGTGGGCCAACTCTAAATTCGGCAGCACAGGTAGTGGGCTTCCGAGAAATAACGTTGGGTCCTGCACTTCATTTTTAGAAAATGACTCGCCTTCCTCTTCTCTGGAGTGACCATTTTTCTGTTAATATTAGTGGTGCTACTTATTTTCTAAAATTTACCCAATTTAAACAGGAAAATATACTTCTTACATCACGGTCGTATCACAAATTGGATTAAAGAACGGCAATGAGGTCCTTGGAAGTAAATGCTGTTATTGGTTTTACTTTTTCCAAGTTGTGTTTCTTTTTATTATTATGGTGTGCAAGAGCTAATCAAACTAAATCAGAACTGTCCAAAATAGGTCCATATCTGAGCCAGGTTTGTAAGTTAAACACCTACGATGTATATTAGCTCAATAGATGTCATTAAACGTAAATATACCTTATGTATATAACTTTAAAATCTGACATGATCCTGCCCTCCTGGATGTATGATTGACAACCTCGCAAACAGCATACAGTTTTTTCACATTCAGTGCGAAATGCGACAAGCTGATACTCAGCAGACAGACATTTTGTTTGATTGTTCTAATCAGAGTGTGTTGTGGGCGGACTAGTTGAATGCGTTTGCCTTCCTACTCGATTCTTCTGAGGAGAAAATGCACAAGGGGAATAAATAGGAGGCTTCCTAGGTTTCCTCTCCAAGGCAGCAATTAATCCAATTTCCTTTTCCATGGTCAGGCTGTGTTCTGCTGCATTTTACTGGGCTTTGCCATGCCTGTGGGCGATTTGGCAGACGCGCGCCTTCCGCTGGCAGCCACTGCGAATGATCCCTTACCAGCTCCTGCAATGTGTAGAGGATAACGTACAGGGTGAACAGATTGTTTTTAACTCTCCACAGCGAAATTAAAAAGTCTTGATATTGTTGTTTCTCTAAATCCTGATATAAAATAATATTGAACATAGTTTTTGTAATTAGCAAGGCAATCAATCAATCAGAATAAATACGATGAAGTTCACAGTGATATACGTAATTCCCCTCCTAACAGATCATGCATCCAAGAGGTCACTTTAGACACCACTTCTGGCAAAACTCCCACCCTCTCACTAAACACTTGGCCTATGCTTAACGTTGAAACTGTCACCGACCTCTTAAATACGATTAAATCGGGCTCACCAAATGACCCTCTACCATGCCCCATCCTAAAATTACTCAGTAAAAAAGCCTTATCTACTATCACGGATCTTCTAAACAGCTCTTTGCAGGAAGAATGTGTGCCTCAGGATTGGAAGCATGCAATGATTCATTCACTTTTAAAAAAAGCTGATGCAGACCCTAAGGTACCCTCGAATTTTCGACCAATATCTCTCCTCCCTATTTTTGCCAAAATTCTGGAGAAACATGTCCATCGCTGTCTCTCACATTTCATAACCATACATAACCTGCTACCTCCCCATCAGTCTGGCTTCCGTGCTGGTTTCTCAACGGAGACCACCCTACTAGGTGTGACAGAGAATATCCGTTCGATGATAGATAAGGGTGAAACAGTGGCACTGGTGCTTCTCGACCTCAGTGCCGCATTTGACACTGTGTCACATGCAGTACTAATAAAGACTCTTCACTCTTTTGGCATCTGTGGCTCTGCCTTAAATTGGATTAAATCCCTACTTGAGAACAGAACATTTCAAGTCTTTTCCCATTCTGCTTGTTCTGAAACCCACACCTTCAAACACGGAGTTCCACATGGCTCAATTTTAAGTCCACTACTTTTTAATTTATACATGAGCCTACTCGCAAAAATAGTTGAGGAGACAGCTTAATAATGTTCTCTTATGCTGATGATTCTCAGCTTCTCTTTTCCCTTCCACCATCAGGCAACAATAATCCCTCCACATTAAGCCTAGGATTAATGAAAATTGCAGGATGGATGCAAGAAAACTTCCTGAAATTAAACGGTGAAAAAACCGAACTCATCATTTTGGGAAAAAATAAAGAACTCTGGGGACCCCAGCATTGGCCCTCTGTAATGGGCCCTCCTCCAACTCCAACCAACCAGGCCCGGAACCTAGGCTTTGTTGTCAATGACACATTCAGTATGCACCAGCAAGCTATTAAAACATCGGCCACCTGCTTTGTCATCTTGAAGTGGTTAAAGAAAATCTGTTTGATGCTACCTGATCACACTAAAAAAACTGTCATTAACGCCTTAATAACATCAAGGTTAGACTACGCTAATGCGTTATACTTGGGGGCCAACAAAGCCACAGTCCGCAAACTGCAAACTGTGCAGAATGCAGCTGTGAGACTGTTAGGTAAAATTCCCATCCACTCGCCCACCACCAAACTCATACCTGAGTTGCACTGGTTAAAAATTGAGAACAGAATCAAATTCAAATCTTTATGCTTCAAGCACAAAATCTCAACAAACAAAGCCCCTAAATACCTACAAAATCTTGCACAATGTTACCTTCCATCTAGGACGCTGAGATCTGCAACAGCTAATAAATTTGTTGTTCCCAAAATAAAACTATCGTGCATGGGAGGCAAATCCTTCGCCTACCTTGGTCCCTCCTTGTGGAATTCCATGCCACAAGCTTTGCGCTCAGAGGCTAATTACATCAAATTCAGAAAAGCCTTAAAAACCTGGCTATTCAACATCTAAGTCAGTCGTCCGATTAATCAACACTGAATCACAGCGCCGGGAAAACCTTTGTTGGGTAGCTGTTTGCGCTATACAAGATAAATAAATAGAATAAAAAAATAAAAATAAAATCAATCAATCTGGATTTGTAAAGAGCAGCTAATCACCCATGAGGGTATCCAGGCGCTGAAAATTCTGCTGCTGCGTCTCTCAGTTGAACATCCAGGTAGAGCCCTTTTCTGAATTCTAGTAGAGAGAATGAGGTCTGTAGGTGAAGAGGGAGGTCGTTCCAGGACTTTGAAGTAAGGAAAGAGAAGGAGCATTCTCCACTGTTTCTAGCGCGGATGTGGGGCGTGTGGGCGTGGCAGAAGGGGGCGGAGCGCATGTATCTGAAGGGATGGCAGAAGTTCAGTCGGCGGTTGATGTACACTAGTCATTGGTTGTGTAGGGGTTTGAAGGCGTGGCTCAGTATCTTGAACTGGTATCTCTTCTGATTGGGGAGCCAGTGGAGCTTCTTGTGTTGGGGGTGAGTGATGTGGACAATTTGGGGAGGTCGAGGACTGCTCAATTCTGTGTCGTCTGCAGTCTCTTGACGAGGTGCGAAAATGATTCCTGTTAAAGTATTAATTCTTTCACTATGTGTACTAAAAAAATAATAACTTTGGACTCTCTTTATTCTTTACTTTAATCATTGGCACCATTTATATAGGTCAATATTCCTCCAAAGAGGGAGCTAAGCAGGACCAGTCAGCATGATCATTTCCCCACGTTTCGTGCAAACTAATGGCCCGATTCACAAAGGGCCTCTGCACTCGTGACAGGACCTCCACTTTACAGTTTCTCATTATGGAGGTCCAGTCAAAAGTGCGAGCTACCTGCCATGACTGCAGGGCCTCTGCTATGAGTACTGAGACCCATTGTGAATATGGCCCTATGTTAAACGAGGTGAACAGGTTTCCAGTATAGCCATGGAGAAAAAATCCTGTAAAAAGATGGGGTTGCTTATGAGGCTGCAGAGAGACACCATTCTAAATCTGGAAGAAACCTGCTCAATTTCATTCAAGGAAATTAAACTAAATACTACAAACACATAAAAAATGATGTGTTATTATGCATAATGCTGTTTCTGGCACAGCAAAGATAACATTAAGACACTAACACCATTTTCTCTAAAATATAGTATGAATCACACATGAAACAACGCATGTGAGATGTCATTTTGATGAGAGTGTGACACTCCAGACTGCCCATTTCTGACTCATGCCAGTCCAGGTTAAACTTTTTTTATATTTACCTTTCCTTTTTTAACTTTATTTTCACTTTTCATTGTTTCCTTGCTCTTCTGCTTTATTTTTTTCCCCAGCCTGCTTGTTTTTTGCCACCTACCACTGCTGTAGTCATGGCAGACTCAGGATGTGGGTCAAGTTCTCTACAATAACACATTGGATTGAAACCACAGAATAGGAGAAGAGGGGATGACACAAATATTTTATGTGCGGTGCCCTTACCCTCCTGCTGGGGGTGGGCAAGGCCATGGGTGCAGCCTTATTGAGTGCAAAGGTTAAGCAGCACTGCATGTACCACCACACCAGAATCAGCTGTACATAATGACAGGTTGTGTAACACTGAACTGACATAGGGAGGTAGGGAGGCGGACCTGTTCGACTTGCTCTTCATGGAGGTAACAGTGACAGGTATATTATATTTAAAATGTTTTAATGTTATGTGTATTAGTTTGCAGGTGGGACTACATTGTAAAGAAGTGTGAGTTTATACACACACACACTACCATACAGTTTCACACTCACCCATACAGCCTGTGACACACCCACTTGCCCATCAATGCAGTCACTCACACAGCCATTCACTTACCCACTTAGCTAAGTTTAGCCCCGGGGACCCCAACCCTTTGGCCCAGCTTTATTATATTTATAATCTAAAGGGTGACGCACCTGGAGCTCACCCAGGGCACCCAGTGTGCAGCATAGAGACCCTGGGGGTAGCCTCAAGGCCCCCTTCATCCCAGCCAGCTCCCCAGCTCCTGTGGGAGCTGGCATTGCTATTGCACACAGGGAACTGCTGCAAATGCACCTCCTTGTTGTAAGAGCAAATGTTTCATCTCTTTCCTTGTTAGCAATCTATGAGAACTAGCTCTGGTTTAAATTGTTTGTATGGCTGCGGGTGGAGGAAAACCATTAGGTTTTATGAAGGCCCTCACCCACCAACCTAGTTGTTGGCATGCTTCATCATCGGGCCCCACCCGAGGTACCGAGTGTACCTCAGGTGTGCTTCGACTGCAGTTTACTGCGGAGCGGAGTTTTTTGGTTTGTGAGGGTGCTGAGAGTGTGCTATGAGTGAGGTTTAAAATACTATCCTGGGTGGTCCAAAGACTGTTTTAATGGTGGGCCCCAGGCAGTCAATAAAAACAAAGGCTATCGGACGTGCACGGTAGGCTTATGACCTCCGATGTCCTGCGCGGTCAACTCGTTTCAGCCAGGCCTTTTCTTCTAATGCCTTTCATCAGGACCTTATATGTGTAGGGTGGAACAGGGGTTAGTATGAGTTTGTCAGTGCCCTCTGTGTAAAACACATGCTACGGTGCTTATATGTGCAAGTGGTGTTTCCTCTCAAGTTGTACCTGTAGGGGGTAAAAAATGACAGACATAACATTTAAGTAAAGGCTCCTTGTAGTGGGCTAAAAGCATTTAGTGAGGCCGCGCCGGGTGCCTAAAGGTGACCACGGACAAGGCGGCAGTGTTGGCGTCAGTGGGGGGTAGTGAAAGTGTGGCCGGTCTCACATTATGCGTTAATATATGTGAAGTTAGGCCTAAGTACTGTTACCACAGTTGGCGTAAACAGTGGTGAAGGAATAAGAAACATTAAAATGGAGTTGCTTACACCTGATTTTAGTGAACAACTCAGCATGGAGCTCAGCCGGGGGCCAGGACCATGTGCACTCTAAATGGGGGGGGAAAAAGGAAAAAGGCTGTTGGGGGAGGGGGGTAGTCTGCACCCAACAAGGTAATGGTAAAAGGATGCACACACAAACACGGCCGGGGGCAGCATGAATGGTGGCTGTACCGTTAGCAAAGTCGAGTTCAGGTACTTACTGCGCGATGTCGCTGGGCCCGCAATTAACCTGTTGTCCGGGCAGAGGCTCCGTGGGAAGTGAGCTTCAGTGTGGAGAGCGCGTAAATAACTGTGGAAAGCACCAGGTGGTTCTTGTTAGCAGTGTCAGGTGTTCTGGCCTGGGCACGTGTCACAGGGCGTGTTCAGCTTCCTATTTTCTCAAGGAGGTGCCTGTAGTAGAGGAAATAGTCGAAAGACTTGCATGCAGGTGTATGTAGCGCTGTCTCTATTTATTTTCAGTGCAATTGAAAGTCTAAATTGCTAACATGCGCATGAAAATGTGCGGTTGGTATGTTTAAAAGATGATGCTAAATGATTCCTAGTCCCCTAAATTAAGTGCTGGTTGAAACCACTAAAAACCACTAGCATTCTCGGCTGGCTGCTAACGCTATAATAGAAAGTTGTACTCTTGAAATGCAACTAATACGGTGCCTCTAAGTTGGTAGTCAGTAATAAAAGGGGCCTTAATGCACTTTCAAGATACTAAGTCCAGATTTACTAAAACCTCAAGTAAATAGAGCAGCTGACAACAATGCTGTGCTGCGTTGCGTGAGAAGGAGAGAGTCGGAGAGGGCCATATTTATCGAAATATGGCACTTTCCTCCCCTTTCCCTAGAACTGGTGCTGAAATTTACTGCTGTGCTCCACGCACATGCCTTTGCACCATAGTGCAAGTGTGTCAGGATGAGCCTAGCATAGGTTTTGTACTGCAAGGGCACCCTTCTAGTACACAAAACTACATTTAGACTACCTTTTAATAGCTTTCCCTCTTTGTAGATGTGCTGTACAGTGCAGTCCACATGCAGAGTCAGACAAAAAGTTACAATAATAGTATTTCTCTGTGACAGTGCCTACTTGAAAGGGGTGCATTTAGTAAATAGGGTTTGAGTCAAAAACCTTGGTTAGTTGAATGGGAATGCCCATGCACCACCCATGTAATTTTCGCATAGTGCTGAGTAATTAAAAGCAGCAATATGGGTTGCTTTGTATTACTGTCAAGTTGCGCTGGCAGGTAAATAGGTAGAAAAAGATGTTGCATCAATTTATGTCACTTTTGAGATGCAAATACCCAGCAGCAGATCCTCCAAGGCAGAGGAGTGTCACCCCACTGCTCTCGGCAGTGCAACCAGAAAAAATCAACTAATAATATAATGTTATTATCATTCTATTTTTTTGCACAGTCTAGGGCGCGTGGGGTTAGGCGATACTGATGGAGCAGGGAGGAGGAGTGGTGGGCACCACAAGTGTGCATGCCGGTTTGGCCGGCCTTCTTAGGATGACCAAACCGACATGTGTGCTCAGCATTTATCCAACCCAGGCTCTGCTGCACAGTCAGGTGGCAAACAGTCACATGCTCCCAAGCAGTGGTGTACCATAGGCCCCTGCAGCTCCCACAGTGCAGCGGGGCCTGAGCTCCAGGGGGCCCCCTCAGCACAGTACCTTGGCCTGAGAGCTCCTGACTGACTTCAGAGGGGGGCCCCTCTATGTACTTTGCTGGGTGGCCCCCTCAAGTTATGTTGCACCACTGCTCCCAGACCTTGTCTGAGTGCCAAACCAGACCACTCAGAGCAATCTCAGCACTTCTCTCATGCTGATAATGGCATTACTAGCATGACAGCAGCATCGTGATTGACTTTGGGAGTCTGAGAGCCTGTGCACTGCCGAGAGTCGACAGTAACAGAAGAGGACGGAGGAGGGGGCCGACAGGTAAGTAATCTTTTCTTTTATTTTCTCCCCCACAATGCCTCACCACTTCTGTTCTGCAGCAGCCGCCCCAGCAAACAAACACAAAACCTTAGTGAATATACCCCTCAAGGTGGCAAATTACCTAGAATGTGAAAAATCCTGTCAGATTTGGTTAGGGAGTTGAAGCCTAGAGAAGGAATATACGGCCAGATTCATGAAATGAAAATGGGCTCGCAAAGGGCCAGATTCTGAGAATCTGGCCATTTGCGAGCGCAATTTTTGCATTTGGGATTCATCATCCCAAATGCAAAAATCGCTATTATAGAATTCGCAAAATTGCGAGCAATTGCATTTAAGGAATCTCTATTTGAGATTCCTTAAATGCAATTCATGATACATTTAAAATATGAGAATTTGCAATTTCGGGCCGCTATTTAGCGCGAAGTCAAACCTCGTAGTAAATAGCGGAAACTTAGAAAAATGCACTTAAGAGCATTTTTCTAAGTTGTATGTTACACACACATGTCCTTGGGACATGTGTGTGCGTAACACCAGCGTGGGTGCAAACAGGGTGTCCTTTGGACACCCCTGCACCCTTGAAATCGTAATATCAAAATGCGAATCGCTAATAGCGATTCGCACATTGATATGTCTTCCCATTCATTCCTATGGGCCTTTAGGCCCTCAGGAATGAATGGGGAGTTATTCCTTATTTGCGATTAGCAATTAGCTAAATCGCAAATAAGAAAGCTGTAGGAATCGCAAAAAAAATTGCGATTTGTACATGAATCCCGTTTTGCGAGTCTGTAATAGCGATTCCTTAATAATCGCGATTACTGACTCGCAAAACGGGACTTTGATGAATCTAGCTTATAATAACTTGGGATTTGTCTCCAGATATTCTGCATGCGATTTCACTTCATACCCTCATAATAGTAATGTCTGCGGAAACGCATGTTCCCCTAAGAATCAGTATTAAAATGCCAGGTGTAATGAGGGCACTCGCCAAAAATGTATTGGCCGGCTAACCTACTCGGCTTTTTTTTTTGATAAGCGCTAACTTAGTTCAACCTGTGTCCTTTTCATTGTATTTGTTGCGATGGTTTGTGTAATGGGAGTTCTTTTTTTTTTTGACAGACTGGTCAAATTTTTCATCTACGGGACATTCTTTTGTTAAGTGTTTCACCTCTCTGCGACACAGCATCCTGTTCATGAAAAGCGAAGACGGCAAACTGCACCATGTGGCAGAACTCGATTCTTTTATCGCTGTGAGATGAAAAGAGTCCTCAAAAGCGTCGCCTTTTTCTTCTTTCTTGTATCTTGAAATGTTGCAAGGTCCATGAAAGTCTCTTTCGTGCATTTCTCCAAGGAGCTGGCCTTTTCGACAGACAATTCTGAGATCAGTGGTCTCTGTTCTTTAAATACAACATCAGTCGGAACAGTCTGTCTTTCTCAACATTGCCTGGTCACCGACAGAAATTCTTAGGATTGGACTGGCTCAGAGGTTTGAAACTATGTGTTACTGTCAAACAGGGCCATATATTTATCGCAACACCCCCATGTGTATAGGTGCAGGAGACCGTGGGGCTCATTTATGAACCCTTGCGCCTCTTTTGCACCACTGGTGCGTCACTTTTTGTGACGCACCAGCAGTGTACAAAATGCACCTTGTTGCGCCATATTTACAAAGTGACGCATATCGGTAGATGCGTCACTTTGTACACCCCTGCGCCACATTATACCTGCGCCAGGTGTAATGTATGCAAGGGGGGCGTTCTGATGCAAGACAGGGTCATAGAAGTGATGCAGTGAAATCTATAAGATTTCACTGCGCCACTTCTAGGACTCAAATGCGTCAAAATCTTACGCCTGCCTCACAGCAGGCGTATGACTGACGCAGGCCTTTCACATGGGGCTTGCCCCATGTGAATGGATACATTGCTGGAGTTGAGTCACTTTTGTGACACACTCCAGCAATCCGTCACTTTTGCATCATACAGATACGTTAGAAATACTGAGGTATCTGTAACTCCTTGCGCCATGATGCGCCATACTGTAAATATGACGCATCATTGGTGTCGCAAGGAGGGTGCAATGAAAAGTGACGCATCGCTGTTTTCACGCAGCGATGCGTCACTTTTCATAAATGAGGCCCCATGGCTATTACACATTGTAGCTGGTGTGATTTGGTACCGTTTAATCGGGAATTTGTTAACGGTCTAGGTTATCGTATCCCAGGAAGACCTGACTCTTGTTTTTGGTTTGTATGACGCTTTTGCTAACCTCCGTTTATCTTACTGTTCACAATAGCAAGTAAACCATTATCTTTCAACCTCTTCACCTTCACAGTAATAGCTTCAAGTTCAGCATCCCCTTTTTAGGACACGTGCTAAAGCACTACCTGTACATTGAATACGAGTTCCTATGTAATTTATGATCCCTGTACAAAGGTATCGCAATGTATCCCAAAACTTCAAATTCTCCCCACCCCAGGAAACATCAGTAGGCCAAACTTAACAGGGAAAGGCCCGGTCAATCCAGGACCATGCAGATTTTGGTGGCAGAAGCCCTAATATCCATTTTATGCCTCATTTCGCAGGGCTTAATCTGTGTATGAGCAATATTTATTGATCATCTTTAAGGACTCATTTACAAGCCCATTGACCCATCGGTGTGTCACTTTTTTTGACGCACCTGCAGCGCAGTGGGCTTGCCCATGTTTACAAGGCCACGTAAAGTCACCCTGCGTCTCTTTTCATGGTCTTGTAAATATAGATCCCTTTCACGCATTACTCTGTGTGAAAGGGGCATTCCATGGGTTTTGTTGTGGGTGATCACACACAACATCCATGGAACCTGACGCAGTCCCAAATTTACAATGTTTTGTAAAGCTGGGAAAGTGTCAGAATCCTACGACTCCGCAGGGGAGGCATAGGATTGGTGCAATGAGGAAAAATACTTGTATTTCTCCTCGTTTTTTTCCTCTTTCTACGTGTACCGCATTCTACAGCATGTATAGAAGGAGGAAAATGCCATTGATGATTGTTTTTGTGCAGGAAGTTGTGCCTTCCTGCACAAAAACAATCATCCTGGCAGTGCAGGCAGCCTTGCAACATGACAAAGGGTATCTGCGTTGGCTGTGCGCCAGCACAGGGGAGAAGGAGAGGAATGTGCATATCTTGTAGATACGGCACATTCATGCCCTTTTATTTTGATGCACTGCAGCATAGCAGGAAGGCTTGCTGTGCTATCCTGCAGCAACATACAGTAAATGAGTCCCTTAATGCGATCCCTGCAGTACTTGTTTTATACAGGGTGTGAGAGATATTACCTCCTCCTACAGGGTACTCTTAACCTAGCACTCTGACCCGGGTGTCCTTCTCCCTACCCCAACTAGCACCCTTTTGGGCTTTTCCTGATTTATCAAAACAGCGGGGATTGAGAGATCTTGGCGGGGAATTAACGATTTTTTAAAACTGACCTCTATAAGAAATGTGGATCTGCAAGTAGTGGCAGCCGCCACAAACGAAGGCTAGTTGACAGGTGGAGGCAACGTGGGACGGGGAGCACAGAGGGGAGAGGAGCATTTGGAGGGGGTTAGTAATAATATATATATGAAAAAATAGCTTACATGAAGCTGCCCGCCTTCCTGCGTATTCTGGTCCCGGCAGCCTCTGGGACAGACTTCCATCCAATCACCGTGCTGCACTCAAGCTATGAGTGCAGCTGGGGGGTTGGTCTGAGTGGGCTGAATAGACACTCCACTCAGGGCAGAGAGTCTGTAGGGGTTTTTACAGCCCGGCTGTTCAATGCAGCTGCGCTGGAGGAACCTAGGGGCCCATGTAGGTTTTGGCGGCCAAACACATATGCGCACTTAGAGTGCACATAGCACTCCTCTCCCTCCCGATTTATGCCTCAGTCCCGCCCCTCCCTGCACGCACTGGCTCAGAGTCAGCAAATGAAAAATAAAACAATGTTCGAGCATCATTTCATTTTTTATTTGCTGGCTCTGAGCTAGACAGTAGAGCGACGCTCCTTCGCCATTGCGGACGAGCCGCCACTGTCTGCAAAGGGAATTGGGAATACGGCACTTGATTCCTGCAGTACACCTTTTTCCCTGGTATTTAGATAGGCTCTGATTGACGAGGTAAAAAACACTACAGTTGTGGTCTCTGATCTAGTTATCCTAATCAGGCCAATAACCAAATGGAAGAGACAAAAGTTTGAAAGGTTGATAGTTTTTCTTACAATTAAACACCTGCCCCTTTTAATTATATATGAATTTCCTAAATATGTTAAGCCCCTATGAAAACAGTGGATTCGACTCCAGAGGCAAAGAAATAGTCTCGTAAATACATAATGCTAAAGTAGAGAAGGAAGATCTCCTTTCAAGCTGTGAGGGTGGCAGCGTCAATGACGTCACTTTAAAGTTTTTAATAGTGCCCATAAATCATTCACTGGAATCTCCCATACCGTCTATGCCAATATCCCTATTCTTGCTGACCGCATCCTGCAGGGCTCACAGAGATGCCCCGAATCAATGCATCAGGGTTTTGCATTATAGATACAGAACCACTTTTCAGATACTGTGGTGTCTGACAAGAAGCCAATGCACAGCTAAAAAGCCAGAAGTGCATTCATTAACCAGGCCTTCTTTGTGAATGGGTATGAGGCGAGGGCTATTTTTTTTTTTTTTTTTAGAGGAATGATCCCAAATTGCATTTTGTTAATATATTATGTGAATAATATGCGTTCAATATAGAACTTTATTTGGTAACATAAGGCTGTTGAAAGAAGCCGTCTGAAGCACCAAATGTGCAGACACTGTCTGACTTTATTTTTGGAATTACATCAGTGGGGGGCTTAATTTATGACTGCCTGCTTAGCAAAATAGTTTTGCCATTCATCCATCGCAGTAACAGATCTTAACTCTCATCATGCACTATACAGTGTCTGGGAATAATTAAATAACATGCAAAACAAACTTTTGGGCACTATTACTAACCAATGTATTTCATAACCTTGCCCACAACCCATTTCCTGATTCTTGGTCCACAGCCATTATAGTATGGTGTATAGTATAGTAGTGGAGAAGTGTGGCTCACTGGTTAGAGGAGGCAGACCTGGAAGCAGAGGTCAGCCCGGGACCAGGGTTCAATCCCGGCTCGGCGGGGTCTTGAATCCTAAAATGTCCATGGACTCGACAATTCTCGCTCCGGTGCCTACTCGATTAACGGGTGCACACTCTGCGACTCTGGGCAATAGCTTCCTTAATCTCCACAACGGCCCCTCGCGGCGGGATGCCTGACTTTCACCTTGCGGATACCCTGCCGGGGTTATCTCACAGGGGAATACCAGGACGGGTTCCCTAAGCAAGCACTTAGAAACCGCTTGGTGATTTGCACTATATAAATTCTTGTACATTTACATTTACATATATGGTACAATATTTCAAAAGGGTGACCGAGCACAATCTGGATGTTATAGGCTTATTTCATTGATCAATACTACAGTCAAGATTTTAGGAGGGTCATTTTTAATCAAAATAAGGAGTGGATTCAAGCTGAATCAGTTTTATATCCCTGTCAGTATGGGTTTAGATATAGAGAGGGGACGATTGAGAAATTGCTAAACCTGAATGCAATACAAATATACTGTGGCCAAACGAACCTCACTCTATTTAGCATTTTGGACTTAACTCAGGCATTCAACTGTGTTAACCATTCAATATTGTTGCAAATGCTTGGGGGCTGGATGAAGCACTAGTGCACTTTTTAGCCCATCTGCACAAAGATATGAAGGCGGAGTTAGAATCAGTATACATGGGGAAGTTTCCAGGGTATATATAAATGTGCTTCAGGGTGGACAACAGAGGTGCGTCCTGGCCCCTCTTATATTTATTTTATATATTAATGAACTTTACCCTATTTTAACTACTATCACTCCTGATGCACCAAAATTAAAATTAAAGGCAGGTTCCTACCTACACTCTTAAATGCGGATGACGCAGCGCTTCTTTATTTATTTTTTGGGGCATTTTACATAGCGCGAACTTGACCGGAAGGTATCAGAGCACTTTACATGAGCCCCAGTTGCGTTACAGAGGGGCACATTTTTTTTCTTAGGCACAGGGAGATTGAGTGACATGCCCAGAATCACAGGATGATGAGAGTACTTGCCAAGACTCGAAGTTACCCTGCCTGTGTGATGGCAAGCCTGGTCAATCCATGCTACGCTTTGCATTTATTTGTAAATTTGATCAGATGTATACCAAACATTTTTTGATTCCACTTTTACGTAATAGGTATTTTAGATCCGCTTTTATTCTTTTATTACAATTATCTGATGATGAAATCATTTTGCATGTTGGATCCTTTCTGAAGTTCGCTGTAAAGGTGCACAGATCATGTTGACAATACTGTTGCAGCGCAAGGATGATGGTTGATGACTGCTATGTATCTTTTTAACAACTTTGCTATGTATCTGATGTGCTTTATTTTGTTGGATTGCTTTGCAACTAGTATGGATGTTAACTTCATCCAAATATAGATTGTAGGTTCTGCTTCGGACTGACTGGCTTTATTTTTGGACCTGCATCAGTGGGAGGCTTCACTCTTGACTGCTGTGCATAGCCAGAATAGTTTTGTAATTCACCCAGATCTCAACTCACATCATGCATTGTACAGTGTCTGGGAATGGGAATGGAAGCTCAGACATAGAAATACCCATATTTGGCACCTCGTTGGGAGTCGGGTGGATCAAATCAAAGACGTAATGCAGTTTGCACTTTGCCCCTGGGTGGTTTTACTAGTATATCACAAGTTTCCTATGTCTGAAGCTGTTTCATTTTTACTGTTTGGTATATAAAAAATGTTAATCTGAGCATAATTTGCGCTGTATTCGAAATCTGAAATAGAGTGCAAATGCCTTTGTTGGCGCTTTGGGCAGTCTTCTTGGGCACTCTTCTTCTTCTGGGCACAATGCGATCCAGGGTGGGCTCCTGGTATAAAATCGCAGTTTTTCTTCCGATGTGCACGCCGATTGGTGCGTCGCCTCGTCGCCAGATGTCGTGTTCTTTGTATTAGCAGTGGACACACCAAACACTGGACACAGGTTAGTGAGTGTAATCTTCTTTTATTGGTTGCGCAGGAGCGGTCATCTGCACGTCTGTCCTCTGGTCAGTCCTGGTTCTGTGTGTTGTCCTTCCTGTCCCCTAACCGGATGTGGTGTCCGGTGACCTGGTCACCTCCCTCATGACCCACAGGGTCCTAGCGTCCTCCTGTCCTGTTGCCCTATCTGCCGCCTATCTGTCGGGTCACGACAGTTGACAGATTTGAAATTTAGGGGCACATTCACTAACATTTTGCATCAGTTTTGTGGCCCAAAAGTGACACGAGCCAGCACAATATTATTTTGGGATTAACTTTCAAGGGCAAAACTTTATTTGTACTGAAAAGTAGCCCTACAGCAGAGGTGTTAAAAAGTTTTTTGCCCCCTAAGCAAAATAAGGCCCCTCCACCTTCAAACCTTTATTTCAATATTTGAAAGAGAGAATGGGGCTGGACTGGTAGGAGTGGCTTGCAAGCTAATTTTCTGGGGCACTTTTTCTTCAGGTCATAATCCACCTAAATGTGAGACTTTTAAAAGAACAAATACACCAAACAGAGAGTGACAAAAAAAAACACTTTCCACCAAATCAAACAATCAAACTCCATTTGTATAGTGCACACCTGCTTCATAAGAAGCATCCCAGCACTCAAGCGGATACCTGATTATGAATAGATCCAATGCAGATAAAATAAGAGAGGCTAGCTTTTGTCACAATAGTAAGGTTTTAATTATTTTCTTGAAAGTCGAGATAGAGACAGCTCTTCGCAGGTTCACTGGGAGTGTTTTCCACAGCTTGGCTGTCAAGACTGTGAAGGGTCTCCCTCCTTGTTTAGCCCTGGCAAATTTAGGGACTTGCCGCAATAGAAGATTGTTTGATGTGAGCAATCACATTGCCCATATGGACGCAGTCTCTTTTGCAGATAGGCAAGATCCTGACCCGAAAAAGCTCTGAATGCTTGTGTTAGAGCTTTAAACTTGCTCTTCTTTATTACTGGCAGTCAGTGCAGTTGCTTCAAATGGGGAGTTATAGACTGTGTATAAAGGACTCTTCGGATTAGCCTTGCTGATACATTTTGCACCATCTGAAGTCTGCGAATTGGGAGGCAGGGTGTCCCAAATACAGACTATCAGCATAGTTCAGATGGGAGGTTACCAAGGTGTGAACCATCATCTTGTGAATCTCTCTGGAATCAGATTCAACATCTTCCTCAGAGATCTAAGTTCAGCAAAACAAACAAAGTGATGACCCTTGCTTGATTTGAGTAGAGAAAGAAAGACTCAAATCAAACCATTATTCCTAAATTTCTACGTGGACCGTGGGTGCTGGTGGGGGACCAAGCTCCTCTGGCCACCCAAGGCTACGAAGGTGAAGTGACCATGTACCAAAGAAAAGAACTTCCGATTTATCTAAGTTTAGTTTAGGAACATTGTCATCCATCCAGCCTAGGACTCCCTTAAGGCATTCCTTGAACTTAATCAGGGCAGAAGCTGAATTTTCCTGGAAGGACAGTAAAAGTTGTGCATCATCTGCATTGGACATCATCTGTACCCCCCAAGAATCATTTGATTGAGCCAAAGGACCTAGGTAGAGATAAAATAATTTAGGGCTCAGTGATGAGCCCTTGAGGACTCCATATAATAGGGCCCTAGGGGACGATGAAAACAGCTGAGGATGGACCCTCTGACGATCTTTCCAGTAGAAAAGACTTTAGCCAAGTAAAGGCCTTCCCTTGAATACCTGTCAATCTGAATCTATCTAAGAGGGTTTCATGAGAAACCATTTTGAATGCTGCTGACAAGTCCAAAAGGATGTCTTTCACAGAGGGTCCACCATGAAGATGGCCTTTGATGTATTCTGTTACTTCCCGTATGGCAGTTTTTTGTACAGCCCTTGTCAGAAGCCAGATTGTGAACCATGAAACAAGCCATTAGATTCCAGGTCAGCAGAGAACTTGCCATTAACCAGTGTCTCAGGTTTTTTGGCTGCTACTGGCAAAAGAGAGATAGGACTGAAATTGCATAATATAGCCACAATTCACCCTAATTGGGGTGCTATGATCCCTCACACTCCTAGGCCTCGATGCAACTACACCTGCTGTACTAATAACAGCTATTGCCCTGAGCACCAGTCTGTCTCCTCTGCCTTTTTCACCTCTTATCCACAATACCTGACCATCACTTCAATCAAGGGAGTTGCCAGAAAATGTAAAATCTACCCACTTTGAACTGAGGCTATTATGGGATGTAGCTGAAGAGCTCTCCTATATCTTGCATCTAAGCCTGCTATCTATTTATCATTCCAACCCTCCGCTGATATCCACATTTCAGCTTTACATTAGCTTATTCATTCTTTCATTCATCATGCAGACTTTCACCATTCCGTCCATCTGCCCAGCCATATGTAAACCTATCTATCCATCTCCAAACATTTCTATTACACTTGTCCATCTGTCCATCTATCTATCCATCATCCTTTCACTCATCTATCCCTACATCCACCCTTTCACTCATCCACCCATCCATTGACTCATCCATAGATACTTTCACTCATACATCCACCCTTCTACTACATCCATCCATCCACACATCCATTATCCTTCCTTCCACTCATCAATCCATCCATCCATTCACTCAGACATCCATCCTTTCACTCATCCATCGAACCTTCTACCCATTTACCTTTTCACTCGTTCATCCTTTCACTCATCATTCCATTCACCCTTTCACTCGTCCATCCACTCTTTCATCAATCCACCTTCCCTTTCACTATGTCCAGCCACCATTTCAAACCATAAATCTACCCTCCCTTTCAATCATCCATCCATCCTTTCAATCAGCCATCCATTTTTTAACTCATCCATCCATCCACTCATCCATCCATTCATCCTTTCACAAATCCATCCTTTTATTCACTTATCCATCCATTCTCCTTTTCACTCACCCATCAACCCACCCTTTCACTCATCCATCCTTAAATCCATTCTTTTACTTATTCATCTATCTATCCATCCACCTTTTCACTCCCCATCTATCCACCCTTTCACACACATTCATTCATCAATCCATTCATCCATTAACTCACCCACCGTCTCATGTCAATTCTGAACCTTTGTCTGCTGAGTTGCAGAGAGAAGAGGCCCCTCAAGAATTCCACCCGCTGTCGCGGTTCAAGACGCCCTTGACTCCAATCTCAAAACAGACTCTGTGCCGTTCTGGAAAAAAGGAGTAGCTTTTTTGTGTCCCTCTACCTGAGGAAGGTGGATCTCTCCGTAAAATCACAGATCAGCTAGATAACGGGGCAGGAAACCAGAGAAAGAGCATTAGGGTAAATAACATGCTTGCACACTAGCCTGAGTTAAGCAACATGCAAACCTCTGTGAGATGGAAGAGAAAAAAGGATTGAAAAGAGCAAGAAAGAAATTTTGAAGAGTTATGAGTGCTGATGGTAAGGAGAAGATCAGAAGTGTACAACAAGAGAGGTGAGGCAACAGACACAGGAGAGAAGAAAGGAATATGGGCTAAAGGACAATAGGAGGTCAGGAAGAGGGGGTAGTTAGAACACAAAGTCACATTGGGAAAAAAGATTAAATCACCTGAGTTTTTATTTAAAAAGTTATAATGCTATTTTAACACTAAAGGGGCAATGGAATTGGATGCATAATATTGAATTACACTTTGTGATTGTAATGCAACATTCAAAATCTGTGGAAACCCAAAATAATGTAGGGTAATGCCTGGTTACTTACCAGTAACATTCATTACTCCGAGTACATGTCTTCCTCATCACAGTCCTGAGTTCACACCCACCTCTCCCTGTGGTCCTCTGATTTCTGTCTGGGTTTGATTATTTCAGGAAGTCCTACCCAGGAAGCGATGTATTTGTATTCAGGGGTATAGGGCCATCTTGGATTGGGAAGGATATGTCAAGTTTTGGAAATTTGGTTCTGCATGAATGCAGAAAACTCATTTGTGAGGTCTGTGACGAGGCAGATATGGACTTGAAGTAATGAATATTACCAGTAAGTAACCGGGCATTCATCAGCGCATGTGACGAAGTTCTAAGACAAGTCTTTAGTCCCATGTAGTTGCTGTTTTTTAACCAATTCAAAACTGTCTGGCCCTCTCCTGTGTGTTAGATTTCAAATGACTAAGCAGTACTATATATCCACAGCCCTCCGAAAGTCATCTTTCAGAGGGTTTCGTGATATTTGTCTGACAAAATGTTCTCCCAACAGGTCTTGTTGTCAGAGACACTCTATAAACCATGAAAAATGTACAATTGTTATTAAATGACAACCTAAATTCGAAACTGAGATTCATGTAGTTGAGTGGGCGCAAAAGAAGCATGAATAAATATTTGCGTTTCTGAAGTTTTCCACTCGCCCTAGGTCTGACAAGGCAAGCACAGAGGGGGTCCTCTCACTAAAACATTTCAAACACATTCTACACTGTATGGCAGGATGTGCCTTTTTTCTCATTGCACAAGAAGAAACTAAGGAGGACTGTGAGGGGGCAGCACAACCTGTGAAGCTTCTTATTTAACCTCATCGCTGCTACGGAGATTTCCCCCCGGTGCTGCATCCTCAGAATTGGGTGTGGTCATGACGGAACGGTTCCGTCATGAGCACAGCTCAACCAATGCTCATGATGGAACCGTTCCGTCATGAGCATCGAAGGGGTTAACCCCTTTGCAGCAGGGGTAATTCCCCCGCTGTGCTGTGGGGGAGGGGGTCGTGCACAGCGCCCCAGTGCTCGTGTACTGATGACGAGCTGAGCTCGTCATGGCCGCGCCCGTTCCTTAGAACGCTCAGCACAGCAGGGGAATTAGCCCCGCGTGTGAGCGTTCTAACTGCCATGACGAGCTCAGCTCGTCATCAGCACACGAGAACCGTAGCTGATGACGAGCTGAGCTCGTCATCAGCATGGGAGAGGTTAAATAATTCTCTTTTGCTGCATTTAAATATTTCGGAGTTATTGCAACCATAAATTGCGCCTCATTTTGCAGGTACCCACCACTGAAGTGATTAGCTCATGAAAGAAAATCATCATTGGAGTTTAGGTTGTTTCGTTTAAAGAAGGAGCATTTCCATGTTTGTTATAATAATAGTGCTGTTTAATACAATTGGGGTCTCTATACCTCCTTTTTGAAAACAGCAGAAAGAATGATAAGGTAGGCACTCAAACATCCGTCAGAAAACTCACTTGGTATTGGAAGCGAAGTGTCCCAGGACTGCCATAAATTGTAAAGCAAATAATTGCTCACAAAACTTGTGTTTCCAGGCTGTGCTGAATGCAAGATGAGTAGATATGCTGAAATTATATTACCCTCATTTCAGTATCATAAATCCTAATTAGGCTTTTGTGATATTTAACTATTCCAACTTACTACATTTGAATCTAAAATGATCTTATACATTTCGGTCCCTCTCATTCATTTATTTTCGACTGTAATATAATTAATGGAAACAGAGAACTCAAGGTTGTACTAAAGTTCTGACCATTAAATAAAAGACCCGAAAAACCAGGGGTCAACCCGGTATTCCTGTCAACAAGGGTTTACTAGTACAAAAATGTAACCTCGTCTCACTTAAAAAAGCTTCAAAAATCAAAGAAACCACATACATGCAACATAACCCTAATCAACGAATTACTGAAATCTAATAATTTGCATATACATTCCAGTGTTTGGCTACAGAAAGGAATGGTCTGGAGCTAGTTATAAGCTGTCTAATGTGGAGATGCTTGTGTTGGAAGATGTACTTATTACCACATTGGTTGCTCTTTTTGAGGTTCTTCCTTATATGCTATTTCATATATGATAACTTAAAGTTTGCTATGTGTTTGTTCTGAGGAAGTATCTGTAATGTGTGAATATGATAGGTCAAAACTTCAACACTTTTAATGTGTTGGGCATTCATTAACTGTGCAATTTAATAGGCTGGAACTTCACATTACAGTCACTACCTTGAGAATCAAAGTGTGCATAATTATCAATGCTGTCAAACTTGTTTGTTGTATTGCTCTTTGCTGGGGACATTTATTTTCTGGTTACTAGATACTTGCACAGGACCATGGCATAGATGCAACCCCAGGGACCACCACCTCCCTAGGGCTAAATTTGTATGATAAAAAGCATAGGGGGGGCTCCTGCCCCCCCACGCAGCCCTGGGGACCACTCAATGTGTGAGTCCCTGTATGGGTGTATGAGTGGATATTTCATTTGCTGTATTAGTGCGGGAGTGGGTCTATGAGTGGCAGTATGGGTGAGCAAAGGATGTGTGTGTCGATCAAATAATCAGCGACTGGGTGTGTAATTACTGGTATGGCTCTGTAAATGGTTGTGTGGGAGTGGCAGTGGGTTTATAATATATTCTATAGGGGTGTGAGTGGATGTGTCAGAGATGCTGTGGATGATGTCACCAGTGATGTCATTTGAGATGTCATCAGTGAAGTCACTGACCATGTGAATTTCTAAGGTTTTTTAAATTCTATTTGCTAACTAAACGTCCCTGTAACTTTTTTTTTGTGAATCTCTAAGGTTTTTTATATTCTATATGCTATTTCAACGTCCCTGTAACCTTTGTTTTTTTTAGTGAATTTCTATGTTTAAAAAAAAATTCTATTAGGTAACTTTAACATCCTTGTAACCTTTGTATATATATATATTCACTGAAAAAAACATGGGTTTCAGGCCTTATATAGTTAGGAATTAGCATATAAAAAACCTTTGAAATTCACTGAAAAAACCATAGGTTTCAGGCCTTATATAGTTAGGAATTAGCATTTAAAAAACCATTGAAATTGCTCCTATATAGTTAGTTGTACTAACTATATTTGGCGCACCCACCATCCACTGCTGATGATGTCACATATTACACATAGGTACCGTACGCGCAACCCGGAATTTTCCGAAAAAAAATAAAAAATTGGGGAGGCCTGCGGGGCCTTGTGGGACCCCCTGAGCAGGCCTAGGGGGTCAGGGTGCTTCTACCCTGCCCCCTTTTTGAGTTCTACACGTTTGTTTTTCTGCTTTCCTGTGCCTCAGTCTACCGAGGCACAAGATGGCTGCCAACAATTTCTGTTTTGGAGTGTTGGCAGACAGTGACAGCCAATCGGCATGCAGCTCATACTCGGGAAGGTACAGAGTACAGTAAGCTTACAGTGCACTCACGGTGTCCCGCCCATAGATATATAATTTGGGAAAATTCTATTTTCTCAACAACTACTGGAGCGATTCTCACCAAATATAAAAAAGGCACTACTGCATACCAGTCCCTACCATTTTGCCAAGTTTGGTGTAATTCCATTCAGCCGCTCGGGCTGTAGCCGTGTCTAAAGGTCCTATGGAAAATTGCATTGGGCTACATTTCACATTCAATTTTTGCAAAAACTACTGGAGGGATTTTCACCAAACATAGGAAAGGCACATCTCCATGCCAGTCCCTACCATTTTCCCAAGTTTGGTGTAATTCCATTCAGCCGTTCGGGCTGTGGCCGTGTCTAAAGTTTCCTATGGAAATTAACATGGGAAGAACACGTTTTGGGACCCCCCTTTTTTCTCGCCCCCTGCTTGACGAATCCCCCCGAAACTTTCAAGGAAGGAGCAGAGTGAAGCGAGGCAATTTTAAGGAAAATTACACACAGATTCCTCAATCGGCGCCAAAGTTATTCCCAATAGAATGTTGGGGATTTCCTATGGTAACTAGGTCCTAACTATATATACCTACTGGCTATTGCCAGTAGGAAATATATATATATATATATATATATATATATATATATATATATATATATATATATATATATATATATATCGAAGCTCCAAGATCCTAAGAATACCCAGCCGGGTCGTAGGAAAAATAAAGCACTCGCAAGCACGGCACAGCTCGTATCCACAGGGCAAGTTTATTCAAAACAGACGCGTTTCGGGAGAGCCCTCCCTTTCTCAATGTTCTCATCTTACAAGACGGGCGCAGCGCCATTATGTATGTTTACAAACAAATATGGAAACAAACAAAGGACCAATGCTTTTTCGCAGCGAGGGGCGCCATTTTTGAGTGTATAAATGTCACATATACAGTACTGTTATGCTTGTCGTGAAAACCACAAACAAAAAATGATGCCGTGTATCGGCTAACCTACTGTCAACAAAAAACCAGATACTAATCTCATTACGTCTATCACAAGGTTAAGACAGTAGTAAAATGTTGGAACCTGACCAACCTACGACATGAACACCATAATTATAATGTGCACAGGTCGGAAAAATCTTGCCGTGGATCGGCAATTGCAGCCCCTAAATGGACTGCAGAACATACAATGTGGTTACCTATAAAAGCATATCTTCCAGTATAATTTCAGTGGTGATGGAAGCCTCCATCACACAACAGAAACAAAGAACAAAAACAGGAACATGCGAGACAATACCAAGGAAACTAAGCACACATTAACAGAAAGTCAAGTCTAAGTTGGAAATTCAGTATTCAACTTGACAGGAAGTCATAGCACAGAAATTCACACATATTCAACCCAGGTGAGAGGCCAGTTCTTCTCCCAAATTTAAACCTCCAGGTGCTTTGGTCTCGAGGTCTATGATATACCGGGACTCGAGTCTTCTGAGTGCAAGTAATCTATTACCCCCTCTAGGATTTTCCTCGACTCGGTCCAGACAGAAATATCTAAGAAGGTTTCTATCACTGTTATGTTTAAGGGAGAAATGACGGGCCACTGGATACGTGATGTCCTTATTCACAATGGCCCGCATGTGTTCCAAAATTCTCAACTTAACAGGATTGATGGTACTCCCAACATACCGTAACTGACAAGGGCACATGAGGCAATAGACAACAAAGTCAGACTGGCATGACATAAACTTTGTTATTTTCCTACCATTCTTTATACCTGGGACTTGGTATGTTAAAGTCCTTTTACTTGAAGCGCAGGCTTTGCATTTTCCACAAGGAAAAAAGCCTTTGGCGTCTTTTAAGGTTCCTAATGGTCTTTTCAACGGTGGTAGGTAGCTATGGACCATCTTGTCTCTAAGTGATCTTGCCTTTCTAAATGTGATCAGTGGGGTGTTGGGAATATCCGGCCCTACAATTTGATCCGATTTTAAAATGTGCCAATGTTTGGACAGGATGGATCGCAGTTTGCATGAGTCGGCAGCATATGGTGTTATGATGCGGAATTTACCTTCAGTGTCAGGGCCTTGTTCTTTGACAAAAAGATTAGCACGTGGTATTTTTCTAACTCTCTCTAGGGTATTTTGCAAAAGGGAGAAGCTGTAACCTCTTGTTAAAAATCGTTCCATGCATTCACCAGCTGCTTTCTCGAAATGGGTGTTGTGACTGCAATTACGTTTAAGCCGTAAAAACTCCCCGTACGGAATGTTATTAATTAGTTTACGGGGATGACCACTGGAAGCGTGTAAAACGCTATTGCCGGCCGTAGGCTTGCGGTATAACTGTGTGCAGATACGTCCTTCACTCACACTCACTTCAAGATCTAGGTAGTTGACCCTGTCCCTACTGATTTCACTAGTGAACTTCAGATGATACTCGTTTTCATTGAGCAGTTGGATGTATTCGTTAGCTTCCTCAACCGTACCATTCCACACCAGGAACAGGTCATCTATGTACCTGCTCCAAGTGACCACCCTGGTGTTCCAGGTGGCCAGTCTGGGGGCCCAGGCCACCTGCTTCTCCCACCAGCCGACGAAAAGATTTTTTTTTTTTTTTTTTAACTGCAGAGACGTCTAAGATTTAGGCGCAGTGGGTCGAACAACGTACCACATGCAATTATTTAATCTGCATAATCCGCCCTGAACACATTAGGGGATACACCCCCGCATTAACATCTGTGACGCATGTAAATTTGTTATAGCACTTTTCTCGGTATCAAAATTGCAATGAATGTAAATATGTGACAGTCTCACAACATATATTTTTTGTCAATTGTCAAACTGCACTTTATATTTTATTTGCACTGAGCACTTTTTATTAATCGCCAGTTTTAAACAATGGAAGTAACTTTCCATATATACACTACAAGATGGCCGCCACTAATCTGTGTTAGATACCATCGTTGATGTCTATGACTCCCAACTGGGCGGACTGTTTAAAAATGGCGAGTAGGTTTGAACACTGACGACACTGACGAAGCCTTGTGCGAAACGCGTCTGTCAAGGGTGCTGGGGGGTTTGGAAATAAAATAACTTAAAGAACTACGACACTGGAGTGCTGGCCGTTTTTTCTTAGAACCGATTTCTGGGAACGTGCAACGATATATATATATATATATATATATATATATATATATATATATATAAAACAGCCAGCCAATTCGAAATCTGCTATCACTCCCGCCCATCAAAGGTCATAGGAGACGTGGAAACTGTTCCTTGTGTGACAGCACAATAGAAGGCTCAATCTTCATCTATGGGCAAAAGTTTGTCAAACATGAAACTTTTAAGAACTGCAACACCCACTACGTAATTTATTGCGTACTGTGCCATTGCCCGAAAGCCTATGTCGGCAAAACAACCCAGGCCATTAAAAAGCAGATCACTCAACATCGTTCAAGAACTCGCTGTAAAATCACCAGCGCACCTATGGTAACACGCTGTATAGAATGCAAGCACAGTCCCGATTACATAAAATGGACGATACTTAAACATGTCTCAGGAAAAAACATCTACACACTTCTGTCCAGATTTGAAGCTAAAACAATAATGTACTGGAATACCATTGAAAACGGTATGAACGAAATCAGCGAGATTAACCATTGGGTAAGAGGTAGCTTCGTTGCAGTTCCTCTTTCCTCCCCCCGTTAAGTACAATAACAAATATTCCATATTAGCTCAAGATACCTGCATGCGAACTATGATACAGGGCACTATCAACATTTTGTCACGGCGATACCAGGCTTGTCACAGGGGATAACACAGGGACAAACAATACATGTGAGTTTAAAAAATAAAAAAGTTTCATCGTTCTGAATTAATCTCAATCTAATAATTTAAAAATACATGTATGTACTTTCATGCTTTGAGCAGCCCTGAATTTACACTCTATGGCCACAAGCGCCTACAGTTGCAGTAATGAGCGCCTTTGAGGGGTAATCCAACTCCAATGACGCAAGGTTGCTTTAAGAGCTTGGCAGCTCCAAGGCAACGCGCTGAAAACTCGTCAGGGCCAGTGGGAGGTGCTTCCGTCTGAAGACCAGGAAATACCGACGCAAAGCAGTAATAGAGCAAGACTGAGGTCGGTACGCCCGAGAGAGACTGATTACCCCTGTCTCACTGTGTACATGGGCAGAAGAAGGATATCGCCTTCCAGAGCCCCACACGCCCACCGTTCGGGAAGGCCGCCATAAACTAATTAGACCAAGCACGGTCTTTTTTTCCTAATGGGACGGCGTATACATCCTTTCACCAGCCGCTAAGGTAAACATTATTTTTTTTATTGTTTTTGCCCTTGCACTAGTCGTGGAAGGGGTTTAGCAATGCTTGCACATATACACTGTGTTGGGTGTTGTTTATACTGCGTCAATTGTCACACCAACCAGGCATGCGCATATGCGCCTAGTAGCACTGGGCCTAATCTACACCGTATTAATAGCAACACTGGCAACGTATAGATTTTTACTTCGCTTGCTCACTTGCACTCATTTCTGTTGTGCATGCTCTGTTCCTTCACATTCCAGTAATTAGAAGGTTACAATACGATTTAGAAGTAGCATGGCATCTCGAGTCTTTCTGGTGTAGAGAAACATACACTCTCCACCCCCTGACCTAAGTACCCCACAAACAAGAAATCTCCCTCACGAGCAGGCATTGGTTCCTGATATCTACCACAACTATAGTGTGAGTAAAGATAAGAGATCCTAGACCCCACATAGTGACAAGCCTTAGGCCCAATTTTCTTTCAATCTACAAATCAGTTTCCGCCCATAGAGTTGAGATGTTCCACGCTACATGAAGAAGAAAAACGGTATGTAATACTCCCCTGATTTCCCCCTTTTTTCACTTGTAAATAGCAAACACTGAAAAAGGTCTTGACTAGCTCCTCCACCTTCTACACACAGATACTTCCAGTCCTCCTTGCTAAGCATCCACCCTGATGAAGACCTCAGGTCAAAGAAACGCCAAGCAGAAGGTTGAAACGCGTTGGTTACTTTTCCCCAAGAGAAGAGCCTAAAGAGCCCAGGACAAATTCACGCTGAGACCTTTTTGTAGCTGAGATCCCACTTGGTACCGCTCAGATCTGGGTTCAAAACTTGAGGCTAACTCTCATTAGCTTGTTAAAGGTTTAGTGTACTATGAGGATCTTAATGAGATAAGTCCCCGTACCACTATCTAAAAGAGAAGTAGGACTATTCGAGTTTACATTTTTTTGCACAGTTTTAATGTATATAAATTGTACAGATACTTGTTTTGTGTAAACTTTAGAGTTATCCCTTTCTAAAAGTGTCTAGATTTATGTTGAATGTAATTTTGCTTTATATGTTTTATTTATTTTTTATTTTTGTATATACATTGTACACCATTCAGAGTGATTGACTCTGGTTCTAGTACGTCCTGCACAGGGACATCTTGTCTTGGTGAAAACTTAAAAATATGTTTGATCTGCATTTAACTGCACACCAGGGATACATAAAAAATCAACCTGATAGAAAACAATTTTGGTATTTATGGTGTCAGAGGTTTCATGTTTTGAATATAGTATCAGGATTCCCACCTCTGTACTCCTTAGCAGAATCATTCCCCTGTGTTTTACTGGCCCTTAAACTTAATGAAGCACACTGCTTCTCTTAAAATGGCGGAAATTAAACACCAAGGCAAGAAAATGGCCAGCACGTTTTATTTTTAGATCTTTCAGTTTAAACAACCACCACGATGGCTCTGTTGTTCATCAGCAGTGATGAAGCCGGCGTGTCATTGCTTAGTACCTCACGAAGTACAGGCAGTGTATACCAAAGGAAATCAACACTTAGTTCTATGTGCCAGGTAATCAATCCCTTTGATTGATTCTGCAAAGATGCAGAAAACGTGTGTCTTGAGGTGATCCTTTGTGTGAAGCACTGAAGCACCCTTGAAATAAAGACACAAAGAGGAGAGAGACATCAATAGGACAAAGCATTTCACATGAAATGATTTCCTGTTTGATGTGAAAAGATCACACCAAGGACATGCTTTTTAATTGCATGACCCCTGAGTGACTGGTGTCTTTTCTGCCCGCTGCCTCACATTTTCTCATATAGTATAATCCTCTAAAGAAACACGTATAAATTCATCGATAAATGGTATTTACAATGTCTTGAAACGTATTTCACTGCCTTATCCAGTTAGAATACACATTTTAGTAACAGTGTTGGAGAAAAAAGTCCCATAATCGGTTACCCGGCATTTCTTCTGAACAAAATTGTACATTATGTACCTGGAGTTGAAATGGTAATCTGTTCTGTGTGTGGGAATACTGTTTCCTTTCTTGGGAATTAGAGATATTTCTGGCATTCCCCAGGAGCTGCTTGTCACAGCGTGAGCAGATTCAATTTCTAGTGCTCATTTTGGTCAGTGCAGCGCAAGACCGAGCTCTTCATCACGTGAACTGTACTGCTTTTTTTTCATATATATTTGTATTAGAACATAACCAAAAAATCATGCATATTTCCACAAGAAAACAAGATACCCAACAATTCATTCAGCCTCTTGCCATCAGGCCCCACAGTAAATCCTAATCAAACCAACAATGCATAATTAATACCTTCCAGGCAGATTTTGTAACCCCTGTATACCTCATTGTTATAAAAAATAAAAAATGTTGGTCTTGTGAACCTGTACTGCTTACAGCAATTTGAGGTAAGCTACTCTGACTCAGGCTCAAAGTACTGACTATTTATTCTGGTTTTGCTCTGCCCTCATTTATCAATGTGTTGAGTTGTATTTGTGATAGCTAAATCCGATTGTAGACATCCTGCTCCCATTCCACATGCAAGATGTAAATATAAATAACTGAAGTCATCCGAGGAGCCAAAATACTCGATTTGCAGGTTAAAATTTAGCATATTGTATGCATACTTTGTCAGTCAACCTCATTGCTAGTTGAACCAAAATTAATAGACCATAATTCCATATACCTACTCCCAGTGCAAAGTATGATTTCATAATTATATTTGTATATTGTACTAATACATTTGTATTTCCACATTTTTGAATAAGCCACTTACTGTCCATGCTGATTGGGGTTAGCTTTAATGCTGCAGAGAAAAGAGGTCTACTAGATTAAATGCCAAAGGGCAGAATGTACACCAGATTTAGCAGTTTCATCATGATAGACAGGCTACAAGATAATTGTGCTGACACAGTGAGTGAATTCTGGAAGACCTCGGTCTAACCAGGATGAAACTCGAAAAGCGTTCTGTGGGGGACAGCATTTCCTTTACAAAGGTTTCGATCTTCTATTTCGAAACAGCCTACCCATGTCACGTCACTGCAATGCAACCATAACCACAGTCCCTGAAAGACACATATATATATATTTATATATAATTACCTACTGGCGGTCGCCAGTAGGTAGTTATAGTTAGGATTTTTTTCAATGCAAAATCTAAAAATTCTATTTGGAATAACTTTGGCGCCGGTTGACGAATCTGCCTGAAAATTTCCTCAAATTGTCTCGCGGCCAGTCCTTCCTTGAAAGTTTGGGGGGGATTCGTCAAGCGGGGGCCGAGATAAAAGGGGGGTCCCAAAACGTGTTTTCCCCATGTTAATTTCCATAGGGCTGTCAAACTCACTTTTAGCCCGAACGGCTGAATGGATTTCCACCAAACTTGGCAAAATTGTAGGGACTGGTAGCCCGATGTGCCTTTGCTATGTCTCAAGATATGTGCTCCAGTGGTTTTTGAGTAATTTAGGTTAAAAAAATATATATATCTATGGCAGCGCCCCGATACGCGCACCGTGGAGCGCACTGGGCACGCTACGCAACTTGCGCACGGAAATCTGATTGGCTCTCGGGTGTCTGTAAACATTCGAAACAGTCCGGAGCGGCCGCCATCTTGTGTCTCGGTAAGATCGAGACACAAGAGGAGGCAAAAACAAAGGGGGAAATGACCATAAGGGGGCAGAGTGGACCCTCCCTGATCCCCTAGGTTTGATGTGGGGGCCATAAAAGGGCCCCGCGGGGCAAAAATTTTTTTTTTTGATTTTTCGCGGGGGGAGCGCCCGGTACGCGCACCGGGGAGCGGACCGGGAGCGGACCATGTTAAAAACCCAGTGAAACAGTAAAATAATAATTTAAAGTGCTTAGAGGTAGTGATGCATTGCTGGAGTGTGTCACAAAAGTGATGCAACTCCAGCAATGCATACTTTCACATGGGGCCAGCCCCATGTGCAAGATATTGACGCAATGGTGTCCTAAAAGTGACACAGTGAAATCTCATAGATTTCACTGCGTCACTTCTATGACCCTTTCTTGCGCCAATACCCCCCATTTGCATACATTACACCTGGCGCAGGTATAATGTGAAAGGGCTCGCGTCAGTCTTTTCTTACCCTTCCACACCAGCGTTCTTTTACTACATTTTCTTCACTTATCCACATTCCCCATGTTCACTCTACCTCTCCTCACTCTCGTTCCCCACACTCACCTTCTTTCAGTCCCCCTACTTCACTTCCCTTCCCCTCTCGTCCCTTTCTTTGCTTTCTCACTCATTTTCATTTCCTCTCCTCTCTCACTGCACTCCACTTCAGTTACTCATTTTTAATTTGATAAGAATATAGCTCTTTTTTGAGAACTGGAGGTAGTTCTAAAAAGAACTGTTTTTTTCTTCTTTTTTTATGTTTTTTTCAGAACAAAAACAAAAACAGGGAATGCAAAACTGCTCAACAGGAGCAAAGAAAAAGGGGACAAATTAGGGCTGGGGAAGGCAGCGGTGTTCTTGCCTCTTGCGTGCAATGAGCTTGATGCTCTGCTCACCATAGCAAAGCAGTTCATCGCATTGCTTGCACTTAATAGTAATGTCACTAAAAACAGGTTGAATGTTCGGAATCATCTCCAATTCCTCTGCACGTGTTCTCACTGATGTTGTGGCTCCTCCTGTAGATGTAGAGGCACCATCCCTTGGGGGATTACGTGCCAGGTCTCGGACACTCTCCCGGGCATAGTTCTGGGGGTGCCTGCGTTGGACGTGGCGAATCATTGTTGAATTGCCAAAACTGTACTTCCTTTTTGGGTCTCCTCAGGAAAGCACAGTTTGGCAGATTTTGCATTCTACTTTGGGAGCATTCACCTTTTTTAATCCTTCAGGTATTGAAAAAAAATTCCAAATAAAATGCTCCTTGATCTTGAACTGAGGAGGCTCTTCCTGAATGAAGCCATCTGAGTCCTCACTACTGCTGGATGGTCTAGCTGCCATTCTTTCCACAAAATGGTAGGACAGAAAAAAACAGGTCTTGCTGTCTCCAAAGTGAAAGAAGAAATGAAGGAAATGGGTGGGGTTTTCATTAGTTGTAAATAAAACTGATAACAACCAATGAAAAGAGTTATTTTAAGGTCACATGACCAGGGCTTTCATCATTTGGAAACCAAAACTGTCCTGAACCAATAAAAAGTGTTATTTTTAGGTCACATAACCCGACGCGCTTACGCTACGCGCCCCGGGGCGCGTCGCGTAAGCGCGTCGGATGCTTACGTTGTGCGATCGTATTCGCTCGGGTGCTTCCGGGTGCGCTTACGCCGTGTGTATCACGCGGATGTGGCTACGTGATACGTCACGATGATGTTTTCGTTCGCGGCAATAGCGTTAACGGGACGCTCACCGGTGCGCGCCCCGGGACGCGCTGGAAAAGTGCACTTTCCGGTGCACACACCGGGGCGCGCATCGGGAGCGCACCAGGGCAAAAAAAGTAAAAAAAATGTATTATATAAATGTACAATATAGGATTCATTATAAAAAATATTACATTTCATAGGTTTGAGGCCCTATATATAGTTAGGAATTAGCATTTAAAAAACCTATGAAATTCACTGAAAAAACCATAGGTTTCACACCAGTTATAGTTAAGAATGAGCATTTCAAAAACCTATTAAATTCACTGAAAAAACCATAGGTTTCACACCAGTTATAGTTAGCAGAAAGTTTTACTCGCATAAAACCATTGAAATTCCCACGTTATAGTTAGTTGGACTCACTATAACTTGCGCGTGCAATGCACTGCTGATGACGTCACATATTACATCACTCATGACATGATCAGTGACATCACTCATGTCATGTCATGGCCATTGCTCTTCTGGGCCCACATTAGGCAGACCCCAGAGCTTCTCCCTTATGCCAAATCTCTTACCGAGGTCATCCGCCTAGATACTGGCAATAAAATAGGTTGGGTTTCCAATGTTTGAAAAATGCTGACAGCTATAGGGCTCCAAGCTCATTGGAAAAGCCAGGAACCTCCAAGGAGAGACAAGCTTAAACAACTCTATTGTGAGTGGGTGGACCAACGGGAAAGCCATAAACCTAATGTGGGCAGACTAACAATGACATTTTATTCACATAAACAAACTAGATATCTTGAGCCCTTTCTCGACATAATCCAGGTCCCTAGGGACAGGATGCTGTATATACATTATAGGTTTGGTACTTTCCCTGTCCGTGAGATGACCGCGAAATAGCACCCATGTAACGAGACATCAAAAATTGTCCATGCTGCAGAGCCCAGATAGAAAGCATTGCCCATGTAATGTTCGCCTGCCCGGCATATAACATCTTGCGGGCCAAATGGTTAAAATCGATTTGTCAGCAATTAGGCACACAGGATTACCATACAGCCCTGCACATTCTTAGGTCTGATTCCAGACCTCTTTTGCTTGTTGGGTATCAAAGTTTCTTGGCCAGGCATGGCTTATCAGGTATGCAATCCAAAAAATTCCCTGTACCCAGGACTCAAGTTAGCAATTATCTAACGGGCATGAGAACATTCTCCACTAGAATTTTCTATAGTAAAATTCTGGATATACCTCTTCGTGATTCTGTGTTTAGGTATTTATTGTCTCTAATGCCCAACTGTCCTAAACAAACACTTGGTTTGTGAATGCTAATAAAAAAGGGGGGGTTCGCTGTATATTCAACTCGGCGCAACCTATAATGTCAGCCCTAAATAGGACCATACATACTCCCACACATACAAAATTAATACAGAAAAAATGTGTGGCGGAGAGGAAGGCACCTCACGGGCGAACACCCTCGGGGAAATTTGGTCAGATGTTTACCAAATACTTTGCCCCTATCTCATCATAGGTGGCCATTCCTTTTCCAGAATTTGTGAACAAGTGAAGAAAAAGGATTAAAAAAAAGGTGCAGAGCAAGGAGCTTAGAGCATGGCTCCTAACAAAAACAAAGCAGAGTGAAAGTAAAATCAACAGTCAAACCTCCTGAATCACTTTATTACTAACTGAGGTCTGGACTGCTGAGTTAAAAAGGCTGGTAGCTTATTGTCGCATACCACTACTTGCAACCGACATGTTTCACTGCCCAATAGATATTATGGCAGATTCATCAGGGTTAACACTCTGTTGCTGCACCCACTTCAGACATCTTTAAAACAGGAAGCTGCTGAGTTGAAAAAACAATGTAAAATATAATTAGAGCCCATTCTGAACCAAAACATTCTTAATGTTCAAATTTTTAATGTTTAAATTTTTAATTTTTAAATTTTAAAATTTTTAACCCAAACATTATCCTCCACCAGTTTACTATAAGTAAAAAAGAACATAAAGGGGAGCTTTACCCTGGATCAGCCATGCTCAAACGTACCAGCTGAAAAGGCAATTCTCCGCCTTACTGTCGGTTGTAGTATCAACCTGCAAATCATTTAGGTGCAATAAGTACAAGAACAACGTGCCCTTATCGTCATATTTCAGTGATGAGCTAGCCTTACTCAACAGAGTCCTAGTACCTCCATAATACAAATTTTACCCAGAGGAAACAAAAGGAGGAACCATATTTCATTTCCACAGTGTGTATCCTATTAATGTCGGACCTATTTGTACACAGAAAATGTATCTGACTTAACCACATTCTGGTTGTTACTGATCTTTGTAACTTGGGTCCCAGACTGGAGAAGTGTAATATGAAATAATAGCACCGTTTCCAAATTATTCCGTACCCAAACAGAATTACTCACAGGTCAAAAACGATATTTCAGCGCATCGTAGCATTGTGAACCTGTTGCCCTTGTTAAAGATTCAGATTGCACCTCAAGTAAGAAGGTGAGGGACCGAGGGACTGGCAACACGAACAACAACCCCCACGGGCCCTCTCCTTACCGTACAGCCTTTGTTTAGGAGCGTTAAATCATCCCAGGAACATTGCCGGGAGAGAGTACGCGCGATTTAAACACTACGCGCCATCGCCCAAACAGTGAACTCCCCGATCATGTGATCGGAAGGCCCCCGTCACGTGGTCTGGACCAGCGTAGCGTTAGTCCAGGGAGAGCAAATAACCGACTAATGCGGGGGCCATTTTGAAGTGGCGAATTCGTTAAACGGCCACATAAATATTACCATTATCGTTCAAACACGGAATATCATAGATCATTCAGGGTCGTTTTAAAAAAAAAAGAATTTTATCGCACTAATCACTAATAGGCATGTGTTTGAGGGTTAGCTAAACTTTGCCAAAATTAAGGGTGCTAGAAAGTTTCCTTATTATTGGGATACAAACAGGGAGGTGTTACCCCAGCTTCTGCCACCATCCGGTTTTCGATGTTAACGTGAAGGAGGACAGTTAATCTTTTGGAATTTGATATACTATCGCAAATGGTTGTTTATGTTCAAAAGGGAAGCATCAAATCACCATGATGTGAAGCCATTTGTATTTTTATTGTATTTTATATACCCATGTTGCAAGGAAAACAATGTGATTCCCAGAAAAATAAATGCCAAGATTCACCCTATTTTGTTTCCAATATTTCTCATATTAGAGCCTGGCTTGAATGAAATTGAGTGGAACAAAGTTAAATAGCCTACTTACCACCTTAATAAGTTTAACTCTATTCTGTCCTTTCCCCTCCTTAGTTGCAATACTGAAAGGTACAAATGATCATATTGTGCTCTACCACAGGGCTCTAATATGAGAAATGACGTTGTTCGTCACACTCGTTTTGTTTGTATTTCTCTTTTAAAAATGTCGTTTTTATAGCTTTTATGACATTTTCTGTCAAATAAAGCTCATACAAGAGCAACAACAACAACAATATGCATATTTCCACCAAATTCCAGTTGATAGCCAGAAGAAAAACGGACACTCCAAGATGTATGTGCAAAATACATCCTTTATTTCATGGATTCCAACTGCTTCGACGAGTTTTGGCTTGATGAACCTTTCTCAAGGTGAACAAGCCCCTTCGCCCGTGGAAAATAAATAGCAGTGCATGCAAAACTCTGTAGAGATACTATGTGATAATGTAGATCAGAATAGCACGATATACACCAATGGATAAGAATAATCAATGCATGTGATAATCCATCAACATGTTTGGGAGGACTGCTCGAGGCACATCTGATCGCAAAATAAAAATGTCTTCAGGGTTTTCTTGGAAATTTCTTCTGAGAGCCATGAACTCATAAAGGAACTCACCCTCTAGCCTCATTCCTCTATAAAATCATGGATATCCTTGGTGACTTCCAATATCATCATAATATAAGGCAGGAAGTATTTTATCTCATATATCAAAGGTACAGTGGAGCCATTACAAATGTGGCAGTCAGCCATTGGAAACATTGAGTTACTGCTGCCATTAAAATGTGATCGACACATCTTCAACACATATTGATTGTATAACATAGTGTCTGAAAAATGCAGGTGAGTCCTCCACCACTCAGTGCCGAAGTTTACAACTGTACACACAGACATCCAGCCCTGTAAAATTTCCCTGGTACATACATGCCTGACTAGCTACGCCAACCTAGGTTTACCCCTAGGATGTGTGGTTTGTGCGTCCTATCATTAATTGGACTACTAGTCCCAGAATGCAAAGTGAAACGGGACTGTAGCAACTAATCATCTGTGGACCCCCGAAACGCGACATTTATGCACTTCCAATGTTTTAGAAATGAACACTGCTTGATGTAGTGTTAAAGCAACGCTGCAATTTAGAAACGAATATCTGTATCCGCCATTATTGTGCTCCAGAGTCTCGTGCTGCTCAGTTCTGTGAACTATATTTTCACAGATGATCTGTTGTTGCGATCAAGCCCAATCCACGCAGCTCTAGCTGGTGATAATGAGTTCTTCTGGGAATGGCGCTTGTTTATATTTCAGCAGCAGCAGGCATGTGCTTACGAAGAGGAAGCAGCAGGGACTATTTTTAGTTTCACGCTGAACTGAGCGTTTCTTGTGCCAGACAGTGTGATCGTCATATTCCAAACTTCCATTTCAATTCAATGGAATTTGATAAGGAAGACCATTTATTCTCGACAAAAAGAGCCGTCCCTCGAAAGAGTTCTCCCTGTTCCTCACCTTTCATGTGGAGATCGGTGGAGATGAAGCAATACCTAGTGCATTTCTTTAATTTTTGGGATAGCAGACTTCATTTAGCAGCGCAATGCATTGCGGGAGTAGCAGTTCTGCTTTATTTCTTTTCAACCAATTGGACTTAAATAACAGACTGCAACTCTATAGGGAAGGACAAATGGATTTGGATTTAGGCCTGCGTGTGATCGACACATTTCTTTCTCCTTTCCCAGAAAGTTGAGAAATGTCAGAACAATTACATAAAATTGCACCGCTACACATGACTTTTTGAGTCAAGGGTTTCTCTCACTTATAAAAATTATCGAGGTTCTGCCGGGACTCGTTCAAGCGTAAGCAACTACCTTTCAGCGAGCACATTTTCGAAATAAACAAGTGTCCCATGGACAAAAAAATCATGCAAAATTTTGAGTTGTTCAGATAAAAGTTCACAAATTTCAGGTAAAACGCGAAATTGTAGCGTTAAATGGGAATGGGGTACAAAATACCCAATGACATTGAATCACCTTGAATGATCAAGGCCACATCTCTCAAGCTCTTTACTCCTCTTCATAAGAGATTGAAGAGTGGTGTACCTGAATTAGTCGGTTGAAATGGTATCAATTTAGATACATCTAATTCACTCATGAGAGTGAACAACACCATGTAACTTGTAAATTGTATTTAGTGATCTCATTTCTAATGTGGCATTCTGAGCGCCTGATGTAACATAACACGTATTTGTAAGGGGCACACTCAGCACTTAGGGGCAGATTTATGATAACTGCGCCACTGCTCCGCCACCCATGGTGCGCCGCATTTACAATGCGGTGCACCATGGGGCAAAAACGGCACAGATGCGTGACGCATCTGTGCCGTAAAGGTGACGCTTTGCTGGAGTTGCGTCGCAAGCGCGACGCAGCTCCAGCAAGGCTCGGGGGTGCCCCATCTTTACAATGTTGCGTCAAGACCTGCGCCTGCTTCAAGCAGGCGCAGGGTTTTGACGCAGCATTGGCCTGAAAGTGACTGAGTGAAATCTTATAGATTTCACTCAGCCACTTTTGCGAGGCACACCTGCCCCTGGAACGCCCACCCTGCGCCGGAACGCCCACAAGTGGTGCAGGGCTTTACAACGTGACCCATCTGCCTAGATGCGTCACGTTGTAAATCGGTCATAGGGATGCGCCACGTTTGCGCCGCAGTTCCGTGACGCAAACGTAGTGCATTCCCAACATAAATCTGCCCCTTAGTGCTTTGTGGGGCTGAATACCAAGGGGCAGATTTACAAGAAAGTGACACATCTGAAGAGATGTGTCACTTTCCCTGCACCACCCTGAAAAAACCTTGCGCCACCATGGACGGCGCACTTTGGATTAACAGATGCATCAGAAATTCTGACGCATCTGTTGCTGCAAAAGTCACACATTGGTGGAGTTGTGTTGCAAGCACAACACAACTCCAGCAATGCATGGGGAGGCCTATCCTCATTGTGCTTTGTCACTCCTTACGCCTTCTTCAAACAGGCATAAGGTTTTGACGCATTGGCCACCTAGAAGTGGCCCAGTGAAATCTTGTAGATTTCACTGCGTCACTTCTACGAGGCTTTTTTGCGTGGGAACGCTCACCCTGCATACATTATACCTGACGCAGGTATCATGTGACGCAGGGCTTTACAATGTGACGCATCTTCCCCAGATGTGTCTCGTAAATGGGCAGCATTTTTACACAACTGCTGCGTCGCAAAAAGTGATGCAATGACAGTGCAAAAATGATGTAAGGGGCATGAAAATCTGCCCCCAAATGTTTATTTGTAGGCAACCCAGTGGTACTCATTTTATAAACTGCAGAAGGGTGAAAGGCTGAATAGACCTGCCTGGAACTTAAGCTGTGACCATGAGGACAAACACAGATTTCTAGAATAGATGCATTAGCCTTCTAAGGCACCAGACACAACAGTATTGCATCGCTCTTCTTGATGGCACAGAGAGTACAGCATCACCTCAAATGCACTCTTCTGCCAACGTGGCATTAGTGGCATGGTAGAGCAGAGCTCCCTGCTGGGTTGTCATCGTTCTGCTTGGCAACACTGCCTGTGGCTCTGTGAATATACACAGGCTCATTACAAGCAAACCTGTAACATCTGCCACGTGAAAACAATGGAGGCGGCTTTTCATATGTTTTTAAAATGTGATAAGTACTAATTTAGAAGGCACGTCAGCTGGGAAGTGAGAAGCTGATGGCAGAGAGCAGTGAATGTGTTTGGAGTGTCTGATGTGCGCCAGGAGCATCCAATGCAGGTCCAAGAGGGTGGAATCCATGGCTGATTTTCTGAATAACCAATGGTGTTGTAAATGAGCTCAGTTTAGATTAAATCCACGCAATTCTTTACTATGTAGCGGTCCTGAAAATCTGGCCTGGATCTAGCACTCTCAAACTTGTATTGAACACCTCTAATTTATACAGTGAGAGAGCAGGCACCTTTATTACGATGGTAAGAGTAACACTTTGTGGCCATGCAAACCTATTGCACATTGTTAATAAATTACTGAAATCAGGGTGCGAGGCCTCATCCCAATTAAAGCTGTGTCTTGGCAGTCACCAGTCAGACCGGTCCTCTAATGGTTTGCAAAGATGATTTACACAGCTCTGGTAAAAGGAATTCAGATTGCTAGATAACATGACTTATAGCATTTTGTGGGCTCCCTTAACTTTGAAAACAAAACCTTTTTTAGGTTATAGGATACAATATTGCGCCCTCTAGTGGCCATTGGTTGAGGCATGATAAGGTAGCAGCTTACTATGGCCTTAAAGTAGCACCGTCCCTTAATTTCAACGAAAGTGGCCAATATAATGACTGTGTGGCCAGCATAACTTAGTAGTGTGGAGTTCTTCCATGTTCTCAAGGTACACGCCCAATAAGATGTCTGGAGGGAAAAGCTCCTCTTCAACTCTTCCAATTGCATCTCTAATCCCATCCTCTTCTCTACCCCTTTTGGCGATGAAGTGCAACAATGAACTAGCAGTGGGTGCAGGAATGTGTTTTTCGGCCAGAGGAAGGAGCAGATGTTTTCTCCTAGTCAGCGAGATCCTACAAGCCACAACTTCAATCTTCTCTTCTATGTGTGGGAAGCAGATAAAATCTGCAGCAGTGTAGGAAAGGAGTATCAAAGATATTACGCCACTGTATATGTCCATGTCTGTCTACAGTACTATGGGCCTCATTTATGAAGACAGTTGCACCGCTGCAACAAAACAGTAATGCAACAGTTTCCTGTGCCCTCCTTGCGACACGATGGATGCGCCATATTTAATGTATAGCGCTCCACGTCGCAAGGAAAGACAGATACGTCAGGAATCCTGATGCATCTGTCCGAGCAAACAAAAGTCACACATTGCTGGAGTTGTGTCGCAAGAATGCTGCAACACTGGCAATGCATGGGATAGGCCTATCCTTAATGCACTGCTTCACCCTTACGCCTGTCATGAGGCAGACGTAAGGTTTTGACGCAATGGTGTCCTAGAAGTGCCGCACTAAAATCTTATAGATTTCATGCCCCACTTCTACAAGGCTTTTATGCGGGCGAATGCCCACCCTGCATACATTATTCCTGGCACAGGTATAATATGGTGCAGGGGTTTACAAAGTGACGCATCTGCCTAGATGTGTCGCTCTTTAAATAGGCCACAACGGGGCGCAATTTTTATGTTGCAGCTCTGTCACAAAAAGTGACGCACCAGTGGTATAGAAGTGTCACAAGGGCTCATAAATAAGCCCCTGTATTTGTAAAAATAAATAAAAAGTGCTGGGAAATTGTTTCTTAGGAGCCCACTGCTACTAAACTCTAAGGCTATCTAATCTTATTCCCACCATGCTTATTTCTTTCACTACCCTACACATCAGGGCTGGGTCTTTGTTTCTCTTTCTTGCAGGTTATTTTTCATCCATGCATTCTCCCTTTGCCACTATTTTCCTTTTTCTACAATACTCCTCCTCCGTTCGTTTTTTGTTTTTCTCCTTGTTGCTTCTGGGTCAAAGCCTGATGATAGCTAACAAGTCTAGGCATCCAAATAGCCAGAGTTCACCACCTGCAATTAGGCATTTTGTGTGTGTGTTCCTTAACCACCCAGGAAGGACTGGACAGACCTATTATTCCTACCTGACATTTCCACAGTGGTCCGGAGCCCTTGGAGGTTGGTTTTAAAAGCTTAGAGCCACCCCTCATACCTTGTTCACTTTCCCCAGCTCCCCAAAGTTAATTGCAGCAAGCCATTGAATGCTCCAAGAGAGAGAGAAATAGAGGGAGGGAGAGAAACGTGGAGAATAAATGATCAGAAAGGGAAAAGAGAGATCTGATAGGAGAGAGCGAGTGCGTGTGTGGATAAAAAGAGACCGATATCAAGTGAAGACGAAGGGGGTGGGCTGGTTTGAACCTTTTTGCCAGGGCTGACATTGGTTTCTTACTCAGCCTTTTATCATTATGTTTCTGTGTTGGGGCAGGACTAGGCAATGGGTACACAATGAAATCCATACTATACTGGAGAACAGTGGCTGGAAGCAAAGCTGAGATAAGAGCATTCAGTTTTCGAATAGGCATATCAATTATTTGCAGAAGCAGAGAACAAATGCTAGGGGGTACCGAGAAAGACCCTGAGGTACTGCAAACTGTTATGATACGCTCTGTCTGTTATTCAATACTGTAGTAAAGTTGTGCTATCTAATAAATGGACCATTTGGCTTCATCTTTTATTAAAAAGATTTTCTTCTGGATGCATCCACTGGGTACAACTGCAAAAGGTCAAGCTCACTTTGTACATTTGACGGAAGCCATATGGGGCCAGTATTAAAATATTAAACAGAGCTTATTTTTACACCCAGTTCCATCTTGTATTTTAGTACTTAAAATGCATTATGTTATACTATTATGAGATAGGTATAATAGGCTACAAATGCCAGACTTAAAACAATCCCCACCCCGATATATACAGTATTCAGATGCTATGGTCCTATGAGAAATGACTTCTGCCACTGAAGGGTTACTTTATGAAATGGGGAGGGTGTGCCTTCTAATAGGACTGGCTTTAACCCTGGTGGCGCCTGGCGCGACAATCATTTTTGGCATCCCACCAATGACCTCCCCCATGGATTTTCTCAATATGATCCTCAAACAGCACCCCTCATCTCTCCATACATTTAATTTATTTTAAAGTACTGTAGTTGGGGTTGACTTTACTAATAAGAAACATCTAGAAAAATGTGTGAAAACTCAACTCTGCACACACATTGAGACCTTCCAACACTTGGATCAACATCAATTCAGTTTTCATTGAGTTCACAACACTAAATCTGCACTCACTCACATCATGGATGGCATATTAAAAATGCTAGACAATAATAAATCATGTCTTCTGATTCTACTTGACTTATCCTCTGCCTTTGACACTATTAAACACAACAGCTTACTGTCCATTGTAAATGAAGGATGGGCCTATCAGGGTCTGTATTGCAATGGTTTACATCATTCTTACACAATAGAATCTAAAGAGTCAAGGTGAATCAAGACCTCTCTCTCTGTTGTCAATATGGGGGTACCCCTGGGGTCCGCCCTTTCACCCAGTCTTTTCAAGTTTTTCCTAGAAGCACTTGCAAATGCACTGAACTCTGCGAACATTCTTTATAACATGTATGCAGATGACACGCAATTCTATCTGAAAATCTCCTCCCGAGAAGACTTCATTGCCCTTAACTCTACCATGCTGAACACTGGCTCACTGATAACCATCTCAAACTCAACACATCCAAAACAGAATTCCTCCTCATCGCTCCCCCTTAAGCACTTCGATGCTGATGGCGAGCTCAGCTCGTCATCAGGCTTACCTGCCATGTGCTGATGATGAGCTGAGCTCGTCATGTAACGCAGTAATTTAAAAAATGCCGCACACAGCGGGAAAAGCCGCCGCAGCGATGCGGTTAACCACACTCCCAAGATTGACCTCTGGTGAAGCATCTAACAGCCTTCAACTGCTCACCTCACATCATTGAGACTGATAAATCCCTTGGGATCACACTAGACAAACACCTGAATATGCAGAATCATATCAGCAGTGCCACCAAGGGAGCTAATTAACAAATGAATATTGAGGAAACTCAAACCTTTCCTGCCACACAACGACTTTAAGCTGGCGGTCCAAGCTCTTGTATTGCCTAGACTAAGTTATGGAAGCTCTACTCCTTGCAGTCTTCCTAAATACAATATGCCCCCCCTAAGGGCCTCCCTTAATGCTGTGGCCCGACTGATAACTAGTAGAAAAAGAAAGGATCACATATCTCCGAGCCCTAAAAACTCTAAACTGGCTTCCGCATGAAGCAAAAATACAGCTAAAGATTGCTTGACCCCTAAAGCTCTATATTTCAAGACCCCCATTTGTCTAGCACAAAAGCTTGAGTTATTTGGTGGACTTAGACCCTCATGAAGTGCAAGCTCATTACTACTGAAACCACAGATTTCCAAAAAAAAGGGAACGAGCTACAGTGCCTTCTCGGGCATTGCCCCAAAGATATGGAACTCTCTGCCACCGGATGTCCATCAAATCTCATCTATCTCTTCGTTCAAAAAGGAAGTGAAAACAATACTTATGAACAGGTTTCTGCCCTAAGATACAATATGTTTTATTGTTTATTTACCTGACTTTTATTCTGATGCTCTGAATGACCACTACATTGATGTCCAACCATTGACTCAAAATTTACTATTTTACTCCCATGGTTGTCTGTTCCTACAACTATATCCTACCTACCCTATAATGTGAAGTGCTCTGATACCCTCTAGGGTCATGTTCACGCTATACAAAACTTTATAAAATAAAAGAATAAAAAATATGTATTTGAACCCTTTTTAGCAACATTAAGAATAGATAACAGAGGACAGGACAGGGGGATAAAACAACTTCCTTACTTATACTGCAGCTCTTTGGTGCTAGGTTATAGGCAACTGTTCGACATTAGGACTGTAACTTATTTCAAATAACAAAAGAATCTCTGTGATGAAAGCAGTAACCCACTGAGCTACCATCATAAAATACAGTTCTGAGATGTGCATGGTACAAGTTCTTTACAGCATGCGTATTAACCTTCTGCGCGTCTTTATGAGGGAACATTAGACACTGGTGTTGTCTTGACATTTTTATTGCTGCCTGAAAATTGCTGAATGCACAAAGAACTCTGCAGCAGGTGCTTTTAAAACCATAAGTTATTTCTAAACGCAGCGCCCCCAGATGTCAGCGCCAGGTCGGCTGCAACAGTTGCATTACCCTAAAGGCTGTCCTGCCTTCCAATGTTCACCTCACTATGGGTGGCCCTTTAAGTGTGATGTGCCCAGTAAAGTCCTGCGCCCATCGAAATTAACTGGCCACTCGCACTGAGCCCCAAAGGTGGAAGTAGTCAAACTGTTCAATTTTGCTCAACGTGAGCAGGAGTGAGTAAGAGAACTCAAGGTCTTACCATAGCTATATTGTGAACGGTTTATTGATTTATGTGGTTCCTGCTATGTTTTATCATTTATAATCTCTAATCTCATAGTGCCTAGAAACTTGTTTTGTGGTGTATGTTTGTGCTATACAAAAAACTATAGCAGGAGCATGGATTGCTGTTTAGGGAGTCCATTCACAAAACATGTGAGCAAGGTAGCTGTAGAAGATTTATTTTCTACCCAATTGAAACATGTGCAGTTAATGTAGCCTTAATTCATTTGTGGGCCCCATTTTAAAAATGGAAGCCTCCTTCCATAGAGAGAAGTACTAAATTGTACTATCAGTAGAGCCCTTTGCCATTTCACTGACCAGTGATCCCATAAAGCAGACACTGCTGTCATTTCCACTAAAACCAACTGGTGAAGTGAATTCTCTGTGTTACTGGTTATTTCACCCAGGCTGCAATTAAGGGTTCATTTACAAAGGAGCATACAGCAGAAAACATAAGGGACCAACATGCATGTCCTAAAACTGAGGCTGGGAATTACAGCAGAGCAGTTTGGAATAAATGGAAACCACAGGTAGGCAACAGTCCATAAGTTCTGCATGTCTAAATGCTCTGCAGTGGTTGAGGTTGAAATGTCACCCTGCAAAGAGTTTGGAATAGCAACATGGTTCTAAAGCTATAGAAACAGAAAACATGTAAACGTGGATACAGCGAAAGCCTTAACATGTATGACATAATGGCATATGAGTCCTGCTCTAACATTGCTTTACTATATCCACATGTTTACTCTTACTGTGATCATGTCTTAAACAGAGTCGTGCTTCTTCACGTTCAGGCCTAGTGGCGGCCTCCTTGGGATTAGAGAAACATCCTTTTTGGCCTATTCTATATTTCTCAAGTCGTTTGTGTGGCAGAATGCCAGAAGGCACACTGAGCTGATGGCAGAACCTCCACCGGATCCGTTATCATGTTTGTCATGCACCCTTACTTAAAGCAACACCAGAAAACATTGGAAGGAGCTGAGGTGAATGGACCTTTTTTTAGGAAAGTTTCCTGAAGATTGCCAAATAGTTCCAAAGTTATTAGAAAAACAAAAAAGATTCTTCCAATGGAAGGTTTGACCTAACTATCACTACACAGTTGCCAGTGGCACTGTTTAATAGATGTGTATTACAGTGTGGTGGTAGCTACTCTGTAGTTATAGTTAGGATTCCGAGAGTTAGGAATCCCTCGGATTTTTGATTTAGTAACTTTGCCACCTTTTGATGAAACTTCACAAAACTTTGCAGACCTTTTACATTCTCTACATTGGCCAATAAATCAACGTTTTGTGGTGATTAGTTAAGGTGGAGGAAAAATAAAAGGGGGTCCCAGAACACATTTTTCCATGAAGGCATCTTCCATTGATTCTTTGCACAGATATAGCACTAAAATGGCTGAAGGGATTCTCATGAAATTTGGCAGGAATATAGATTCTGGTGTGGAAAGGTTCTTTTAGTTCTCATGTGATCTAAATTGGTCAAGTAGTTTTCAAGTAATAAGGGACAAAAAGATAGTGATATGATGGGCCGTAGTGTACAGCAGTACTTTGGTGGTATACAACTGTATCTGGTTGATGATGAAGCACAATATGTTTAGATAATGAAAGCCTTTGCAAAATAAAAAGGCAGCCATATTGTTTAGCCCACACTTTGCCTTTGTTCTGTGTTTTCTTGTGAAATATAGTATTACTTTTTACATTACATATAGGAACATTAGAGTCAGTTTTGAATACTCAGTAGAGCTAGGGAAAACAATATTTATTGATTTCAATATATTCTTTTTAACTTTACGATGTACCATGGTATTTTCATGAGATTACCTATAAAGTATTGTGGTTCCTATTGAAATAAAGAAAAAACAATTATATATGCAAAAGACACTACAAAATGCTACTCGATTGCATTCTATGACATGCCACTCAACTTTACGACATACCACTCCACTCCACTCCACTCCACTCCACTGTTTGGCACTCCACTCTAGAGCACTCTACTCCACTCTATGCTCCCCCACTCTACAGCACTCTGCGACACGTAATGACACACAACAACACTTCACTCTATGACTCCCCAGACCTGTCCATGATACCCCACTCCACTCTGTGATACTCCACTCCACACTACGGCACTCCACTCCACTCTACAACACTCCATGCCGCTGCACTCTACAACATAACACGCCACTCTACAACACACATTTCCCATGAACAGCTTCATATTACATCATTTATGTCATAGATTTTCATAGCAACACTCATGACATCTCCAATGTCATCATTTATGAGAATATTGTGCATGGTAGCAGGGCAAGTTATAGTTCATGTATTCAGGATACCAAGCTCACAACACTGTGGACACAGGTGCGCAAGTCATAGAAAGTTTTGGATGGGATGCAAATAACTATAACTTTAGAATGTTTAATGTTTGTGTCACTAAGTTGGTTTTGTATACAAATAATTAATAACGTTTCCCTAACTATAATGTATCTTCAACCTGTGCTTTTTTAACTGAATTTATATCTTTACATATCTCTCTGTATATATATATATATATATATATTCACTTAAAAAACCATAGGTTTCAGGCCTTATATAGTTAGGAATTAGCATTTTAAAAACCTTGCAAATTCACTTAAAAACCATAGGTTTCAGGCCTTATATAGTTAGGAATTAGCATTTAAAAAACCATTGAAATTGCTCCTATATAGTTAGTTGTACTAACTATATTTCGCGCACCCGCAATCCACTGCTGATGATGTCACATATTACATCATTCATGACATGGTCAGTGACATTACTGATGACATCACTGATGACATCTCAAATGACATCACTGATGACATCACTGATGACATCTCATTTGACATCACTGATGCACCAGTTGGGAGCAAACATAAGTTTCCCTTTCCGCTTTGGGCAGAGAGCAAAACTACAGTGTACCAGGGATAGTCTTAGTCACTGAGCCAGCCCCAGGAGATGGATTCCAAGGGGAATTTAAAGGCTTGTGGAGAGGGGCTGCACAGCTCTCCCTCCGCTTTAATTTACATTTCGGCCCAGGGAGATAGAGTCCCCAGGGCCTTTTTAGTCTCGGCGAGGGGGAACCGCGTAGCCACCCTCCCCATGTATTATACACTTTGACCACGGGGCCTAATAGGCTATGTAAGTGGGGGTAGCATGCCCTCTCCATTCTGTTTACCACAACCTTGGGGTATGGCGTCCCCAGGGCCTCTCAGAGGCCTGGGAAGGAGGGCAGCTTCCCTCCCCAAAATTATAAAGTTAACTTACCCCCCAGGACCTGCCCCACCCAGCGGCTTATTTTAAAAAAAATGCCTGAGAGCCTGTACTTTCTTTTTTAATGCAGATTCATAGATCCTACATGAATTTGCAGTTACATTTTTTTTTAAATGTTTTGGCCACAGAAGGGGTGCCTCTGGGACTCCACCAGTAAGCCTAGGGGAGTCAGGGAATCCCTACCCTGCCCATATATGTCTTTTTTAGCTTTTTTCATAGAACTTGGAATTGAGTTCTGAGACCTAAGATGGCTCCCACCACATCCTGGTTGATGTGGTGGCAGCATATTAGACCTCAGCTTCTCCTACTTCACAGCCAAGGCCTAGAAGGACCTCCACCTCTGGCAAACCCCTACGCTGCCCCAGTTCAGGAAGGACCTCAAGACCTGGCTCTTCGGATGATCCCAGCACTCAACGGAGCTGGGCCCCTGCGCCCCCGCGCCTTGAGACCCTCACGAGTGAGTAGTTGAACTTTCCAACCCCCTGAGTGACAGATTGATTGATTGATTGATTGATTGATTGATCTGTCGGATCCATGGACGCTCCATGTCCCTAGATATACAAAGTTCTCGAGCATAAATTGCTCAAAAGCTACAGAACAGAGTTACACCATATCACAGAAACACTCTTTCTAGACTAAGATCTAGTTTTCTGCAAAATTTGGTATAAATCCTTTCAGAGGTGTGGATTGTAACTGAGTCTTAAGTTCCTATGCAAAAATGAATGAGGAAAACACCTTTTAGGACCCCCTTATTTCTCAGCCCCAACGTAATTATTCACCCCAAAATGTTTTATGTACAAGGTAGTCAAAAAGCTGCACTTTTTTGAAAAGTTTTGTGTAGATTCATCATATTAGCAGCACAAAAAAGACATTTCCTATGGAAACATGATACAACTGTAACTACCCAGTGGCGATCACATGTCTTTGAGGATTGTAAATTCTCATGTTTTCTTATTAATAGGCAGACTGGTAGCAGAGTTTTCCCTCGGGAATCTCTTAAACCAGGTGCATACCAGATGTTCGGTAGCTCTGTAATGTAAATGAAGCAACTCAGTTCTTTAGGACAGGGCTGGCCAATGTGCATTTTGGAGGTCCTTTAACCTGAGCCTGTTAGAAATGGTGGTCTCTACTTGGCAGAGGTAGGTACCTTTGTCCAAATAGGGACCCTTGCTTCTATTCAGGGTAAGGATGATACACCCTTTAGATAACCTCTGCACACCCCCTGGGTAGTTTGGCACGAACATACAGGCCAATCCCAAAGGCAATGTGTAAAGTATTTGTACTCAAAACACACAGTAACACAGTGATAAAACCACAAATGAATACCACATCAGTTTAGAAAAATAAAGTATCTTTATCTAATCTCAACAAGATCTAAACGACAAACATCCAACAAACATGTACTAAGAATATGACTTTAAAAAGGTTTTAAACAACTTGGACCACAGAAAACTATGGATGCGTGATTTCTCTCAAAGTACCTGTAGTTGCGTCAAAATTCATGAGGTCAAACAGCCACAGAGATAGGAAGCGTCAAAAACAAAGATGCATCAGTTCCCAAGACCATGGGGAGGAGATGCAACAATTCTGCTGCACGCAGGAGAAGTGATGTGTCAATCTGGTCTGTAGGGGGAAGTGATGTGTCGATTCCGAGACGGTTCTGGTCCATAGGTGATGCGTCGGTAAAACTTCCTGCACAGGTATGATGAATGGAAATCCGGGATGCGTCTGCGATCACCACCACATCACTCAGGGACACCACCACAACACTCAGGGGCACCTCTCAGGGGCACCACCACATCACTCAGGGACACCACCGCATCACTCAGGGACACCACCGCATAACTCAGGGACACCACCACATAATTCAGGAACACCACCACATCACTCTGGGACACCACCACATCACCTAGGAACACCACCACATCACTCAGGAACACCACCATATCACTCAGGGGCACCACCACATCACTCAGGGACACCACCACATCACTCAGAAACACCACCACATCACTCAGGGACACCACCACATCACTCAGGAACACCACCACATCACTCAGGGACACCACCACATCACTCAGGGGCACAACTCAGGGGCACCACCACATCACTCAGGGACACCACCGCATCACTCAGGGACACCACCACATAATTCAGGAACACCACCACATCACTCAGGGACACCACCACATCACTCGGGGACACCACCACATCACTCGGAGACACCACCACATCACTCTGGGACACCACCACATCACTCAGGGACACCACCAAATCACTCAGGGACACCACTCCACCACTCAGGGACACCACCACATCACTCAGGGACACCACCACATCACTCAGGGACACCACCACATCACTAGGGGACACACCACATCACTCAGGGACACCACCACATAACTCAGGGACACCACCACATAACTCAGGGACACCACCAAATCACTCAGGGGCACCACTCAGGGACACCACCACATCACTCAGGGGCACCACCACATCACTCAGGAACACCACCACATCACCCAGGGACACCACCACATCACCCAGGGACACCACCATATCACCCAGGAACACCACCACATCACTCAGGAACACCACCACATCACCCAGGGACACCACCACATCACTCTGGGGCACCACTCAGCGACACCATCACATCACTCAGGGACACCACCACATCACTCATGGGCACCACTCAGAGACACCACCACATCACTCAGGGACACCACCACATCACTCAGGGGCACCACTCAGGGACACCACCACATCACTCAGGGACACCACCACATCACTCAGGGACACCACCACATCACTCAGGGACACCACTCAGGGACACCGCCACATCACTGAGGGACACCTCCACATCACTGAGGGACACCACATCATCACTCATGAACACCACCACATCACTCTGGGACACCACCACATCACTCGGGGACACCACCACATCACTCGGGGACACCACCACATCACTCTGGGACACCACCACATCTCTCTGGGACACCACCACATCAATCTGGGACACCACCACATCACTCAGGGACACCACCACATCACTCAAGGACACGACCACATCACTCAGGGGCACCACTCAGGGGCACCTTCACATCACTCAGGGACACCACCACATCACTTAGGAACACCACCACATCACTTGGGGACACCACCACATCACTCAGGGACACCACCACATCACTCAGGGACACCACGACATCACTCAGGAACACCACCACATCACTCAGGGACACCACCACATCACTCAGGGACACCACCACATCACTCGAGGACACAACCACATCACTCGGGGACACCACCACATCACTCTGGAACACCACCACATCACTTGGGGTCACCACCACATCACTTTGGGACACCACCACATCACTCTGGGACACCACCACATCACTCTGGGACACCACCACATCACTCAGGGGCACCACTCAGGGGCACCACCACATCACTCAGGGACACCACTACATCACTCAGGGACACCACCACATCACTCAGGAACACCACCACATCAATCAGGAACACCACCACATCACTCAGGGACACCACCAAAACACTCAGGGGCACCTCTCAGGGGCACCACCACATCACTCAGGGACACCACCGCATCACTCAGGGACACCACCGCATAACTCAGGGACACCACCACATAATTCAGGAACACCACCACATCACTCTGGGACACCACCACATCACTCAGGAACACCACCACATCACTCAGGAACACCACCACATCACTCAGGGGCACCACCACATCACTCAGGGGCACCACCACATCACTCAGGGACACCACCACATCACTGAGGGACACCACCACATTACTCAGGGGCACCACTCAGGGGCACCTTCACATCACTCAGGGACACCACCACATCACTTAGGAACACCACTACATCACTCTGAGACACCACCGCATCACTCTAATACACCACCACATCACTGTAATACACCACCACATCACTCAGCAGCCCAACCACATCATCACTCAGCAACACAACAGCACTGTCCTTGCTTGCTACCAACAAGCATTGCAATAGCCGATAGGACTTGCATGAGGAAAGTGTAAGCTATTGGCTTTGTGAATAATAATGCTATTAATTTGTATATTTTCAAAGCCAACACATATTTAAAAAAATGTCATTTACAATACCAATAGCTCACACTTTCCTAATGCGAGACCTATTGCATTGCAAATGCTTGTTAATTCAGGTCACTCAGCTGGACATGTCTACTCTTCTTCCAGAAACAAATTCTAACAGGAGGGGGAGAGAGAGAGTCAGTGGATTCAGTCTCCCGGGTAATATGAATAAACAAAGTGGAATCCACTCAGAGTGATAGTGATCCCTAGAGTGATGGGGAACACACAGTGTTGTTTAAATGCCCCTCACACACCAACAGGCCCCTTGGTGTCATGCTTCATCATCGGGGCCTTCGCACCCCTCTACGGGATGCGGCGTGCTACGACTCGCGGCTACGCAGGAGCACTTGGAGTGATCTATGTGTAGGGGTGTGTGTTTGTTACAAAGTGTGAGTGAGGTGAGGTGAAAAAGGGTGAATGGTTAAAAAATACCTGGCACGTGGGAGGAAAAAATACTTTATTTAAATCCCCGGCTGGTATTATTAAAACAAAAGTGCAGGGCGTGGTTTAAATAGATACGTATTAGGGTATCCAGACCACTATATCAAAATGTCAACATGTTTCGGAGGTCACAGACCCCTTCTTCAGGACAAGGGTTAATGCACTTACCCTCCCCTTACTCACATGTAAAATGTAAAAGTGTTATTAAAAAATTATTACCACAATGTGTAATATTCCTAACAATGTTTTTATGTTAGTGAATGTCGTTGCGCCCAATTGGCGTAAGAACCTGTGGAGACAAAATCATAGATAAACATACATATCTATAATGCACAAGCTACTAGAGAAGAAAAAAACTTCTCTGAAAACATCAAGGTGAACCAAAAATAATGGGACCCTGGAAAAGAAAAACACAAGGACACTACACAGTACACACAAACATACACACACAACACCAAACTTGTTCTCTGCTCTGATGGAAAGAGAGCAAACATAAAGAAAGATAAGTCCTACTTAAAGTTCCCAACTATAAGACTTCATGAGCCTAAGCGTATATTGGGGAATCCTTCCTTTCTGATCAGAAATAACCTATAAAACATCAATGTCAAGGGTTCAGGTTGGAACACTGGGTATTAAATGCACCAATAGTAAAGAAAAATCGACTGCTCCTCTCTGTGGTAAATAACTCACGGTTACTGCAATGGCTAATCGCCTGCCTTCCCTCAAAGCGGCTCCGATGAAGTGAGCTACGATAGATTCAGGGCCCTTATATATACTGTCCCTGTAGGCAATTAGTGGTAGTCAATTGATTAATGCAGCCCGGGGGATGCCCAAATACGGAGATAATAATCTCCGAGCGTCCGGTGTTGCGCTCGCGGTTTACACTGCTTAACGCGCATGCGCACACCAGCTTGAGCGGCACGCATGCGCGGCGAGCGAGGCGACCGCGCATGTGCTGACTGAGACGCTATGCTGGTTTCCGAGGACGGAAAGCAGTGCGCTAAACAAACCATGCCAAGAATAGGCGCCTCGATGGTAAATAGACCGCTTTGGAAAAATGAAAAACAACAGTTATTAGGTTGTTGAGAGGGCTCAAAGGATGGTAATAGTTTTAGAGGTAGCCAAAGAAAGCTTGTCTATCATGGGGAACTCAAGGGGCATGGTCCCTACTGATAGGTGAAAACATCCTATTTCAGAGCTGGGGAGTATCGTTATTAGATTGTAAATTAACCCAATAGGACCCCATATGTACATCAGTTTTCAATTATAAGTGACCAGGTAAAGTTTATCTGAGAAGATTCCATGGGATGCAGTCATTGAGCCCAGTGGTGTCGGTTCCCAACCGGAACACCCACCGTTGCTCTTTTTCCAGAAGGCCCACCTCTGAGGGTAGTTGTTCTATTATCGTCCACTGTAACTCATTTACACAGTGTTGATGTTCGATGAAGTGGGTTGACATCTTGGTTGTGAGTTTCTTACACCTGATGTTACTTTTGTGTTCATTTAGTCTCACTCTCACAGGTCTAGTGGTCATCCCCACATATTCTTTTCCACACGGGCATGTTGTTGCAGTTGCCACATGGATGGTGACCATGTACGCCCTGCAGTCTAGTCTGATCCCGTTTTGGAGGGGGTGGTCTTGTGTGAACGAGCATATCTCTCAAGTTCCTACCCCTTCTATGTGCAAAAAGGGGTTTCTCCAGAGTCAGGCCAATCACTCAGGGACACCACCACAACACTCAGGGGCACCTCTCAGGGGCACCACCACATCACTCGGGACACCACCGCATCACTCAGGGACACCACCGCATAACTCAGGGACACCACCACATAATTCAGGAACACCACCACATCACTCTGGGACACCACCACATCACTCAGGAACACCACCACTTCACTCAGGAACACCACCACATCACTCAGGGGCACCACCACATCACTCAGGGGCACCACCACATCACTCAGGGACACCACCACATCACTGAGGGACACCACCACATTACTCGGGGGCACCACTCAGGGGCACCTTCACATCACTCAGGGACACCACCACATCACTTAGGAACACCACCACATCACTCTGAGACACCACTGCATCACTCTAATACACCACCACATCACTGTAATACACCACCACATTACTCTAATACACCACCACATCACTCAGCCCAACCACATCATCACTCAGCACCACAACAGCACTGTCCTTGCTTGCTACCAACAAGCATTGCAATAGCCAATAGGACTTGCATGAGGAAAGTGTAAGCTATTGGCTTTGTGAATAATAATGCTATTAATTTACATATTTTCAAAGCCAACACATATTTAAAAAAATGTCATTTACAATACCAATAGCTCACACTTTCCTAATGCGAGACCTATTGCATTGCAAATGCTTGTTAATTCAGGTCACTCAGCTGGACATGTCTACTCTTCTTCCAGTACACCATTGCCAAAGCTTGCTCAAAGGTTCACTTTAGACCATTTGTGATCCCAAAAGAAAAGCACTTACTATTACAAATCTCTAGATCTTATGCAGAAGTCAAAATCAATGTTTGTATTTTGGTGATAAATAAAATGAAACAAGATAGCACACCCTTTAAATAAGGAAAGTGATTTTAAATAATGGCGTCCTGATGCAAAATAGCACCGCCCCTGCAGTTTATCAAATCCATACCCCGATTTCTTGTTTCCAGTCCAGCTGAGCGGGCCATATGATTTTGGGGAAACGTGAAAGGAATAAGCACTTCAATGACTCGTCAGTGGTAGCAAGTGCTATAAAAATGCAATTTC